>NW_021133692.1:0-618208 GCF_004193835.3 Ostrinia furnacalis | reverse complement strand
TTGTACTATGGGTACTAGAGAACGGATATAAACATACTTAAATACTTTTTTTTTGTAAATACATACTTATTATACATAGAAAACACCCAGTCCAATACAAACAAATATGTTCATGCACACAAATGTTTGTACTGTGCGGGAATCGAACCCGCAACCTCCGGAATAGTAGTCCGTTTCGAACCACTACACCAAACGGCCGACAAATAATATACATACGACGTCATAATGTAATACCTAAGTATTAACAGATCGTGCAATTTAAGTCATGCGAGTATAGACTTCGTGTCTAAAGTTAATTTCTATTTGAATGTTTTTACGTTATGCTGATAAAAAATAAGTAATATTAAATCCCAGAAAAAATAAAATGCCTAGGTTCTAGTAAATCGCAAGAACCAAAGTGACCGACATAGCTCACAGAATTGCTAAAATCAAGTGGCAGTAGGCGGGGCACAAAGCTCGTGCAGACGATGGCTCTCTATAAGTTCTCGAGTGGCGACCACAGGCTGGGAGACGTAGCGTGGGCAGGCCANGCAGGCCTCCCACTAGGTGGACCGACGATCTGGTAAACGTCGCAGGAGGAACCTGGATGCGGGCAGCGCAGGACTGCTCGTCATGGAAATCCTTGAGGAAGGCCTTTGTCCAGCAGTGGACGTCATTTGGCTGAAACGACGAGGTTCTAATGAAAATAACAAAATCTCTCTTTTAAAAACTTTGACAATTATTTTGCAAATCCTACTAGTTTTTAATTGTAATTAGTATTTTACAAATATACAGGTGCACTTAATTATGAACCTAAATAAGTGTCAACCTCTAAAAATACTTTAAGATTACAAATTTTCTTATACTTATTAAGTACTATACAAACCACAACTAATAATGACGACAATATGTTAAAACAACAACTGTTAAAAATGCCTTCTTATGAACATACTTATAGCAATCATTGTTAAATTAATTTACTAATGCAAAGAGATCTAGTTCTTATTATTTTAAATAATTAATGCATTTGTTTCTAAAAAACTGCCTACTAGAATCTTATTATGTCTACCCTTAATACGGCTTTTATCTTGACTGATTTCGTTTATCAGACAATAGCTTCTAACGCGTTTTCAGTAATATAGGTGACTCACGTATTCGAATCCTTGATATATAGCACGCCCATAACTGACCGGCATGCAGTAGCTGAGCTATAACCGTGCCGGCCCGACCTGCGCGAGTAGTCGCACCGCAACCCGCACCGCCACCACAACCATGATTGTCGTCGCGCTCGTGGCCATCGCGCTTGTTGCGCTTTACTTTTACAACGTCAGAAACTTCAACTACTGGAAGGAAAGAGGAGTAAAACATGAAAAACCAATACTATTATTCGGCACCAACGCCAAAAATTACCTGCAGAAGCAAAGTGTCACAGAAAATTTAATGGAATTGTATTGGAAGTATCCCGACGAGAAAGTGGTCGGATTTTACAGATCCACAGACCCATGTTTGCTAGTGAAGGACCCGGAGATTATTAAGCGGGTCCTGCAGACAGACTTCAGCATGTTCTACCCTCGGGGCTTGAACCGTGTGAAAGGGCACGAGATCGAGCCGATGCTGCGCAACCTGTTCTTCGCGGACGGCGACACGTGGCGCCTGCTGCGGCAGCGCATGACGCCGGCGTTCACGAGCGGCAAGCTGCGCGCCATGTTCCCGCTCATCGTGGAGCGCGCCGAGAGCCTGCAGGCGCGCGCGCTGGCCGCCGCCGCCGCCGGCCGCACGCTCGACGCGCGCGACCTCATGGCGCGCTACACCACCGACTTCATCGGCGCCTGCGGCTTCGGCCTCGAGGCCGACTCGCTCAACGAGGACGACTCCGCCTTCAGGAAACTCGGAGCGAAGATATTCCGATTTAGCGTAAAGGACGCTATTATTATTATGCTTAAGGATTTCTTTCCGCACCTACTTAAACGTGTTCACACTCTTAAAAGGGTTGAGGGTGAAATGACTGATCTAGTTAGAGTTATATTAAAACAAAGAAATTACCAGCCATCTGGCAGAAATGACTTCATTGACTTATTGCTAGAATGCAAAAAGAAAGGTACGTTGGTTGGGGAGTCTATAGAAAAAAGGAAAGCGGACGGAACACCTGAAACCGCGACTTTAGAACTGGACGACGTTCTCATGACTGCTCAAGTGTTTGTGTTTTTCGCCGCGGGCTTCGAGACGTCGTCGTCCGCGACCAGCTTCACGCTGCACCAGCTGGCGTACCACCCAGAGGTGCAGAAGAAGGTGCAGGAGGATATAGACAGGGTGTTGGCCAAACATGACAATAAACTGAGCTACGAGGCTGTCAAAGAGATGACGTATTTGGATTGGGCCTTCAAAGAGGGTATGAGGATGTTCCCCTCGCTCGGATTCTTGGTTAGGAAATGTGTGGGGAAATACACAATTCCCGAGATAGGACTGACGATAGACGAAAAAGCTAGGATTTGGATTCCTGTTCAAAGCTTGCATATGGACCCGAAGTACTTCGACAACCCTGAGGAGTTCAGGCCAGAGCGCTTCCACCCCGACTCATACGACAGTGCAAACTTGAAGTATGTGTATCTTCCGTTTGGAGAAGGGCCCCGTGCTTGTATAGGTAAGTAATTTCATTTTATTATTTACATACTCGTATGATTAGATAGTTTGATGAAAGTTTACAATAAAATCTTGCAAAAAATTATTGTTAAAAACAATATTTATAATATTTCCATGAGTAGGCAGGTGCACTGCAGTCCAACACTTCAAACTCGGCACGCGTAACAAAATCTCTGTTTATTACTAAACAAGGCATAAATTTGCCTTTTGTAACGTGTTGTGAGCAGTAACGTAAAACAATAATAATAATCCTAATTATACGAAAAACAGCGAAACCAATACTTCCGCGTATAATTTTAGCCGCGCGTCTTTTTATGACCCCACAAAAAGGTAAACAAGGAAGACCTTGAATGTTTTAATGACATCTAAAAATATGGTTCGTTAATATTATGCCAGCAGTTGTAATTTTTCCAAGAAATCATAATAATTAAGGAAAACATACGTGGATAGCTCATGCCTACCTACTACTCGTAAATGCAGAATATTAAATTACCCATACAGGAATATCTACTAAAATTAAATAATTATTGTTTTAATTCGATGCAAATATTATCATAAAATACCACTATATCAATATCATTCAGCATCAATTCAAAAGCTTTTTGCAGTCCAAAATGCATTCTGTTAACTGAAATCCCGGAAACATTCTTTAGAAAAAGTGTTGTAGTAGATATAATGTGAGGGTTAGGCTTAATGTGGAGTAGATTGTATAGAAGCTTTTTTAAACCGGTGACTGAGTTTGTTGCGGCGCTACTTCTCACCACTTGCCAAATGTTGGTCTCGAAGCGCTAGTAGGGCAAAAAAATTATGAGACATGTAAAAGCTTATGAAATATTATGTCTGAAGCGAAACGATTTAAGTGTATATGGCGATAGGGAGACTTCCAATACTTTCAAGGGCAAAATTTTAAGTTTTTATGATTGTGTTTGTTTTAGGCGAGCGGCTCGGGCACATGCAGTCGCTGGCGGGGCTGGCGGCGATACTGTCGAGGTTCACGGTGGAGCCGGCGCCGGAGACGGTCCGCAAGCCGGCGGTGTCTCCCAACGCAGGCATCGTCCAGAGCATCCAAGGAGGCATCCCGCTGCTGTTCAAAGAACGGAAAATTAATAAATTATAGTTTTAATCTCATCCATGTTATAGTTAAGTTTGTGGTCTCTTTTAAACGCTGTAGACCGTTTCACAATGCTTCTATGGAAATATCACAAATTGTGACGCGGCCTACGGCATTTATAGGAAAATGAAAATTATTTATTTATTCGTCAGGAGACCAAAAGCGTATAGACTTTTTTAAAAATCTAATGCCGTAAGGTGGGAATCGGACCTACTATCAATCGCTTGCCGGGAGATTACTCTGACTTTTGAATTACTTGTGAGTTCGATTCCCACCTTGAGCAATTCGATTTTTTCAAATTATTAAAATCTAGTTTGTAATGAAACTCTCATAGTTAACAAAATATTATTATTAACTAACGCTAATGGATTTTAGCAAAATTAGACAAACAGAGACAGAAATATCACAGTGATTAGACATCACTGAGGCTGAGTTGCACCACCTAACTTTAACGGTAACTATGACGATAACCGGTGCTTTTTCTATGGAGTTTGACAGATTTTTGACGTTTGTCAAAGTTAAAGTAAGATGGTGCAACTCACCCTGAGACAGTTGAGTCTTTGTTTCGCAATCATTTGTTTACGAGATTGTAAAAGTCTATTGCCACGGATTATTATATCTTTTGCATTTATCTAATGTAATGGATAACGACTGAACAAATAGGTACCTTTACAATTACATTAAGAAATGTTTTTGTTAAATAAAAATTTATAATGTGCATTGTCTATTTAGAAAATCCTATCTTTCTAATTTTAATAGGCCAAATATTACTAGTGATTTCAAACATAAAGTTGAAACTGAGATATTGCTTATCTCTACATATTATTTTATACTAGCTAGACGATGTCCCACATACTCGTAAATGAGAGATTTCGATTGATCGGAAAGTAATTCAGGCACTTTACAGTAACCCAAAAAAACAAAGGAAATACAATTTCGGAAACGAAGCGTTTTCAGGAATTGAATGATATTTAAATTATGTTATTGGTTAGTATTAGGGCATTAAAGCTAGGCGCAGACCACCGACTTTTTGTTGGCAGACAGTTCGGCCGGGCTGTTAATCTGAATGGACTTGTATGAAAGTGCGCACCAATTTGGTATCGGCTGATTCTTCGTACAAATAAGAATTGGACCCAACTATCAGCCAACTAAAAGTCGGTGGTCTGCGCCTAGGATTAGGCTAGCCCTGGTAACAGATATGCCTGTCATACCATAATAAGGATGTAGGTATTAACTGCTATGGCAACTGTCATTTAGTCGTTTTTGTTTCCATTTACAACATTGTTTTGTTTCCTCATACATTATAAATTAATAGAAGCGTAGTTACCTCTCTGTTCTAAACAATGGAACAACATGTACCTACTTATCTGATAACAGTCTAGAAAATGATCCTCTTGCCACAGATAGTAATATGATTGCGGCTTAATAGCTCAACAGATGCTCAAGCAGGCTATGTTGTTTAGACTTATTAAATTATGTTAATATGTGTTTAGTTCTTGGTATCTCTATGTAGGTACTCATGGCATTAATCTGGTTCACCATAAAAACAGTACCTCGGATCCTTAAAGGTCTTCTATTGTGAATTTCAATAAATTTTATCCCACCAAAAACATTCTGTAAAAAACAAGCCAAGTCTCGATGGAGCTGCTTGTTTATCTCTAAAAAGTAATGAAATCTAGACAAAGTCGTGCCAAGTCTATGGTTCCTTACTGCGATTTCTTNGTGTATCTGCCGTTTGGAGAAGGGCCCCGTGCTTGTATAGGTAAGTAGGTAATTTCATTTTATTATTTACGTATACTCGTATGATAAGATAGTTTGATGAAAGTTTACAATAAAATCTTGCAAAAAAATATTGTTAAAAACAATAAATAATATATCCATGAGTAGGCAGGTGCACTGCAGTCCAACACTTCAAACTTGGGCAAGCGTAACAAAATATCTGTTTATTACTAAAAAAGGCATAAATTTGCCTTTTGTAACGTGCTGTGAGCAGTAACGTAAAACAATAATAATAATCCTAATTATACGAAAAACAGCGAAACCAATACTTCCGCGTATAATTTTAGACGCGCGTCTTTTTATGACCCCACAAAAAGGTAAACAAGGAAGACCTTGAATGTTTTAATGACATCTAAAAATATGGTTCGTTAATATTATGCCAGCAGTTGTAATTTTTCCAAGGAATCATAATAATTAAGGAAAACATACGTGGATAGCTCGTACTACTCGTAAAAGCAGAATATTAAATTACCCATACAGGAATATCTACTAACATTAAATAATATACCAATAGTATATCAATATCATTCAGCATTAATTCAAAAGCTTTTTGCAGTCCAAAATGCATTCTGTTAACTGAGATCCCAGAAACATTATTTAGACAAAGTGTTGTAGTAGATATAATGTGAGGGTTAGGCTTAATGTGGAGTAGATTGTATAGAAGCTTTTTTAAACCGGTGACTGAGTTTGTTGCGGCGCTACTTCTCACCACTTGCCAAATGTTGGTCTCGAAGCGCTAGTAGGGCAAAAAAATTATGAGACATGTAAAAGCTTATGAAAATAATAATATTATGTCTGAAGCGAAACGATTTAAGTGTATATGGCGATAGGGAGACTTCCAATACTTTCAAGGGCAAAATTTTAAGTTTTTATGATTGTGTTTGTTTTAGGCGAGCGGCTCGGGCACATGCAGTCGCTGGCGGGGCTGGCGGCGATCCTGTCGAGGTTCACGGTGGAGCCGGCGCCGGAGACGGTCCGCAAGCCGCCGGTGTCCGCTAAGTCCGGCATCGTCCAGAGCATCCAAGGAGGCATCCCGCTGCTGTTCAAAGAACGGAAAATTAATAAATTATAGTTTTAATCTCATTCATGTTATAGCTAAGTTTGTGGTCTCCTTTAAACGCTGTAGACCGCGTTACAATACTTCTATGGAAATATCACAAATTGTGACGCGGCCTACGGCATTTATAGGAGAAAATGAAAATTATTTATTTATTCGTCAAGAGACCAAAAGCGTAATAGACTTTTTATAAAATCTTGAAAAATCTAATGCCGTAAGGTGGGAATCGGACCTACGACCAATCGCTTGCTGGGAGACTACTCTGAATTTTGAATTACTTACTCGTGAGTTCGATTCCCACCTTGAGCAATTCGATATTTTCAAGTTATTAAAATCTAGTTTGGAATGAAACTCTCATAGTTAACAAAATATTATTATTAACTAACGCTAATGGATTTTAGCAAAATTAGATAAACAAAGACTGAAATGTCACAGTGATTAGACATCACTGAGGCTGAGTTGCACCACCTAACTTTAACGGTAACTATGACTATAACCGGTGCTTTTTCTATGGAGTTTGACAGATTTTTGACGTTTGTCAAAGTTAAAGTAAGATGGTGCAACTCACCTTGAGACAGTTGAGTCTTTGTTTCGCAATCATTTGTTTGCGAGATTGTAAAAGTCTATTGCCACGGATTATTATATCTTTTGCATTTATCTAATGTAATGGATAACGACTGAACAAATAGGTACATTTGCAATTACATTAAGAAATGTTTATGTTAAATAAAAATTTGTAATGTGCATTATCTATTCAGAAAATCCTATCCTTCTTATTTTAATACGCCAAATATTACTAGTGATTTCAAACATAAAGTTGAAATTGAGATCTTGCTTGTCGATGCGATGTCCCATATGAATGAAAGGTGTTGGTTGGTTGGAATTTACTTACTTCAGGTACTTTTCACTTATCCAAGAAAAAGGAAAATATGTTTCAGGAGACTCGGCGTTTT
This sequence comes from Ostrinia furnacalis, assembly GCF_004193835.3. NCBI lineage: Eukaryota > Metazoa > Arthropoda > Insecta > Lepidoptera > Crambidae > Ostrinia > Ostrinia furnacalis. The sequence goes on along the minus strand of NW_021133692.1, from coordinate 610,689 downwards.
TAGGAACATAGTCATAGTCATAAATATTGATTGTATCATTTATAGGTAATGGATGTATTTAGACATGTTATTGGTTAGTATTAGGGCATCAAAGCCAGCCCTGGTAACAGATATGCCTGTCATACCATAATAAGGATGTAGGTATTAACTACTATGGCAACTGTCATTTAATTTAGTCGTTTTTGTTTCCATTTACAGCATTGTTTTGTTTCCTCATCTATACTACCTAATATTATAAATGCGAAAGTAACTCTGTCTGTCTGTCTCGCTTTCACGCCTAAACCACTGAACCGATTTTGATTAAATTTGGCATAGATATAGTTGGAGACCCGGGAAAGGACATAGGATAGTTTTTATCCCGGTTTTTGAAACAGGGGCGCCGCGATAAAGTTTTTCTGTGACAGACAAAATTCCACGCGGGCGAAACCGCGGCCTGAAAGCGAGTACATTATAAATTAATAGAAGCGTAGTTACCTCTCCTAAACAATGGAACAACGTGTACTTAACTGATAACAATCTAGAAAATGATCCTCTTGCCACAGATAGTAATAATTATGATTGCGGCTTAATAGCTCAACAGATGTTCAAGCAGGCTATGTTGTTTAGACTTATTAAATTACATTATGTTAATATGTGTTAATTATTATTAAATTACATTATGTTAATATGTGGAATTAGTCTGGTTCACCATAAAAACCTTACCTCGGATCTTCAAAGGTCTTCTATTGTGAATTTTAATCAATGTTATAATCGGTAGATCATGTTGATGTTACTTGTATATTAATGAATTTCTTAGTCATCTGATATGTTACAGTAATTCAGTGATAATACTTGTATTATATTATCTTTATCTTACAATCACGAAATATTTTTTAAGTAAAACAACAAGGCGATTAAAATATTATTATACTTAGGTATTTTATTTTTTTCATTCAAATACTGCTATGCATGACGCTTTTACAAATATTTAAACACATAAAAAATTATTTTATCCTTTAATTATCCACTCGGTTCGAAAATAACTGATTTTACTTTGTGTTTATTGTTAACAAATTGCAAACAAATTAATATTACACGTGCTATCCATTTGTGCCTTCTTATTTATTTTAACCGCAACGAGTATCATTTTATCAACCCAGTAGTGTAGCCTATGTCAATGTTACATAGGTATTTAGCTCGGATGTAGGTATAACTTGTAACCTAAACAGTTTTAGTATTTTTCCATAAAGAAACTGCGTAAATTTTTGCCAGTAAATAAACCTGTCCTCATGGCTTTGAGTGAAGGTTTTCCAGTTTTTGTACAAAAACTATTATTGTAGGTACTCGTAAGTTGTGTATTAAACAAAATACATGCACACAAAGACTTTGCTCTACATCCTGTTTCTGTTGTATTTTTTTTACCTTCAGATTCTAAGATAATAATGCGATACGAGGAAGAAAAGAAAGCAGGTACTCGTAATATTACATAACTGAAAATTCCATTTAGCCTGCTGTCCAATCAAAATCATCTGAAACTAGGTGGAATATTATTTTACATTGTTCTCGTGATTTCTATTTATTTCGATAAGATTAATTAAATTACTATTTTCATTATGTGTCAGTATCCTATTTTAAAACTAGGTATTACTTATGTTTTCTTATTTTGTATGGTAGAATCAATTATTGTAAGATATTTTTATTAATCAGCTGATTTGCTTTTTTTCTAAAACTTATCTATTTTCATTTTATTTCAGGGTTTTCTTTGATGAACTACGAGCATAGCTCTAACGTAAAATGGTACTCTTTGTTTATTTTAGTTTGATTTCTCTGATTTTGTCAAGTCATTCCCCCTTCAAACTGCACACTTTGGTTCGACAAATATAATTTAAGTAACATTAACATAACATTACATAATTTTATTATCTGCGTGTGATCTAGAGACTAGCGCATTGTTGTAGACCTGCTACTGCGCAGTTGATAGCAGTCAAAATACAACTCATCATTATACTCAGTCGACCTTCTGATTTTAATCGTTAAATGTTATTTAAAATCATGTTTATTTTTTAGTTACATGATTCCTAAATATCACATCATTCCTATTTTCTATTTATAACTTTATAAATTGTAGGTGTTACTAATGGAGGGACTCAAATATGTACCTATGTATGTTTACAATTGAAGTTGTACAATAATGAAGATTGATTATCACGCCATGACCCTGTTTTAAAAATAGATTGTGAATCGAGTTCTTAAGATTATTATAGATTTATAATTTATTTTATTCGTCTATGTTCAATTGCTTGCTTGATAAATCAAAGATTATTAACAGCAACAAGTTGATTAATTAGTAGCAATCCATATCCGCGAATGACGAATACACGAGCTATTAGACGATAAAGTAGACATTGAACTTGCAAAACACTCTGATTTTTAGATAACGATACATTTGTAATTAACTATCTACGTACAATATTTTACTCGTAAGATGCCTAGTTAGGAATAACTTTTCCTTAACTTAGTTTTGTTTGCACAAAAATAAGCAGTGATCATATTGTTCAATAATATATTCAGTCCATAGGCCCAGGGCGGTTATACTCATCCCAAATAATAGCTTGCCCTACCATACCAATAAAATTTTGTGTGTTCTATGTTCTTTCCTATCGACTGTAAAAACATCCATAGTCACACTTTTTAAAGTAGTAAAAGCTGAAGCTGACAATGACCAATGCGTTTGCATTGAAAATAAATCATTGTTCTTTCCATTAAAAATTAAGGATAGAGGATTAGCGAGGATATGTTTTTCAACAAATAAATGGTTAAATAAAATGAAGTGTAATAAAAATAATTATTATTGAGTTACTGAATTTTAATTTGATTTTGTACGTGTTAGTTTAATTATGTTGACCCCACCAAAAAAGGTTCCGTTACCAGCCAGATCGGAGCAATGTTTTGTTAATTATTTCCGCACGTGTATTTCCTATTTATATTTGCGCGGCACATTTCCCCGTCAACGAGTATGACGGGGAGCCGTGCGATTTCCCCATAGACCCCGAACGATTCGGGCACAGAGCAAACACGAATGTCCGTATCGAAAACAGGTTCTATCCAAAGTAGCAATTAATTGATTGCGCCAGATAGTGCTGTCTAGTTGATAACAACGATAAAATAGTCAAAATTTGGGACAGCATTACATACAATTGAGTCACTAATCCCTTAACAAGGCTTATTAACAAGTGAAACAACCGTGGAATATTTTACATCAATATTGTGTTTGAGATAATGATAAATAATAATCATTATTTATTAATAAATGTATACATAATTATATTAATTAATAAATGATAAATAATAATTACACGTAGCGTGGGCAGGCCTCCTACTAAACGTAGGCACTTGAAATTTATAAGGGACGTAGCTTAGGCACCGTAGAGGTGCACTAAGAAAGGAATTACCGAAATTCCCACAGGAACAGGAATTACCGGGAAAATCCTTTTGTATGAAAAATCTAAACCGCTTAAGTTAGACGCTTGAAATTTGGCATGCAGGTCCCTTAGTAAACTTAAAGCTTAGTTACAACAGGATATTGCGAAATTCCAACGGGAACGGGAGTTAGCGGGAAAAAACATTTGTATGAAAAAATCTAAACCGCGTAAGATAGATTAAGGGGGTAAAACGGGATCCACGCGTACGAAGTCGCGGGCGGCCGCTAGTATATTAATAAATAAATAATTGTTTATGTACTTCAGTTATCTCTACCACAAAATTGGTATAAAATATTCCACGTTTGTTTTAGATAAGTGTTTTAACGCGAATACAGATAGGATCTCTGGCAGGTGTCTACATCTACTACGAAACATTGCTTGAAAATAATTTAATATGATAAGTGATTAAAATCTATAATTAGTAGGTATAAATACGATTATTCTGTACTATAATATCCTACACAGTGAAATCTATAGACACATTAAAAATAGAAAAAAAATGTGTTTTGACTTCAATCAAAAGATCAGCGGCAAAATTTCAGCAAAAAAACTTTGCTCGTTAATTAAATATCAAATGAAAAGCATTTGAATTTCATTCAATTTTAACACTAAAACACAATTATTTAAAAAAAGTCTCAAATTAAATTCATGCTACATAAAATTGCATCCAAAGTGGTCAACTGACTATACAGTCGAATGCCTACATTGTACACATCATAATATAGTCTATCAGAGGCTGTAAAGAGATAAATGGTAGAACATTTTCTCTTTCCTCCAAATATCGTGAAATAATCGACAAAAGTGCATCACTAGTCCTGGTCTGTTTGTCCGGCGTCCGGCGCGGACGGCCGCCTGGTCCTCGTCCGTAATAGGCTAGTTGCCTAAAAAAATTTTTTTAGTCCGTAATGTTTAATATCAAAAAATATTGGACACATATATTTTTATTTGTCAATCTAACAAATAATTACATAGTTATGGTGCGTTGAAGTTGCGCACGACGTCACAACGTGCGGCATTTTTAAGCAAGCGTTGACGTCACGGGCCTCTTCTTATGAACTTNAAAAAAAATAATAATGAATGACTTTCATATGGTATATATTCAAATTACGTGGTGCCCCGCAAAATATAAGAAAAAAATTTTTTTTCGTAGGAATAAGGACCACCCTAATACCTAGGTGGAATATTATTTTACATTGTTCTCGTGATTTTTATTTATTTCGATAAAATTAATTAAATTACTATTTTCATTATGTTTCAGTATCCTATTTTAAAACTAGGTATTACTTGTTTTCTTATTTTGTATGGTAGGATCAATGAGGGTTTTCAGAAGAAAATTATGTAATGTTATGTTGATGTCACTTATCTTTGTACAACCAAAGTGTGCAGTCAAAAGGGGGGAATGACTTGACAAAATTAGAGTAATCAAACTAAAATAAACAAAGAGTACCAAAAATGTAAAATCAATATCTGTGGTGGTGGATTTTGACATATCTGTCAATGTCATGTCAAAAATAACCAATCATGCAGCATTTGGACCTACCATCTACGTATTGCCATCTGGCGGATTTTTCAATCGCGAAAACCCTCATTGTAAGATATTTTTATTAATCCGCTGATTTGCTTTTTTTCTAAAACTTAGCTATTTTCATTTTATTTCAGGGTTTTCTTTGATGAACTACGAGCATAGCTCTAACGTAAAATGGTACTCTTTGTTTATTTTAGTTTGATTACTCTAATTTTGTCAAGTCATTCCCCCCTTTTGACTGCACACTTTGGTTGGACAAAGATAAGTGACATCAACATAACATTACATAATTTTATTATCTGCGTGTGATCTAGAGACTAGCGCATTGTTGTAGACCTGCTACTGTGCAGTTGATAGCAGTCAAAATACAACTCATCATTATACTCAGTCGACCTTCTGCTTTTAATCGTTGAGTGTTATTTAAAATCATGTTTATTTTTTAGTTACATGTGAAATGAAACACTCTTGTAGGTTGTTTAACTTGTATTTCAGCACCACTGATTTACACAATTCCGACATTATGACGTCAACCTAATAGTACCTCTCGCTTCGAACGCTCAAATCGAACTGACTGTCCAGCGGCATGCCAGCGATAAGGTAACTTTTCCATCAGTGAAAGTCGACCGGTTCAAAATGCCCCGGAACTAGTCAAATGCAATACTTATTTCATAATTAGCTGTTTTTTAATTTTTAAAATACTAAAATGTATACAATAAAAATCTAAAATAATTAAATTAAATATGAAATAATTGGATGTAATAAACAATAAATTCTAAAATCATTCTAATGTCTGCAAAATGCCTAGGAAGTAATCAAATAAAGTATTTTAATTTAATAATGGTTTTTGGGTTCTTCTAAAATACAATAAAAATACTAAAATTGTTGCAATAACTATTTAAAAGTAACCAATAATCGTATAAAATACAATATAAATTCTAAAATCATTACACAGTCATGATTCCTAAATATCACATCATTCCTAATTTCTATTTATAACTTTACTAGCTTTCCGCCCGCGGCTTCGCCCGCGTGGAATTTTGTCTGTCACAGAAAAACTTTATCGCGCGCGTCCCTGTTTCAAAAACCGGGATAAAAACTATCCTATGTTCTTTCCCGGGACTCAAACTATCTCTATGCCAAATTTCATCAAAATCGGTTGCGAGGTTTAAGCGGGAAAGCGTAACAGACAGACAGACAGACAGAGTTACTTTCGCATTTATAATATTAGTTGGGATAGTTGGGATAAATTGTAGGTGTTACTAATGGAGGGACTCAAGTATGTAGGTACCTAAGTTGTACAATAATGAAGATTGATTATCACGCCATGACCCTTTTTTAAAAATAGATTGTGAATCGAGTTCTTAAGATTAATTATAGATATATAATTTATTTTCTTCGTCTATGTTCAATTGCTTGGTTGATAATCAAAGATTATTAACAGCTGTTATTAATTAGCAATCAATATCCGCGATGACGAATCCACGAGCTATTAGACGATAAAGTAGATATTGAACTTGCAAAACACTCTGATTTTTAGATAACGATACATATTGTAATAATAATTATCTACGTAAAATATTTTACTCGTAAGATGCCTAGTTAGGAATAACTTTTCCTTAACTTACTTTTGTTTGCACAAAAATAAGCAGTGATCATCGTTTCAGCCAAATGACGTCCACTGCTGGACAAAGGCCTCCCCCAAGGTTTTCCACAATGAACAGTGATCATATTGTTCAATAATATATTCAGTCCATAGGCCCAGGGCGGTTATACTCATCCCAAATAATAGCTTGCCCTACCATACCAATTTTGTGTGTTCTATGTTCTTTCCTATCGACTGTAAAAACATCCATAGTCACACTTTTTAAAGTAGTAAAAGCTGAAGCTGACAATGACCAATGCGTTTGCATTGAAAATAAATCATTGTTCTTTCCATTAAAAATTAAGGATAGAGGATTAGAGAGGATATTATGTTTTTCAACAAATAAATGGTTAAATAAAATGAAGTGTAATAATAATTATTATTATTGAGTTACTGAATTTTAATTTGATTTTGTACGTATTAGTTTAATTATGTTGACCCCACCAAAAAAGGTTCCGTTACCAGCCAGATCGGAGCAATGTTTTGTTAATTATTTCCGCACGTGTATTTCCTATTTATATTTGCGCGGCACATTTCCCCGTGAACGAGTATGACGGGGAGCCGTGCGATTTCCCCATAGACCCCGAACGATTCGGGCACAGAGCAAACACGAATGTCCGTATCGAAAACAGGTTCTATCCAAAGTAGCAATTAATTGATTGCGCCAGATAGTGCTGTCTAGTTGATAACAACGATAAAATAGTCAATTTGGGACAGCATTACATACAATTGAGTCACTAATCCCTTAACAAGGCTTATTAACAAGTGAAACAACCGTGGAATATTTTACATCAATATTGTGTTTGAGATAATGATAAATAATAATCATTATTTATTAATAAATTTATACATAATTATATTAATTAATAAATGATAAATAATAATTAGACGTAGCGTGGGCAGGCCTCCTACTAGGTGGACCGACGATCTGGTAAAGGTCGCGGGAAGAGCCTGGATGCGGGCAGCGCAGGACCGTGCCTTGTGGAAAACCTTGGAGGAGGCCTTTGTCCAGCAGTGGACGTCATTTGGCTGAAACGAACGAACGAACGAAATAATTATAATATATTAATAAATAAATAATTGTTTATTCACGTCAGTTATCTCTACCACAAAATTGGTATAAAAATATTCCACGTTTGTTTTAGATAAGTGTTTTAACGCGAATATAAATAGGATCTCAGGCAGGTGTCCACATTTACTACGAAACATTGCTTAAGAATAATTTAATATGATAAGTGATTAAAATCTGTAATTAGTAGATATAAATACGATTATACTGTACTATATCCTAGATTGTGAAATCTATGGTCACATTAGAAATCGGAAAAATTGATGTTTTGATTTAAATCAAAAGATCAGCGGCAAAATTCCAGCCAAAAAAAACTTTGCTCATTAATTAAATATCAAATGAAAAGCATTCGAATTTCAGACAATAACTCTAACACTAAAACACAATAATTTAAAACAGACAGACAGACAGACATGACGAATCTATAAGGGTTCCGTTTTTTGCCATTTGGCTACGGAACCCTAAAAATGCCTCAAATTAAATTCATGCTACATAAAATTGCATCCAAAGTGGTCAACTGACTATACAGTCGACTGCATACATTGTATACATAAGTCATTGGCATACATCGGAGGCTGCAAAGAGATAAATATTAATGGTAGAACATTTTCTTTTTCCTCAAAATAATCGACTAAAGCGCATCACTAGTCCTGGTCTGTTTGTCCGGCGTCCGGCGCGGACGGCCGGCTGGTCCTTGTCCGTAATTACTGTAATAGAGAGCTCAGGAGGCACCCGTGTTGTTTTAGAGCTCCTGCTAACGAGATCCTCGTCTTCGCTAAAGAATGCAGGTGTTTTGGATAATAATCAAACTAGCGACGTTATTTATAATGTGCGAATAATGTTGAATATTCGAAATGGTAGTGTGCTATTTAAATTCGTGAATACATAGTTGGGCCTCGTTCACACGGCAATCCAGATAAGTAGGATCCAGAAATGCAGTATTCCGTAAAAGTTAAAGAAAAAGCTAAAGAAATAAAGTAAACAATAAAATAATCTGCACCTACTTAATTTGGTTTGGTTTAGTCAAAGTAAGTAGGCAATAAAAAAGTACTTTGGCAAGCACTTGTTTGTTTTTGTTATTCCACAACAAATCAACCGGCAGCAAATCTAAATGATTTGTTGACATTATGCCATTTTAACCAATTCTATTCCTGATAATTTCGGTCCATTACCAAAACCAAACTATGACAAACAATGATAGACGGGCAAAAGCAAAACACACAACGACGTTCTAAATAGTGACAATTCTTTGCAAACAAACAATTCATTTGCACATTCAAATGTTTAGAGGCAAATATCAATTAAGTAATATTTACAAACTATCGTCAACGCCAAGTTAAAAAGGTAAAAAGACTGGATATTGGACAATGGTTGTTGTAAGTTAGAAAGATGATAAACACTTTTTAGCATTAGATAGATCACTAACATATCTATTCCTTATCACTGCCAAGCAAACCTTATCTGGTTTATTTATAAGGCAAATGGTTCCAAGTCCATTACAGACATCTACAGCAGGCAGGCAAGTAATCTACGCATTGTGCCAAAATCCTTGGTGCAGTTCACTCCCGCACTAACCAGTAGTTGCTATAATTGCGCTCGCTCGCCCGCGCGACCAGTCGCATCCCGCACGCCGCGCGCTCCGCACTCGCCATGATCGTCGTCGCGCTCGCGGTCATCGCGCTCATTGCGCTGTACCTTTACAACATTAGAAACTTCAACTACTGGAAGGAAAGAGGAATCAAACATGACAAACCCATATTATTCTTCGGCACCAACGCCAAAAACTATTTNAATTATCTGCAGCAGCAAAGCGTTTCAGAATCAATAGTTGAAGCTTATTGGAAGTATCCCGAGGAGAAAGCGGTCGGGCTTTTCAGATCCACGGATCCATGTTTAGTAGTGAAGGACCCGGAGATCATTAAGAGGATTTTGACGACAGATTTCAATATGTTCTACCCTCGGGGCTTAAATCACCAGAAAGGGCACGAGATCGAGCCGATGCTGCGCAACCTGTTCTTCGCGGACGGCGACACGTGGCGCCTGCTGCGGCAGCGCATGACGCCGGCGTTCACGAGCGGCAAGCTGCGCGCCATGTTCCCGCTCATCGTGGAGCGCGCCGAGAGCCTGCAGGCGCGCGCGCTGGCCGCCGCCGCCGCCGGCCGCACGCTCGACGCGCGCGACCTCATGGCGCGCTACACCACCGACTTCATCGGCGCCTGCGGCTTCGGCCTCGAGGCCGACTCGCTCAACGAGGACGACTCCGCCTTCAGGAAACTCGGAGCGAAGATATTCCATATAGGTTTCAAGGATGCCGTACTTGCAATGCTTAAAGATATATTCCCGCAACTGTTCAAAAGTATTCACACACTCCAAAGGGTAGAGGGTGAACTGACAGACCTTGTCAAAGTTATATTAAAGCAGAGAAATTACCAACCATCGGGTAGAAACGACTTTATAGACTTATTGTTGGAATGTAAAAAGAAAGGCGTGTTGATTGGAGAGTCGATAGAAAGAAAAAAAGCGGACGGAACACCTGAAACCGCTACTTTAGAAATGGATGACATTCTAATGACTGCTCAAGTGTTTGTGTTTTTCGCCGCGGGCTTCGAGACGTCGTCGTCCGCGACCAGCTTCACGCTGCACCAGCTGGCGTACCACCCGGAGGTGCAGAAGAAGGTGCAGGAGGATATAGACAGGGTGTTGGCCAAACATGACAATAAACTGAGCTACGAGGCTGTCAAAGAGATGACCTATTTGGATTGGGCTTTCAAAGAGGGTATGAGGATGTTCCCCTCGCTTGGATTTTTGATCAGGAAATGCGTGGGTAAATACACAATCCCTGAGTTAGGGATGACGATCGATGATAAAGTGCGGGTGTTCATCCCAGTTCAAAGCATGCAAAACGACCCAAAGTACTTTGACAGTCCTGAGGAGTTCAGGCCAGAGCGCTTCCACCCCGACTCATTCGAAAGTGCGAAGTTGAAGTTTGTGTATCTGCCATTCGGAGAAGGGCCCCGTGCTTGTATAGGTGAGTGATTTTATTCATTTATTAACATACAAACCCGTGAATTAAGCATAATAATAATGATGCCAATACTTACAGATTGAAATTTATTAAAAGTAACTAACATTATTCAATCCAGTACCGAACCTTATAGGCATAGGTCAGGGTCAATGTCAATAAATATTTATCAAAATTGTGGATTCAATGCAAATCTGTGAGAGTTTGTTTACATTAATAATAATAATAATTTACTGTTTTAAAACGCTATATTTTTTTTTATAAAATAACTTAAAATAGAGGTTTCAATGTCTGAAAATAGGTGACTTTCAATTTATACTATTACGTTATACCATCATCATTCATCACTCTAAATAAAATTCTGATAAACAACTTAAAAATAATAATTCTTGATACCGATAATAATAATATAATCTATTAAAATATTATTGTATTCATTATACCCGTACTCATTATGTCTAACAGAACACTGTACACACAAACAAACGATTGTGTATAGTGTAAATTAATTATAATTGGCATTAAGCAACATTGTTAAGTAGGATGTTTGGAGGATTTTCTCTATCATACGAATTCAATTTGTAGTTTTAAATGAACTGGAAGATTTAACAGAATTGACAATAACTGTGTTTTGATCTCGCGGTGCCTCGCGATAAGAACTTATCTACTGTTGCTATTAGCATTCCGGATTGCTCATGACCGACGCGCAGGCAGACGTAAACAATACTTATGATAAATTGTATTTTATTTAACTTGTCATTTATAAAATGGGTACTTGTAATTTATAGATTATCTTCTTTGAAACTAGCTAGATTCAACAAAAGTTATTTAATGTCAATTTTGCGGTGGTACCGATTTAGAATCTTTCTAATTAAACAAAGCATTCATCAGTTAGTAATAATACACTCGGCATCAAATAAATCGCACCTCCCGCAACAAGCACTTCTCAAACGGATGGATCCCCACTTCCCACCAACATTGGTTCCATTTGAAAGCCTAATGGTAACCTTCATTTCATTAAAGGAAAGGTTTTTACACCAAAAATGTGTTTTTAGAAGGATCCAGAGTCACTTCTTCAAAAAATAGGTAGTTACGCTTGGGCCAACTTTTATGGCTATAAAACTGTAAAGTTGGGATTAATCGCTATCCATCTGTTAAAGAGGACACATGAGATCTTTATTTGGTTTTATAACCATAAAAATTGGTCTAATTGATCCCAGAGGTGAGCCCAAAGTGAGGTCTATTTTCAAGTCACATTTATGGTATATGTTAATCATTTATTTAGAAATGAAATGTATTTTTCTTTAAGAATATTTATTGGGCTTTCAAATAACACCAATATTGTTGAGGTATCATGATTGTGTCAGAAGAAAATCTTTAAAGTTCGCGTCGCGGAAGGTGCGGTTTATTTGATGTTGAGTTTATTAGAGAACATTGCATTACTTAGTTTTAATTATTAACTAAGAAATAATGAGAAGATGGAATAGCAAAACAATTAAGATGCAGACATTTTCATAGTAGATTACCTACCTACTTGTTATTTGAAAATCCAATTTGAGAATCAAAACAATTTTTTGTTGCAAAAATGCAGCAAAAAATTAAGTGATGTAATTATACTTAGATCACTCATACGTTCCTATGTATAATGATGAAGTATTATTGTAGAAGTATGTAGTTTAGGAGTTGTTAATATTCATGCCTTGTGATTCATCAGAGTTATTGTGTTGGTGATTTTAATCAAATTACATGACTTAAATCCGACACAAATTTTGCATGATAATAAAACAGTATAGTACCGCCCTGTACCTCTAGCACGAAAAACTTTCGACTTTGAATCATTTACGTATTCGAATCGCCATCAAAAAGTTCGCTTTAGTATGATAACGTAAACAAAATGAAATGTATGAAAGCGCCCCTGGGATCGTAATGTAAAGTGAGCTTAGCATGAGAAATGGTAGCACGAAACTAATTTCGACAATCGAGATGTTCACGTTATCGTTGAATTCGAAGGCTTGAGTATCGAATTTTTCGACGAGAGTTTTTCGTGTTAGAGGTGCTGTACCTAAATTGTAAACATTATACTACCTGTATGTACTTAAGTATTTTAACTTTGCATAACTGGTTTGTGTTTACGTCAGGTGAGCGTCTCGGGCACATGCAGTCGCTGGCTGGCCTGGCCGCAGTCCTGTCCAAGTTCACGGTGGAGCCTGCGCCGGAGACGGTCCGCAAGCCGCGCGTCTACCCCAAGTCCGGCATCGTTCAAAGCATCGACGGAGGCCTGCCGCTGCTCTTCAAAGAACGGAAAAAAACCAACTAATCATAAGTTTACACTGAATAAAGGCCACGCCTTTTATAGGATAACATTGTATTTGTAATAGACATACAGGGTGAAATTTAAATTACTGACATCCTTTTAAAATTAAACTCTACTCATGATACACGGTTGGTACAGTCCCCATAATAATATTATGAGAAGCGCAAGCGACCGGTTTAAAACGATTGTATATTCAACAGCACATCAGACTTACACCCGAATTCACAAACGATCCTGCTTAAGTGAAGTAGTAAATCTAACGCACAGCGTTAAATCGAGCTCTTTGATTCTCACGCGCACTGTGAGACCTCATAGTAATGTTTGTGAATACGGGCGAAAACAACACCTACTTATCACCATCGAAATAAGATGCCACAGTGTTATGCTTGATGTGCTGTTTGTTGCCATACAAGATTTTTATTATTGCCGTTTTAACTAATTGGATTATTCTGTATTATTATACATATTTGGGGTATGTACTATCATGAGTAGAGTCTTATTTTAAAAGGATGCCAACGATTTAAATCTCACCCTTTATGATTGTCAGAGAAACCTTCATTTAACTCGCTATCACGATGCAACTTTGTTTCACTAGATTGTATTTGATTGCGTGGCTGCTAAATACAAATGTCTTCAATAATTGCATTTATTGTGGTGAATGTAATTATGGTGGGTGGAAGTTGATTGTACAAATTTAGAATACATTAAAAATTAATTATAAAATTGTAAATAAACTCAGATTTAAGTGATTTTCCTGTTTTAATTACATCATTCCAGAAATGTTGCGGTGACTTTTATATACGAACGTCTTTGTGTACCTACTTAATTAATTGATAATTATATGAAGCGATAAAAAACAAAATTTAGGTATGCCAATTAACTTAGCGAATGCATTAAGAGAACCGGAACCAATGACGCCGTACCTACCTAATTTTCTTCATCTTTTTGGAGTTTGACCTGTTACAATTTTCGTCATCCTTTAAGATAATACTTACATAAAATTTATCTTATTAGTCACCATTCGTAAAACATGTCTACTAGGGTGGTCCTTATTCCTACGAAAAAAAAATTTTTTTCTTATATTTCGCGGGGCACCACGTAATTTGAATATATACCATATGAAAGTCTTTCATTATTTTTTTTTTAATTTTTAAAAGACATTTAGGGGTCGCTACCAAGGTTTGAATTTTAAGTAAAAACACAAAATCTATATTTGTTAGATTCATTTATTTTTAGCCTAAGCCAAATAAAAATATTACAAAATTATTGTTGTTGCTATGAACTAAGATATTATGTACAATGTACATTATTTGAATCAATTATTTTTAAGATATGAGTGTTTACTTGTTAGTATCTCGACGCGTCGGTACCATGGTCGGTACAGAAGAGGGGTTGAGGGGAGAAGGGGACAAGAAGTGATTGTCTATTCTATCTATGCGATGTTCATTTGCACCTAAAATGTGATATAAACACTTAAATAAAACATTTATGAAACCATGATTTAAGTAATTACATAGTTGATAATTAATGGGCAAACAACCTAGTCATACATGACATTATAGGAGTACGATAACTTATCTAAAATTACATTGCATAAACATCAATAAATTATATTTGATATAATCTATACCTACTATCTATACTTCTATACTAATATTATAAATGCGAAAGTACCTAACTCTGTCTGTCTTGCTTTCACGCCTAAACCACTGAACCGATTATAATGAAATTTGGCATAGAGATAAGTAGTTTGAGTCCCGGGAAAAGATATAGAATAGTTTTTATCCCGGTTTTTGAAACAGGGACGCATGCGATAGAGTTTTTCTGTGATAGACAAAATTCCACGCGGGCGAAGCCGCGGGCGGAAAGCTAGCCACGATAATCCGATTAATTGTAAGTTTGTTATTTGCTATTAATGCCATATCATTATTGCAGTCTTACGCATCATTGAATACATGTATAGTATTGGATATTAAATATTTTTACATTAATTTTAAGTAGGTATCTAGGTACTTATGAACGAGTCTACCCATTGTAACGTTGCAANGGCGGTTCAATTCCAGTCACCAAGCCGCCAGGAAAAAAATCCTTTCTTGCACCATCATCAGCTACGCTACGTCATTCCATTGTCGGCCATGGTCTCACCCTCACAATGTCATCCATGAAGCGTGTACCTATCTCCCGAAACGAGCTATGTCATAGGGAAGCTTGAATACTAAAGTCCAAGGGAAGGACGTGAAATTATATTATTGTGTCACTGGGGTTACCCGTGCACTTGTTGACATTAAACCCCGAAGAGGCAGGTAATGTCGCGGCGACAGATGGCGCTCTGAACGCGGAATAGGTAATTTGGACGGTGTTCTGTTGTTTGGGTGAACAGCCAGTGTAATTAGATGTTTTCTAAAAATAACACCAGCTGTCCGTAATTGAAACTGAAAGCCGCATATAAACCTAGTTTACGATGACCGTTTATTGGTGATATTATTAGCAGTAGGTAACTACGAGTAACTACCTACTATTACTCGTAGTAAAAACTAATTCGTACTTTGATAAGCTGATAACTAACATTTTTATTGTCCGATGAAGCTAAAAAGGCGCTCATGGCTATCAGCAAAGTCATTCCGAAGAAAAAAAAGCCTAAAATTTTTAGTAAAACATAATAATTATCGAGACATTCTTCAGCTGCTTCATTTTTTGCTCTAGGTAGAGTCCTAATGAAAAAAGTATGTTATTGAACAGTAACTCTTTGTTCTATTTAACTTTGTACTTCAAGCGTGCGCATTCCTCGTTTTTAATCTCAAAAACTTTTAATTAGCATCAATAACCTACCAGAAATGGCATCAAATGCACTCACCGCCCTTCTTCCCGAACTCTGCCCATAAAGCGTGTACAATACACCGCTCAACACTAAAGCCCAACTGTTATTGATATAGACCAACTTCGGCCCGTGACGGCACGCCCTAATTTGAGCGATAAACCTTTATTGGGCTTCTTTCGACTCCAGAACAGACGTTTGTAGTAACGCGGAATAAAAAGGGAATTAAGTAAAGACGGCGACTGACTTGAGCATTGGCTTGTAATTAGCAATAACACACAGTGGATCAAACGTGCTCTATTTTTAGTTAAAGGGGCGACCGGTGAGCAGTGTACTCTCATAGAACCACTAAGAGATTCGCAAAACCAGTCGGTCGAATGGAATGCCTACGCGGCACTATGTTGATTGCTATAGCGTAATACGCATTATGTTATTAATAGACAACTGAACCTACTCGTGCCTAGACCTTGTGGCGCCCATAATATTATGTAGAGTACTACTTGTAATTGAATTATACTAGTGGTTCTAGATTTCTTGTTATTTAAATACTTGACTTGTGTTTTGATGATGGTCAAGCACAAGTCAGTCGGCAGGTTAAGGCCAGCAATCGCGCGGAGTTTTGTTTCACTCCTTTATTGAGTCCGCAATAACAGTAATAAAGTTCGTGATGTCTAATAGCGCTGATGAGTCAATTCCAAAGGCTGTAAATGCTGTAATGAATCATTTCGGAATAAAGGTTTCTTAGTTGCCTTCTCATTATGTTCATCACACTTAGTACCAACTTGTAAAGAAGTTTCATTTGACTTTCCATTACAAGAGTAAAGGTAAATAATTAAAAAAAAACACCCTATCATAATTTTTTGTTTCACTGGACAGTGAAGCACATCATTACTACACTGCGATGTGGTAACACAACTGCTGTGACTGAGTATGTATGTTTAAGAATCTATCTAAATATTATTTTCAACACAAATAAAAAAATATTTATCTTTATTTCTCTACTCATTATTACTTTTTTACGTTAACTTGGATTGAAGTGTATTGAATTAATTAGGTACCGTAAATCTAAGTTAATATGTAGATAACTACTTCCAGATAGAAACTTTGTGGCCCTTAAATCAATTAGTAGTTAAAATTCTGAGAGGCAAAAATTTCGAGTGTCTTGTTAGTCATAAAATTTATTTTCGCCTATCAAAATGAGTTAGCAGCGATCGCAAAGGCGCGTTTACTTTAAATTGTTGATTATTTTGAGTGTTGCGATATCAAAGAGTAGGAAAATGAGAAAACTCCAGGAGCAGATTTGTTTGCGTTAACTCCAAAGATATGAATAATACCCAAAGTTTGCCGCCCGACCTCTGCTTAAAATGATGAATTACTTTACAATTATTTTAATTTCGTGTTAGGGTTATTGTTTCTCGCGGAACTTTTGCGTTCATAACGTGTTTTTTCACTATTATTTAAAAACTGGCTCTCGAACCAAATTACGCTTGTTGACTTTTATCTATTTAAATCATGATCTGAACTAAAAGTATAATTATAATAATTATTATATCTACACTGAACCCTTTTTTTTCTAATTGTATACATACTTGTTTTAGTAACACGACTTAAGGACATTGTTATGTGTGATAGTTTGTTGCGATCAATCTACTTCGTGTCAGAGTATCTGGAACATAGAAATGTCTGGTTTCTATTTGTTGGTGTAGCTGAAGATATTGGTGCATAATATAATATCTTATTCATTGACTTTTATGATGTTTTTTTTTGTGAATGGTAATAATAAACACACACTCGAGTAAACATGGAGTAGGCTGCCAGTTCATTTTTGAAATATAATTATTATCTGAGAGATATGAATTATCTTTCTATTATATTCTCAGATGAAAAAGCTTTTCAGGCGACTTAATGGATTCTTTTAATTAGAAATCCTTAGGGAATAGTAAATGAAATCTTATTGTCAAACGATATTACTCTAGCGTAATAAGATTTATCATTGTTGCTTTATAATTCGTTAATTATTTTCTTTCGGAATGGTACTGCTTCTTTTTATACTAATTGATTAACACACCTCTATACCACCATAAGTTTATTAACTTGACTACAATGGATAAGAAAAAAGTTTATATCTGGAACAGGCTATCGCCTGGTAAACTGTCCACACCAATAGATTTTGATAATCTTCCAAAAAAGGCCGAATATCTTTGATGCAATCAATTAATTTTCTATTATCAATGCAAATCAAACTCACGATAACACATTCTGAGTTACATTTTCCACTGTTTAAAATTCAAGATAAGTAGGCGTATAGTTCTGGAATGCAATGTCAGAGCCACAAATTCCGGCCTAAAAGGTATTGGGAAGGGGCCGAGGCTTAGGAAGGCAAACTAATAATCAGTGGCCGTCATAAACTAACTCGGCGGCGCTTAATCCCGGGCTCGGGCCCGCGCAGCCCAGCCGCGTCAGCCACGCCAGTCCCTCCTGCCGAGGTTGTAACATTGTTAGTGAACTTACTTTAGCATCGATAAAAAGGCTAAGGGCTCCTGTACACGACGCTGCTACCGCGCCGCCGCCGCGCTGTCGCCGCGCCGCTACACTGTTCATACGCACGGAGTAAAACAACCGCCGCGCCGCCGCCGCGCCGCCACCGCGCCGCCACCGCACCTTCATAGCATAATTTCGCCCGCGGCGCGGCGGCGGCGCGGCAGCGGTGTTTACGCGGCGCGTATACACAGTGCAAAGGCGCGGCGACGGCGCGGCGGCGGCGCGGTAGCGGCGTCGTGTGCAGGCAGGAGCGCTAAGGCTAATAATAGAATTTTCATGTTGTTTTAATTTTATTGTATTTTGTTTAAAGTCAAAGATAAACCTATTATTCGCAACTATGTCGCTAATATCTCACGTAGTCACGACGTCTCTGCGCTCACGCCTAGTCGCATCCCGCACGCCGCGCGCTCCACACTCGACATGATCGTCGTCGCGCTCGCGGTCATCGGGCTCGTTGCGCTGTACCGAAACTTCACCTACTGGAAGGAAAGAGAATCAAACACGACAAACCCATACCATTCTTTGGCACCAATGCCAAAAACTTTCTGCTGCAGCAAAGCTTTACAGAATCGATTGATGAACCTTCTTGGAAGTATCCCGAAGAGAATGCGGTCGGGATTTTCAGATCTACAGATCCATGCTTGGTAATAAAAGACCCGGAGATTATTAAGCGGATTTTTACTACAGATTTCAACATGTTCTACCCTCGTGGGTTGAATCGATTAAATCAGTATTACAATCGATTATTGAAGTTATTGTATGTAAGCTAAAACTTCTTGCCCCATTTTGGAAATAATTAATTTCTGTCAAGTAACCAAACTACTGCAACAGCGCTTGATCGGTTATAGAGAATGTTCAAGTCGTACTAAAGTAAGGTGTACGGATGCAGTATGGTTAAGTTCAGCATAGAGAGTGTTATTTAATGCCACAATCGCGAAATCTTATGCGTAGTACGTTTACATCGATGATATTTTGTATGTAAATAATTCAAAACAAAACTCTTTTTTTCTCTTAACTCCAGGGATAGATTTCAGTGCGCTTCGGTTTACAAATTAGTATTGGCCTGAGGAAAAAAATGCACTATGGTTTCATTCTGGGCAGCACTTGGTCCAACTTCCATACATGGATTGGCACTGTCCTTTGTTTCAATAATCTCACAAAACCTCGTGTCTGCTTCCTAAGTTATTTTTATTTTATTGTATTTTAATTTCAAAGTCAAAAAACCTGTTATTCGCGATTGTCTCGGTTTATAATATACTTTCATTTTAATTTCATAATATTTATTAACTCACGAGTCTCACGACGCATATGCGCTCACGCGCAGTCACATCCTGCACGCCGCGCGCTCCACACTCGACATGATCGTCGTCGCGCTCGCGGTCATCGCGCTCGTTGCGCTGTACCTTTACAACGTTAGAAACTTCAGCTACTGGAAGGATAGAGGGATCAAACATGACAAACCCATACCATGCTTCGGCACCAACGCCAAAAATTATCTGCAGAAACAAAGTGTCACAGAAAGTTTGATGGAAATGTATTGGAAGTATCCCAACGAGAAAGTGGTCGGTTTTTTTAGATCTACAATCCCATGTTTGCTAGTGAAGGACCCGGAGATTATTAAGCGGGTTCTGCAGACAGATTTCAGCATGTTCTATTCTCGTGGGTTGACCCGTTTGAAAGGGCACGAGATCGAGCCGATGCTGCGCAACCTGTTCTTCGCGGACGGCGACACGTGGCGCCTGCTGCGGCAGCGCATGACGCCGGCGTTCACGAGCGGCAAGCTGCGCGCCATGTTCCCGCTCATCGTGGAGCGCGCCGAGAGCCTGCAGGCGCGCGCGCTGGCCGCCGCCGCCGCCGGCCGCACGCTCGACGCGCGCGACCTCATGGCGCGCTACACCACCGACTTCATCGGCGCCTGCGGCTTCGGCCTCGAGGCCGACTCGCTCAACGAGGACGACTCCGCCTTCAGGAAACTCGGAGCGAAGATATTCCGATTTAGCGTAAAAGACCGTATCATTATAACGCTTAAGGAGATTTATCCGCATCTACTTAAACGAGTTCACTCTCTTAAAAGGGTAGAGGGTGAAATAACTGATTTAGTTAGAGCTATATTAAAACAAAGGAATTACCAGCCATCTGGTAGAAACGATTTCATTGACTTATTGCTAGAATGCAAAAAGAAAGGTACGTTGGTTGGAGAGTCTATAGAAAAAAGGAAAGAGGACGGAACACCTGAAACCGCGACTTTAGAACTAGACGACGTTCTCATGACTGCTCAAGTGTTTGTGTTTTTCGCCGCGGGCTTCGAGACGTCGTCGTCCGCGACCAGCTTCACGCTGCACCAGCTGGCGTACCACCCGGAGGTGCAGAAGAAGGTGCAGGAGGATATAGACAGGGTGTTGGCCAAACATGACAATAAACTGAGCTACGAGGCTGTTCAAGAGATGACGTATTTGGATTGGGCCTTCAAAGAGGGTATGAGGATGTTCCCGTCTATCGGTTTCTTGTCCAGGAAATGTGTGGGGAAGTACACAATCCCTGAGTTAGGGATGACGATCGATGATAAAGTGCGGGTGTTCATCCCAGTTCAAAGCATGCAAAATGACCCAAAGTACTTCGACAGCCCTGAGGAGTTCAGGCCAGAACGCTTCCACCCCGACTCATTCGACATAGCGAAGTTGAAGTATGTGTATCTGCCATTCGGAGAAGGCCCTCGTGCTTGTGTGGGTGAGTGAATTCAATCCAAATCTTACGCGTGAATTTTGCTTCATAATAATAATACCAATACGTACCCATCGTGAACTTCTGTCTATAAGGGTCAGTATGAGTAGGAATCTACCCACTATACTTTGTTTTGCATTAGGCGAGCGGCTGGGGCGCATGCAGTCGCTGGCGGGGCTGGCCGCGATCCTCTCTAAGCTCGCGGTGGAGCCTGCGCCGGAGTCCCTCCGTAAGCCGCGTCGCGACCCCAGGGCTGGTGTGGTCCAGACCATCGATGGAGGTCTCCCCCTGCTCTTCAAAGAACGTAAAAATCTATAGGTACTTATAATAAATCTGTAGAGAGGTCAATTCTGTGCATGAAATATATTTTCAAAATAACTATCAGGGGGTGATCATTGATCGATACTGATGCCAAAAATGTAATCAGTAAAATTTTTGTCTGTCTGTCTGTCTGTCTGTCTGTCTGTCTGTCTGTCTGTCTGTCCGTCTGTATGTTCCTTATAGAAACAAAAACTACTCGACGGATTTTAACGAAACTTGGTACAATTATTCTTCATACTCCTGGGCAGGTTATAGTATACTTAGGAATTCCCACGGGAACGGGAATTAGCGGGAATATCCGTTTGTATGAAAAATCTAAACCGCTTAAGTTAGACGCTTGAAATTTGGCATGCACTTACCTTCGTAAACTTAAAGCTTAGTTACAACAGGATATTGCAAAATTCCCACGGAAACGGGAGTTAGCGGGAAAAAACATTTGTATGAAAAAATCTAAACCGCGTAAGAAAGATGAAGGGGGTAAAACGGGATCCACGCGTACGAAGTCGCCGCTAGTACTAAATAAAGTATCAAATTTAGACCACGCAGTATCTTTAATGATAGGTGCTGCTAGCCCCTGACTATTATTATGGCTGTTCTTTGCAGGCTGTGGCGGGTGCTCGGGGCGCTGTGTGCGTTGCGACACCTAGCTCAGGCTAACCGTTGTTATTGCCAATCATTTAGATCCCGATGTTAGCTACTTTCATCCTCATTCTGACTGATTCCATATTATTATTTATTATGTATCAGAATAGAAATTTATTCATTGATACGAGTTGAATGTTCATTTGTGGCCCTAATTAATTTAGTAAAATTTTGTTCCTCAAGGAGGTCTAGTATGTAATTCCAACGTTATCTGATGTTACCTACACAGAGAAAGTAGTTAGGTATTGTTATCATTATTATGGGGAGATTTTAATTTGAATAGTTGCTTACCTAATTACTACTTTGCTTACTAATTAAATTGATATTACTGAAATTTAAATGTGCTGTTACAAATTAATATCGGTAAGTAGGTATTAAAATAAATTGTGTACTTAATTTTCGATTTTTTTTAAAGGAATTGTTATAAGCCACTTTTGTCGTCAAGTGTGCACAAGCAGTAGGTATTTACCTCGTTAAGATGTATGTGTGAGCTTAAATCGCCCGCTACAGGTAAGCCTCTCCCGTGTAGCGGTGACTTATGGCGAGCGTTAGCAGGAGCCTAAATTGCGGGAGGGCTAGCTTCGTGCCTTCCTATAGTCGGTACCTGGCATTCTAACAAGCATGTTTTGTACTTGTTCAGATGTATTGGAAAACCGTATTGGCTTACCGGAAAACGCAGCGTGTGACGTCCACCCACAAGGTGGACCGATGACATAGTAAAGTTAGCAGGAAGGCGCTGGTCGCATACCGCTACCAACCGGGCAACATGGAAAGCATTGGGGGAGGAGGACTATGTTCAGCAGTGGACGTCCTATGGCTGTGAAGATGATTGGAAGTTTTATTACCGTGGCATTATATTTTTTTAATCAACTGCCAAGATCAGCAAGTACCTTCGACAGCATAACTACTATCTTTATTCGCCAAGACAACAAAACTGTCTGGAATAGCTAGATTCTGTAATACAAATGAGTTTTCTTTTTCTTGACACTTGGTTAGGATTTATTGTGCTTTACAAATGTCGAAATAAATCCATGCGTCGGGTTATATCTGTGTTCACTTCCATTCCAGGCACTAAGTAGATTAAAATTATGTAATCACACAGATATTTTTATTGTTTAGTAATAAGTGATAGAGTTTTTCTTTGTGAAACTACGAGCTGAAATTAGTATAAATACCTAGTTACTATCCAGTAAATAGACTTCAGACAGACCTGTGTGTTACACAAACATTATGTAGTGTTTCAGGGCACGGAGGTGAGCATCATCGTAATGGAATTGGGTCTAATTGAGGAGCCATTTTAATTAAGCGTTTTCTTAGTTGCAGTAACAGCAGGAGCATTTACTGCCATCTTGAGGGGCCATAAAACATTCATGGCTATTTTTAATGAAGCCGTTCTACAAAGGGCGCCGGTAAAAAAGTAAAAAAGCAATTAACGGAATGGACGAAGATATCGCGTAATCGGATCTCAGCCGGAAAAATGTCAGTTATGTTAATTACTTGTATTAATTACGAGACTGATTTGTTGCCATCGAGCGGGCCATTGATATATTTACTTCGAAAGCTGATTAATTGAAAATGTTAAGCCCTGACGCAGCTTTTAATTTAACTGTATTTTTAATAATTTACACGTTTAATAGCAATTAATTTCATTTTCATTTCCATAATTTAAGAAAAGGCTTTTTAATAAAAATAAATTATTCGTAATTTTAAGCATCGTCAGTCTCATAATTTCATCATCATCATCATCATGTCAGCCATAGGACGTCCACTGCTGAACATAGGCCTCCCCTAATGCTTTCCACATTGATCGATTGGTAGCGGCCTGCATCCAGCGCTTCCCTGCTACCTTCACGATGTCGTCGGTCCACCTTGTAGGTGGACGTCCCACGCTGCGCCTTCCGGTACGCGGCCTCCATTCCAGAACCTTGCTGCCCCATCGGCCGTCAGTTCTGCGCACTATGTGCCCTGCCCATTTATGCCCTGCTCATAATTTATTAACTCTCAAAGATAGAGCGCATATAAGAAGCTTAAACTGATCAATTGAACTGATTTTTTCAGTTCGATGTCAGACTAGCTGATGATGTGGGGGTCCCCATGAGAGGACATTACTACTCGTAGTAGCGGATTTCTAACAAACTGTATTGAGATTGTCGTCTTTTGTTTTGCTCGGATCGCGATAGATCGCTTTTGAAGTCTCGATAAGGTTATGTATTTATATTGTTCATCATTATTGACTTTGTAAAAACACTGCGCGTTTAGACAGTGTAACTACATTAAGCAATTGCACAAATGCGTACAAACGACCACTTTAGTTGAAAAAAAAACCACCTTGGTGAATCTAATTACTTCATTAATTTTATAAACGTTTACTTCAATCAAGAGTCTTCTTCGGTTTATTCAAGTAACTCTGTGGTGATTTATCAACTCATTAATAAAGATATACGTAGCACGAGCACCATTACTGAATTTATTTAGTTGACTTTATGGAAAAAAACATAGTTTAAAATAGTATTTAAAAATAAGCAACTATAGATAGTAGATGGTAATAAATAACGTACGTGAGTTATAAAAATAGATACTTATACGACAACACGTCATATTACTACTCATGCAAACATAAAGAGCTGTACAAAGTGAAAAATTGTCTACGAAACAAAACATATTTGGTTAGCAACATCGTAAGAAGAGTCTAACGATCTCAAAGTTCCCGAGTCTTTTGATCCGAGTCAAGGGTAAATTATTCATCATATTTTAATGCAAAGCAGGAACGACGTATATCATAACAGAAAAGAAGTGTTCCCAACTTTTGAACGAACATTACGGTGTGGTGCGCTCGCAAACAACTTAAGTAAATACGTAAGCATTATCACCGAAAACTGCTCGCTAGGGTGTGCTCTAAACCTGGAGGTTCTGTGTTTGATTCCCAGTAATCATTAAATAACTTCGAACAGGCTTCCAGTTTGGTAGTTTGAATAAGAGTGATGTATTCGTATATAAGAGTTCAAAGGTCAGAAGCCTAAGCTTATAATTTAATTAGGTTTTCATTATTTACATTCTAAATAAGTAAGTGTTTTAGAGCATTTGTTTAATAAGAGGTGATGGTATTTACTCTAATATTTTGTTACAAACAGCAAGTGTTAAAAGGGCGAAATAGCACATGTTTGCGGTACCAGTAATTTTTGAAATAAGCTAGTTCTAAATAAGCGAGGGACAAAATTATTTGCAAAGTAGGAGGTCAACACAAGTCAGGCTTCGACGATAGTTCCCTAAATGCAGTGAGATGGCGCTTAAAGTATCGCTGGTGTCGCTAACTCGCGCAATCTCGGTAATTGACCGCCTCCGAGCTGGACTTGATACAGGGTTGTAAGGCAAATGTAGAGTTTAGGCCGAATAGGACTCCCGAAACGATAAAATTACCTATAATGAGCCAAAAATATTTCTAACTGACGGGTTTTTTTTATTAGGCGATCAAAGTCTGCCATACTCTGTTTTAACCGTTACATATTTGATTAAATATCCTTGGACATTTAACACTACGCTTCTAGTTCCAAACTAAGCAAAGCTTGTACTATGAGCATTAGACAACGGATATAAACATACTTAAAATACTTTTTTCTTGTAAATACATACATATTATACATAGTAACACCCAGACCCGTCACAGAAATTAAAATTCATCATTTCAATTTCTGCCCGGCCGGGAATCGAACCCGGGACCTCTCGGCATAGTAGTCCGTTCTGAACCACTACACCAAACGGCCGACAGTTAAATACATAGTTTCTTAAACCTTTTTGAGGTTTGTCCAGACACTATTAAATTTGTTCTCTATACAAATAAAATAAACGCTTTAGCTATGGTTTTAGTAACTTTAAGCATATTCAACAATATAATCTAAGCCATTCCATAACCATGGTTCGTTTAGTGGAACAAGTGACTGTGCTGGATGATTAACTGTGGTAATCTTTCCTCGAACTCTTTTTGCGTTCTGTGAACATCGTTCGATTAAGTTAGCTTGTTACCTAAGTTTAGTTTTTGAATTGCTGCGATTTCTTGCAAGTCAACTTGTTGTCAATTACAAATGACTTGACTTGACTGATGAAATTATAAATGACAGTATTGACAACATCATGATAGTTACTTTCCCAGTAACGACGGATATTATGAACTATAATTATTGTTTTGGCAACCCTGCTGAAAGCTGGACTCCTTCGACTTGTTTCTGAATTAGCCTCAGCAAGAAGCAACAGTTAATAGCCTACCAGCGCCCTGCCGCCGCAGC
The DNA here is from genome assembly GCF_004193835.3 of Ostrinia furnacalis. NCBI lineage: Eukaryota > Metazoa > Arthropoda > Insecta > Lepidoptera > Crambidae > Ostrinia > Ostrinia furnacalis. The sequence continues at coordinate 584,336 of NW_021133692.1, read as the reverse complement.
CAGCCCTGTTCCCGCTCACTAAGGGCCATTCCCAACGCGGCTCCCGCTGGCGGGGATTATCTTGAGTGGGACGTCATCTCTAAAGTTAGGTTTAATTAAAGTTGCCACTCTGAGCCGGGCGCCTCTTAAAGTCTCCGATTTCTAGTTTGCAGTTCCCAAACTATTTGCATTTTGCGTTACTTATCCCGGCCCATTGTTGGGATCGATCAACGAACTTATAAATAAGACAACTAAATCAGGCCGGGAGAAGGAAATAACCAACTAAGTTTTCCTACGCCGTTTCCTTAACCAGTTTTTCAACTTCATAAAGTGCGCGTAGTTAGTTATTTGCAGCACAGTAAGGCTGGGTTGCACCATGTTACTTTAACTTTGAGAAATGTCAAAAATCTGTCAAACTCCATACAAAATATACCGGTTATCGTTATAGTTACGGTCAAAGTTAGGTGGTGCAACTCAGCCTAAGTATCTTAGCATGGCCTACTTATTTAAAATAATTTAAATTAGCACGATGAACCAGATGAATCTGATTAGAAAACAAATCAATAAGTAAATACCTCACTCGTAGCGAGCTCAAGCTTTGGCGCCCGTTTTATTGTTGATTTTTTCTAATTTTGCTTTTATACGTTATTTATTCTCCTAAATAAGCAAATAGCACTTGAAGCGAATGAATTATTTAATGATCACTCAACATGTTTGTCTAAGTCCCCGCGAGGATAGCGCTTCTTTGAAGTTCGATTTTAAATTCCTCTGGAATTCGTAAAAAGCTTTCAAGTGCGAGATTAAACATCGATAGCATTGTACAGACGGCACATCAATATAAACATTAAGGCATCGTATGCCGTTGTTATAGGTACGATTTTATAAAAATACGAATACTCTGATTTGCTGTAGACTGTATTTCAAACCTTAATTAAAAGAATAAAAGAAACATTGAACGCCAAATGAATTTAAAGCTCGGATGGATAAAGCTTGTCTAAAGGAGCGCTACATAATTTACTGGCGGCTTATACATACTAAATACCTACTACTAAATAGTATACTTTAGCCTTACTATAAGTTAGGACTAGTATACTATAATAGGTACATAAAAATAGTTATACCTATGATAGGTAGGTTAGGTTAGGACGATACGATGCTTTTTATGTCCTTGATTTCTAGTGTTTATTTCCACTAAACTTTTCCAGCTACAAGATTAGATCACGTAACTGCCAGCCATGCAATCGTCCCGGTATTTAGATTGAAAAAATTGATCGCGTAAGATTATAAAAACACGGTTTGTTCAAGTGCCAAGCCTAGTTTAGCCAAGCCTACTTAGTCTATTAACAAAACCGTCAGTGACGCGAGCTATAACGACGTCACACCCCACTCGAGCTGATTGCAGCCGCACGTCAATAAACCTAATTACAACCTAATACCGAGCGTCACACTCATTCCCAATTGGCTCGCGCTGGAGGAGCTTAAATGTATTGGGATATGATTTGATAGCTTAATAATATGTACTTAGAGATACCTAACTTGATACTTGAAAAAACCATAGCACCACTCTAACAAAATACACGTAAATAATGCTCTTTACTTTAACTATTCAAGTATGTAAGTTACGCATTTGTAATTAAGACACTTCAGTTGAGAGTACCTACCAATGTTTGATTAACTAAATAGAATTGCGAAAGTAAGCACCAAAACATGATACCATAATTAACTTTTAAAAAAAATAAAACCGACTTCAAATACGTGAACACAAAAAAAACTAAAAATTAAAAATATTGCGTATAAAAAAGTTCATCCCCAATTTTCCACCCTTGGGGGTTGTTTTTTCTATTATTAAATTTAAATGGGACCACCCTTGAAGTATTACCTATACGCCGAAAAAAGATTTTTTCAAATCGGTTCATAATTGGCGGAGTTATATATCGCGTAACAAACATAGAAAAAAAAAAAAAACATACGGGTCGAATTGAGAACCTCCTCCTTTTTTGAAGTCGGTGGAAAATTATCGTTTTTATTTTCACACTATATGTACCAAGTGTACCTATGTTGTTCTATTTACTAACTCACACTCCACGAATCAGTTTTATTAAATCAGCTCTGTCCATTTATCTAACAGCATCAAAGGATGAGTGAGGAATAGAGCCAGAATTTCTAATCTTGTAGTATCCTTTTTGCTTTTGTTTCTTATTTACTCGACTCTGGATCCGTGGAACGCTCCTTCGTTACGCGATATCCGCCGAAACTAACTTTAAACACGCAGTTTCTTACACTAGTTAAGAAAAATAGAGAAACAAATAGGATTCCTAGATAGAGTTAGGTATCTTGGAAACCTCTATTTGCTTTTTATATTTTCATGTAAAAGTCAGACTTAATGTTATTTTTGCTTTAAGCTCATCATACACTAAAAGTGTTTCAGTGTTCAGTGTATCATGAGTATTTTCAATACTCCCAAGCTTTCTCTTTTCACTGGCTGGAAAATATTATAAGGTTCTGTATGTTCATTTTATGGCGTCCAATTATTACGCGATATATTTAAATGTTCAGTAAATAAATAAATGTCTCGTACAACTAGAAGTCTAGCTACATTAATATGTGAAGTTTTTTAAATTTATTTTTCACGTTATTGTGGCTTAACCCAAAATTGACTACTCCATCTAGTAGGTATGCTTTGTTTAAGTTGATCTCTGTGTCTTACTTGTAACCCAAAATTACATTCTAACATTGACTAGACCACCCCAACTAGTAACGTAACTAGTGCAGTGTCCACACAGTGCACGGACTGTCCGCCGGACTCGGCCAAGCTGTTAATTACGAGCCGGCGACGTTTGTGCAGCGGGTAATTAATTCACATGCGGCGTTTTTAGCGCTTTGACAGGCCGAGCGTGGCGACCGGGCACTCGCGTGGTGTTGCTTCTTCATGTTAGGCTGGAGCCAGACTGCTGGAAAAACAAATGCCTGTCAGAAAAAAAGATAGCACATTTAAAACAAGTGACTACATAACGCTAGTTTTAGGTTTTTCTCAGCACTGGCCCATATTAAAATAATATTAACGTGTAGAAGAACTTTTTAAAAGCCTACTTACAAAATAAACGATTTGAATTTGATGTCGAGATTGTAAAATATCACATTACGTAAGCATTTGCTTTTGACGATTTGTTTACTTTTCCATCAGGTTCTGCCTGTATAGGTCCAGATTGTTTCCCACAAAGTTGGCCTAAAGAGGCCCTTTATGAAAAGTTTAGATGTGCTACCAGCTTATTATTATTTTGTGGTACTACTAGCAAAAGATCGTTTCACATTTTTAAGCGAAATGTGCGTAAAGAATAAACCGTTTATTAAAACTAATGCAACAATTAAAAAGATCTCGTGAAGCTCCAGCTTTACACACAAGAAACGGTAAATAGCTTAAAAGCTCGCGCTCGCACGCGGCTTAAAAACGGCAGCCCGATTATCATTGCGCTAAATATTCATTTCACAAGCGAAACATATTTGTTTGCCTGGACTTTTGCTTTATTTAAAATACAGAGTGACCTTCCAAACAGTTGCCAAATTTTTAGCAGCAACTCAGAATGAGTAACTTCATCGATTTTTTTTTCGCATTTATAATTTATTAGGATAGAGTTTAGTTGTGTTGGCAACTGTTTACAGTTTCACCCTGTATGTATAAAAGAATAAAATAAAATAAATAAAATGTATGTAAGGGACATAAACATATACATGGAACTCAGAACATAGTAACTTAAATTGTGTAGAATTGGTATCAAAGTCAATCGAACGAAATTTCCTGATAAATAGAGGATCTAATGGTCAAACACTGACCCACCTTACTGTTACTTTAATTCCNTTTTAAATACCTTCGCGAAGTAAAACTTCTGTACGTAGTACTTATTATTATTCTGTGGTACTACTAGCAAAAGATCGTTTCACATTTTTAAGCGAAATGTGCGTAAAGAATAAACCGTTTATTAAAACTAATGCAACAATTAAAAAGATCTCGTGAAGCTCCAGCTTTACACACAAGAAACGGTAAATAGCTTAAAAGCTCGCGCTCGCACGCGGCTTAAAAACGGCAGCCCAATTATCATTGCGCTAAATATTCATTTCACAAGCGAAACACATTTGTTTGCCTGGACTTTTGCTTTATTTACAATACTGGGTGACCTTCCAAACGGTTGCCAAATTCTTAGGAGTGACTGAGAATGAGTAACTTAATCGATTTTATTTTGCATTTATAATATCAGTAGGATAGAGTTTAGTTGTGTTGGCAACTGTTTACAATTTCACCCTGTATTCCCTGTCCCTGTAAGGGACACAAACATAGACATGGAACTCGGAAAATTGTCAGTAACTTTAATTGGGTAGCAACTGGTATCAAAGTCAATCGAACGAAATGCCTGATAAATGAGAACCTAATGGTCAAACACTGACCCACTTTACTGTTACTTTAATTAGTGATTTAGATGCCCAATAAAAACATTGTAAGTTGCACTGTGACTCTACCGGCGAATAAATCAGGCAGATAGTGCTGGGCACCAAATCACGTAATAAAAGTGTGTGCGCAAACATAAGTCTTAATGCCATCTAGTTAGATACTATACACCAATACAACGGATTAATGTTATAGATAAAAACGAATGCACTCTTGATTATACCGATTATACCTATCTACATGTATTTTAGAAAATGCCAAATAAATAATATCGGTAAGTAAAACATAGAACCTCCTCCTTTTATGGAGTCGGTTAAAAACTGAATTAAAGCACGTCGTTAGTTCAAGAATTTAATTTTTAATCGATCTTTTTACGGCCAGATTTAATGTAATTTAGATTATGAGTATTTATTTGCTTTTCATTTACTTACACGTAGGTACTTATTCATTTGTATTTAGTCATTAGAGCGCATGCAATTTTGTGATTAGGTACCCTAGATTTTGATCCGAGTTGATTTATTCCGCTAGCACCAGACTATCAAAAGTTCCCGAAAACACTTCGCTCTGTATTTGTTAAACCAATTTAAAGTGCAGTTTAAAGTTGCCCCGGAAACTGGACATTTTAATGAACGCGAAAGCATGGAAGCACCAAATCTAGTTGTGTTATTTGGAGTGGGAGTTTAGTTATTAGTTTTATTTAATACTGCTACATCATTCGAGGAACCTACTTATTAAGAGCATTTTTTCAGAGTGGATTCATTCTATTGAACGTTATAGCATATCCAATTATGCTTAACCGGTATCTACCTTTTTGGGCAACATGATGATTAAATTTAAGTCTGTATTAACGTCCCCACCAAAATAAGAATGAATACGAGTAAATACACAAGTTAATTTTAGCATAATTTTTTTTGCCTTTAAACCATCTAACTAATCAATTTAGAGTTTTCTAGAATATTTTCTAGATTATTTACTCATAGCCATCGATCTACACCTTCCTCCTTCGGATCAATGAGGTTAATCAAGCTCTCCAGAAATGGAGCGACAGGCTATTTGCATTATAAATAATAAAGACAAATCGTGACTTGGTTTAAGTGTTGTAAATTTATAAATTTACCACGTCCACGTCAACACGGTGTCCCAGATAGACTCCAGGGGATAATACCAAGGGCAAAAAACTGTAATAATAAAGTACATGTTTTTTTACCTAGTTATAGACACACTCCTTAGCTAATAGATAGGTGAACATTACAGATTAAAACATCACATCAATTAATTTAATTAATTACCATTTACTTACAATACCGATCACCTTAGTCTCGAATCCATTGTTGATATCGCTTGATTTCATTAAATAATTAGCGATCAAAACGGTTGACTGTTTGCCGTCTGGTTGCCACACGCCGCCATCTTGGATTAACCCTATTATCTAACCGAGATTCATTACGCATATGACATGATATCTCGAAAACCCTTGATCGTCGTCACTTGAGGTTGTGCGCTATCGGTAATTTGGCGGATCAATTAGCGCAGCGATCGCGGCGCCATCTTGCGGGCGTCATTAGGCTTGAAGCTTTATTACAATGACGTTTTTCAGTTTACAGAATACCTAGGCACAATTAAAACGGGACATCGACTTATCGAATAGGTACTTAGGTAAATACCTACTCTACTGCCACTATATTATTTTGTTCAATTTGGGATCTTATGCTATAAACTATACTTACCCTGCTGTGAATTATACACTCGCGAACAAAAGTATGGAATCATCCCATTCGTTTTGAGTAATATTTGTAGCTAAACGACTATGAAGATTAAATTAAAAATGGTACCATTTTAAAGGTTACATTACAAACTTTAACTTGATACCATAGATGCATAGATAGTCATTGAGTTCTTCAGATCGTTGGGAACAAAACACAAGAGGCGATTCTATACTTTTGCTCGTAAGTATATTAATCAGTTGTAAGAAGTAAGAATAAAATTGAACATGATAATAGTTTTTCTTCATCCAGTTTGCGGTGCCATATGACATGTTTTAATACAAAATTGTGTGTCATGAAGACCAAGCACACTAGTCCTACATTATCCGGTATTATTTACTACTTTGTACGAGTAGTTGTCCCGACCCCTCCATTTTCCTATACACAAAACTTCTAACCAGGAATTGAGCTAATCGTTGAAAAAAGTAGCCCCAAAATTATTTGTGCATTAAGCCCATTAGGGCTGGAGGTTCGCCGCGCTATGATTGGCGCGGCCGACACGCGAGCGACACTCAAACTCGTATTATCAGCGCTACTCCATTGAGGAAGGTGCAGTAGGTCTGCTAATGTAATCGAAACCTGCTGAAAAAAAACCCTGAAAGAGACACTGTTAACAAAAAGATATACGAGTGGATACTCGTATTCAAAGGTTGCAGGTTGCTGGCCGCTTCCATCCGATGAATCTGGAAATCATAGAGAAATTAAGTTTCTTCATATGGACCAATTAGTCGTCTTTTAAGCCAAATGACGTCCACTGCTGAACAAATGCCTCACCCAAGGTTTTCCATAATGAACGGTCCTGCGCTGCCCGCATCTAGGCTCTTCCCGCGACCTTAACCAGATCGTCGGTCCACCTAGTAGGAGGCCTGCCCACGCTACGTCTTCCAGACCGTGGTCGCCACTCGAGAACAATTAGTATCTAAAATTATAAAATATTGCTTTTTTTGCAATCAGGCTTTTAAAAACTACGTTGAGTTCGCAGTGAAAGCTTTAATTGCTTCATGACAACAATATGGGTTGTTGGAGCTGCGGAAAAGCACAGTTATAATGTTCAGCCTCTTTTTCAAAGTATTTCCCCTTGCAAGCTAGGTAGTTACGTATAACATTCCAAACAATTTGCCTTTTTAATCTTCTACTTTCGTTCGATCGGTTTTATTCAAATGACGTCCACTGCTGGACAAAAGCCAAGGATTTCCACAACGACCACCCCCACATCCCACGCTGCCTTCATCCAGTAAATTCCCGCGACTTTACCGTGCATAATCTTCTGCTTCAAATAGCGTCTTTTCATAAAAATAAACTCATATAACTCATTTATTTATGCAAGTATGCTTTTATAAAGCATTTTTACACGTCCCAGTATTAACCCTACCACTGCTTCAGGACAATAATTGGACCAGTGCTGAGAAGAAGCAGCGCAAGAAACTCATTCCTAGTAGTTTATGATACGCCTTCTGCTCCGTGGTACAGTGTGCGGCTCGCGCTCACAATCTGCTAATGCCGCACCACCATTTACATGTAATTGCGTCGCCACGCGGCCGCGACTTATGCGAACACCAGGCATCATCTTGTCGTTCGCGCCGGAATGTTCGGTTCAGTTTGCCATTACAAATCACACGATTGACCCCCACACCTAGTAATTGCTTTGCACTTACGTGGAAGCATGTTATAAGGAAACGTAAAATATTATTAGGTTAATCATCTCTGTTTTAGTGGTTAGAGTTGGGCTCTCTTGATCCGGAGCACAGAATAAGTAATAGTACAGGTACAGAAGGATTACTCCGCAAGACGATTTAAATAAATGCGAGTCTTGCTACGACGCGATACAGTGGAATTCAGCTCGCACAGCACTACGTACCTACAATTTTATTCACCTACAAGTTTTGTCTCTTTCTATCGCGTGCCTCTGAACTCTTCTTACGCTGTTAGGGTTGCTGTCTAGTGAAAAAATAATTAATCTACTTATTTGTAATGAGGTACGTATGTAGGTAAGTATGCATTCATTATGGAAAACCTTGGGAGAGGCCTTTGTCCAGCAGTGGACGTCATTTGCCTGAAACGAACGAACGCATTCTGAGCAGTAGTCATGGTAGGTTAGGTTCCTATACTATCCTAAGAATTATTGATTACCTACATGGCCAACATACCTTTCAGCATCTTGGGGAAGCGAAAAAAAAGATAAATCCGGTAGATTTCTTTTCGAATTTAAACACCCGAACGCCGCACAATATTTCTTTCTCTTTATGTCCATTTTTAAATAATACTTCGATTATAGAATTATAATCATACTACAACGCACGCCAGCGTCCTGACGGGCGCGCGCGTGACACTCGACTGATATAATACCCGCCGGCGGGGCGCTTCGCTGTAGGTAATTATCGGATGTACCGCGCGGAGTGAGCCAGGCCTGTCCGGAGGTCTTCAGTTTGATTCTCAAATGTTTTTAAAACTTACAAATAATGGTCTTATTTTATTTGAAAATAGTAATGGACGTTATTATCAACAAATATCACTAAGCTTTTTATTATTGAAGAAAACAAACAGCTTTATTATTTCTATTGCAATTTTTCAGATAAAAGGCGTCACTTTCATAAAAATAATTATGTGGATTTTGAATTAATGCCCTATAAACTATCTGTAAGATTATGTCAGTAGTAAGAAACAAACCAGATCAATTTACTAATCAATGGCTAGAATCAGGCCATGTAAATTAGTGGATTTCGATGGCGATAGTAGCAATCGGTGTGATTTGCATTAGAAAGATAAACGAACAGAAGGTCGAAGGGACCGCGCGCAGACTAGCGAAATTGCAGATGACTGACTAGTATTTTTAAAGCTCATTTATATTATAATATTTTTTTTTTTATTAATCAATAGGGTTGTAAATTGAAGCAAGCTATATATGGTCAAATAATGTACAACAGGATTTTTAATCAAAATAGGACTAACAATAGGTGGTAGTGAGGTGACAGACTCTATCAAAACGTAATAACTACAGTTACTGTTTATTACAAATACAAAAAACTACTGTTACTGTTTATTGAAAGTTAAAATGATTTATTTGTTCTTTTTTTTTCAGGAAATGAAAGAAAACTACGAAATTGATTGTAAGCTTAGCTCGCGGTGTGTCCCGCGCGCCGCACGGGTATCGGAATCCTCCTCACTTTGTCTAGATTACGTTCCTCGTTAGCTGCGTATTATTTAGGCTGCGCGATCGGCGCGGGGCGCGGGCGGCGGGGACGGGAATTTTTCTTATTTTCCCGGTAATTCCGGCGCCTTTTTAAATCTCGCCGTGATCCGCGCAATGAGCTCGCAAATTACACGGATATTCTATGCATACGAATTGCTCGTTGGGCCTCATCTGATATTCGCGTTTGGTAGGTAATGGCGCTATCCCCAGTTCCCACCCACCTTCTGCGCTGCTTATATTCTACACTGTTTATGGTACAACACTGATATTTATGTACTATTTCGGCCTGCGTGCTCCTGTGTTCCATCCTCCGACAAAACAAAAGCCTAAAAATATTTTTTTCTGCTGTTTTCAAGTCGGCCGTAAGCTGAAAATACACCTTTAATATGAACACAGACACTGACAAAAATGTTGTTTTTTTTTCATTTGTATTCAGTTTTAAAGCTTAGATTATTATTTTAATATTACCTACAACCTCATTAACGGTGGGAAATCCTCTCCCGAACTCTACCCGGGTACAACCACATTACCAGCATTACCGACACAACAAAAGTGCATGCAGCCGTGCGCTGTGCTTCGCATCCTACTTTAATTCCATCGAGGCGATTCAATCTGCAAACGTAGTAGTCCGGGAGCTAGTGATCACCATATTTTACGCATTTTTTGTTTTAAATTGAATATAACACCAATGCTGATATAGATAGAGTGTCGCTATCATTACAGGTAATTGACACACACTACAACCATTTTTTAATTACAGAAATGTCTTACAAAGTTTGAAGTATTTCTTTTTCAAAACGTTTATTTTTTTTCAGGTACCCGGCTATCTTATGCGATCAAGTCTTATATTCAGGTAAGTAGATTTTTGTAATGAAGCAATTATTGCATCTAGCAAATTCATGAGATCTTGTTCTGCTACTTATTCATAATAATAAATCAGTATTGCAAATAAATGCTGCTTCATGACCAAAACATGACAGCACATCATACTATACACTCTTGTTGCAAAATAGCCTGTATTATAACAAAATAACACGCTACTGTGTTTAACTTGATGTGCTACCAAAGCCCAGGATAAGTTGAATAGTGTCAGCTCCTGGTCTATAATGAAATGTCCGCGAAATGAATTTCCCGGGAAACGTTATCCTGTTTTGCGGAGTTATTACAATAATAATAACGCGCCGGCGCCGCTAATTGAGCCGGCTGTCCACTGCCACCAGATTTAGGATAATAACCGCCGGGTTTATCCTTGCAATATGAAATTAAAATATTTTAGTTTGAATGCTTGCAAAAATATTTGAAGTAGACCACTGTGTGAAGAAAATGAAGAATGTGATGGATATTATTGGAACCAAGCACAGATAAATCTCGGTTTTTAGTTATTGAAAGCCAGTTTTTTTTTCAGCAAATTTCAGTTTTAAAAGGTACCAAGGGTAGCATTCATTCGTTCTTTCATTTCAGCCAAATGCCATCCATGCTGGACTAAGGCCTGCTTCAAGGATTTCCATAACGATCGGTCTTGCGCTTCCCGCATCCAGGCTCTTCCCGCGACCTTGCTTCAGATCGTCGGTCCACCTGGTGGGAGGCCTGTTCAAGGTTAGCCTATCAGATAGAAAAATCAGCTAACAAAAACACCTTGGTGTCGTTGACTATCTCGATGGTGGTTAAACCACTATGGTTTGATCCATTTTCCAGTATCTCGATGGCGCTGCGGCACGCGGCACCTCGTCAAACGAGCAGCATAATTACATGTAATTATTCTAATTACACGAAAACAATGTTTGGGTACCTACTTTCGTGTACACACCAAGTAATTTATGGTAATTGAACACTTGAGAAGCAGTCTCGCCTTGATATTAACACGATACCTAGTCTCTATTAATAATTTAGTAATCTTTAGAAGATAATAATTACCATAGCTAAAACTTAAGACTTGTGTATCGAAACCATAGAAGGATTTTAATCTTATTACCTAACTGCGCCAGAAGGAGGGTGATGTTTTTTATATTATAGAGTTACACTAATAACAATTTGAGTTCCTAGCAGTCGACATGAGCATTTAATTTTGACATAACTTCCAAAGCCCAGAATAATAATAAATAAGGGACAAACAAACGTGCTTTGCTGTTTTGAAAATAACGTAAAATTATACGTGCTGAAAGAGCTAAGCTAACCATCATTGTCTTCTTATACATACTTCCCAGGCTAAGATGGCTCAATCATAGTGTAATCTTGTTGTTGATCATAATTTTTGTTTAGTTATATCTTATGTTTAAAGGAGGTTTCAGAGAGATAATATAATATGACAATATCTATAGGTCGTAATAACATATCGCCCGCTGAGTGTCCCTCGATTGCCCGCGTCGTGTCGTCGACCTTCATCACCCTCGCGGGGACTATTCGCCTGAACTACCAACTGAGCACACCTTGTTTTACAACTCACCAACATTGAGGTTGTCTCAATCAAGAACTTGAATCTCTTTTCATTTGAAATAAAAAAAAAACATGGCAATAAATTATTTTAAAAAGTAATTACACGACACACGTTACATAAATTAACGTTATCTTCTTGCACGAGGATTGATAAAATGAAAACTCTTTAAAATAAGCCGCGGATTTTTTTTTACCTAACTTATACATAAACTGTACCTATAACAAAATATAACAATATATGCATAATCATCATTACTACACATACCTAATACTAAGTGTAAATCCTTTATCTTATTTCACATTAGCCATTAGCGTGCTAAGTATCGTAGTAGAAAATGGTGAAATATAATATTGTCGATCTTTTTAATCGTATTTTTAACTAAAAGTGTATGCTATCTTGTGGACGCTATCTTTTAAAGACACCCCAACCTACCTTAGAGATCGAGATCAGCACGACACATCTAGCTCAGTTGCAGCTTAGTATACATCCTGTATACCGCGTTATTGCCTCCGAGTGCATAACGCCTCGTCGGCGTTATCGCACCATTGCCACAGTAAAATGAATAATAGTAAAACAACGACCTCTACTAAAAATCACTAGAGATAAGTAAATTGCTAACTAAAGCAAATGTTAAGCTCAAGGTTGGCAATATTGTCTTTGAGCTATAACAAAGTACCATAAACTAAATATCTCTGTTTTGCTCAAGGTCAGCTGGTAGAGAATGACGTATGGCATTAAGCTCGCCTTTTTGTACGGAACATTGTTGTGTGTGCAATAAAGTCTTTAAATAAATAAATCTAACGTAAACGTAAATCTAGTGTATAAGTGCTTTTTTTAAGCCTATTTACAGAAATAAATGAGTTTTAATGAGTTTTAGAGTTTTTTAATGAGTTTTAACATTTTTTTTCATAAATGTCCTTTAAAGGTAAGTCCTACTCATTATCCTAATTGAATAATTAAAGACATGTTGCTATTGTTCCACTTTAAAATAAAGGTACAATTACGTCACTGAAGTGAACAAACTAATCTGGTTAAAAGCCTTAAGATCTGCGGCTAGTATGTGTAGTGTAACCGTTTGTTTTGTGGGAGTGCCAAATCGCACTCGTGCGAACATATTTTACTATTATCTTTTACTGTGTTTTCGCGCTAACCTCAAGAAAGCAGTTGGCAACTCCGGCGCTAAGTCAGTTGGTAAGCAACAACAATATTCACGTTTAGCAGCTCCGCGGAGGTTTGTTTCACACGCAATGGAGAACAAAGAGATACTTTACGGCAAGTGTTCGTAGAAAACTAAGAATTAACCGTTCCTTATTTTTTGTGATGAGAAGAAAAACATTGTTAAAGTAACTACTTACATACAACAATATACATACAACTAAAAATAAATCTGTTCGAAGTTTAGCAACATTTTGGTATTTTTATTTAAAAAATAACACTTCTAAGTCGTGCGCACGCACTCTAATAAAAGTGTGTTGGGTTCGTATCGTTGATATGGGGGGTGCGTAGTTGAATGATTCAACTGAAAAACCGTTGTTTAAGTTATTTTTTTTAAGAATTTAACTTAAGTGTAACTCAATTAGTTTCAAATTACTTTTTTGACGTAAAATCCTATTGTTGGTCGGTCATCGATTAATTCCTAGAACTTTCAGGCTTGTAACTGAAACCTCATTCCGGGCGGATTTCCAAAAACTCACTGCACTTCGGATCGAGTTCGGAGAAGTGTTTAGTGCGTCGTAAACGCGAATCGCGTCTATAGAGTGCGCTGATGCAGTTCAGAGGGTTATTACTTGCGACTTTTAATTTAGGGCGCTCTGAAGTGACGCCATTTCAACTTATTCCGACAAGTTACTAAGTTTTTGTAACCGCGTTCCGCAATATTTAAGCTACGTTTCCACCAAAACTAGTAAGTAAAGAATGAATTTTCTCCTATTAGTTAATTAATTTCATGTTCTCGTAATCTCTAAAAGAAAGCCTTAGTGTGTTGTTATGATTATCCAGTAAAATACTAGAAGAACTGTCCCCACTACTGATGTATTTTGTCTTTGCAATAGTTATTTCAGTAAAATTTTACAGCTTCTTTGCAGTTCGGTAATTATAATTTTAATCTAGGGATGTAGATAATATGATCGTAAAAATTATAGCCAAAACACTAAATTTTCTTAGCATTTTAATAACCCAAATGAAATACAAACCTAGCAGTAAACGTTTTTAAACGCAATTTTAATTTAATATTAAAAGTCCTTAAAACTTTTATCATCAAATAGCCACTTGGCAATGCAATATTCTCAAGTAATAACAATTTCGTACAAGATAATTCCATTGGACTATCACGATATTACGGCCGCCGTCAAACTAGTGTCGCCGGGACACGTGTAGCGTGTCGTCACGTCGTGTTCGGCGGCTTTACACCTGTCGACGTCACCGTACAACATCATGCTCGCTGTATTATTGACGAAGTGGGAGTGCATGAATCGTACGTGCAATCTGTGACTATTAGTTTAGGTTAAGCAAACTCTCTGACATGATTATTAGTTGCCAGACAACAGTTACTTACTTTATACGTCAACTCAAGAAAAGTACTTACTACTTATTGATTTACTTTCTTTATTATTTTAGTAGCAGTACAAACCGTTTTTCTAACGATAAAGTATTGCTTGTCGTCGTATATTTTGTATCTTTATTTACTATCGAAGTACGTCACGAAACCGAATCTGTGGTCAAAGATTTCTAGATCCGTGCGTTCTATCCTGTTGTTGGGTCGTTACATTCCCTATAATATGGTCGAGTGAAGCGATGGCTGGTTCACACGTCATGTCTGTTAACAGGCGCTGCCTTCGGGGACTGGTCAAGGAAAGATATACCTGACATAAAATATATGTATCAAAACGCAACAATTAACCTAGAAATTAGCACGGCACTAAAGAAATTTATTNACACAAAGTTTTTTTTCAGTACTTAGGCCTTTTCCTGGACGCTAATACACGCTCCAAATGTAGCTTACCCTTTGTGATAGCCAATTTGCGTCCACATTATCACGACAATTTTTTAAATATGTGCCTAGAGAGGAGACCATATTGCAAATTGAGCCATACTATTGAAATTTTAAAATATAAATGTATGTTTATAATTATTAAGTGTGATACCTAAATATTTTGAATACCAATTACTTAGTAAGATTTTATCTATATTTTTTTATTTCCATGCTGTTATTAATTAATAGTGATTTTGAATGCATTTTTTCTATATTATATTAATATTACAAAGATATTAATACTTCTAATGGTTTAGAGCAAGTTTAATACTATACTTATAAATACTAAAGGGAGCATAATGACAACAATTTTTCGTTCAAAATGATTACGAAAAATTGTATATTATTTTTATTCCTCAAATCTACCAACTCACTAAATGGACGAGATCTGGCGTATCGACCCTACTTACCTCATCATTATTCCTAATTAATGTCATTGATGTCANAAAACTAGTACCTAAGTAAATAATGAATATCCTCCTATTAGATCATTAATTTCATGTTCTCGTAATCTCTTAAAGAAAGCATTAGTGTGTTGTTGTAAAATACTACAAGAACACTCTCCCCACTACTGATGTATTTTGTCTTTGCAAAAGTTATCTCAGTAACATCGTTATGTTTTACAGCATCTTTGCAGTTCGATAATTAAAATTTTAATCTAGGGATGTAGATAATATGATCGTAAAAATTATAGCCAAAACACTAAATTTTCTTAGCATTTTAATAACCCAAATGAAATACAAACCTAGCAGTAAACGTTGTTAGAAGTTTTTAAACGCAATTTTAATTTAATATTAAAAGTCCTTAAAACTTTTATCATCAAATAGCTACTTGGCAATGCAATATTCTCAAGTAATAACAATTTCGTACAAGATAATTCCATTGGACTATCACGACATTACGGCCGCCGTCAAACTATTGTCGCCGGGACACGTGTAGCGTGTCGTCACGTCGTGTTCGGCGACTTTACACTTGTCGACGTCACCGTACA
The DNA here is from genome assembly GCF_004193835.3 of Ostrinia furnacalis. Classification (NCBI taxonomy): domain Eukaryota; kingdom Metazoa; phylum Arthropoda; class Insecta; order Lepidoptera; family Crambidae; genus Ostrinia; species Ostrinia furnacalis. The sequence goes on along the minus strand of NW_021133692.1, from coordinate 568,507 downwards.
ACATCATGCTCGCTGTATATTGACGGAGTGGAAGTGCATGAATCGTACGTGCAATCTGTGACTATTAGTTTAGGTTAAGCAAACTCTCTGACATGATTATTAGTTGCCAGACAACAGTTACTTACTTTATACGTCAACTCAAGAAAAGTACTTACTACTTATTGATTTACTTTCTTTATTATTTTAGTAGCAGTACAAACCGTTTTTCTAACGATAAAGTATTGCTTGTCGTCTTACATTTTGTATCTTTATTTACTATCGAAGTACGTCACGAAACCGAATCTGTGGTCAAAGATTTCTAGATCCGTGCGTTCTATCCTGTTGTCTTATTTCTTGACTTCGTGGCGTAGTGATTGCTTACCGTCAGTCATAAACGAATTACAGCCGGGTGTAAATCCTTCTCAGATATTGGACGCTGTCTGTCTAGACGCCTGCAAGTGCCGGCGGCGGCTGCACCTGCGAATGTTCTAAGTTCGACGTGCTCGGTGATACTAGCCTGTAGCCCAGAAAGGTAGATGACCTAGAGCTGTCACTAAATACTTCACAGATAACACACCCTCCCACTTAACTTCAACGTACTCGTAACTTTAAATCATTAATTAATGCTGACAGACAGAAGTCAATTTAACTACATATTTTTTATAATATGCGCTAGATCAACGTAGGTAGCTACTCATACTTTCGAAATTATATGCAACAGCCTCTATACACATACCTACTTAGATTACGGCCTACTAGATTTGACCCTGGGTATTTTCCAGGACTAACTAGGAAATAAAAATGAAAGTGTACATGTACTAAAGCGTTCCATACCATTATTTCAACAAATTTTGATTTTAAAGTACGAGTAAGTTTTAAGACATATCAAAATTCAGACAATGTTATATACAACTTACTCCATTAAGAAATGTATTAATAGTACTTATTATTCTAGTACCATATAGTAGTCTCCAGTTTCTTCCAGTGGGAGCGCTAAAAGTAGCTAAACAGAAGATCGTCTTATCGCCTGTACGTTACAAAACTCGTAATTACCTTCCAAAGGTCAGGCGGCCGTTACGGCGGCAATTTAGACGTCCGCCCGACTCCGCGCCAAAATAAATTCAGCAAAGTGTCAAACAACCGGTCAACTTTAGCACCTGGGCTCATGGGCGCGCGCGCCGGCGCTGGCGTAAGCCACAGCAGTTAGGGATTTATGATAAATAACTTACTATATGCGAAATAACTTTAGCAATTAACATCACAGAACTACCGACCCTGCGTTGGCCGCGTCTAGATGCGGGCATTGCAGATGCGGGCTTACCATGACTTTCACCAGATTGTCGGTCCATGTAGTTGGAATAGATGAGCGCAGGATGGGTTTTTGTAGGAATCCATGAGAGAGGTCTTTGTTCAGCTGTGAACATTGCTGAAACTTCGCTGGCTGAAAGAGTCCAAATCACCTGAAAAGTTAAAACGAGGTTATCAATGATTCTTTAGAAATGTGTCTACATTTCTTTTTTAAAAATCTAAGTTTAAGTTGTTGGCAAAGTTGTTGGATTTAGTACCTACTTAAATGAATATGCTATGCTATGCTAAGGTTGTACCGACATACGCTTCAGTTCATAAAGTAACTGAGATTTCTACGCTAGGCTAAGCCTGTCATGCAGAAAATCTTTTGTCACAAGTTAGCAAAAATATTTATAACATACGCGACCTTTGATATGGGTCAGATGTTTTATCTATTGTTTTGGTTTAAAATGGTATTTGCAGTAACCGCCATATTCTCATGACTTCCATACTACTTGGAGTCTTTTAAAAATGCCTTAGTTCAGACAAAAAGTTGCGTTGCCCTGCGCTGCCCGCACTCCTAAGAAATTCGGTTTTAAACTAAGGGGAGTTAAACGACATTCGCGACACTTTGGGGCAGAATGTACGGAGTTAATGGGATAAGAATTTTTGAGGTTCTTTTTGGAAGAAAGCGTTGCTGTTCCGCTCTTACTGACACTTCCTTGTTCTTCAAGGATGCTATGCTATCTGTGGACAGGTATATTTAAGGAATTTACACTCGAAAGTTTTATGAAATAGGAATAGTTAGGTATCTAATAATTTTACATGTGTGGATTTCTATTTAGTTCTTACATAAATGACAAACCGAAATAAAACAACCCACACACTTGAATCATACGAGGACAGTACACATTCCTGTAATATGCTACTTTTTTAATACGAATAGCCATATATTTCAAGAGACACACATACTTTGGTCTAGGCTTATATCTCCGCTGGTCATAAAACTTAGGTAGAGTCCAAGGACAGCTAGGTAACAATAAATTTTGGAAGAAAGGTCACGTGTACGTTTCGCAATGCGGAGTATAGAAGTGTACTCTGGGTTCAAATGCCCACAAGATGTAAAGATTCTTAGGTTTCTAGATGTACAAAATAAAAAGAAATATAAACCAACTTTTTTGTTATAAAAAGAAGATAATAAGATAAGTCGCTGTTTTCACGGTACTTTTTTATTTTATGCATAACAAGGCAGTTATTTGACCACAATCGCACCTGATGGTAAGTGCAAAGATGTTATGTTAAGTGATGTTACTTATGTGTTAAGTTGACTACAGACTCTTTCACTTTCTTTCATAAATGTGTATCTGATTTAGAACTTATATTGTTTTGATGAATCTCTAGAAGTAGGTAGGTACTTTAGCAATGTTTCAGCAAGATTAAGTCAGTTCAATACAACTGAAACAATCTAACTTTCCATCCCCATCCAATCCAAGCTCAGTTTTCGTATCAGAACAAAATTTAATATTGTTACACATACTTTCGCATTCGGTCCAGCTGCCGTATAAAACAGCTATAAATAAATGAAAAGTTTTAAAGTCCCGAACTTTAAGCTCGCAACTTATTTAATAACTCGCCGCCCTGCACATACGACAATGGAATCGGCAATTAACTGGGAAAGCACGTTTCATGAACGCTGCGGAAATAAAAATATACAGAACTCCAAAATGGACAACGCTTACTGTCAGTTAAAGTCAGTTTTATGCTCGCAATGGATTTTATTTACGGCCGTTTTAGTTTTGTTAAACGGTACTGCGAATTGTACGTCTGTGGACATGCAACGAACGTCAAAGTCACAAATGGCAGTGCTCACTGTCGCATTCAGGAACACGACTTTATGTTTCATGCGCCTTGACGAGCAAACTGTGTAAAAACGCAAACGTTATTGTTATTATTTTTAGTATTTTTATTTTTTTAACGAGGACGTCATGGTCGGTTTGTCGTCTGTCCATAGCGTATTATTTTTCTATTATGTACGAGTAAAATAAATTCGTTTCGCATTAAGGTTTGTGAGATACTTATTTATTGAATTATTCATCTTTGATACATTGATGATCAACAACTACAAACTCTTTGAAAAAATATATCTATTTTAAACCTATTTTAAAGTATTCACTGGTAACAAATTCCCGTGAATCATAGCGCCAGATATCTCGTTCGACATTCCTTGAAAAACTCTTACCGGATACGTAAAATACGAAAAAGGTGACTGTTGAAAATATCCTAACGACGTCACACGACACTTCGTTTGAAATTTTGTCCGCTAACAATTACGATTCGGTTGAGTTTTCCACTAACTGTTCAACATTAAGCAACATTTCGTTGAACTATCAATCGTTTTGAGGCTTATCAATAACAAAAATTGATAAGCCTCAAAACGATTGATAGTTCAACGAACTTGCCTAATGACTATAATTACATTCGAAACGATACCTTTAAGACTACCCGCAGTCTACAAATTCTTACGCCCGTATTCACAATCGATGCTTGCTTAGGTAAGTGAAGCAGTAAATCGAACGCACAGATTTGAATAAAGCTCTGTGATTGGTTCGTGTGTCACCCTGTGCGTCCACGCGCACTGTGAGACCTCATAGTGTTTGTGAATACGGGCGTTAGTCGACCGATAGTACTGTTGAGCCCGAGTCATTAAGAATCTGCCAATACCAATGTGCGCACTTTCATACCTGTTTGTACTGATTAACAGCCCGACCCAACTATCGGTCGACAAAAAGTCGGCAGTCTGCGACTAGGCTAAATGAACTCTCGATTGAATCGAGTCGATAGCAACTAACTCGTGCGAGTGCAGCGGGCCGCGAGTCATCAATTTTGCATTTGCACACAATCAGTGTTTGTCAATTACTTATTCAGTACAGAATGCTTTGGCCAATTAATTACTAAATGGCAGGTAATGAGAATACCTTATGTAAGAACTTTGTTCCCTGTTTTTCTAAAGGTATCCTTATTTTTAGAAGCGTAATCATATGAGGACTGATTACTAGGTAATTACATTCAGGTTATGTTGAATAGCTTAATTGTTAGGTAATTAGAAAAGGCAATATGTTTGTTCAATTTTATTATTATTATGTCGGTACCATTTAATAACTGCGGAACCCTAAAGAAGTAATTACTTTTTTGTAATATAATTTAATTTTGTAAGATTGAAAAACAAATGATAAGGGTTTTTGGATCTTTACATTTATATCGATTGTAAAATTCCACCTTAGCTTACTGGGTAAATTATGAAGTGAATATGATTAAGAATAGAAAATCTGAAATAATCTCATCTCTGAAATACCTATTATAAATTCATTTCAGTCTAGGGTCACAGACCAAGTAAGTAGTTTCCTTAGCGCAAAGGTATACGGTTTAATTTTGACCTCAAAGTACGGCAGGCAAGGGTGAGTCGCACAAGAGGGCAACTTATTTAATAACTGGCGTTAAACCGGGTAAGCCCGCTCCTTAGTCCTGCAGTTTAATCCCGGATTAAGCCGCGAGTTGCTGCACCGATGAGCGAACTAGCCAACTTTGACGTGAATTTTTAGGATTTCGTTGTGCATAAAAAAAGGACGAAAACCTACATAAACCTCATACCTTATAGTGTACATTATACGACCTCATGAAGCTTTCATTCTTTCTAACTATCTTGCTAAGGTCGGTGCTGAATATAATTAATCAAGAGGCCGTGCTTTGGAACATTATAAAAGATAAAAGTTCAAAAAATTTCGATGATTAGTCAGTATTTCTCAATATTATTTTTACTTGTAAAGTACTTAAACTACTCGCATATTTTTTTAAATATAGAATAGAAACAATACTAAATTAACTAAAAAGTTAAAACTTATACATTAAACAAAATAGTTTCCCATATTTACTTCGCGCCAGACGAAACACCCGCACGTCGAATATACTTGGCATACCTGCCAAATACCCGGCGAAGCCTGCGCGGCTCGTAAACAAAATTGTCTTCGACAAATCTTTGAAATATCAAATTTTGATGGCCGTCACTCAGCAGCCATCGCCGACGCCCTCTTAATGAATATTTCACGCGAGTGGAAGCCATCGCACCTCATCCAGGATCAACCTGTAAACGGAATACAATATTAACTTGCCGACGCTTCGGCACACGCTTTGACTGATAATTGATTCAGCGAGCAATAAGGAAGGATTAGAACGGTTGCTTGCTATAAAATATTAGGAAAATGTGAATTTATTGTAACAGTTCTTAAACATGGAGATAAAATTCTTCATAAAATAAGTAACATTTAAGTATAATTTTTTAGGGCTCTCAGTAAATACCTTTCTACTATTTCAGGACAATAATGTTCTAACTTCCTACATTATTATGACGGAAGGTGCTGGATGCAGACCACTACAAACCGGCCTTTGTGGAAATCATTGGGGGAGGCCTATGTTCAGCAGTGGACGTTCTATGGCTGAAATTATGATGATGATGATGTCGCTTTGATTTTACTATTACTATTAGTGATGATAGCTGATGGTGATCAGTCGTCACTCATCGACGACGCTCCATAGATATATCCAACTCATCATATCCACAACTAGCTGTTATTCGTATTTACAAACTAAATCGTCGATCTACAATGCCAAAAGTAGCGCGTCTGCCGTGTCCTATAGTGGCGGGAATTAATTACCTAGCGCCATTTAACACAAATTGTATGCAGAAACGCAACGTAACGGTGCTGCGGCGTTCTGCCAACGCAATGCACTTAATGTCAATGTCACACATTTAGCATTCGAGTATGAAATGCTCGGGACTCCCAATATATTCGTGTATGAACTGCTAAAATTTTCCATGGTACTCAAAGATCTATGGTTCTCCGTAAATATCATCCTTATCCAAGTTTGGTTCCACAATTAGGTTTATTTAAAAGAACCCGCTATCTCAGTGATTTTATATGTGGAACAAGAATAAACTTCAATAAACTGCGCTTTTAACGTTTAACAACCCATACTCGTATTAAAACAATGTTTCCATAAACTCATTCGGGTGAAATTTGTCTGTTACGCCACTTTGACCAAGATGTATTCAGTTGTAACACAGGCCACTATAAGCTGGCCTTCAAATGGTATTACTTCGCCCGTAATTTTGCCCCAAATGTGAAACAGTTAGCGGGGCGAGGAAGGTCACCTAATGGCGGTTACTACAAAGTTGCATGAGTTTTACAGCCGGTAAGTTATAGAGCATTCGCTTTATACATATTGTTTCTGAACGTCCGCTGAATAAACCCGGCATTTGTCGAAACGTACGACCTAGTCGGAATAGTTTGAGCAAGTGCATGTTAAAGATTTTTAGAATCTTAAGCCAAATACACACTAAGTGCGTCGTATTCATTAAGTATGATACATTGTTAGCTAGAAAGGCACTGCTAATAAGGATTACAATACTATAACAAATTAGGACGCCATTCTTTTAAAGAGACTAATTTGTGACCTAATTCACCATAAATGATATAAATGGGGACATAAACTAGCATTTCTAACATCAAATTCGCATACGAAAGAGGTATTAAGGTTGAGCTCAAAGTTCGCTCGTTAGCGACTCACCTAGTTTCGGATGTGACAGTTTTGACACAAGTATGTCGCCAAGTTTACTCCGGCAAGGTGGTTTTGTTGGGATTGGGAACGATAGATTTTAAAGCAGATTAGTCGTTAATTGTGTTGGAATTGGACCTCAAATCGAAAAACTCATACTGATATACAGCTTAGGCGAATCATGGAACTTTCAGCACCCAAACCAATAACCATGTCAGTATGACGCTCCTTACTTAGCTCCCAGTGCGCCACCACTGTTCGTTCCAAAACCAACCTAATGCAGTTGCGATACGGACTGCCATTATCATTTTCCGGTGACAAACGACAAAGTGAGTGCAGTTTTTGCGCGCCTTTTTGTCCCCTTTGACGGAAAGGAATTAGTGAGCACGTCGCAGCGGTAATGAGGTATAATGATCCGGGAAATGTATGAAAACATTTCAATTTTCACTTGTTATCGTGGGATTATAGTTGCCTTTAGTTAAGAAAATGGGTACATATGTAGTACATACGAGTATGTGTTTGTGTTGAGCTAAGTATAAACATCTAAGAAGTTGCATTAATTTCTTTGTTGAGACTTAGCTCAATGCTCAATGCCTTAAGATTCAAACACTTCGGATCTCTTTTTTACTCTGTCGAAATAAAAAAGCAAAATTATCCATCTGTCACACTTTGGCATTGAAAAAAACTTTTGACAAATGTGTCCCACTCCAAGTAATAAACAATAATAAATGTAAAATGGAATTAAGTTCCATTGATTACTGGGTTTATAATCAACACCCGAAACACAATGCTCTGGCTACAGAAAATTTGGAGCAGATTAACCAAAGTCGGAGACTGTGGGGCAAGGAAACCTTTCTCCTGCAGGTTTGTGGAGTAAACAGTACTTTAGTTCCAGCTCCAATCTCCCTGAATATTTAATTCCCCATCGATAATCGACTGATTCCACTTAATAAAAGGCAATTAAAATTGTATCCCGTTGTTTGCGAGTATTGATTGGTCCTGCGGGAAGTGATAAGGCGGGAACTAAATTACTGTTTCAATTTCTGTAAACTTCGCCAAACTCGGCGGAGTGTCGAGCTCTTTGCTTGTTTTGGTGACCTAATTTATTTATCGTTAATCTTAATTATAAAGGAAACCTAATATTAGCTCATTAAGCTGGGCTACTTTTGTTTTATTTACATTGAAATGAGTATTACATCTCTATATAAATAAAACTCACTGACTGACTGACATAGTGATCTATCAACGCACAGCCCAAACCACTGGACGGATCGGGCTGAAATTTGGCATGCAGGTAGATGTTATGACGTAGGCATCCGCTAAGAAAGGATTTTACGAAACTCTACCCCTAAGGGGGTAAAACGGGATCCACGCGTATGAAGTCGCGGGCGGCCGGTAGTTAAACATAAAATTCTTTCATGACAACAGGAAATCAGTACCTAAGTACTTAAATTGTACATTAATTGTAGCGCTACGCGTACCGATTTTACGCACTTTTCCGTCATACACATCCGAGTGAACGGGACGGAACCCAATGATGATGAACACAATGTTATGCGTGTAACTTATGATTTCCTAATAATGTACTTGAAACTATAAACTGCCCGAAACCTCAAAATTCGAAATTACTGTAATCCAACATAAATTGATCTGGGTACTGATTGATTGAAGACCGTACAGTTTTTCCACGATTTTACTAAGCCAGCCACTGAAAATAGGTGCAGTCCTGTTGTCCCCCCTGCTTGGCCCCCCTGGGGGAGCCAACAGGATTTCGAAATCCTGTTGTCCCCCCTGGCTAGGGGAGACAACAGGACTAGATTTTCAATCAATGATTTGAGGACTGTTGTCCCCCTTGGCAAACATTATTTAAAAGCCATGTATTTTTATAACATAATTTGTGAAATACTGAAGTACTTGACTGAATGCCAAATTCCCAAAATGAGTGAATACCTAAACGTTTGTTAAATAATAATTACCATTTTGATAACGAAAAAAATAAGGATGGTGCCGGTACTGACACCTACAAACTTGAAATTTGGCAGGTAGGTTCCATATAGGGTGTAGACATCTGCCAACGAATTTTATTTATCTATTTATTTAAGGATAGGAAATAATACAAAACATATAATAGGATTTTACGAAATTCCACACATAAGGGGGTAAAACGGAGTCCACGCGTAGGTACGAAGATGCGGGCGGCCGCTAGTTGAATGATGAATCACTGAGCAATTAATTTGTTGAATATTATGACTAATTTAAAATTATGCAGTTTTAGCGTCCTACCTACTAATATTACAAATGGGAGTATGGAATAGTATAGATGTTTGATACTCTTTCACGTAAAAACTGCCTAATAAACGGATGTTTAGTCAACTTTACAGAANGCCCTCGGAAAGTCGGCTAAAAGGCTATAAAGTTAATTTTATTCGTTCGTCCTGAGGCTATTTTTGGATAAATGCACCCTCTTTTACTGAACTGCGTATAACCAGGCATTATTCAAATTTCCAGCCATCCATCCGTGTTTGGAAGGAATTGGGTTAGCCGCTTCGGGGCTTGTATTTTAGTTTTGATTGCGAAAATTGGTTTACTTTCTCGTGATTTGCTGAAGAAGTTGGGAGTTCGGCGACAAGTCTTGGGGGTTTTTAATCTGTAAATGATAATAGCTTTGGGCCAACTGCGGATTGAATACGTTTTTAAATTGGGTTTAGTTTGAAGGAGGGACAAGAATACATCGCATGTAAGGTCTTGAGATTGTTCTTGACGAGTAGATTTAGATGTCAGCGATTAAGGGTTTGAATCTCGCTCATGGAAAATGTGTACGTGTACGTGTCTTTTCCCGGAAATATGAACGTTTATAGTACAATTAATTGTTTACTAGGCTAATAAAATCATGCACTGTCGAAGCAGAGTGTTGCGTGCAAAATAATAGTTTTTATGTACATAAAAATAATAACAACTAAACGTTGTAGATACTCAAACCTCTGTAACATATTGAAGAATCTGTTTCATTTTCCAAACGAGTTATCACATATAGTTTTTGTATTGTGCTCGAACTATAATAAATAATGTAACTTGAATAGGAATGAGCAAACAAAAGGTTTCGAGCACTTTTTATTCAATTCAGTCCGATAACAATTTGATTACATTCAAAACGCTGGAAAATGATTGTTCAATATTTTGAAACGTGAATAATAGGTACTTTCAATTGGCAGCGAAAAGTTTTACCTACTAGAAAATGTAAGCGCCGAAAAACTTTTAAAAACACATGTTGTTAAAAAAGTTTGAACTTACACTTTTGCCCTTTCAATTGAACCAATTCAAAATTATAACAATAGAAGGTATCATGATTAAAACACACTTATTGATTCCATTCCACAATTCTTTTTCAGTTATCAACGTGGCAGACTACACAAACGGAGTTGGCGATCATGATCTCTCAACTGGACCAACTAAAAGGGTAAGTAATGTAACATTTTTTTCCTTTAAAAATTTTGCTAATAACTTGTCGTTTTAGAGTTAAAAGGATACACGAATTGAAATAACAAAAACCGTTTCAAATGTCTCTTTGAAAATATTATTTTAATTCAAATTCAAAATTTTAGTTAAGGTAATGAAGAAAATATAGACACTAAATAAAGTGCGCCGCCATCTGGCCCAGAACTGATGAAGCGAGTTTATTAGCGCCCATGAATATGGAGATTGCGGCGACAACTTTGTATGCGAATAGTTAAAAACTCAGCTGGATACGTACATAAATTGTATCAGCTGCGGTGAAGACTGCGAGATGTTTGTTTTTTGTTCGGAGATAGATGTGCTTCGCTGGTATAGCTGGGTCCGCGACTTGACAACAAAGTATTGTTGGGATCGAGTCATGTGGAGGTCAACTTGCTTATAGATCTTAGGAGTTTTATTATAAATGGTCCTTAAATCTATCCATGAGTGTACACGCACACTACAATAATGATGCTCGGTTTGCACGTAATAATGCTCTTAAAAAGTGAAATTAAAATTCAAATCTGCATCTCAGCTTGTGTCACTTAGGTACTGCTATTGTGCACCAAATTGTATGTGAAATTTTCTTCAAGATATTTTCCATTATAACAAACTCGAGGCCACCACGAGCTTAGCAAAGATATGACCCTGTCGAGATTGTGTTAAAACAGACTATATTTTACGTCGAAATTGCACTCAGCTTCAAAAGTTCCAGTAGAACCCGATATTTTCATTCAGAAGATTCAATATTCCAGGATTTCTGCAAAATTCTAAAACTTAAATGGATAAGTTTTACGGTTTTACGTCCTCAACCAAAGGTGGACTTAGAACTTTCACTCTATTGCATCATTTTAAATTTATTACCCGGCCAACTGTTACGGGGAATGTTATAACTAATGCCAAAGTACTAAAAAATCTTCTTCATAAGACAAGACGCAGGTAGGTATTTCCTAATACCTAAAAGAGCTATACATTTAAAAAATTATAACATAACTAGCGGCCGCCGCGCCCGCGACTTCGTACACGTGGATCCCGTTTTCCCCCTTGAGGTTGAATTTGGCGAAATCCCGTCTTAGAGAGCACCTACGTTCTAATAGGACCCATGCAAAATTTGAGACCTAGCACTTGTAGTTTCTGAGATTTCGTGATGAGTGAGTGAGTCAGTCAATCAGTGACCTTTCGCTTTTATAGATACACTAGATAGATAAATATTTACTTACCTACTACATTCAGTGAATTACTTCCCGTTTGTTTTAGAAACAGTAAACGCTTTGGATTAGCAGCAAGAATATGGTCATCATTTTTCAACGGTTAATCGCAATTTTATTATAACTAGTAACGTTAATTAAAAAAGGATAATTAGCACTACCTGCGCGTGGCTGCAATGAATGTAATTAAAAGTTCGCGATCAATACCGCTATGCAGCTCATAAGTGTTATAGTGGCAATAATGGCAGATTGAAAAAAATATATTTTAAAACTTTAATCTGCAATGGATTTACTCGTATGCGAAGTTGAAAATAACGTTTGTCTAAAAAATGAGTTTCTTGTGATGGACAGTTTTACAAAGTGCAAAATAATAAGTATTCCAGGGATCTATTTGTCTAACTACGAAAGTATACTTACACTATAATAAAAGTTACACTCTAGTTGAACTCTGGCTTAAATTGTCATTTAGTATGGAAATGTCATTTTAAAAGTGTAACTTTTTATTAATAAGTGGGACAGTGTTTTGGTTTACAGTAAATCTAAAAGTAAATAGTTTGACTAATCAAACTGGATTATCAGAATCCGTGTTACCTGAAGGAAACTTCATACTGCGCAATGAAACGTAAATAAACATAGAATTCTATTAGCAGCGCACCAAAAAAGAATAAAATTATATGGTGAATGGAAGAAATTCACTGAATGACCCCAAATAACCCGTACATAGGCAGACAGATAATATTAGCGTTGACCTTTGACCCCAAACGGGAGTATGCCACGCTATCTTTGACAAATGAGCTCTCTTGTGAACGTTGGCCAGAAAGGCTAATACCTTCTTACGTTTCTTATTAAAGCAGATGGGCCAACATTTAGATAAATACTGAGCTATAAAATGCCTTTATTATTTACTTTGTTATGGCCGTTAGGGCAGTTAACTGTTAAATTGTAGTTACGTGATAATGTTTTGCCTGACTTTCAGTAACTTTTTCATAAATGTTATTTCAAATTCTAAATTGTACATTTAAACTGTATAAGCGATAGTTTTTTTAACAACAAATTGAACCGACTGTATAGTACAAGTATAGTCGTTACTGTTTTATGTACACCTTCGTTAATATTGGGCATAGCTATAGCTGTAGCTTTGCGTAGATGGTGAAATCACCTGATCATCGTACGACTGGCACGACTTCGGACGCTGGCGCTTGATGAGCGGTAGCGGAAGTGGTAGCGGATCAGTACATTAGTAAACTTCATAAATCAAATGAAAGGAACAACATGCAATCTTATTGTTTTAATTATTTACAAGAATAGGTACTATGGTATGAAATTTTCAATGCTGCTCTCTTTCTTTTCAAAAATAAACGAATAAAGTACGTACTTTCCCTTCAGGTTCACCACTTGTTTAATTCATTCATCATACACATTGCAGGAGATTTATTTCCCAACGGCTATTTTCCTGCAATCCAATGACCTAAGTGCCTCTTACATACGAGTAGATAGGTGTTTACTTAGTAGCGTGGAAGGTATAATTGTTTTAAAAAATCTATCATAGTAATTTTATTCAAGGTTGGATTCTTCGGGTAATAGACTTGACAAAAAAAACAAAACAAACCTATACATTAAATTAATTCTAAATTCCCACTACCTCGGAATTATTTCGCAGGCTGTCAGCTTCCAGTCCGAAATGACTGGCCTATATTGTATTTTTAAAGCTGCTCCTTATTCAAGCGAAAGAGTTACCTACCTAAAATGTTATTACATTTCAGTCGGTAAAATACTGAATGTAGGTCATTTTTCAACGTCTGTTTGTGTCAAGTTTAGCTTTTATTAAATTTAAAGTGCCGCTTCGTTAAAATATTCCATTCGTTCTTAGAAGGAAAGTGATAGTACATAACTAAGAAGCTAATGGAGTGAGAATAATTTGAAGTTAACTCAATTATGAATGATAATTTTTGCGAATTCTTTGCTTATAAATAAAATCCGGAAATTTTCGTAAAAACGATCTAGATGGTCTAGATGTGCCATCTTATTTAAGTAAATATTTATAGTCAAGCTTTTGTAGTTATTTATTACAACTAGGAACGTATAATACAACCACCGCTTTGGTTACAAATAATCCCATATCACACTATCAATTGCCCTTGGAGGGATTCGAACCCACAACTGACGGTGCAGCCTGTTACCACCAGGTCAGGCGGGTATTCCCTACGTTAGGGTCAAACTGACCGCTCATGGTTGATCTATGAGCGCACCCCTGAGATTTGAGGAGGGAACCCAAAACACTTAACATTAAATTGGTCTTTAGTGGAAATACTTAATAATTAATGTATTGAGCTAAACTTAGGCGACGAAGGTTTAAATGGTTGAAAGATTGTGGGTACTCAATTATTTATGACTCATATTGAATGTGTACTAAGTTTTTGACCAGTCGTTTCTCGTTGAATTTATTGTAGCAGCTTGAAGGGTCGCGTGAAGTAACTGTAAACTCTCTTATCACTCGATATCAAGTTCAGTAAATGGAAAATTTAAAAATAAACAATAATATCTTCAAAGTTTCCGTATCTCTAACGAAACCGCAATAAACTTTGAACTCGATTGACGTGTCTGCCCTCTTGTGTACAAGAAAACAGCGCGCCGGCAATAATACCCATCTAACGGAACACGAGTCAGGAGATAGCAGCCAACACTCGAGCTGCAGCAAAGAAACCTTCGCAACACTAATATATCAGACCCACAGCGGTGGAACCCCACTTATCTTCGATTCCCACTTTTTCCACCGCGTCCGCAAACAAACAAAATCCAACTCTGTAACCAACGCTGAAAGAATCACTTTCAGTTCACGCCAATACCTCTTACATTGGCGGAATCGAAATTGAACTCTATAAATAACACTCCACGGTTTATTGTAGTGTGTACCCTCAATGTTATCAATTCGCACCTACAATTCGGTATCGACTCTTTTCACACGCCTTTGTTCCTAATGTTCATTACGTATTCCCTCTACTGATATCGAGGTTAGATATAAATTTTATAGGTTTCACAGTTCGTGTGTTGCGGATTTGTCGATGTCTCTCAGTGTTGCGAGTCCATTGAATGCTTTATATGGCGCTTATGCGCTGATTTCGGGGACAAAATATTCATGAACGCCACTGAAACGTGACTGAACGCTTGGAGCTTTGAATTATGTTATTACAGTTCAAGGAAAACAGGCAATTCAGAAACAAAGTAAGATCCAGCCTACTTAAACGTACCTACGTAATATGAATGTGTATTTTCTCTTACGCCTTTGTAAGTTGTCTTGTATTTGAATGCGATTAGGAAAATGTTTCAGGCTTTTACCACAGATTACAAATAAGCAATCAGCAGCTTTTACCAAGGAATAGATTAGAATTAGATGAAACATTTATCAATGTTTAATAAAAACTAAAATTATGCCAAATTCTTATTAGATATACATCAAACTTGCTTTATTACGTACCTAGTTAAAAATAGAATACGTAATGAATTTTCATTCATTAATTTCAAAAATATTATCTTTGATTTACTCCTCCTTTACATAGTCGTAAATGGGACTTAGAAGGCAAGATTTTTAGGTAAAATATAGTATGATTTACACGTTTTATTGTTACGATTTCCCCTGTCCTCCCCTGCCTGTTCTCCCTGCCCTGTGCCTGTCTCCTCGGACTGTTTACACTGGCCTATTACGTGCGTTCGCCTTGCGCGCGAAGATGTTATTGCTGCTAATGTGATCACCGCTTTAATTGGCATTAACAGCACGTGCATTAATCAAATAATTTAATCATTACTTCATGACATGAAATCAACAATCAAATCAACCACATGAAGTTCATGTGGTTGATTTACACGAAGATCTTATACAAATTAATTTGCCATGTGTGTACCCTGTAAGGGTCATTCAGTAGCAGTAGGTACTAAACTTTTTACTGTAAATACAACATTTAGAAAAATATATCGATAGAAAAGGAATCGAGCCAGTCAGTCAAGTTCTAAACCATTGCACCAAATCTAGACTTTAAAAACACGCGGGGCGCATCCAATTAATAGGTCTTAGATGAACTTTGTTTGCATCCAGACATTTGAAGTTTTTCTTATTGTATTTGTGAATATGGTAGAAGTCCTTGAGAATGCCTCCGATTTGAATACGGTCGGGTCAGTTTTTTAATACAATTATTGGGGTGAACTTTATGATTTTCACCAGTTTTATTACTTTAGTTATGGTCAAAGACAAAGTTTTCCTCCAATAATAAATTTCTTCTTTTATCGAGTGTTATAAAAACTGGGATCACAACCCTGGTGCTAGATTTTATTAGTGACTTACCGTGCCGCAGTGTCTGATAATCGGATAAACTCAAATCTGAAATTTCCCAACCAAACTGAACTTACCAAAACTCGTCATTACAGAAAAAATAATATTATCAAGATTTTTATTATTTACTGCGAAAACTAATAATTATTAACCAAAGTTAGACAGATCTCAAGTGGTCGTGTCCCTTTTCATTTACTAAAAGGAAGGTAAGGACAGATTTTTAGTTTGAGAGTTAGGGTCGAGCCCGATGTCTAATTAATAAATTACAAACTGACAATTACGAGAGCTAATCACAGGGTAGGGAACCCATGCAAATGACGAACGGTTCGTCTGGAGGTTAACAGGTCAGTGACTCATTTGCATAAAGTTGAGGCAACGAAAATACGTGTGCTGCTTCACTAAAAAGATCTCGCGAAAATATTGCGCAGAAATATAAAAAGAGATTGTCACCTGATCAGCCACCTGAACGAAAGTGGCTTTGTTAGTCGGGTACCTGTATTGATAGTTCTAAAGCTTTCCAAAATACCCACATCTTTGTCGAGGTAATTTCACAATGGTCTCAAATAACTAGTCGTTGAAATTGTTTCAGTATCATCAACATACTTTATTTTCGAATCAAGAACGGATTAATCTGTCGTATTCTGTGGAGGAACACTATCTGTGGTCGTTAAATAATATTCTACTATCCGTTCGCTTTAAGTTTGCCGCTGGCGATGTGACGTCACTCGAAGGGAAGCATCTATAACCGTATCTTACTATATTTAAAATATTTTTTATTTATTATTATTGATAAAAATTGTGTATTTGCGTAAAATAAGACACATTAATTGCGTTTAATCGCGGTTGGGGGAAGGGATGCGCATTCCACGGACCGGCAAACTTAGCGCGAACGGGTAGTACTTTTACATCGGCTTATACGAGTAAGGGCTGATTTTTCAATTGTCGGATAACTTTTATCTGAAGAATAAACTTGTCATTTTGACATATTTTCCATACTGAAGCTGTCAATGTACCAAACTTATTCTACAGTTAAAAGTTATCCAACGATTGAAAAATCGGCCCTAAGTCCGACACCAAGATTGTGCCCTACATAGCTACAAGATATATCGGCAACTAGACCCGCGACCTGCCCCACCCAAGATACCGGCCGATCGTGTACAGGCATCATTCGCGACGATGACAAATGGATACTTCCTCACGCATACTAAACCCTATTTATTTATTTATAGCCCGACGTATGTAATATGGATTGATGAGATCCCACACCTACGAGAGAGCAATTTGTGTAACGAATTACACCAATGTATATTTGGCGGCAATCTGCTTAATCTGGGTCTGAAGTATTTCGGCGACAACAACCTTCCGCCCACGGAAAACTGGTTGTTTGTGAAATTCTTTTGGGAATAACAAAATTGCCATGATTTTATGTCACTTAGTGTGAAGTGAACATAACTGTTTTGTGTCTCTTTCATTGTTTAATTAGATATGGAATGTACCCACTCAATCATTAAAATAATGATAACGATTGAAAATGCATTGCATGGTGACGATGACCAAGATACTCGTAAACCAATCTCATGGGGAACTCGAACTTATCTGTGCTTCGAAAGGCACTTTTAAAATAATGACAGTCTTGATCCTCAATTTCATGATCGT
This sequence comes from Ostrinia furnacalis, assembly GCF_004193835.3. Lineage (NCBI taxonomy): Eukaryota > Metazoa > Arthropoda > Insecta > Lepidoptera > Crambidae > Ostrinia > Ostrinia furnacalis. The sequence continues at coordinate 550,951 of NW_021133692.1, read as the reverse complement.
CATGTAGAAAGAAACACAAGGACTTTCAAGGCGATTGTTGTGCTTTACAGTCCTTACTATGGTTAAAGAACACAATAAATATTAAAGTAGATCGTTGAAAATGCTTACTTTATTACGTTTGGCAAGTTTAATTTTAATTCCACTAAATGAGCTTACAGTTTTTTTTTTATTTCTGAGGGTATTTTGTTAAAACTTTTGCTCCTTCAAAAGTGATAATTTTTGGCCATAATTTGTTCTTACTTACTTACATATTATTATAAATTCATTTAGATCTTGATATCAATACCAAAGTCTTGTTTATATTTTCCAAGAAAAATATTGTTAGCAGAACCACTCGTAGCTATTACCTTTAAAGGTAATATAAAAATGATTCGTATAAAAATGCTTATTTTGAACATTTTCTACATCCAATAATACTGGAAAAGGTAGTCAAAGCAGAGTCTAATAACTTCGTATAAAAGCAAGCACAAGAAGATGGAATTCTTTTTTATATAATACGACGTTCGATGTTAACTTATAAATGAAAACAGAGCTGGGTAACATCGGCGTGTGTGGTACTTAAGGGCCAAGCCACACAACCAGGAACTTTGCTTGAATCTTGTGATTGTGAGTACGTAGGTACCGTGAATAAATTAGGTACTAGCTGGCACCTAGCTATACCGCTACTAGCTGCTAGCACCTAGATAGCACTTGATAGAAGCTATTGTAATAACTGCTTCAAAATGGTCCTCTGCTAGCAGTAGTCCATTTGGTAGTTCTTAGTTCTGGGTGAAAATCTATCGTTCGTCTTGTTTCACTCAAACTATTTTCCATTTTCAAAAAGGAGAAAATACCTACTTTACATTTTATTAATACGTGGCAGTAGAAACAGAAAATTCATACGGCCATCGTGATCGCGTTATCACTATACAATACATTACAAAAGAAAGTCTTTGATCATGCTCTTAATGGTGTAGCGTGGTCCCAAGCCCTTTGTAACGATTACAAGTTGCCAAGTAAATAAAAGAATACATGGTAATAAGTTAGGTAAACGNAAAAATAATCGTTCACATTGATTTATAATCGGCGGAGATATTGCGTATAAAACAGTTCATCCCCAATTTTCCACCCTTGGGGGTTGTTTTTTCTATTATAAAATTTAAATGGGACCACCCTTGAGGTATTACCTATACGCCGAAAAAAGATTTGTTCAAATCGGTTCATAATTGGCGGAGTTATCGCGTAACAAACATAGAAAAAAAAAAAAAACATACGGGTCGAATTGAGAACCTCCTCCTTTTTTGAAGTCGGTTGAAAACACAATAAATATTAAAGTAGATCGTTGAAAATGCTTACTTTATTACGTTTGGCAAGTTTAATTTTAATTCCTTACAGTTTTGTTTTTGTTTCTGAGGGTATTTTGTTAAAACTTTCGCTCCTTCAAAACTGATAATTTTTGGACATAATTTGTTCTTACTTTGGTAGAAGAAAACTGGCTACTATAGCTTAGTATTATTATAAATTCATTTAGATCTTGTTATCAATACCAAAGTCTTGTTTATATTTTCCAAGAAAAATATTGTTAGCAGAACCACTCGCAGCTATTACTTTTAAAGGTAATATAAAAATGATTCGTATAAAAATGCTAATTTTGATCATTTTCTACATCCAATAATACTGGAAAAGGTAGTCAAAGCGGAGTCTAATAACTTCGTATAAAAGTAAGTACCTACAAGAAGATGGAATTCTTTTTTATATTATACGACGTTCGATGTTAACTTATAAATGAAAACAGAGCCGAGTAACATCGGCGTGTGTGATACATAAGGGCCAAGCCACACAACCAGGAATTTTGCTTGAATCTTGTGATTGTGAGTACGTAGGTACCGTGAATAAATTAGGTACTAGGCTAGTACCTAATGTGTGTAGTAACCTAAGTGCTATCAGCTAGGTGCCAGCTAGTACTACTAGCTGGCACCTAGCTGATAGCACTTGATAGAAGCTATTGTAATAACTACTTCAAAATGGTCCTCTACTAGCAGTAGTTCATTTGTTAGTACTTAGTTCTGGGTGACAATCTATCGTTCGCTTGTTTCACTCAAACTATTTACAATTTTCAAAAAGTAGAAAATACTTTACATTTTATTAATGCGTGGCAGTAGAATTAAAAAAGTCATACGTCCATCGTGATCGTGCTATCACTATACAATACATTACAAAAGAAAGCCTTTGATCATGCTCTTAATGGTGTAGCTTGGTCCCAAGCCCTTTGTAACGATTACAAGTTGCCAAGTAAATAAAAGAATACATGGTAATAAGTTAGGTAAACAGCGCGAGGAAAATAATATATGAATACAAGCAAAAACGCTTTGAACACGGCCCGTTTGATGTGCGAGTACGGGAACGTGAAAAAAATTCCGCCCAACTTCAGCCTCAGCATGAACGAAGCTGAATTTACATAAGCATTCGATTCAGAAACGTTATAAATTAACAGCTTCGCAAAGCGCGAAGTACACGATTCAGGCATAACTCAGGGTAACAGCGTCATTAAGGCTCGACAATGGCGCCGATATCTAATAACTGGAAGACTAGCACTTAAGTCAGGGTGGACGTCCATTGAAGCTCACTGACAGGGAAAGGTTTCTTTTTGATGTGATTTTTTTGTGTGCCGAATTGCAGTGGGTAGCGCGGGGCGCGCGGGGAGGGGTCGGCCGGGCCCAGGCGTGCGCAGCGGCAGTATCCGGCCGACCCGCGCGCCGACACCCGCGCCCCACGTTGGGCGCCAACCGAGCGAGTGATCTCACCGCAACCGCGCCGTGCGGCCCGTGACTCGACCGTGTGTGCCAAGGATCGCCAGTTCAGTGCAGTGCCCGTTTCATTCATACGAATACCAAAACAAGACATCGAACTGTAACCTAAAATTCTCGTAGAAACAAATGAGTGGCCTCTGGAGTGGATAAGTTGATTACAACAATAAGTGAAGTGACACGTGGGGTTGTGCTTTTGCCGACGGAACTCGACAGAATTGTAAGTACTTTCTACTTGTTTGCAACTTTCTGCCACTTCGCAAATGATTGATAAGGAAACCTTGCAGTTCAGTGGATCGAACAAAATGTTTATTGAAGAAACTTTTGCGTGTCTACTAAATCAACTTTCGGGTGTCGGGAGGAATTTATTCGCAGCGTATTTGTGCGGGTAGGTTGAGACGGTTGTCTAAAAGATAAGTAGATTGCTAAGCTGTTTAGCTGGCATTTAGTCAATTATTCAAATAGATTAACACTAGAAAGGCCACCGTCCCATTTTTGTCCCACTCGCGAGTTTGATCGTCTCTAACTTTTTTATTTTTCAACGAAAGTCCATGAAACTTTTTGACTTTTCCTGATTTATTGAATTTTATCATTTTTTAATGTTTTTGATAATATAACATTATTAGAAAAAAAATTAAAATCGGTTTTACCTAGAAGCGCCACTGGGTCATTTTTGTCCCACCTTGGTATTTGCAACAATAATTCGATGAAGAGTCCTTGTTTCGAGGAAATACGAGAATGGGGAGATGAGGAACGTTTAGGTGACTCGTCACAATGCAGAAATGTAAATATATTGTACCAGTTTTTGCCTGTGACTTCACCTAGTAAGAAATTAAGTTTATCATAGAAAGACCTAATTTCTTGACACTTATCTTAGTTATTTGACCAAATAACTGAATATTATTGTTAATTAAAGACTATATTATGTTATTCTGAAACATTAACAATAAAACTGCAAAGTTTTATTAAGATCGGCTTAGTTTTTTTGCGTAAAAGAGTGAAAAAACAACAATCGATCTAACCATGAATCCACACTCACTTAGTTCAAGTTCAAGGCTTATATCCACCCATTCATCCTTCTTATCCGTTCATCGGTTCATCCATCCATCAATTCATCAATCTTTACTAACTTTTACATTTATAATATTAGTAGGAAGGTGGCTTCAAGACATGGACCAGTTCATACATTGTATGATTTGATACATTTTTAAAATGTGTGACTTATAATTTTTTTAAATTAAACGTACATACTTTTCATTGTAACTGGTAAAAAACTTCACTGTGTGTGTACGAATAACAGAAAAATAACCATACCTATAGAAGTTCCTAAACACATAGTAGACCAGAGAGACAAAAATCCATACAAAAAAACTTTGTGCAAAATGTGCACTATTATTTGTAAGATATTTATTATTTCTTCAAAAAGAATAATGAATAGTTAAATTAGTAATTTCATAATTTTAATACAGTATAACACAATGTAATATGTGACTATTTTTATATGAAACCAAAAATATCTGCCTTTTAATAATTCAAAATTAAAATTGAATAAATTTATATTTTTAAAGAAATAAGTACATATTGATTTAACTGTATAGATAAACCATTTTTTAAGGATACTACAAATAGTTTTAACCATAATGTTCATGCCTGAAACTAAAAAATGTTACAAAATATATGCTGGGACAAAATTGACCCAGCGGCGCTTTTAGGGGGGTCGTAATCTTCGGCACTTCTAGTGTTAAAGAAACGGCACGCAAATTCACGGACTCTAAATTGGTCAGCGCGGGAACTTTAATGTTATTTGCGAGACGTTTGTGTTGAATTGAAAAGACGGCACTTTAGGCGAAATTTTGTGAAGAGACAAACTTGAGAACAAATTAGACGGCGTATTCGAGCACCCGGGAGACCGGAAGGCATTATTTGGTTTCCAGCCTACAAACTTTTTATTCCCTGCCGAATTAATTAAGTAAGGATTATGGGGACAAAGAAATTCGTATTTCCCTAGCTCATTACGAGGCTGTTTTTTGTTTAAACTGACGTAACACAATATCCTCGCCGGCGCTTCAGTTTAAACAAGTTTGTATTCGTGTCGCGGAATCATGAACTAATTTTCAGGGAAGTTTCCTCATTTCTAGCAACTAACGGACTACAATTTCTTTTACATTACACCTTTGAGATAGGTATCTTACATTTTAATTTATGCATGCAAAATACTTCAACATATTTTTACATTGTGTTTAAGAAACCAAAATATGTAGATGATTACATAACTAGGCATTGCAATATAATATTTTCTGTTCTCATTTTAGAACTAGTGGAATCGTAAAATATCATTATTGAGACGTTTATTTCAATATAGGTATTACTTTAGTTTGTTTGCCATTTGTCTCAAAACCTACTAAGCGGTTTTTTATTTACAGTATTTGATGTCATAATTATTTTTATTAAATACGTAACTTAAAATATTATAGCATTTATTTTGTTTTGTTTTATAGTGAAGATATAACGAATTTAAGATTTATTACAATAATTAAAATTGCGGCATCGTTCGATGATATTGATCTGTAAAAGTAATCATGACTAGCGATTGCCGAAGTAAGTATAGGTAGGTAGGTACAGGCGCTCCGGAAAAATATTTTCACGCGTTACCTACCTACGAAGTCATAGCCGCTACTACTTAGCGTTTTATTTGCATACTATAATGTACGTAGTAGGTGTACGTTTATATTTAATAGTATGAGACACCTACAATTGAGATTTTTTGCCTTGTTGTAGGTTGGTACCTACCATGAGTTTATTTTTAAGTTTACCTATATTTGATATTTTATTTATTACTTGCATTGCTATAGTTATGACTTGGCTATACCATATTTTTTCTATTTTGTGTTTGCGACTAAAATAAGAAACTAGATGCAAGTAGCTAAGTAGCCCAATTTATTTTTCTAGTCACCACATCACAGGAATATAAAGCATAAGCTGAATACATAACGTCGCTTTTCCGTCAAATGAAGTACATTGGCGTAGGTTTCACTGAGCGGCGAGTACCACAATCGAATTTGGCGGTTCGCTGCCGAGTGGTCAGCGCTGTTGTGGAGTGGGTTCAAATAATAATAGTTACAAATATGTACAGTCAACTAAAAGTTGACAAAAGTTTCTGAATTTTTCACACTGCCTTTGTGGGTTTTTATGAAAGTTTAGTTTATCTACATTACCAATGTTATTCACCATAACCTTAATTATACTCGAATTTTTTTACAGGCTACATTTTGGTGTAGGCTCTTGCATTATAAAAGTATTTCTCACTACCTACAATCTACATTTTTATTTTATTTGTTAAAACTTAATGCTCCATTTGAATATTGTTCTTTTAACTAACCATTTGAAACTATCTATTTACTAAGATATTTCTATGAAAACTAGTTTTCTTATTTTAACACATACCCCTACTGTAACACAAATGTGTGCAAAAATATTACCTACCATATACTCGAACCTACCTAAGAAACTTCAAAGTCTTTTATATTAAAAGATTGTTCTTAAGGAACCTTTCGAATAGATTTCTATTAACTAACTGTTAACCATTCGAATTACTTATTAATGTTTCGAATCCGTTGGCTTAAATAAATTAATGACTACTAAGAACGATTTGTTGGCCAATAAGCCCCATGGGATAGCGAGAGGTTAATGTTAGATGAACTTTATTGCCACTGTTTCGGACTAGTGGCCTCTAAATTGTTAATAAACTGCCAGCAACCATCGGTCGACTGTAAAGTAACAACTATAGACAACTCCGAAATCCAGGGAAAGGAATATTCATGACCATTGTATAATTATGGAAGTCATAGTCACTTTGGGCCAAAACCCTTTGTGCTGTCTAAAACCTTTACACTGCAAATTCTTCATTATTTCAGAGCGGTCTTGAACTTCTTGAAATACCAAGTTGGACTACATTATTTCCCAAAAAATACTTTTTGCAATCCACACGTTGATATTGTCGATTGTCACATTACAAAATACAGAAGTACTTATACCCATTAATAATTACATTAATTTATTTACAATACAATTCACCAAATTGTGAAGTAGCTCAGATAACTTTGTGTCGCGTATTGTTTCGCTCACATTGAAACGCTCCAGCCAAAACTAATAAATACAAATAGGTACCTACCCACATTTTGTATTGATATGTTGCCGGCGAAAGTTATAACGAAGCGAGTTGACGACAACCCGTCAGTGTAACTTGTAATAATTCCAAATGATACGTATTTGGTTGGCTTCGTGGGAAATGTGGGAATACTGGGCAGCCGATAAGGGGCTTGTTCCTACGGAGACATCCCGTTTTTTTTCAGGAACCAGTTCCTGAAAAAAAAAAATTCAGCCATAGGACGTCCACTGCTGAACATAGGCCTCCCCTAATGTTTTCCATGTTGATCGATTGGTAGCGGCCTGCGTCCAGCGCCTTCCTGCTACCTTTCTGATGTCGTCGTTCCACCTTGTTGGTGGACGTCTCACGCTTCGTTTTCCAGTATGCGGCCTCCACTCCAGAACCTCGCTGCCCCATCGGCCGTCAGTTCTGCGTACTATGTGCCCTGCTCATTGTCTCTTCAGCTTGCTAATCCGTCGGATTACCTATGTCAGCGACTTTAGTTCATTTACGGTAGGTACGGTACGGTTTGTAACGTTCATACGAACATCCCGTTTGCAGTGCAAAATACCGATCCGTTCGTAAATACTAATCTATCTATCTATCTCTATAAATAAAAATGAATTGATGTTCGTTAGTCTGATTAAAACTCTAGAACGGCTGGGCCGATTGAGCTGATTTTTGTGTTAAAATTTTTGTCGTAGTCCAGGGTAGGTCTAAACGGTGAGCAAGTAAGGAAAGATTTGCTTATTTATTGCCTTTAAGGCGGAACAGAGTTCCCCGGGTAAGCTATTAAATAAATATAGAAAGTGACGTAGTTTTATTGACATGAATACAAAATAATGCAACTGTTTTATAGTGGGAATACTCAGCTTGAACATAAACCTTACAACAAAAAAGCTAGTTACAAATGTAATTCAAATAACAAACACAATGTGTGTTCACACGTTACTTCAGTTTTACTGGATCCCGCAAACTGGAGTGCCGTGGGAACGAGCCCGATAAGGGGGCGTCGGCCCGAGTCGCGGATTAGTACTGACTTCGAATGTATCGAGCGGATTTGATCCAAGGCTTAACGCCGTCGATCATTCAAAAAAAATCTAAATTCTCACATCTTTACTGGACTTATTCGGTCGTGTATTCAAGCGGCTGTCAGTCTGTGCTGCTTCGGTAGTGTGTGTTGATCAATGATATACCAAGTGGACTGAATCTATTCGATATAAATTTACAATGACAAAATGATACCGTTAAGTACAAATTCGTTGAAATGAGTGCGTCAGGGCCGTCTTGTTCGCTGGATGTTCGCTCGCGAACCAAACATTGCTCGTTCGTTCGCCGAACGCTCGCCGCCCGCTCGCTGCTCCCTCCGGTCACGCCGCCCGCGGGCAATATCCATTGTCCGTGCGTAGACAGTCTACGTAATCTGTTTTTTTTACCATCAGACTAACCGAACTGCTCAGAGCTAACTGTGACTACTAGGCTACGGATAAACACTGAAATACAGTTAAATAATGTTATTTTTCTATTAGGTAAAGAAGTTTTGTGTTTGTATTGTATGGAAATCGAACCCGCGATCTTTGGCATAGTGTATTAAGAGGTACGCAAACCACCTGGGCCATGCGGCCGTCAGTCTACTTTAATATTAAGTACATTCTTAGTGTTTGATTAGGTATAATAAAATCCTACCTACATGGTTTTTTATTTCTTGAACTTGATTGAACTTTACGTAAACTCGTATTTATGTTGAGCCCGCAATCCAGCGAAGGCTCCGATCAATCAAAAATGAGCATTGCCACAAATCGCACTCTTTCCTTTTCTTCAGAAGCGTATTTCTGAGACGTGTCTCGACTTCAAAAGATTAATACTGAAGTCGTCAATTAATCTAATGTCAGCGCGGTCCTGATTCGTGTGATTGATAGCTGTGATATTTCCAATAATATTATTCCGTGATAAACAAGTAGTAGTAATGCTTCTTTTCAGCACTGGCCTATTTATTGTCCTGAAACAGTGGTAGAGTTAATTAATAGTTACTGGGACGTGTAAAAGTGTTTTTAAAAGCCTACTTGCTAATAAATGTTTTTTTTTTATGCAACCCATGAAACCCTAAGCTATTGTGTGTGTCTCGATTCGCTGGTACTTTAAGGGGTACCTTAATTTTTAGTTGCATACAAGGTGACCATGTGAACAAGGTAACATGAGCTCCTTTTTGAAAACCGGTACCGCTAAACGTAGCCTATTACCTGTAGGTCGCAGCGAAGCTATAAAGTAACTATTAATTTTTGATATATCGTCACCGTCGTGGCAGAATTAAATAACTGACAAAACCAAAGTTGCGAGATATTCACGTTTTTGTGATTTTTTTCGTTAAAAATGGCGATAACTTTTAAGGGTAAAAATATTTTACTGTCGGTCTTTTGATATTTTATACAGCAAATTTACCTTTATTAAANAGCCCTTACTACCTACATACATACCTCTCTACGTATGTTATCCTCAGTAATTGAATAAAATTACTTTTGATGTTTAGCTAAAACTAAGATCGTATTTCAATCGTGCCTTGTCCTATAATTTGTCATTATTAATTATTTAATCAGTATAGTTGGAAGGTATTTCGCAATAATGCCTAAGGATTTCGCGATCGCCGACCCGCATTCATTGAACTTTAGACTATTTCGGTCGGCAGGCCCATGCAAATTTATTTCCTCCAAAACAAACACGCTTCCAACTCAAGCCTTTGATCGAAATATTTAAATTAGAACCCATACAAACGGCAAGCCTGATTGTACCGCGAGGGGTAATTTTTCATCGGTCAATAGTGCGTCTAATAGCTTGTTTTATTCCCTTTTATGGTGGAAAAATCGGTTCTATTTATAACGAAGTTCAGTTAAGGTTGTGAAGGAATGAAGTTGCATTTAATTTTTGTGCGCGCTCATTCATGAACCATACAAATGCGGATTAAGTCAATTTCAAGTCATGACGACTTCGTTTACAACTTGATAAGTTTAACCAATACAAACATTGCAGTTATGGGATTCTTTTAACATTATGTTCATTGTTTTTCTATTTGTACTTTTTTTATTAGTTGTTAAATAAATAATTTTTGTTTCTTTCTTTCTTTCTTTCTATGTTTTTACGAGTAAGTAGATAAAAGAAAAGGGTTATTCGAATAAATTAAATAGCGTTGTTTCTAATAAAATTATCAGTTTTGATTCTGATTTCACTGTAAGCTTTCAGTATTTTTGTTTTTTTTTTTGTAGTTGTATGTAGGCTAGCTATTTTTAGGGTTCCGTACCTCATAAGGAAAAAACGGAACCCTTATAGGATCACTTTGTTGTCCGTCCGTCCTTCTGTCAAGACCCTTTATCTCAAGAACGCGTGAACGTATCAAGCTGAAAATCACATGAAATACTCAGGTCTATTGTCCCTTTAAGCTGTGAAAATATCAAACTTCTAAGCCAAGCCAATCAAAAGATACAGCCGATTATGTCGATATTTTCAACAAATTTTCGACACTCGCAAAGGAATCAAAACCTACAGGATACTTCCCGTAAACTCAGAATCTTGAAATTTGGCATAAAGCATTGTCATATAATGCAAATATAGGAAAAATTGCGAAAATTCACCTCAACGTTGTTTAACGTATATTTATTTTTGACAGAACCTTTGTATTAGTTTACTTTGTGCCTAATGCCTATACGATATTTTCGTTAATCTGTTATGTTAATTAGTTGCTCAAATATGCCTGCCTGCGTTCAGGATGCACATGTATTTGGCCGTCTGGTTTAATCGGACTTACACCCAGCGGCTATGTAAGTAGTTTATACACAGATGACGGCACATCGAGGTAAACACTGTAGCCATCTGTAGTTAGAATCATCATCATCATCATCATGTCAGCCATAGGACGTCCACTGCTGAACATAGGCCTCCCCTAATGCTTTCCACATTGATCGATTGGTAGCGGCCTGCATCCAGCGCTTCCCTGCTACCTTCACGATGTCGTCGGTCCACCTTGTAGGTGGACGTCTCACGCTGCGCCTTCCGGTACGCGGCCTCCATTCCAGAACCTTGCTGCCCCATCGGCCGTCAGTTCTGCGCACTATGTGCCCTGCCCATTGCCACTTCAGCTTGCTAATCCGTCGGGCTATGTCAGCGACTTTAGTTCGTTTACGGATTTCCTCATTTCTGATTCGATCTCGCAAAGAAACACCAAGCATAGCCCTCTCCATAGCACGCTGTGCAACTTTGAGCTTCTGTATAAGGCCTATAGTGAGAAGCCACGTTTCCGAGCCATAAGTTATCACTGATAACACACTGTAGTTAGAATAGACTTACCTAATAACTAATAACTGTCTCAAATACAAGAAGCCTCCATCTTATTTTTAATTTGCAGTGCCTAACAGGGTCCATATTTATCTGTGTTGTAACTGTAACAACTGTAACATTATGAAAGCAATAAAGATGTTGAGTATTGAGTATTGGGCCACTTCCAGTCCCGTGCGGTTAATTCTGTGTTTTTGTGTGCTAACGTTTTGTCGGAATCTGCGCGCTGACGATACTCGCGGATCGCGCGCACAATTTTTCGAAGTACCCACTTATTTAGTTAATTTATTTTCATTTCTATTCTGTTTAAAAGTTGTTATTGTTATATTTTTAGCCTTCTGCTTATCCAAAACTATTGTTACTAAAAATATTGTAATTCTCTCACGTATGTGAATAGTCGTAATTCTTGTGAGAAATAAAGATGTTAAACCATATGTGCTGTTGATGGTAGTAGTTTAGCGACAGCCTTAAAGTCACACGTGTCTTCATAAGGCAAAAGGTCAAAAGTAATCCAGCTTTTAGTTCTTTCTTAGAACACAAAAAGAAAACATATATATTTGTATACAAAGTTATAATAATGTTTGCTTATGTGTATCGGTAGGCCGACTCCTAAAAGCGATTTCTGTGTATTGCATTGAAGAAATTGTGTTTTTTATTTACTCAGCTTTAAGCTAATACGTATAGCTCTGTTTCTTTTACTCGTAGTTGCCAAAGTTAACGTATATTTAAATCACAAAAATAGGGCAGCCATTTTGTAAAAGTAACACCACAAAATGGCTGAACTGAACTTCAGGAGCCATTTCATGCAAATGTACATTTGATTGTTCTGGCCGCTAAAGTGGCATAAGTGGCCTGCAGTCCGCACGGGCTTAGACATTCCAAATCATAGATATTGAGATGAGTATTGGCGCGCTTTCCGTGGCGGACGCCAGCCTGGCTTGGCGGCTGGCACGCCAGCGAGCGCCAAACAGCGCGGTTGCGGCGGCGCAAAGATCACGCCAAATATGCCATTGAAATTTGTGTTATCTTGCTCTCGATTTGAGGTCTGGTTGTTGAGTGAAACGAAGGCGTACAAACCACACTTACTTGCAATAGTGAGAGAACTTGCTGAATCTTGCAAGAGAACAATAGTGTCTAGACAAACCTCAAGAGGATTTAAGACACTACCTATATTTAAATCAAAGATGTAATGGCTAAATAATGTAATAATAAATATTATCATGTGGCGATCAAATTCTCCCGTTTTTGGACCTAGCTGATAGTCTGTGAAAGCTTAGTGAAAGTTTGCATTTCCTTGTTGCTTAGTAGGTACTATGTAATTATGTACGAGTAAAGTATAAATAAAAGCCGTGTGGTGACGGCAGAGCAGAATACATTTGTCACCAACCCCTACTCTTCCCGCGGGTGTCGTAAGAGGCGACTTAGGGACTACACATTAAACAGAGAATGGGCAGCAGCGCTCTCTGAAAAACATCAATCTTTTAAACTGCAATCTCCAACCCGCCTGCCTAGCGTGGAGATTATGGCAAAACCCTCCACTATAGTGGAGGAGGCTCATAGTCCAGCAGTGGACTGTAAAGGGCTGTTGATGATGAAAGTATAAATTGTTTGAATTTTGGACAGTTTATTACAGGTATTTTTTAAAAAGAAAAGGGGCACTTGGTCTCTAAATGTCGATTCCTATACCACTAATACTTCAGTGCTTGTCACGATTGAATTAGTTGGATAGAACGACTAAGTTGCAGCCTCAAAAGTGGCATTTATACAGTAGTAATACAACGCCTGCCCTCTGTGGATCGCACCGCAATTTATCGGTCGAGAACTGCCCGCTTATGAAATATGCGGCCGGCCCTGATTTACGACGCCTCGTTAAAAATACTACCTACAAATACAACTAGAACTAGATTAAACAGTTATGTATGCTTAGGCCGTGCAAAGGGTAACTAGAATCGGTTGAGTATGGACATTGAAACGGCTGACAACTTAAATAGCCATAGAACAAGTTTGCTTTGTTTAGGGCTAAGCTACCAACTATTATTGAATTATTACTGAAATAGTTTATTTACTGGAATGGTATCTATGTATTTCTAAGCTATCAGAGCAATTAATTAGAACTGGGGCTCTAAAGGTATTTATAATTTTAAGTTTAACCCTTCTAAGAGGGTTACAAAATACATATTTTGAAAAAAATTTCTTCATTTTTGTATGGATTTTTCTGACAGCCAATAATGTGATTAACGTTTACAAGCATGCATAGTCGGTCCCATAGATAGATGGGGTTACATCTTCTATACTTATAATAAATCTGTAGAGAGGTCAATTCTGTACATGAAATATATGTATCTTCAAAATAACTATCAGGGGGTGATTAGTGATCGATACTGATGACAAAAATGCAATCAGAAATTTTTTTGTCTGTCTGTCTGTATGTCTGTCTGTCTGTCTGTCCGTCTGTATGTTCCTTATAGAAACAAAAACTACTCGACGGATTTTAACGAAACTTGGTACAATTATTCTTCATACTCCTGGGCAGGTTATAGAATACTTAGGAGTTCCCACGGGAACGGGAGTTAGCGGGAAAATCCTTTTGTATGAAAAATCTAAACCGCTTAAGTTAGACGCTTGAAATTTGGCATGCAGGTATCTTAGTAAACTGAAAGCTTAGTTACAACAGGATATTGCAAAATTCCCACGGGAACGGGAGTTAGCTGGAAAAAACATTTGTATGAAAAAATCTAAACCGCGTAAAATAGATGAAGGGGGTAAACGGGATCCACGCGTACGAAGTCGCGGGCGGCCGCTAGTAGCGGAATAAATCACCAGATAAGGGTGCCTGATTTTCTACGGACCGCCAAAAACTGTTTTCAGTTATATTGATCATCACAAAATATGCCAGTCCCATTTGTTTTTCGGGCATCGGTCTCCGATTTTTGGCGCGCGCTTATGATATATTCTGGTCATGCGCCACGATTTATTGTTTACCCCGCGTGAAAAACGCACGCACTTTAAAATAGTAATACCTGCATCATTCGACGATTCGTTGTCCATGTTTTAGAAACTAAGTACATTTTGGCCCACATTTTGGCCCACTTATTTCTTGCGCTATTTTATTCCAAACAAATAATTCATTAGAGAGAATCAGGTTGTTAGTTAATTTGTTGTAATTTACTTTTACAAGATGTAGGAAAATTTCGTTTGTTTAAGGTAGTCACTGAAACTACTTCACCGAAACAGTGCCTGTAACTGTTAATTGAGTAAGATTCTTCTTACCTTCTCTCTGAATAGTGCATATGTTACAGGAAATNTTTTTTGATTTTGATTTTTTTTTTTGAAAGAAAACATGTATTTGTACAAAGTTATAATAATGTTTGCTTATGTGTATCGGTAGGGCGACTGCTTAAAGTGATTTCTGTATATTGCATTGAAGAAATTGTGGTTTTTATTTACTCAGCTTTAAGCTATAATACGTATATAGCATTGTTTCTTTTACTCGTAGTTGCCAAAGTTCACGTATATTTAAATCACAAAAATAGGGTAGCCATTTTGTAAAAGTAACACCACAAAATGGCTGAACTGAACTTCAGGAGCCATTTCATGCAAATGTACATTTGATTGTTCTGGCCGCTAAAGTGGCATAAGTGGCCTGCAGTCCGCACCGGGCTTAGACATTCCAAATCATAGATATTGAGATGAGTATTGGCGCGCTTTCCGTAGCGGACGCCAGCCTGGCTTGGCGGCTGGCACGCAAGCGCGCGCCAAACAGCGCGGTTGCGGCGGCGCAAAGAGCACGCCAAATATGCAATTGAAATTTGTGTTATCTTGCTCTCGATTTGAGGTCTGGTTGTTGAGTGAAATGAAGGCGTACAAACCACACTTACTTACAATAGTGAGAGAACTTGCTGAATCTTGCAAGAGAACAAAACCTCAAGAGGATTTAAGACACTACCTATATTTAAATCAAAGATGTAATGGCTAAATAAAATGAATAACTTTTCATTTTGTGGCGATCAAATTCTCCCGTTTTTGGACTTAGCTGATAGTCTGTGAAAGCTTAGTAAAAGTTTGCATTTCCTTGTTGCTTAGTAGGTACTATGTATGTACGAGTAAAGTATAAACTGTTTGAATTTTGGACAGTTTATTACAGGTATTTTCTAAAGAGAAAAGGGGCACTTGGTCTCTAAATGTCGATTCCTATACCACTAATACTTCAGTGCTTGTCATGATTGAATCAGTTGGATAGAACGACTAAGGCCCAGAACAGACGGTGAAACGCAACTGCAACGAAACTGCAACTGCTAGTTACTTTTGAGTTGCATCCGTCCGTTGAGAGACCACACATGACGCGACCAGTTTGAAACTTTCAGTTTCAGTTTCATTCATCAGAATCATCACAAAGTTGCAGTTTCGTTGCAGTTGCGTTTCACCGTCTGTTCTGGGCCTAAGTTGCAGCCTCAAAAGTGGCATTTATACAGTAGTAATATAACGCCTGCCCTCTGCGGATCGCACCGCAATTTATCGGTCGAGAACTGCCCGCTTATGCAATATGCGGCCGGCGCTGATTTACGACGCCTCGTTAAAAATACTACCTACAAATACAACTAGAACTAGATTAAACAGTTATGTATGCTTAGGCTGTGCAAAGGGTAACTAGAATCTGTCGACTAGGGACATTGAAACGAGCTGACAACTTAAATAGCCATAGAACAAGTTTGCTTTGTTTAGGGCTAAGCTACTACCTAACTATACTATTGAAGTATTACTGAAATAGTTTACCTATTTACTAAAATATCTATTTTGAAAGTCTATTTCTAAGTTATCAGAGTAATCAATTAGAACTGGGGATCTAAAGGTATTTAGAATTTTAAGTTTCACCCTTCTAAGAGAGTTACAAAATATTTTGAAAAATTTTTCTTCATTTTTGTATGGATTTTTTTGACAGCCAATAATGTGATTAACGTTTACAAGCATGCATAGTCGGTCCCATAGAGAGATGGGGTTACATAGCGGAATAAATCACCAGATAAGGGTGCCTGATTTTCTACGGACCGCCAAAAACTGTTTTCAGTTATATTGATCATCACAAAATATGCCAGTCCCATTCGTTTTTCGGGCATCGGTCTCCGATTTTTGGCGCGCGCTTATGATATATTCTGGGCATGCGCCACGATTTATTGTTTACCCCGCGTGAAAAACGCACGCACTTTAAAATTGTAATACCTGCATCATTCGACGATTCGTTGTCCATGTTTTAGCACAGAATAAGTAATACGTAGTAAGTACCAAGGTAGTTTTAGTCAGTAACTAAGTACGAACATTTTGGCCTACTTATTTATTTAGCTATTTTATTTCAAAATCAAAATCATTTATTCAGTTTAGACCACAAGTGGCACTTATGATTATTTCAAACAAATAATTCATTAAATAAATAAATAAATTAATATCCTTGGACATATTATTACACTGCGCTTCTAGTTCCAAACTTAGCAAAGCTTGTACTATGGGTACTAGACAACGGATATAAACATACTTAAATACTTTTTTTTTGTAAATACATTACATAGAAAACGCCCAGTCCAATACAAACAAATATGTTCATGCACACAAATGTTTGTAAGTACTGTGCGGGAATCGAACCCGCTACCTCCGGAATAGTAGTCCAATTCGAACCACTACACCAAACGGCCGGCCGACAAGATTTTATTAGAGAAAATTAGGTTGTTAGTTAATTTGTCGTAATTTACTTTTACAAGATTTAGGACAATTTCGTTTGTTTAAGGTAGTCATTGAAACTACTTCACCGAAACTTCTTGAAACTGTTATTTGAGTAAGATTCTTCGTACCTGCTTTCTCTGAATAGTGCATATACTCGTACCTTTTACTACCAATTTAGTTGACAGAACTAGGTAAAATTAAATGTGATGTTGCACAATATACAGAACTATATCACGAGTCGCTGACACCAGCTCGCATCGCGAGGGGGAGCTAGTGAGTTATTAACGCTTTATGCATATCATTACCAGCCGTTAATGGCAGATCTTATTAAGATGCAAATATCGCACCGGTGTTCATTTCCACTAAGTGACGGGCGCAATCGAATTAATAGTACTGTTTGTTTCTATTAATTGATTGACGACAACACAGAGATGTCACGATAACACAGAGATGTCGGTAATAGTAATACATTATCCTGCATTCAAAGCAAATCAAATCATTTATTCAGTAGGTACCTAGGCCCTTTCCAGGGCGCTTATACACGTCCCAAATATAGCTCGCATTTTGTATAAATTAGTGTTCATAACGATTTTAATGTTGCTTAACACTTACCTGTTAAAACATTTGTTGGTTTTTTTAATGTTAGATTTTCGGATAAATACTTATTTTTAACTTTGATGGGTAGTATCAATTTTTGCGGTAAAGTGGATAGATCCATTGGCAACTTTGCTTACATACGCTTCTAAATCCACATGCCCGCAATTTTTCATTTTAACCCTTAACCACCTACCAGGAGTCTCTCAGAATCCGGTTACACTGGACCGCAAAAAAAATGGCTCGGTTAGAAAATCTTCAATATCTTCAAAAGTACCTGACCTAGCTTATACCTATATGAAATAAACACTAAATTAATATAAGGTTTTTGTTTTCAATAAATGTAAAATAAATGAAAATGCGTAAGTTTTTCCAGTATGTTTTTGTTTCATAAAACCAGGTCAGGGTACATTGAATGATATAGAAGATTTCCTAACCGAGCCTTTTCCTTTGCGGTCCATTGTAGTTCTACAATACAGAATCGCAATATTTACTAATGAGATATTTGTTTTAGTATTATGTTCATTTCTATTACGTAGACAGAACCTTTATTCGTGCTACGAGTAGGTGCGGACTTCACAGGGATTACGCGTGTCTGTTAGCGATACTGTTAACGTCTGGTTGGCCTAATGCCGCATCAGCTTAGTGCCTGATATATCCCTTTGGGCTGAGCTAATAGCCTTGGGGGATATAATAGTTTATCTGCACCAGACTACGCATCGATTGTAATACTCATAATAGGTACTCTACTCGTATGTCTATGATTATTTTATTGAATTACCAGTTTTTTCTGTATAAGGCCTATAGTGAGAGGCCACGTTTCCGAGCCATAAGTTATCACTGGTAACACACATTGGTTGTAGACTTTCGTCTTCAGGCACTATGGTCCTATGGCTGAAATGATGATGATGAATTACCTACCAGTTTTTCCCCGTTTCATAAAGTAGGTATAAGATTTTTAAAAATATGTTAACCTACTTTTGCCTGTATTAATTTCTATATGTCATAGAATTTATTTTCTATCCATATTCTGTAACCTATGTTTATAAGGGATAATGTGAATTCTAATGCAACTAAATACAAACAAAATAATTAAATCTCCCCTCTTTATAGTATCAGTGTAGACTAATCCAATTAGGAATCGAATACGGTTCCTTAGAGAGATCTACTACATCATCGAACCGTCAAATATTCCTTCATACTTAATAAATTTTTCGCATCAAGATCCTCGCGGCTGGCGCGACCGCATTTTCAATAGATATACATACGTATCCGGTCTGAGTTATAGCCCGAGGTCTCAAACTCGGAACACGCCAATGATTTATACTCCATTCAAAGACTACCGCCATCTTGGATTATTGCCCGGCAATTGTGGGCCTGGTTAAACGTGTTTAAGCCCGATAATTTATGGACAGAAGATATTTATTGATAAATTGATTTCAGCTAAGTAATTAGGGACTTAGAGATGTCGGATCTAGATAATTATCTAAATGTGTGTAATTACATTATTACGCATTTTAAATTACACGTGTATGTCTTAATAAAGCCTGCCCATGTATTATGTAGTTCTTTTGAAAATTAATCACAATATCAAATTGAAGGTGGAATATAATCGGGNTTATAATATTAGTTGGGATAATCGTGTTCTCAATATTCGGGATAATTAATGCTTTAATGAAAAGCTAACCCCGATCCCGCAACGTGTAACAACTTACTTACCTACTAACGAATCCAGTAAAATGTAGGCAATCAGGGTCCTTCGGGATTATAATAAATTGAACAAGACGTGCCCTCGCACGCGCGCCAATGATTAGCCTAGGAGCCCTACTAATGAACCGCGGCGCGAACGGAACGACCCCTAAGAGTTAGGGAATTAGGAGGATTCGCAGGGGCCAGCGAAATTATGCGTTTATAAAATAAAATAATTTAATGAAATGGTAGGGATTTTCTTCACCAGGGCGGTGACAATGGCAAGTTTTTCTTTGGATTCTAAGCGAGCATTCTTGTATGCAGAATGTTAGACAGCATAGTATTTGACTCTCGCTGATGAGACAAGAAATTAAATTAGCTTTTAAACTGGGTGAGCTCAGTACCTATTTCTAATTACAACGAAAAACTTCTAAAAGGTTTTTTTTCTCTTTATCTTTGTATGTAGTGGTAAAAATCCCTTAATCTAACAATAGTGTCATAAAAACTGGTGTAGTTTTCTTGCGATTAATGTGAGATAACAAATTTTAAAACTACACAGAACAAGACTCTCATTTGAAAATACCGGGACAAAGAGTTCCTCTTGATAGTTTCTTGGAACATTAGTTTCCACTCTAAGAGGAAATTTTAAATACTCAATGGCTCAGTACGTCCCGAAGGAGTGAAGGAATTTAATTTGAAGAGACCCAGCACTAAGTTGCCGCTTAGAGTGTACTAGATTTTGTTTTAATCCCCTCATTTATAACCGAAACTAGAATGAGTCCCATTGCGCGTGCAAAACAGAGCATTAAGTGATTACGTTAAGCTGCCGACTAAAAAGGTTTTCGAGTCGAGTATTGTACTGCAATTAATTTAATAAGTGTTTATTGCTTAAGCTTTTATTCAAAACTAGTGACCCGCCCCGGCTTTGCACGGGTGCTAAGTAGAATATAAAACCTTCCTCTTGAATCACTCTACCTATTAAAAAAACCTCGTCAAAATCCATTGCGTAGTTTTAAAGATCTAAACATACCTACATAGAGACAGACAGCGGAAAGCGACTTTGTTTTATACTATGTAGTGATTACTTTATTTTTGTTCTTGTTGTTTTAACAACTAAGGCAACCCGGTGTTTAACTTTACAAGACGAGATGTCGATACTTAACTTCAAACAATATCAGTTTTTCTTTTCCCCTAGGACTATAGCCTTCAGTCGTTGGGTTTTCATTGGTGGAAAAGCATTAGGTTTGATTTCCTCTTAAGCTAACTTTCGGTCGTACGACTGTCGGTTCGGACATAGGTAGAGCACGGCGTACGAATTATACATTATTTTTATGAAGCACCGCACTGCACCGTGGCAGTCTAGCCTCATATTCTGGCACACAAAAATTGCAACGATAAAGGTTCGGCCAAACCAACGCGATCAACCGGCGTGCAGCGATGGCGATCAATGCATTTAGGTCTGGTCGCCATCGCTGCACGCCGGCTGATCGCGGTGTGATCGCGTTGGTTTGTCCGAACCCTAAGAAGTACCTACCGTCCGAAGCACAGAATCAATCATTTTCTAACAAACCGTTGGCTAATTAATTATTGAATGATGATTAACTTGACCAAAACAATCAGTAATTAACTTCGTCTTTTGATAATTAACTTTGTTAATTAATGGCTTATTTAACCGACAAAATAAAACCAACCCTTGTACTTTTATATTGCAATCAGCGATAAAGATCGCCTCATTACGCGGGACGAGCATTAATAGCTCGTGATGGAGCTACAAAATAGAGATGGACAGTGCTACTATCGATTATTTTTATCGACTGGTTTTTAGAGTTGGATAGTTACGCATTTAAGGCTGGGTTGCACCATCTTACTTTAACTTTGACAAACGTCAAAAAAGACTAAGTGTCAAATTCCATACACAAACCATCGGTATTATCGTCAAAGTTACGGGTAAAATTAGGTGGTGCAACTCAGCCTAAGAAAGAATAAGAATAAATTTATTTCCAGAAAAATGCACTTTAGTTACATAAGTTTACAAAGTAGTTATACTAATAGGTTTACAAAGTAGTTATACTAATAGGTTTACAAAGTAGTTATTTATAGATAGAGATCACTTGCAACGAACACCACTGTTATATTATCATAGTTTTACAAGACGTTGGAATTTGTACATTGACTCATATTCGTTCGTAAAACTATAGATTTTTCAAAATGCCTTTATTACAAATGTTCTCGTTTGAATCTTGAAGCTTAGTGTAAGATTTGGATCAATCAAAATTATTTAAATTTAGACAATTCTACATTCCTATGACGCATAAAAATACTTCAGCCACTTGTAATCCCAAAAGGTTTTATAAATAATGTGTTACAAAAATAGTCATGTTATCTATTGTTCTTTAGGTAAAGTATAATATCGATAAAAATATCTTTTCGAAATCTCTATGTCGAGCATCGAAAGTGGCGAGCGTAATCGAGCAATGCGATGGCCGACTTCATTTCATAAATTGATCAACCCATTCATTGTATTGTCCAGTGCTTCCATTTTGAGCTTAATATCTATAATAAGTACTACGTAATTAATCGGACACGTAGACATTTCCAATTTCCAACTGGCACATTTCCTTTTTAATAAAATAAAACGGTTCTTACTTTGGTTTGCGTAAAATTTTAACGAGTGAAAATTTAAATTCTTTGTACGTATTTTCTTTAATTAAATTAAATTACTTCATAAATAATTGGGAAGAATAGAACCTAGTAAAAGTTTGTAGATCAAATAGCCCTCTAAATAAATATTATATGATATCCATACAGGTATTGCAATTTTATGTAAACAGTACGCTCGGGTACGTAAACACTGTGTTTGCGTTTTGATGCAATATTGATTACGTAGCTAAAGCGAAATTGATTAACTTGAGTGCATTTACATTATCATTCATTTACAATCATAATACTATAATTGTCCCCAAATTGTAGCAAATTACATACATTTGCAGAGTACACAAATGACTAATAATTAATTGTGTTAAAAATCTAGTTTGTTCGATGACAGATTTTTTTTCTAGAATATGAAATGTAAATAGGTAAGCCTTAAATGTCGAAATTTGTGATGATTATTTTATTTATGTTACGAGTAACACTCAGTAGGAAAGATATAACAAAATGTAGATACGTACGTTGAGTATAAAGAATAATTAATTTCTACTAGTGATGTTGAGTTAAAAAAGCTGACAGCAAATTCTATCACTGCTTCAGGGCATAATAATATAAGTGGGTCAGTGCTGAAAGGGAGCACAAGGAATTGAGTCTAATTATCAGCTCTTTTACATGATTTTTATTTTTATTTAACTTTTTAGAGTGCTAATGTTAAATAAAGTTGAGTTTTATGAGTAGAATTTTCATCCTGAAAAAGTACCCACTCACTGAAGGGTGACAGAGAAGTGGACGATAGCGATGCGTTGCGAGTAAGATATGTAGTACAAAATGTTAGTTTTCAGTTTATGAACTTTATTATATTTATTTTTTATTTCTATGTTCTCATGTAAGTGAAGTAATTCTTATGACAATAAAGATTCTTTACCCGTAGACATCCATGAAGACCTAAAGCTAAGTTGCATTAATACCCGTTATTCACAAACGAAACTTGTTTAAGTGAAGCAGGAAATCGAACGCACAGCTTTGAATAGAGCTCTGTGATTAGTTCGTGTATGACCCTGTGCGTCTTCGCGCACTGTTACCAACTCATAGTAATGTTTGTGAATACGCGCGTAAAATAGTAAAGAACAGATAGATCAGACACGTTTTAATTTCAATACGCTCCTATTTGTCGCGAAGTCGTTCCAATCTTCTACTAAACTCAGAATCGAAGTGATTAGAATGACAATAGTTTATTGTGCAGGAGTAAACAAAAGGCGATGTTGCCAGCTCCCTGGGGAGCAATGGGAATCTTCCTTCGGCTAACTTGGGCTTGGGCTTGTAGTGAGATGGTATTAAATATCGATTATTCTAGACTAGCAAATAAACACATTTTTGAAAAAAACTCATGACTGATCTTGCACTTCGATGTTTGATTGAAGCTTTAAAGATGTCGAAGTTTTCAAATGAATTTGAAGATTTTGATTTTAAATTTCACTTCATCACAATGTTAAATCAAAACTAATGCTAGCTGTTTAGGAGTATTTTAAGTTTACATGTGAAAGATGATGAAATAAAAGGCAATTTTTAAAATACGAAGAAGATAAATCCAGCATTTTATTAAAACCCGAGAATGAATGTCTAAGTAAGTTCAACTCTTTAAGTTAGTCAACTAAGATCTCAACGGCAGTAAGAAGGCAGAAGCACCACACTCGAACAGATGCGCCTTTTTCTCATGTACAAAAAAACAATACCTATTAAAACTTTTGTAATTTAAAACGTAGATTATGTCGATTTTCGTTAAGCCAGTCAAACGCTACTGAATATCGGAATCCGTCAAAAACAATATCCTAACTTGCAACACGACCGGCCTCTATCCGCTGGCGTGTTGATTTCAATTTCTAGATAAAAGCCACAGTCAATTGATAAGACAGAGCAGTAATACAAGTGTGTAGACTACCGTTTGGAAAGTATTCATGGAGATACACAGGAAAATAGACAAAACTAAAATTTTAAAGCAGTGTAAAACTAATTTACTTTGTTGGTTATCTAAAACTGACGACAGAATCGAAAGCGCCCCTGCTTGCACCTGCCGTTGACTCGCACGAACTACCGTCGGAACTCGTTCTTCTGTAGGGTGGCAAATAGGTTCAATGAGATATTTAGCGCTCACTCGCATGTAGACCTATTTTGTACCAACCCTACTGCTGTAAGAAAACTGATTGCAGGTGATTTCACGCGTCAGACTCGTCGACCTGACATATAGTCAAATTTCTTCGAACTTCTTTCTATCCATTTTTTTTTTCTTTTTCTCTTTGCTTCTTTAAAATTTGTTAAATTTTATACCCCTTGGTTATATAGAGGTGAAAACTATAGGCTTTGACCAACTACACTGTATCTATGCAATTTATATATTTGTAAGCTGTTTGTTTTCTGAATAAAACAAAATAAAAAATAAAATAAAATAAAATAAGACAAAGATATAATACGAATAGTATTGTAAGCAATATCTGCTAAGAATAAATCTGATAAAAATGCCCAGGTAAAAAAAATTGATGGCCTTTCCGCTCTTTCACTATTTTGTGCCACTTTAAAATAGGTGGAATTTCTGTTATTTCTTAAAATAAATATTATTTTTACCGTAAAACAAAAAACTATCCCATTAGATAAAGCTACTGTTAGCTAATCTGTNTTAGTCAAACTATCCCATTAGTAGATAAAGCTACTGTTAGCTAATCTTTGTACTGGTTACCTTGCCGATCGAGTGATTTGATTTCCCCTCCGCGGGCAAAATGAATTTCCCATGGATTGCACTGAAGCCCGCTACAAGAAACAGGCAATTTCGCTGGCTCTCGGTTTTTATAGCCGAGAGAGCGTCGGAAATAGAAAATGTTATTAGTCAGTAACTGGCGATTTATTTAATCACCAGCTTTTATGTTTACAAGTGGCGTGCAACGATAAAATTATTTCATCACATTTTATCCGGGCGTTTCATCGACGAGTTATGCCGGAGACCCTAGGGCATTTTTCATTGAGTTTTAGTGCTGCGTTTATTGTGGTGGAATTTTGTGACAGGTCATTTCAGTTTTTATTTTATTATCACAGATAATGATTTCGAAAATTTGGACTATCATGTCAAGAAGTCCTTATGTATGTACCTAGGTAATATTATTATAAGTATTGTCATTTTACACGTATAGTTTTACAATTAGTATTTTAAATGAACATAATATTTGTTTGTATTGGACTGGGTGTTTTCTATGTATAATAAGTATGTATTTACAAAAAAAAAAAGTATTTAAGTATGTTTATATCCGTTGTCTAGTACCCATAGTACAAGCTTTGCTTAGTTTGGGACTAGAAGCGCAGTGTAAAATGTCCAAGGATATTATTATTATTCTCGGTTTACACTTTAGTGTCTCAGCTCTAGGCTGGTATCAAAAGAAAGCACGGGCCTAACGGCCGAATACTGAAACGCCATTTAAATATTTGACGGCTTCTCAAATAGTTAAGCAGCTCCTAAACTTACATTTCGCATACTCAAAACAATATCTGAGCAGTTCTCAATTTTTAAGCACCTCTCAAATTAAGTTGCACTCAAACGCCACTTAAATGAATTTTCGCATACTGAAACGCCATTCAACGCTAAGCATTACTCAAACAACTGTCAANCTATCATGCGAAGAAGTCCTTTTATAGGTAATATGAGTAGGTATGTATTGTCATTTTACCCGTATAGTTTTTACAATTAGTATTATAAATATACCAAGAAGAAGATTGTTTTGCAATTTATATGGTAGAATTTGTGATAAACCTCCACGACTTCTTTTGCCAATGTCTTCAGTTATACACTACTCTAGTTTCCAACTGGGTTAGGAAAATATGATAAATAAATAAAATACTTTTCCAACAACTGTTTTACTGGTCCCACCTATGGCAAAATAAGCTGCCACATCTTACTGCCATAACGACTACTTACTTTGTAGATAATATTTACTTTTACTGCGGTGTTATCCATAAAATAGATTCGTAATTGTATGTCATTCTTGCGAATGAACACAACAGAGCGCGTATAGTAGCTATAAAAAGGGGCATTCGAACCATCCGACCTTGTCAGGATAGTTGACGGCGCAATAACGCCTGAACATCCTATACGCTCACAGCCGTAACCAAAACACAAGCCCCGAAATTACGCAATAATCTACTCTTAAACACTGCCAAGGAACGAGGGTCCCACTACTACTCCATTAAAACTAAATCTCCCGGTAACTAAGTTATCCACAACTACATTACAGAGTAAGCAAGACGAGGACGAAAGCGGGTTATAACTTAGCCGGCGCTGGATGGGGTGCGGATAACAATAGTCGCGGCAGGAACGCTCCTTGTTACGCCCGAGCGTCGTGGTAGGGGGACCACTGATTTGTCTTTAGGGAACCTTTGGGATGAGATACGTTTTGTTTAGGGAAAATAAGAGGCTGTGAAGTCACTTGAAAAATTATACCCAGGAACGTGTTATGCGCTCTTTAGAGATAAATTGTGAATGCTGGGAATCGTCTTTTCGGAGCCTTTTATAAGGTAATCTGCCCGTTGATGTTCGTAGTAAAAAAGTTATTGGCGGCATTATGGCCAAAAATCTTGTGAAATGAGTTTTCTCGTCCACTTTTTTGCTGGTATTTTGAAATATTACGGTGGTAAATATTTTTTAAAACTATTATATTAAAGCATGCGACAGTTAAATATTTTTTACAGAATTTCAATAGGTGGTAACTGTTTAAAATAACACAAATATACATTAAAAAGTCAAACTTGAGCTTGAAACTATAAGAATATAAGTATCAATGTTCCTGAAAAACGCAAAAATAGATTGAGTCCAAATATCTTTTTTGTTTCGAAAATAGGGGCACTATTTATACTTTATTGCCTAAGTATGACTGTTATTTGATAACCTTGTAAGAAGAGTATGTTGGGTGAAATACCCTTTCAAAAGCTCCTCGAGGCAGAATTCTTCAAGATTTCTATGAAATCTGGCCGCTTGAACAAAAGTAAAATTCACGTAAATTTAGGGTACCTTGTCTGAATTTGAAATCTTTGCGCAAAATGTAGGTATTTAAGCTTAAATCATACTTGTATGTGGTCTCCAAATCCAAAATCCAACAATTCAAACGCCATCGCGTTCGGCAACGCAACCACAACACGAATTTAACTATCGCCTCCCGGGACTGGCTCGTCCTGTACAATGCCATCCAGTTAACTGTCCAGAGAAGGCTTAAGTCCGATTCCACTACCGAACTTGTAACGGTTAAGTGTAGTGTTGCTAAGGGGTATAGAGATTGCTATCGATCTTTCCGAGTGGTTCTTAGATAGAACAACTGCAAGACTTCAGCACATGAAACGGGATTAATACTTAACATTTCAATGTAAGTTTTTAAAGTATGGTGATTCTTATCTGAATCTTTTCATATTTATCACTGTGTTTAGAATCTTCCGTTTCTAACTTGTGAAACCAAAAGAGCTGGTACGAGATAAACGTTCGGCTTATTTTTCCTATGCATGTTACATTTCCTACGCATGACCTGACGCATAAGTATTAGAGACAAAAATTTAACTGTCTTACGAGCTGTTCCTACATCAATGCTTGCAAGAATGCCATTGCGTTAAATGTCTTACGTTGACCAGGAGCTTAAAGTGTTGTTCCACTCCCAAACTTTATTACTGTTGCAGTTAGTGATGTGGTCAACCTCTCGATAGTATCAAAGATGATGCAATAAACGTTTATGACTACTTATGACTTATCTTTGCTCTCGTCTCCATGATTTTATTTTTGTTGAAAGGTTTTAGGCTGTTTTATTAGAATTGTAGGTGGCTAATGTTTTGGTATAAGACGAAAGTGTTTTACACTAGTCCTTCTAATTAAATTGTCGTAAACGCCGTTGTTTTACAAAATTGCGTTTTTAATTTACCAAACCACAATATGTAATATTATCAATGTGTATGATTAAAAACTTACTTTAAACAGTTTTATATAATAGGACTAAAGGGTTCGGCGTGTCTCAATTGTTTGCGTTCAAACCGTTAGGGAGGGCGGAGTGAGCGCCAAACTTTCCCATTTAAAATATTAATAGGACAACATCAACACTGGTTGATTGGCTAAGTTGTCGATAAAAGAATTACAAACTCCCCAACACTACGCGAGCAAACACTAACGAACACTTTTGTGAAACATAATTTAAAGTTGTTTGTTTGTTAACTTCCCAGTTACTGCGAATTTCGTGCTCCACCTCGTAATTTCATTAATTTATTAACTTTTTAAACGGCCCATTCAGGTGTAATTTGATTTGAAAACAAACAACCCTTTATAAATAAAGTTATCGACTCTTACCCTTAAAGGGAAACGTTTTTATTAAAATTGAAGGTAAGCCTTCCGCGTTCTTGGAGCGGCGACGTTAAAAAGTCTCTCAATTTTTGATTAAACGTGCTACACAGCAACAGTTTCAAAGTTATTTTTTAAAAGAAAAATAGATTTTCAATTTTTGTGTAGCGTCCAGTTCACAACAGTTTCATCAATTTTTTTATTTTATAGTTTAAAATAAGTTTTAGTTTTGTGGGACAGCATTTTATTTAGGCACTACGTGTGCGATCTAAATTGAATTTTTTCATTTTGAATTTTATTACTTTTCAATTTCTTTAATCTCGTGATAGTCAAAAATATTTCTATGATTTTGGTCCCGAGAAAAATATTTTTAGTAATATCAGCATTACGAGGTTTATCTTTTAGATTCTAGCTGTCTAATAATGTCATAGTCATATATGTTTATTGCATCATGTTGGTACATTTGGATCTTAAATATTAATACAGAGTCCCGAAACATGGCCCTGTAAGGGCATTGTAACATTATAGGTACATTCAGTGAACTGCTCCTGAATCGAATGTACCTACTACTACTATTTCTATTTATTTATATTAACCGGCAGACANATCAATTTAAGTTTAAAATAATAGGCAGTAATGTATGAAGAAAGAGCTTCTATTCTGTATCTACCTATGCCCGTGTATTTTTGATCGGTGTCAAATCGGAGTTTTTGGTGCGGGGTACGCGGGTGTTGCTCGCGGCGTGAAGGTCAAACGCCCAAGGTCATTGAGGACTCTAATCGCCTTAAACCATACTCGTATGTCGTCTCCAAATCCAAAATCCAACAATTCAAACGCCATCGCGTTCAGCAACGCAACCACAACACGAATTTAACTATCGCCTCCCGGGACGTGGCTCGTCCTGTACAATGCCATCCAGTTAACTGTCCAGAGAAGGCTTAAGTCCGATTCCACTACCGAACTTGTTACGGTTAAGTGTAGTGTTGCTAAGGGGTATAGAGATCACTATCGATCTTTCCGAGTGGTTCTTAGATAGAACAACTGCAAGACTTCAGCACATGAAACGGGGTTAATACTTAACATTTCAATGTAGGTAAGTTTTTAAAGTATGCTGCTGATTCCTATCTGAATCTTTTCATATTTATCTCTGCATTTAGAATCTTCCGTTTCTAACTTGTGAAACCAAAAGAGCTGGTACGAGATAAACGTTCGGCTTATTTTTCCCACTTTACATTTTGTCTTAGCGCATGACCTGACGCATAAGTATTAGAGACAAAAATTTAACTGTCTTACGAGCTGTTCCTACATCAATGCTTGCAAGAATGCCATTGCGTTAAATGACTTTTTAGTTGACCAGGAGCTTAAAGTGTTGTTCCACTCCTAACTTTATTACTGTTGCAGTTAGTGATGTCGTCAACCTTTAGACAGTATCAAAGTTCAGGAGAAAGATTTTACGCTGTTTCATCAGTATTGTAGGTGGCTAATGTTTTGGTAGTGTCCTATTTACTTTCAGACAAAAGTATTTTACTTAATAGCATTTTTATTGTCCTTGTAATAAAATTTCGCCGCTGTTTTATAAAATTAAGTTTTTAATTTACCAAACCACAATTTATATACAATAATGTGTAGTATTACTTTGAACAGTTTTATAACATACAATAATAGGAGTAAAGGGTTCGGTGTGTCTCAATGAGGGCTATCGTTTTCGTTCAAACCGTTGGGAGGGCGGAGTGAGCGCCAAACTTTCCCATTTAAAATATTAATAGGACAACATCAACACTGGTTGATTGGCTAAGTTGTCGATAGAGGAACTACAAACTCCCCAACACTACGCGAGCAAACACAAACGAACACTTTAGTGAAACATAATTTAAAGTTGTTTCTTTGTTAACTTCCCAGTTACTGCGAATTTCGTGCTCCATCTCGTAATTTCATTAATTTATTAACTTTTTAAACGGCCCATTCAGGTGTAATTTGATTTGAAAACAAACAACCCTTGATAAATAAAGTTATCGACTCTTACCCTTAAAGGGAAACGTTTTTATTAAAATTGAAGGTAAGCCTTCCGCGTTCTTGGAGCGGCGACGTTAAAAAGTCTCTCAATTTTGATTAAACGTGCTACACAGCAACAGTTTCAAAGTTATTTTTTAAAAGAAAAATAGATATTCAATTTTTGTGTAGCGTCCAGTTCACAAAAGTTTCATCAAAATTGTTATTTTATAGTTTAAAATAAGTTTTAGTTTTGTGGGACAGCATTTTATTTAGGAACTACGTTTGCGATCTAAATTGAGTTTTTTGATTTAAAATTTTATTACTTATCAATTTCTTTAATCTCGTGTTATTCATGAATATTTTTACGATTTTGGTCCCCAGAAAAATATTAGGGAGTAAAATCAGCATTACGAGGTAAATACATTTAATTTCAGCCATAGGACGTCCATTGTTGAACAAAGGCCTCCCCCAATGACTTCCACATCGCACGGTTGGTAGCGGCCTGCATCCAGCGTCTTCCTGCTACCTTTATCAGGTCGTCAGTCCACCTTGTCCTTGTGGGTGGACATCCCACGCTGCGTTTTCCGGTACGTGGCCTCCACTTCAGAACCTTGCTGCCCCATCGGCCGTCAGTTCTGCGTACTATGTGCCCTGCCCATTGCCACTTCAGCTTGCTAATCCGTCGGGCTATGTCAGTGACTTTAGTTCGTTTATGGATCTCTTCATTTCTGATTTGATCTCGTAAAGAAACACCGAGCATAGCCCTTTCCATAGCACTCTGTGCAACTTTGAGCTTCTTTATGAGGCCTATGGTGAGAGGCAATAAATAAAATAAATAAATTCAGGGAAAGGTTCAAAGTATTTTTGCAATCAATCTATTTTTCGCCATTAAAGTCTTAATATACTCGCTTAGTGTAAACGCACAGTCCAACAAATAGAGATAAATCTCTCCCTTGGGCCTGGGAGCTACTCGAAGGCCGCCACTATTACGGGCTTTCTCTTAAACCGATTGCCTTGGACAAAGAAAACATTAATGATGCCTCTCAAACATAACAATAAAATATTAAAAGAAAAAACCATTCGAAAAGATACCCTACTAATTGGTAATAAGATCAGTTTTACTTTATTTACCTTCACAAGGTATACGCTCAGTTTCAATAAAAAACTTATTACGTCGAGAGTAAGGATAGTTTTTTTCTCTCGTTCGCTTTATTACATCGTTCGTTATGATGAAATAAAAATGTCTTATTATAAATATTTTCAGTTTCTAGATACTTACATTGGAAAATTAAATGGTAAACTGCTAGGATATAATGATTTGTCTCTATCTAATCGTGTCTCGGCTATAAAATACTAGAGAGGTGCTCAAGATGCTTGTTATTTATTGTGAGGATTCTTATGCTATACCTGTAGCTTTATACGTCTTCTGATGCCATATTTAATGCACGGATAAGTTTCTTTGTCCCACCAAAGCCTTATACCAAAAACTAGCGGCCGCCCGCGACTTCGTACGAGTGGATCCCGTTTTACCCCCTTAGGGGTGGAGTTTCGTAAAATCCTTTCTTAGCGGATGCCTACGTCATAACATTTACCTGCATGCCAAATTTCAGCCCGATCTGTCCAGTAATTTGGGCTGTGCGTTGATAGATCACTATGTCAGTCAGTCACCTTTGAGTTATATAAATTTAGATAAGTAGGGCCGATTAAATCGTCTTTTCTATCATCTGTATCTAGACCACGGACATCACATTTCATTAATACTTATTTACAACAACTAACCAATTTCATAATAATACAGTCCAGCCTCATAGGCAATATTTCCCAACATCAGTCGATTACCGATTACTAATTCCTTTAAACGGCGCTCTCAATTAAATACCTCCAACTATGTTAAGCTCGGTCCAATTCCGACATTAATAAGTTAAAAGCTATTACCTCTTGGCTTCCTGAGTCGTCCCCTATGGCCTGGCTCACAGGTTCTATCGGAAATAGGAAATTAACAAATCCCTCAACACAAGATGAAGATCGATGAGTTCCCATGATTTATGTTGGTATTAAGAATACAATTTGCATAATAAGAAATCATAAATTAACTCGCCTATGACATCTATTTGGCTGTGGACCAAATATTTGAAAGCTGTTGGGGTAAAATATTAAGCCAGATGAGCAAGAGTAGGTACTACTCATTATGTATCTATTTAAGTGTGATTTGTGTCCGCGAATGTATTCATCTAAAATCGCCACAATTCAAGCCAAGGATTTTTGCATAATATGTAGTAGGTACTTTGATGTTACTAAACGCTGTACTGTTTCAGCACAGTGCTCAAAAATCACCTAAAAATTGAAAGAAAAGCGAAAATCTCACTCACAATTTCATTTTAAAATCATGTTTGAGATGTACCAATAAAAACTTCATCGACTTCGCAGCACTGTGCAAAGCCTCTCTATTTCCGAATAATTCGTCCGCCGATCGACGTAAAAATTCGTCTCAACGTGCCGAAGAGCTCACTCGGGCCCACTAAACCCGCGGGCGATAGAGTCCGTCCCAACTCCAAACTTCACCGTATTGTGTGCGCCGCGCTGCTATCGCGTCGTTATTTTTACACCGGTTGCAGCTTAGGCTGCATCTCCACTGAAACGTTCAAAATATCACTTCGCCTAGCACATACTCGTATTTTGCTTTACTTTGTACCTAAATTCGTCGCGACTAGGGCTTATGAAATGATGATCTAAAACAATAGTCAAGCGTGTGATGGGTTACATTCTGTATCTCTGGCGATGTGGATATCAATATGAATTCGTAAATTCATGTTCCAAATCTCTTTTAAATAAACTCTGTTGCAGTGAGATGACCAAGCAAGTCAGTACTCTTTTGCTTAAACTTTACACATTATTTGCATTTCAAAGAAATATTGTATGGACAGAAGTTGGCTACCTAAATAAACTCCGATAAACGTTACTTCGACATTACGTTATTCCGACACTACTGATATCGACATGACCTTACTTCGACACTACACTACTCAGACAAAGTCGTAATATCCTTATCTGAGTAGTGTAGTGTCGAAGTAAAGACAAGTCATGTCCACCCTTGATATAGTTTAGGGATTCCGCGGACGACCAGCTTTTTGACATGTCCTTACGAGCATGTCAAGATGATGCCTAGCGAGCCTATGGACGCAGTTTTTTTCTTGTTGTATTGTGTTTTATTTGTAATTGTGCTTAAGTACTGTGTTTAATAAATCCTATTATATTCTAACCCTCCTCTGCTACTGGAAGACAAGCCCAGTCTATCGGCCCGGCTGTCGCGATGTCGTAGGCCGCGTCGTCGGCACATGCCGCTGGTAATCCGATGTCCGGCGACTGTGCTGTATTGAGTTTGACGAATAGTTGAAGACAGGTTTTAAGCTCGATTCACACATATCAGTGAAGCCACAGTTCCGTCACAGTGTCCGCTCAGTTCAGTATCAGTGCTACAGTGTTGCGTCAGTGAAATATTCTGAATATTTTAAAATGTCAGAGAGCTGTTTCAATATTCTTGTTCAGAAACTATGAAGTAAGTTATTTTGTTTTTGATGCCGCGGCGGCGTCCGTGATCCGACAAAAAATAATATCGTCGTCAACGAATACGTCCGTGATTGCCGGTGTCGGCACTGACACTGAGAGCACTGTATCGTTACTGACACTGACAAGTGGGGATGCGTTCATAGAAACTGTATGAAAGAATATTTCGCACTGCGCCGGTACTGAGCCTGAACTGTGAATTCACTGATATGTGTGAATCGGCCTTTAGAGTGCTAGTTTTGATACTGAACCATCACACGATTAAGTACTAACTACTGGGGATTTATTTTTAAAACGGAATACCTCCATTACATTCTAAAGAAAAATACAAGTTTTACATTTTCTGATAAGATTTTTACTTTTCTATCCTACTCTAGTTTCAATATTTCAGTCAAGAATAAGGTTAAAAATGGAAGTACCTAATTTTATTATTAAAAACGATGAAGTTTTAATATAAATTGTCCATTACTCTAAGGTCCGCTTCTCAGTATAATATTTTGTGACATAATAAAATTTGCCGTGCAAAATATTTTAGTTTTAGTAGAGTGTTGCGCATATTTTCTTTTCGTACGCGCGACACAACTACTCAGTAAAACGTACCGCCTCCATTTTGTCCCGCTCCACGCTTTGTCCCGTGTCCCAACAGACTAATCTGAATTCTTCTATTTCCTGCAATATTCCGTGGAAGGTGCAATGACCTCGCTGACTTGGCTCTACTCCATGAAGGGCCGTAGCCAAATATTGACAGACGCTTCTGTAACTAGACCTTCTAGCTTCTAAGTAATTGTAAGTAAATCTTCAACGAAAAAAATCTAAAAAGATTAGGTACGTACGAGTACTATAGCAAACATTTTTAAGTAACTTTAGGGGCAAAAAACATTGCCTTCAAATCGAAAACAGATTTTTTTTCAATAATTCTTCATAATCATCTAACTTCGCACCATGCTAACATAAGGATAAAAACATTATAATTTTGTGGTACTATAAATGGTTAAGTAGGTAATTATTTTATTTATTCATATAGCAATGTTTTTAAAGTAAAGTTATTTATATTATCATTACTAATTAATAACTTTTGTAACAAAAAATACTCTCAATAATAATAGTTTTATATTTTATAGTAATTTTCGAAAGATCAAGTGTCATTTTAAAACAGTGTTCAATAACACTGTAACTTTTTATTAGTAAGGGGGTTAGGTAGGCAATAAACTTAGTTTTTACCGTTCACATGAACCCTCTGCGCAGCACAGCATAATATTCTGTGCCCGTCCAACAAAGCCCCTTTACTTTAATTTCCGTTCTTTCTACTCAATTTTCGCGAGCTCTTTGACAGATACGTGTATGCAAAGGTGAATCTAACGATATTACTCGAGTATATTTTTAGTAAACTATGTTAGGGTCGTCGTCGCTGTAAATTTCATAAAGCAAACGTTAAAGCCGTTTGGCTATAATGAAGTTACAAGAGGTCAGGGACTCGGTGTTTTACTTTGATTAATCAAATATTAAGGGCTGGATGTTGCTTTGAGAATAATATTTTTTGCAAATTGATTTACTTTGATCGTTGAGTTAAGATACCCGGTTCAACTGTTCGTAGCATCTTCATACAACTAAGGAAATTCAGAAATAAAGTACATTTGTGGTAGCTAGTGAGGGAATTTTCTTATCAGCCGTTCAGAGGAAATTCCCACACATTTAGTATAAACAACTTTGCCTCACTCCCAAGTCCGGAGGCCCACAACTTTGACCCTCCGAAGACTTGCATGTAACTCGGGAATTATTATTCTTAGAATAAAGTCAATTATGAAATTGAGTGGCTTAACTTTGTGGCGGAATCTTAGAATTGGATTATTAGTTATTCCAAAACAAATATTAATAGAAAATATTTGCCTTTCTATATTCTGAGTGCGTATCTCAATAATTTAATCTTGTTTTCTTCTGAAAGTTCTTTTTGCTGGCGTAACTTTCATTGATTTTATGCTAAAAAGACGCCTGTGTCAGCAACATTTTATTTCATGCCTGAAAAATATAAAAATTACGACACAAAAGTTAAAAGCGTTACCGCAAGACTCATCCGAAAGTAAACGCTAAAACGCTTGTAGAGCGTATATTAATTGCGTAAGCAGTAATAAACCCGAGCTTGACTGTGAACAAAGGCCATCACGTATCAAGACACAGTTAAGGGCGTGTACACACGCGCGACGAGTAGCGCTCGCGTACACCGGGACAACAGTTTTCAAATTAATAATAGGGAGGGACGCTTTAAGGCAATGCTTATGACAACCATTGTTCCTGTAGGGCTGCGACTCGGGTTTACAGATTTATTTTGAAGTCCGTAAAGTATTTTTACAATGGAATACGGTATATTATACAGATTTTGGTTTCTACTCTTACGATAATATCATTTTTTAATCATACACGTACTTGTGTAAGGTGTAACCCGACGTGAATAATAATTTTCTTCATTTGGACGAGTAATTAGCAATAAATTTAAAAAGTTCGTATATAATAAATTTCTACACATCAAAAACTCGGTTTCAAGGCTTTTCCGTGTTACACGTTTCGCAAGAAATTTTAGCATTTATATGTGATTAATTTCCTTAATTTGTAAGCTGAGGCGAGGAGATTCAAACAAATACATCGCCCTGAAAATCCCGTGTCAGCCCTACACTTGGCGACAACCCATTTCCCCCGAACAGAAACATGTCAGTTTAGATCGCCAATTAGAATTTAACATTGACCTAGCAGCTGCGACTTAAGCGCTTGTTATGATATCGTTTTAGGTGCCTAATTAGGGACCCTTAACTAAATTGTTCGTTGGCTCTTAGAGCGGTTACATTATAATTATCTTATTTCAGTAGATGTTAGACTCGCTCCATATTTTGAATTGGTTAACCAACACTGTGTGAAAATTTCCATTATTTTTTACTAGCGTACACTGAAATATTTTTAGACTTTTTGAGTTTACTTAATGAGTTTTAACTTTGACACCATAAATAGCAAATGAGTCTACTAGTAACTACATGACTTCTGGTATATGAGCTAAGGCTCACCGCCATCCAATGGATGTAAAAACATATTTAAATCACATGAAACTCCAATCCAACTCGATACGATTACCACAGTAATTAATTTTCAATAAAAACCAATGAAATCCAACTGGGAGTTCCAACTCTCATCAATAATATTGCCAAGTTGCAGAACTTAAAAGCAAACGAACTGGAAAATTACGACGAGCATTTTTCACTTAAACTCTCAACTCAAGTGGAGAAACAGACAACAAAACTTACAGTTAATTACCGAGGAATCAATACAGAAAAACTTCAAACCGAACCGAGCGCTCTTCAAAACGAAAAAAGCTCTTCGTTAGCAAACTTGAGTTCGCCCTTACTTATGTTTAAAGAACTTTGCAATAACGTGTTCCAATTACTCATTTCTAAGTTAGCAGTTCCCGAATAAAATTACGGTAGATTTCTAAGAACTAAAGCAACACCTAGGGAATGCTGGAATTGTCTAAGAAACAAGCTTAGTGTTTGAAGGCGTAGTGAACATAGAACAAAATGAAATTACTGCTGAAAGTATATTCGTGTAGTTAGATAGTATTGTGAGCTTTGTAGACATTGGAGTAATGTAATGTTGTAAAAATAGCAATTAAATGTCTATCTTCACGTACATTTAGATTATTGTAATGTGTCATAGAAGATAAGATGCAAATACACAATAAAGACTTATTAGAGGTATTTTAACCTAACATGTTAGAATCGGTTCATTTTAAATAGATTGTTTTGAGACTGTTTACATGTGAGGAATCTCAAGAAGCATTTATTTGTGAAGAATGCTGGAATTCTCTGAATGGAATCAGAGGATATAAGTTCCAGAGATTCCATCTGTAAATAAGATGCAAGATAACATTTTCTACAGCTATTTACTTCTATGCAGAATATTCTTACAGCTATTACTTAGATTTATTATTCTATGTACGAGTACGTATTATACAAATTAAATTTTTGGAAACCCTAGACGTTTTTAACTGGCAATTGCACAAAATCCCGTAAGACGAAATGCCAGCTGAGATGTGCCTGTGGGCAATGTTAGTACGGACCTCTCCCTATCCTCAGTCAAAGTGAGAACAATAAGGCGTCCGTCAAGGGCCGTCACTCCGTCACTCCAGGGAGCCGATTCAGTTACGACCAGACCCTGGTGTTACAGGAGATGACCAATTAAAGGTACACCCCTCGGTAAGGAATACTGCTTGTTAGGTATTAAAATGCTCTGTGACATTGCTTGGTTGGTGATTTGGTAATAGACTAAGAGCTAGTGAACGCCAGACCTACGTTTTATAAAAGCTGAAAGTTTGTCAGCGTATGCTCCCAATATAGGAATAATGTTGGTGAATTATGAAGTTTGGGTCATCGTGGCTTTGGGAGCTACCCAAATATTAAACATAAAAAATTTGGCGTTCACTAGCTCTTACTCTATAATTGAATTAACGTGACCATGAGATTAGTTGTTAGTTTTCTCTCGAAACGGATTGATAAGAATATTATACATAACTCCTTCATATTATTTACACCGAAAACTTTAACTTTGTGCTCGACTCTAAAACATCGCCGGAGTCTTTGTTTAAATGAATAAGAGTAGAGCTGCAAATATTAACGTATCAAATACATACTTTGATCGTGAGATAAGATGGAACATAATACCTACACACATACATAACTGCTAAACTGCTAAAATATACTAACCTACTACAGAATAGTGGTAGTTTATTAGGTTGAACACTTGACCTAAACGAAATAAAGGTTATCGAAATAAAGGTTATTGTGTTTGGCGAAAGGGATCCTTGATCTGAAGTGTATTGGCGATAGTGAGAACATTGTTGCTTATGATTTATTTATATCTGTTACGGTGTCTTATTTTACGACTGTATCTCTGGGTATGAGAAAGGTATATTACATTGCATAAATCAGCTTCCTCAATCCGTAATACGACTTTAGATCCATCAAAAGTCAGTCCCCAGTTGAAATCGAAGTGAAACAGCGCCGTCCCGATCGGTTACTCGTTACTCATGATTGATGGTAAGACGGTACCTAAATACGGAAAGATGGCGGCTGACGCCAGGTGGCGCTGCCTCCAATAACGCCACGATTGACGGTGTGGGCACAAACGGTTGGCACGAACGTCAAAATAAAGAATAACATGATACCTATTTATAATATTATTCTTACTTAACTGTGACTAAACTGTATTTTAAATTTATGGCTTATTCCCAAAGTTTCACACTAGCGAAAACCAAATTCTTGTGATTTAGAATTTGATTTTCAATATCTCGAACAAACGCCTTCCGTTAATGCCACTGATTTCAAAAGCAGACGTTTAGTTTCCACAACAAAGCGATATTAATCTATAAACTGAACTAAGATTTTTATCAGACCACGGGCTGGAAGACGTAGCGTGGGCAAGCCTCCTACTAGGTGGACCGACGATCTGGTAAAGGTCGCGGGAAGAGCTTGGATGCGGGCAGCGCAGGACCGTGCATTGTGGAAAACCTTGGAGGAGGCCTTTGTCCAGCAGTGGACGTCATTTGGCTAAAACGAACGAAGATTTTTATTATAATTCTAAATAATGCCTATCTATTACATTTTCACGCCTACATTAAACTAATTTTGATGATAAGTCGTAATATTCGTCACTATTAATATCTTCAAAACTTTAATCCATTAAGTAGGTACTACCGGAGAAAGACATTTTGAAAGCTCCTTAAAAATAATTTAACCACATTATTTTCTTAATATCTGGTCGATATATTTATTTTCTGATTTTTGAGCTAAGTTTGTGTGATAGTCGGAAAAATCTTCGTAGTTATTCTGACTGAAATTGATTTTATGCTTCGGAGGGTAGATCATTTATCTCACTAAAATCATTTCAGCTGCAGCCCATATGATGGAGAACTGTCCCATTTTAGTATTTCGAAATCTGACCTAATCTTGGCTCCCCAGAAAAAATATCGAGAGTAAATATTGTTATAATAATTGAATAGTATTCTTAATGGGCATACGATAATAACGTCGGATGGCGAGCGATTTCCTTCTCCCTTATAATAAATGCTCAAAGTAATTATTTGGAATGAATAGGGAAACGTCCGACTGTGGCAGAGCAATTATTTCGTGATACGTCGGTCATAGCTTTAGCAGAACAGCAAGAATATCCTATCTGTGGACAATGGTGCTGGTTGCATTGTTACAAAATTTTCAAATTATTAAGATTTAGTACATAAGCCCTCAATGTAACTGTTTGTTGTCCCAAAAAGAGAAAAAAAAAAAAAAAAAGAACACTTTGCACATACATGCTATGAAAATTCTCATAAATTTCACACAGTCACTGAATATATATTTTATTGTGTTGTGATAAGTCGTTTTTAATTCATTGTTACTTGCTTTATATTAGCCTTGTCTCGAAATTTCGGCTATGAAAATTGCTAGTAGATTTATCAATAGTTTGTGCCAAAGTACGTTGGTCTAGAATCCATCTANGATCGGCGAGCCCTTGGTTGCCCTGCCTGAGTACAATTTTGAAGAAGTTCATATCGGCCGGCTTAATCGTTTCCAATTGTTACAACGTCTTTCACAACACTTTTGGTGTCGATGGCGCGACGAATACCTTCATACCCTCCAAATAAGACACAAATGGACGGATACGACAGAGCCAATAAAACTCGGTGACTTAGTTTTGATAAAAGAGGATTCCACTGTAAAGGCGGGTAATTACCCGCCTTTACAGTGGAAACGCGGTCGTGTAGTAAAGCTTTTACCCGGCAAGGACAAAATAATACGAGTAGTAGAGGTACAGACTGCAAACGGCAGGCTCTTACGGCCTGTATCTAAACTCGGTAGGCTTCCAATTATTAGTGATTAGGTCAACCAAGGCAAGCTTGGTTCGGGGGGGAGTGTATGTTCAGGCACACATGCTTTCAATGAGCACGGTACGATTGTGCGGGNTCCATCTAGTTACGCGCTTTTTTCATAAGACTGCATGCTTATTCATATTTCTAAGCTGACTAAGCTGATAAAGACTTAGCTACAATATCAGTTACTTAACTTTATGGAGTTAACTTTTCTATACGTATTAGCTGTTCTCGGTTCTCTATGCCAGTGGCAGAAATAAATACGGAGAAATCTTTTAATGCCGGTGCAACCGAATGTACCGCGAGCCTTTGAAATATAAAGCAGGGAAAATGTCTTTTGTGAAGGCTTACGCGAGTACCTGTGCTATTGTGCACGGAATGAGCGAACACAAATAAATCTCATTTGGCAAGACCCAGAGATAAGTGAGAGCTTGCATAGTAAGAGATAGCTAATTTCGTTCAGGGTTTTGAGTCTGTGAGTGGATAGAAAAACGTTCTGTGAATCTGAAGGGATCATTTACGTAACTGCTCTGCAGAGAACTTTGTAGTTGAGATTACTTATCTTAAATTAGGTAAATGACAGAAGATTCTTGTAGTTAATAGTAGATTCATTTGAGATGATTTTGCCATTTCGTTATTTTGTTTTCAAAATTAAAGAAGTCGGACAATCGTAACTCTAGGACGTAAATAAAAGGTCACACTTAGTAAACCATTTTACTTTACTCCATATCATTGATCTAGCGGATTCGTTTGAGATCTTTCTCGAGTAAAAGCTAACTCAGAACATAATAAACAATGTTTATGGTAATATCATAAAGTAGAACATTATATCACTGCGTGTGTGTAGAGCACTGAGCAGCGGAAGTGTTAATGGGGTACATTGTAGCGAGTAAACGGTTTAAGTAAACCTAAGCTGGTTTATTGTGGACAATTATGAACTGGATGATGGAAATAATCATATTTTCCTACATATATTTTTAATTACATGGGGAACAAGCAGTTGAGTGTTTTAAACCACTAATGATCTCTGATGATCATTAAGGATAAATCTTGACACAAAAAAAAATTAACGAAGAAAAACCTTTTAAATTACAAATAAACAATAGTTTTTACTTACTTGTTAACTAACGCAGTCAATAAATGCCATTAAAATGCGAAATGAAACAATTTCCAATGATTAATTTGACCCAATCATCCTCTAACAGCACTTTGGAACTTGACACAAACAACGGCTTGTTTCCCGATCAATCGGGGCCGTGAAAAATGCTTTAATTAAATCGCTAATGAAGGGAACTTTCACATTCCTCGAACTCCGCGCCGACGTGTTCAAAGGAACATTAATATTTCAGTAATTAGCGAATTTGCGAACCCTTTCGGCTCGTGGTTTTGAGACTGCTTGAGTTTTGATGGAAGAAAAGAAGAATTTCTTATGTACCTCATGGTTAAATTAAATAAAATTGATAATAGAATTATCAATAATTTACTGTAATAAATTGGGTAGATACTTCTGATACTTATTTATACTTTAAAAACAAAATAATTGGAACCTAAGTTTCATTTTCACAATAAGAAAAGCAATATCAAAGATCCCGAGTGCCAAATTGGATATTATTTAGAAATGAACAAATCTTTTAACAAAGTAAAAACACAATTTCCATTTAGAAGACTTTATGAGAACTTCGACAACATGGATCATTCACTCAACAATTGCTTAGATAAGTTACTCTTGAAGTAGGCTTTGCGAAATATATGCCTGACATCAATTAAGTTGTGACAACTCGAGCTCACAAAATGGCTGAAACTTACGACTGCTTAAAATATGTTTCAGGGGTGTGAATACGATGTGGAAATTGCGATAAAGTTTGATTTATTATTATTGTTTTTGTATGTTTGTCATTCATTAAAGTGCTCTTCA
This sequence comes from Ostrinia furnacalis, assembly GCF_004193835.3. Classification (NCBI taxonomy): domain Eukaryota; kingdom Metazoa; phylum Arthropoda; class Insecta; order Lepidoptera; family Crambidae; genus Ostrinia; species Ostrinia furnacalis. The sequence continues at coordinate 508,330 of NW_021133692.1, read as the reverse complement.
AAGTACGACATTAAAATTGGGGAGAGATTTTTGTTTTTAATAAAAATGTTGTAAAAGATAAGTAATGTTGTAACAAAAACATACTTAAACTAACTAAAACAGTGCAAGCAACATAACTTATTCTTGAGATAAAAATTAAACGCACCCACGTCTTTAGAGTAAAACTCAGAATTTAAAGTTATAAAATATTTACAGATTAATAATGTCCACAAAAACGATATTATGAACGGTAAGATGTTAGTTCCTTTATATAACCTACACTTATATTATTTTAAATGTGCCACAACCGATAATTCGTCAACACCCCTAACATGTTTACGGGCGGCGCGGCGATAAGTCAAAACTTTTTGTTTTTTCCACCGCGCCGAGCGCCGAGGCNCGATGTGGAAATTGCGATGAAGTTTGATTTAATATTATTGTTTTTGTATGTTTGTCATTCATTAAAGTGCTCTTCGAAGTACGATATGAAGGATTTTTGTTTTTAATAAAAATGTTGTAAAAGATAAGTAAAGTTGTAACAAAAACATACTTCGTTCTTTCGTTCGTTTCAGCCGAAAGACGTCCACTGCTGGACAAAGGTCTCCCCAAGGATTTCCACAAAGACCGGTCTTGCGCCGCTCGCATCCAGGCACCTCCCGCGACCTTCACCAGATCGTCGGTCCACCTAGTGGGAGGCCTGCCCACGCTACGTCTTCCGGCTCGTGTAAAAACATACTTAAACTAACTAAAACAGTGCAAGCAACATAAATTATTCTTGAGATAACAATTAAACGCACCCACACAGAGTAGTTTTAGAGTAAAACTTAGAATTTAAAGTTATAAAATATTTACCTACTGATTAATGTTCACAAAAACGATATAATTTTGAACGGTAAGATGTTAGTTCCTTTCCTTTATAACCTACACTCTATATTATTATAAATATGTGTGCCACAACCGATAATTCGTCAACACCCCTAACATGTTTACGGGCGGCGCGGCGATAAGTCAAAACTTTTTGTTTTTTCCACCGCGCCGAGTGCCGAGCGGGGAAATTGTCGCGATCGCCGAAGCGTTTCAACTCTTCCAACTCCGGCCATATGAAGTCTGATCGCAGTAACTTTCGCTAACCCGGCCCGTTGTTGCCAAATTCGACAAGTTTACCTTCGCTTTTCTATTTTTAGGCGTCAAACTGTTGGCATTACTTATTCCAAGTTTGATTCCATTTGGAAAGTATTAAATAAGTGGCAATAAATAAGTTTTCGAATTGTACATTTGACGAGAGACTAAGGAAAGTGATATTTATTTACAGTCTCAAAAACTTTATTTACCTACTTATTACGTTTTCTTGTTTCACAATTACTCTTTCCACAAATTATAAAATTCTCTAAATTTAAATTAAAACGATCAGCGTTCCGTAACTCTCCCATAATGAATTACGTTCTAACTTTATCAGGGAAATTTAGAAGTTGCCCGAAGATCTCGATTTATCGTAGAACAATCAGTGCTGTCGGTGGAATTTTCCAGAAACTCTAACTTCACAAAAGACAGCCGTTAATGAAGCTCAGTTGTTAATTTTGCGTTTAACCATCGTGAAGGTATGGGATGGTCTTCTAGACCGAGGGAGGAATTTTATATCCAGTAACTTATAGTTTTAGAGTTGTGTTAGAGTTTACTCAATTGCATTTTTTATTTTTATTGTCTGTTTCTGTTTAGACTGAAATAAATTATTTATTAGTATGTATTATTGAATTTTCTTAGCGATTAACTAGAGTCGCTTCTCAAACTAAATTTGAAATAAACAACTTGAAAAAATCGAACTGCCGTGAGTTCGATTCCCGACTAGGCAGTTCGATTTTTTAAAGTTGTTTATTTCAAATCATGATCATAGTTTCAGATTATATTTTTTTTTATCTCCAACCTTTAGCTTTCACTTTATCTTTTCTTGAGTGGATATAATGGACTAACGGATTTTGAACGGACGCAAGTATTAGAATTCAATTTTCTAAGATTTGTTTCAATTCAATTTTCTAACTGATGGCTGAAGAAATTGTTTGCTCATCTTAGCATTAATCAATTTAAATTGAATTTCATCAGAAAAACAAACAAGCAAAATTATTTTTTATAATATTCGTTTTTCGAATTAAACCGAACATGATGAGATGCTGATTAAAAGTACTAAAATAAAAAGTACATATTCATCCCCACCCAAGCGATGACCTGCAACTGCTCGCAATAAAACCGCAATAATCTTCTCATAAATGCATAAAACGTTTTAAGTGGTGATCATAACAAATGACCCACTCTGAATAACAGCTGCCGTTAAAATAACGGCTCTCAAAACGCTTTGTTGTGTTAAAAAGTCGCGATAACGACGCCAAGTGGGTGCTGCAATATTTTTGAGTGTTCCGCACATAAAGTATTTGGTATCACACCGCGTGGGATTGGCAGACTCCGGCGGGTGAAGGGTTGCTTTCAAATTAGACGCTTTGTGTCGGTGTTACACATAAAATAGTAGGGCAGTAGAATGCGAGGCAGCTTTCCAGAAGTAGCAGTTCACGTTTGTTGCCAAATGATTATTTTACCTAAAACGCGTGTCCAGTCGTACTTTCAACCGAGTTGGAGACAGTTTTTTACATTACAGTCATACAGTACCTACGTGCATATTGTAGCCCAAACTAAGGCAAGGGTGGGCTTGCGGAAGTCAAAAGTGTAATTACCGATGCACACGCACTTTATATGACGTTATTTCATAATACATTTGAGCACACACAATGCAAAAGCATTTTCGCGCAAACTTTTCTGACATTTTTAAAACAATGTATAATACCGCACCATATGCAAAAATTGGCATAGTTTACACAAAAACTGTACAATAAGGCTGAGTTGCACCATGTTACTTTGACAAACGTCAAAAATCTGTCAAACTCCTTACAAAATGCACCGGTTATTGTCATTGAAGGTAACGGTTAAAATAAGGTGGTGCAACTCAGCCTAAGAGTCTTTAGAATAACTAAGTGGAAAAATATTAAACAAAGTGTTTTTTCACAAGCCCTATAGTCCCTTAAATCCGTTCTCCTTCTCTTCGAGATGAAACAAAAGATGTCTCATTGGAACGAGGTGGCGACATTTTGAGAAGGCCGCGTCAACGTCGCGTTGTTTACAAAAAGAGTCGCCTTTATTGCGCGGGCCAATAAGTCAAAACTTCTCGTCGCCGGCCAAGTTTCGCCTCAATCATCTGGGGCAGTTTTTTGTCCCGCACTGTTTAGCTCTTTGTCTTAAAGATACATTTTTATTTCTTTTTCGAGTGGGGCTTTTGAGGTTTAGATGAGTTTGGTTGTGGCGTAATAAGAAATGTTGTGACTTCCATTTGTTTTGTTGCTCATTATTTTCAAGTTGTTGTTGATTGGCTCCGCTCTAGTTGATTTTATCTACCTTTGAGCTTCAGATTTACTGATAAAATCTGTGTGTATTTGTCAGTAAATGATTTTTCTTTTTTCTTTCTTAGCTTAACTAGGGTGATCTCGTATTTAAGTCAGTCATCGTTAAGAGTTTGCCAACTAGATCTTAACCAAAATGACACGTGTCGCACTTACAGCCAGGTGCGGGGAAACGAGGTCGTTTTAATCTTTTATTAATTAATTTCGCAAAATTTAACAATATTTACTGTTGCTCCATTGTTCGTTGTTCGTTTAATAAACGTAAATCCTTTGGAATTCGCTACAAAGTGAACTGTGTTCCGAGTGTGGCTTACCGAAGATTTGTAACGGGATGAACGCATAAATCCGGGCATCGTGGAGGTGGTGCGTTTTACACAATCCGGTGGTAGTCGGAGCGTAAAAGTCGAATGGTGTGAACTGTGTCCATCACGCAATACTTGGGTAGCCAACTAAACTTTGCTAGCCCCGATAAGGTCATTATTCAAATGTAAAATAAATAACAATCAAATTAAAATCATTATCCTAAAATTATAGCGACAACCAACACCACTGCCTGAAAATCTGTACATAAAATCGTTGTCAAAAATAATAGGTAATAGGTAAGTATCATAGCTCATGAGTGAGTTCTACTATCATTTTCGAATTGATAGCCCAACATCCTGATACGCGCATGTGTGCTTTCGACTGGCGCCGCAGCTACATAAAAAGCCTAACTAAAGCCGGGCAGGCCGGACAAGACAATTTTTGGCCGGACAAGAGAATTTTTGGCCGGACAAGTCACTAGAAAGCCAAACGTGTCCGGCTAAAGCCGGACACCTGGCAACCCTACCCGGAGCCCGAACAATCGGCGGGATTAGACGCGGCCGTATATATTTGTCGACTTATCTCCTTATCCCGTTCATCCCTATTCATTATCCGGGATGAGGAACTCAAAATTAGAGGGACTTTGTTTGGATTGAACACTATCGGTTATCGGGGCTGAAACTGTAAGTGATTTTTGTAGAGTTCTCACTTACAACGTGTTTGCTCGTGAAAACAAAGTTTAAATAGATACGTAAAATAAGAACATTATTTATTTAATGTGCATAAGTATTTAATTCACAATGGCATTATGCTTATCATGGTACTTATCGTATTTATTAAATTAAAACTACATTTTATGTATGTCTTATTATAAATCATAACTCAAATATGTCTATTGGATTTTGGTTGGTGCTAATATTATTTAAGAAATGAAATATTTTTCGAAATTCATTACATTAGAGTTTAGATTGAATTGATTTCTCTAAAGTTTGATGCTCCATCCACTCAGACAATGTTTACACTATAGAACTTTTCCAGTTGTATAAAACTGTAATAAAGTTTTTATACACAACATTTTGAAAATCCAGAGTGAAAATCGCAACGCCGNATAATGGAGCTGGAAGGTGGCCATAGGAACTCTATAATAAAACGACCTTAATGCATCGAGTTTGGGCTCTTTCGTTTTGTATTGATGAGTATTTTAATTCTATATAGTAATCGAGGTCTAATGATGGAGCTGGAAGGTAATTCGCAATAAAACGACACAATCGCATTAAGTTTGGGTTTGCTTCAATTTTAACTTCTGTGATGGGTCTGGGTGTTAATATGTATAATAAGTTTGTATTTACAAAAAAAAATATTTAAGTATGTTTATATCCGTTTTCTAGTGAGCGGACGCTGTGAATGTACGTCACACGGGGTCACGTGACCGTCGGCGGGACTCAATATTTAAGCGAACTTTGAATGCCTATAAAATCATAACTACTGGGTATTTTTGGAAATAAAAACTAATGTATTTGTAAATGTAAAAGCTTAACTGTAACATAGGTTTCAAGTGATTTTGCATACCAAGTAACATTCTCAATTTCATCAGAAAAACAAACAAGCAAAATTATTTTTATAAAAATATTTTTTTAAATTAAAACAGAGTAACCGAAGATGATGAGATGCTGATTAAAAGTACTAAAATAAAAAGTGTAATCAAATACCCACTTATCCCCACCCAAGCGATGACCTGCAACTGCTCGCAATAAAACCGCAATAATCTTCTCATAAATGCATAAAACGTTTTAAGTGGTGATCATAACAAATGACCCACTCTGAATAACAGCTGCCGTTAAAATAACGGCTCTCAAAACGCTTTGTTGTGTTAAAAAGTCGCGATAACGACTCCAAGTGGGTGCTGCAATATTTTTGAGTGTTCCGCACATAAAGTATTTGGTATCACGCCGCGTGGGATTGGCAGACTCCGGCGGGTGAAGGGTTGCTTTCAAATTAGACGCTTTGTGTCGGTGTTACACATAAAATAGTAGGGCAGTAGTATTCGAGGCAGTTTTCCAGGAGTAGCACTTCATGTTTGTTGCCAAACGATTATTTTACCTACATTTTTGTGGTTTGGAACTGAAAACGCGTGTCCAGACTACTTTCAACCGAGTTGGAGACATTTTTTTACATTACAGTCATACAGTACCCACATACATATTTATTGTAGCCCAAACTAACGCAAGGGCGGGCTAACCGAAGCCAAGAGTAATTAAACAATGCATATGCATATACATTTCATATGGCGTTATTCACAATAATTTGATCACCCACATTTTCGTGCAAAATTCGCTGATATTCTTCAAAAACAATTCATAATACCGCAATAGTGCGTTAAATGATCAAAACATGTAAAAATCGGCTTGAACACAAAAACTGTGCAATAACCGCTTTAGAGCAGATAAGTTGAAAAATATTTAAACCAAGTTGTTTTTCACAAGCCCGATAGTCCCTTAAAAATCCGTTCTCCTTCTCTTCGAGATGAAACAAAAGATGTCTCATTGGAACGAGGTGGCGATATTTTGAGAAGGCCGCGTCAATGTCGCGTTGTTTACAAAAAAAGTCGCCTTTATTGCGCGGGCCAATAAGTCAAAACTTCTCGTCGCCGGCCAAGTTTCGCCTCAATCATCTGGGGCAGTTTTTTGTCCCGCACTGTTTAGCTCTTTGTCTTAAAGATACATTTTTATTTCTTTTTCGAGTGGCTGTTGAGGTTTAGATGAGTTTGGTTGTGGCGTAATAAGAAATGTTGTGACTTCCATTTGTTTTGTTGCTCATTATTTTCAAGTTGTTGTTGATTGGCTCCGCTCTAGTTGATTTTATCTACCTTTGAGCTTCAGATTTACTGATAAAATCTGTGTGTATTTGTCAGTAATTGATTTTTCTTCTTTCTTTCTTAGCTTAACTAGGGTGATCTCGTATTTAAGTCAGTCATCGTTAAGAGTTTGCCAACTAGATCTTAACCAAAATGACACGTGTCGCACTTACAGCCAGGTGCGGGGAAACGAGGTCGTTTTAATCTTTTATTAATTAATTTCGCAAAATTTAACAATATTTACTGTTGCTCCATTGTTCGTTGTTCGTTTAATAAACGTAAATCCTTTGGAATTCGCTACAAAGTGAACTGTGTTCCGAGTGTGGCTTACCGAAGATTTGTAACGGGATGAACGCATAAATCCGGGCATCGTGGAGGTGGTGCATTTTATACGAGCCGTTGGTAGTCGGAGCGCAAAAGTCGAATGGTGTAAACGGTGTCCATCACGCAATTCTTGGGTAGCCAACTAAACTTTGCTAGCCCCGATAAGGTCATTATTCAAATGTAAAATAAATTACAATCAAATGAAAATCATTATCCTAAAAATATAGCGACAACCAAGATCACTGCCTGAAAATCTGTACATAAAATTGTTGTCAAAAAGTGAAAGGAGTCGGAACGTTCAAACTGGGCAAACTCGTGCCTTGTAAAAGCACTTTATAGCGCGAGTTACATGAAATTTTGATGCTGGGAGGGGTAAACGGGTTAACCGACTGACTTGATTGAACCATTTTACGACAGTGAAAGGAAAGTGTGGGTACATTGTCTTTTTGGAGGGGAGTCGTAGAGACTATAGGGTTCTATAGTATAACGAACTTAAAGTTCAATACTCAATAGCATAAACTATAGCAGTAGCAGTAAGAGGGTAGTAGGTATGTATATGCAAAATTAATTATTTAACCTTTACCCTGACGATGACCAAATTGTATGCTATAGTAGTATTGATGATCCGTAACATGTATCTTACTCAATAGCTATATACGACGAATCTGTGTTTAAGCTCATTAGTCCTTCAAGAATAGCACAAGAACCGATATATCACGCAAAGTTCTTGAATTAGCTGTTTCATCTTAATCAATTTCAATTACAGCAACATAGTCATAAGCATGTTCACAGAAAGGTAACCTCTAGGCGTCGCCTAAGTCTAGGCTCTTGAAAACTAATTAATTTACAGGGCATTAATCCTGCCGATGTAGGCATAGTATACGAGTAAACACTCGACTTCGCCCAATACATCTGGAAATGGATTCCAGACAGTCTATAACTCCTGAATTCCAGAAAAAGCCCGGAGCTAGGGTTGCCAGGTCGGAAAAACACAAAAGCCGGACTCAGTGCTTAATTTGGCCGGACATTTTACCCTAAAAGCCGGACTCGCATTTTTTTACCATGCCAGGGGGGGGGGGTGGCAATAAGTATCATAACTCATGAGTGAGTTCTACTATCATTTTCGAATTGGTAGCCCAACATCCTGATACGCGCATGTGTGCTTTGTGTGAACTGGCGCCGCTGCTACATAAAAAGCCTAACAAAAGCCGGACAGGCCGGACAAGACAATTTTTGGCCAGACAAGTCCCTAAAAAGCCAAACGTGTCCGGCTAAAGCCGGACACCTGGCAACCCTACCCGGAGCCCGAACAATCGGCGGGATTAGACGCGGCCGTATATATTTGTCGACTTATCTCCTTATCCCGTTCATCCCTATTCATTATCCGGGATGAGGAACTCAAAATTAGAGGGACTTTGTTTGGATTGAACACTATCGGTTATCGAGGCTGAAACTGTAAGTGATTTTTGTAGAGTGCTCACTTACAACGTGTTTGCTTGTGAAAACAAAGTTTAAATAGATACGTAAAATTTTATGTAATAAGAACATTATATATTTAATGTGCATAAGTAATTATGCTTATCATGGTACTTATCATATTTATTAAATTAAAACTACCTTTTCTGTATGTCTTTCATAAATCATAACTCAAATATTTCTATCGTATTTTGGTAGGTGCTAATATTATTTAAATAATGAAATATTTTTCGAAATTCATTACATTAGAGTTTAGATTGAATTGGTTTCTCTAAAGTTTGATGCTCTCCATCCACTCAGACAATGTTTACATCATAGAACTTTCACCGTTGTATAAAATTGTATAAAGTTTTTATACAAAACGTTTCGAAAATCCAGAGAGAAAATCGCAACGCCACACAGTGGAGCGACGCTCCTCTGCGTTCCCACGGGCTTGTTCCCTAAACTATGTTCGCTAATGCTTTTAAATTACACTTTGACAAATAGCCACAGTCTATAGCGCAAGGTTTGGCACACACTAAATTTGCAGTTCGCAACTCGGCTCAGTACACTCGCTAACCGACTATGGCGCAAAGTATCAACAACTTTGCGAAGTATTAAACTGCAGTTTGACTTTCGTCTATACAATGTGAGATAATTTATATGAGCACGCCTATTTTGGCGGTATTGGCTTATTTATTCATTTAATTAATGAGCTGGCTTTGGCATAAGTATCTCAACCTTTCAAGACTTACCGTGGATTACACACAACATATTTATACACAAAATTCATTCATTTCATAGATTCTGATCTTTGTAAGCAACTAGCCTCTTTTTATTCTATCAACCTTATTGTAAAAACAAAATCGAACCTTGACCCGATCCCATTCAAGCCCAGACGTGAGCCGGACAAAACCGGTCTGAGCCGGCTGAAACTGGTACAGAGTAATCCAGCCCGGGCGAACTAGGAAAAGCTTTTACCCACTCTTTCATCTCAAAGAACAACAAACATGAAATAAAGCGAATAAAGACAAAACAGGAACTGCTTTATTACCCTGCGTCCTTAATGTGGATCTGAAATTACTCTTTATTTTTGCATACTGGCCTTATTTATCAGTGACCTCCATACAGAAACTGTCAATGTAAAAATTTTATTCTTCACCATTTTTGTTCAATTATTGAAAAATCTCCCCGAAGTAATGACAAGTTTCAATCTGTAAGAATTGTTAACAATTGCAAATTACACGGATCAATCATGAAAGGAGCTAAGTACTCGTACCGTACCTTATCAACAATAGAAAGTTATATTTATTTATTTATCTTGAATCTTTGTAATAACAGTGCAACTCGCCTGTCGCGGTGAGGACGTGCGCCGTGATTAATTTCGGAGTGACATCGCGACGCGACGCATGCGTCGGATATGATTTAATTAATTCAACCTGACCACGACCAGCCAGGAACAAACATTATTAGTCGCAGTCATAAATCATGGGCTATTACTAATTTGTTTTCAGAATACATTGTTTTTGATAGCAGTCTTTGGAACTGCTAGGCTATGAGTGAGTAGTTTTCGCTATAACTTTCACCGTCACTTTAAAGCTACTATCCTCATAATTTCTTACAAAATATCAGCGTTCGCGAATTTCTACGAAAACCTGTTCTTAGTCCTACTCCACTTGGACCTATAAAAACCTTTTCAAGTTCAAAAAAAGATTACGATAGCAAACAGAAGGCCCAAGACAATGTACACTTCGACGTTGATCGATGACTCTTTAACTTTCGATCTACAGGACTTGAGAAATAGACCGATTTTTGCTAAAGATAATATGTTCCCACCGGGACGTAACGTTGCTGTCTGCCAGCGGATTAATAAGAGCTCGGAGAAAAGGAGCTAAAAGTCAATGACCACTCAGGACAAGGTCCATGTTAATTAAAATATAAATTATATTAGTTCTAGCAAAACTGTTTACACCCCAAAGTAATAAAAGTTAGTTATTATGTGTTAGAAGTCCTCAGTATCTAGTATCTACTGACCAATATTAACCATGAATATGTAATAAATAGCCATATAAAACGTTACTTACTGCCGGATATGAAATACTTTTACTCCAGAGTCCCAACGTAATGGGCTACTAGATTGTCACATGCTAAAATTATGAACTCGCCACGGATTTATGTGGGAAAACCGCCTCTATTACCATTTATATCGCTTTTTTCCTTTCGATGTGGATACACCCCGAATTAATTATAACTTTGTATCGTACAAACTGTCATCAAGTCATAAACTAGTGGCAAACAATACAAACACTCACCAACTCCCATTTCTAGTCAAAGGGCGTCGTTTATAAATTCGGCGCAAACAAAGTGGAGTGACACGGCCCCGGCGCGCCGTTATACGGCGCTTATATGACTAATGGTGCTGCGGGGATACAAGTAATCATAATGAACGACGAGCTTGTTAAGAGATTTATGAGAAAATATAACTTGAGTTCTATCCTGTACTTGTTTTTCATAGACAACAGCTACTTACACATGTAGAAATTTGTTCAAATTACTTCAAAACAATGAGCGTAAACTAAGCATGTTACAAGCTCGAGCACAATAACATACGCTACGCGAATTATTCCGATGATATTAGGTTAGGATTAAATTGCAGTGCAAATGTACAGATATAAAATATTATTAGCAAGTGACTACCTTTACGATACGCAGTGTGAAATTTTCCATAAATTGACAGCGTTACGCCGCGCCACACTATTGCACGCGCTCCCAGTTGTCAAATCGTTTGGAAATACCGCGCCAATATGGGGGACTACACAACCATGTAAGTAGGGCATTTTTAAAATTATACAAATCACGAACAACTTAAAGAAATACAAATAACATGGAGTTCTTAATTATCTATCTAATGAAAATAGGTATAAAAGAAAAGAGTTCAGAATTACCGCTACAAATATCAAAAAAGTCTCTACAATACTTGAAATGTACTCGTAATACGGCAAGTTTCCTGGCCCTAATACAGGGATAAGTATTATTTGTATTACTGTTGGCATCCACTGACCTTGACGAGAAAAAATTCAATTCGAAACGTACCGTCATTTTTTCTCAGTAGCTTCCCCTTGACCTACCCAAGTATCAAATTGGCGTGACACTTTCGCCTTTCGGACTGTTATATGACTCGCGATTCGGGTATGACTGATGATACGTCAGGAACAGTAATTATAGTTTGTACTGAACGATAGTTCATTAATCTTTTGTTCTAACTAGCTACAGGCTCTAGGCCCCTTGTTACTTAATCGATCCATTCTAGGTGAAAATAGTCGCTTAGATTGTTTAAATAAATATTTAAATTGACTGTAAAGTGTCCTAATTAATTACAAAAAAATGTTAAGGCAATTTAGACAGGCGTAGGTTTATTTTAGCTTATGTTTTTTAATTGTTTTTTTTTTACTTCTAACCAAAAGTACTTATACGTACTTATGTATGTATATTAAAATCTTAACAAATGAGAACATGCACTTCTACTGTGTACGTACTTATGTGTAATATGTATATTAAAACCTTAACAAATGAGAACATGATGATAGCTTTATTATTTTTGCTACGTTTGTGTTAAACCGTCTTCACTAAAATTCAACAGGGTATAGTATAGGGAATACCTAACTTACCTATCCATGCTACGACACAGTAATTAGGTTCATACCCCATAAACAGCGTGATTTGCCTGTGCCATGCCAGTCGCACTGGCAAATCAAACGCCATCGACACCCATATAATAGAAATGGACTGGCCACACCGCACATTAACAAGCCGGGTAGCGCCACCCACCGCGCTGTGACGTCATTAGTGATATAAGAGCCGCACTGAAAATGCTGAAGCGATAACCGGGCGGTGCAGCCTTAGGGATGGACGGAGCGGAATTGTTTTTTTAATAGACTGGCCAACTCCACTGTTGTGAAAAAAGTTTGGATGAATAGTTGCCAGTATCATAGATGTTCGGAATACTGCTGACAACGTCACTCTTGTGGCGAAGTTTTGGGCTGACATTGTGTAGGTTTGTTGTCGACACGATAAGAAGAAGATCATAGATTTTTTGTTGTGAAATGGCAAGTAGCAAGCATTTTAACTAAATAAGCTACAGATTTTAACTTGCTGTGTTTTTAGTTTATTTTTAATCACCTTCTTGAAGTACACTCTTAGACAAACACCGCTCAATTAGAAGGACACAATGGTCCTCTGGTAGGACACTTACCCACGCGGAGTCAGTTTGTGCCTATCACCATTCAACAACCTCCAAGCTTACTCAATTAGGTACATATTAAGTACAAAAACCGCTGTATCCTTAACCGTGTCCGCACCACACTCGGAATTTCATCGCGATATCTAAAACCGTGGCAATTAGGCTAGTTTGCGACTGCTCTATTGCCAAATGATCTGCGGGTTCGCGCGACCGGCGCTATATCTGATTTAACAAGCACCACATTAGTACCTTTAGCATGGAAAATTTAGTTCGCACAAGCGAGTTTGAACTGTGCAAAGGACGTGATAGGAATCAAATTGGGTAAATCACGTGTACCCGACCTTTGCTCGGATAATAAAGCGATTTTTTATTTGCGTTTTACATACGAGTATTTGTAGTATTCGTAGGAGTTTTCCTTGAAATTGCTAACTAAATAAAATTCTGATTATTTTAAGTAATTAATAAACTCGTAGTTCACAGAAAAGAAGCCATTTCGTTATAATGTTAATTTGATATCGTCTCTAGTAAATTAGCAGGCAGAAAATGAATGAATTCTAAAAATGCCTATTACTTTTCTACAAAAAATAAATCGATAGATTAGGTTCACGTTGTTTTACAATTGACTTTTAAATAAGACATTCATTACATTAAATAAATAGGGATCTATACTAAAATAGCATTTTTTTCTCTATTGTTTTTTTGTTAAATCACCATGCAGCGCTAAAATAAACCACGAACCACATTTATTTTTGCATTTAAAAAGCATTGAACTTTACTCGTTTTGTCGCCATTGATATTCTCGGCTCAAAAACACGTTAGTGCCACCAAATTTGCGAACAAAAATAGCTTAAATACCCGGAAAGGCGCGACGATGGATGGAATTGGATCCGATATGCAAATCACGTGGCACGAAAACCTATAAGGACGCCGGGGAGATACGGGGAGATATTGCGCTCGACTGACCTGGATTCTATTTTACAATGGATTACGGGATATAATTTATCGTTGTGATGACTGAAAACACAAGCGTTGATCTTTTGTATGTTAAGTTTGTAAATAAAACGTTCTTGAGTTCCTCTGAGGTAAAAATAGTGTGTTAAACTCGAACGGCTAGAATAGAGTTATGAAAAAATTAATAATTGGCAAGCTCTTTTTAATTTTATTTTCTACTAGCCGCCGCCCGCGACTTCGTACGCTTGGACGTCGTTTAATTACTAATGATGTTGATAGATGGCATTTAACGGCTTCCCCCGCATGAATATTTATGAACGTAAAAATTTTTTGGCTGTAGATTTTAACCAATGACGATAGATGGCGCTTTTTACCTACTTCTTATTTAATTATTAAAATTTAGTTTGTCACATATCGTCATAAATTATAGCCTTTATGTTAATCTGGGTTAGAAACAATAATACTGTAAAGTTTCAACAAAATCCGTTTAGTAGTTTTTGCGTGAAAGAGTAACAAACATCATTAGTAGAATACAATATTAGTAGGAAGTAGGAAGAAGGATGTTATCCCCAATAAAATAATATAAATATGTTTGGATAGATTGTTGAGATATCTACTAGCACAAAATATGAAGTGCAATTTTTTAAACATAATATGATAACACAATTATAATTAGTTCCTAATTAGGGTTCATACTCTTCTATACATATGTTCAATAAATTCAGCCTTATGTTTAGCCAATGTAACTAAAGGAAACCTCTTAAAGATATCAAGGCATCTTCCCGGCTTTATCCCAGGCTTCTAGTTTTTCCTAATGTGTTACTCGCACGCCACGGAAGCGGGCCCGTATGTATGTGCCCGAGATAAATGATCCCGCTCTATGTACTCACACTTGTACCCTCATCGATTGTACGTAAATAGTGTAAATAACTACCCACACTATGTGGGATTGATCGCGTTAATTTAGTTACTTACCCGAGTGGTAAGGAAATATGAGGTGCTATATCGGTCTAAAGCTGTTCAATGTATTATGTTTATAGTGTGAATGTGATTTGGCACACGGTATTTATTAAAATAAACGACAGAGAAAGGAATATTCTAATAAGTTAGATGAGTGTTTTTTATGAAAATTGTTACTTTAATTTACAAAAGACAGATATATTTTATTGAACTGAAAATGAGTCGAGTTACAACAAGCTATTTTTTNAACAAGCTGTTTTTTTCAAATAACCCATAGAGATAATAGGCTTTTTTCTATAACGAAAAAAGCTTTCAGGCAAAAATGTAGAGGGTTTCCTTACTTATAAAAGAAGGGCAGGAAAACAATGAATCGAGAATACAAAGAAAAGTATAAATATGATCTGTAGAAAAATAATAGAGAGGTTTTATAACAGACTCGTTTTGTTCGTTAACCAGTTCATAGATAGGTACTCCCGTCTGAAGATCACGTTTATTAAATTTCCCACGCATCCACTCGGCGCTCAAGGTCGTAACTCTACATAGATAGCATCGCCCCAATGGCGGGACGTCAAAAAGCCGGTGCGCCATGGGAAGCAAGGGATGGAAAATTGCGGTCTCACGCACTCGTCTTCAGGGCAATTAAGCCTTTCGTCCCGGAAGTGGGCGGGTGAGCGAGGGTAGCGTGGATTGACGCCCTAACTCTAAGTCAAAGTTTGGAGTTTATTAGAACTAAGAGTTACATTGTGCCACTACACATTAGGATGTTAAAGTTGTACGTTGTAAGTTGTCATTACACGATTAGTAATAGATGGACGCTTGGCCTGGTTATTCGTGTACGTACTACAACGCCAATTTAAGTGACGGGTCGAAATATGCTAATAATAGTAGTGTGGTGATTGCGTTCAAGAATAAATTAACAAGTTCTGGGTTTTTATAAAAAATGGCATCATCGATATATCCTATCTAAACTCCTGTATAAAGTATACAGATAAATTATCACTACACGGGATTTGGCAACAAAAATACTTTTATATTTATAGTGAAAAATGCAAGATGGAAGTTTAAAATGTTATAAAGTCTTATAGAATCTACATATAATTAATAAGTATTCATACTAGAATTTATATTTAGGCCATACCATCTGCACACGTTTGTGTAGAGTCATGTGGCGTTGCGTTAAATGCAGGCTTTTGTTAGTTGTTAATGAATCCGATAGTTTAAAGTGTTTACAGACCTAACTTATGTCGAATGATTTTAGCAACATGATTTCATGGTTTTGGAGGAACCACGCGTTTAATATTATTAATTATAATTTATTAATATTAACATCAGGTGCGTTTGCGGTAAAATAGCTGCCTTGTTTTGCATAAAAATGTGCAAATAAGATTTAAATGATCTTCTCAGCACCAAGCCGTAAATGTGTAGTAGGTATTAAAGAAATAAACTAGATGTAATCAGCACAACGTACTAGGTGCCTAATCACAACCTGAGAGCAAACAGCAATTTGACTGATAACGGTGACAGACAGAATGAAGCCGCGAGCTAGAACAAATCCAACATCTTTGTTGGAATTTACATAATTTTGATATTTTCATTCCATAATTATGTTGTCCCGAAGTGGTGGTAGAGCAAACTACATTTGGGACGTGTAGCGCCCTGAAAAGGGCCTAAGTACTGAATATAAGCTTTGACTTTGACTAAAGTTAATCTGAAGCAATACACTCAGCGGTCGTAAGTGAATAGGTGAGTACGCCTAAATTGGTCCCGGTTAATTTCATATTAATAGTCACAGATACCTTCAGCTTCATAACACCTGACAGAGGTTGACCTCTTACCTTATAACCTCCCTCCAATCCGGACTGGGTCCGTGGATTAAGGCCCGAACCACCCCATAAGTGGGGTGAGGCTTATGCCCTGCAGTGGGACATCGGTGAGCCTTTTGATGTCCGACTAACACAATATTATCTACTAGATAAACGTTAGAAAGACGTCTTTGAAGTAACTTTATTTCCTCTTGTATAAAAGTAACAGTTGTTTTTACTTTGAGCCTTTTTCTCATCATTAAATTGGAGAACAACATGTGAATAATATCAAGGCACTTACTCGTAATAATTTTTATGACAGAATTTTCTGACACAGACAGTGTTACAATATTTCCTTTTCTTAGCTGAACGGCTACAACTCTATGATTTTTCTTCTTCTTATAAGTTTTTATCTAATATTTTTGTACTAGGTATAAAACATTTTACGCATTTTATCTTGAATATTTCTTCACCAGCGTGACTTCGAGCGTCATTAATGACTTTTTGCCAAAGGTAACGTTTTTGTTACTTCCTTTTTGTGCCCTCGAGATAGTTCGCCTCTATTAATCATGTGTAGATTCGACCAAGAAACGGGGGTCTACTCCGAAAAACGTTGAAGATTTATAGATTCTATCTATCTCATTTTGCCATGCTGGTAATCTTGTGTAAGTGAAAGAGAAGGAAAAAGGACAATCTAAATGATAGTCTGAGTAGGTCCTCAGAATTATAGAGCCGTGAGAATAACCTACCGTGACCTACTTACGAGTTGCGTATTTGTATGTATTTTTGGATGTTCGCGGTGAATAATTTAGTGCGGAGCTAGTAGATCTATGTGAGAAGTTTTTGGGCAAAATAGTGCTGTGAAATATACAGTATAGGGACGCTCTCACCTTTATTATGTAGGTACAACAAATATTAAAACTTAGTTTTGCTGAAATGGTGATACTGAAGCTACAGTTCTGTCGATAATAATTGTGGTCATACTGCTTTTATACTGGTGTGTCACTATAAGTACCAGCTACGAGGTTAACCTCATTATCACGTGGAATATACTCGTCACAACCTTTGTAATATGGTCGACATGTTTGTTTAGGTTCTCCCTTAAATTACGATCGTCTTTTTATTAGACAATCTCATGTTACCTCGTATTTTCTTTGGATAATCAGGATAATTTAACAATTTTAAAACCACAAATGAAATGAAACCGGAAAATTAAAGGCATCATACAAGGGAGAAATGTACGAGTATGTGTAATGAGCGCAAGCTTTTATAGCCTTATTAGACAACTATATTATTTATGATAGAAGAACGCCTGTAAAATCTGACGGTCTGAAGATGTTTGTCACCTACTATTCGTGGACATAATAAACATATAACCAAAAGCTAGATACACTTAACGTTTCTTATATAAAATACAAAATCTTTATTCAGCTTCTTATTATATTTCATAAAGGGTTAGAAATCTATTTTCAGCCATTTTCTTGTTTGTGTGGTAGAAACTGCTCTTATGCTTTTCTCCTATTTATGAAATATTGTACTCTCATCAGTGCATTAATACCTACTGATAAAAGTAAGAATAAAACACGAACACTGTACAATACTTAATAGGTACTTTAGCCTAACTGGGAAATCCTACACCTAAATATCTGCTTCAAATCGTCGCCAGTACTTGAGTTTCCCACCAGTATAAAATTGTCCTCAGTCCTGTGTCCAATGTTCAATTGTGGTAGCATAGGAAAATTATCTTTGCATACTTTTATTACCACTTACCAGATCAAGATTCAAGCTGCAGGGTTAATCCATGAACTCACCAGTCTTCCTTAGTAGCTCCTCGTCATCAAAGCCTCGTTTATTTATATTCAACTAGTTTGAAATGCCGAGCGAGGCTAACCCATTAAGCCGGTATAACCACACTTAACTATACCAAAGACAGAGCGCGGGCCTGTGGAGAGAAAATACCTCGCCTTTAGACCGGATTTAAGTTCGCCGCCTTTCATATTTCACTGGGTGAGTTATTTGCTCTATTTGAATAAAGTATTTCACTGGATTTTTGTCTTGAAATCTCTAGGGCTGGGAGTCGATGGATGCGCGGATTTATATTCGAGGACCTGACTTTTGTTATGCTAAGAGAGGGAGACGTTTTGCTGCAGTCGGTCATATTCAGTGATGAGATTTTTATTACGCTTACATTTGAGATTTTATCTACATTTTCACGAGATTTACTTTTTGTTTTAATAAATTATTATGATTTCTCTGCGGTGATGTAGTGATTATAATGTTTATCTCCTAATTGGGAGGTGCAGGGTTAATTTAATGTTTGAACACACAAATAGAAAAAAACGCGGTCTTATAGTTTCAAATTAGGACTTTGCAAACTTGAATTAGTACATAAAGACACTTTCAGCTATCAGTCTGATTCAATCTGACGCTTATAAGTTGACTATACAGCTTTAATATTTCATTTCTTATTGAAATAACTCTTGACTGATCTAATTCCATAAACATACTCCTATCTTACGCCCCACCAAACCACGAGTGCCTTGTCTTCACCAATTAGCACCAAATCGCTTCAACAAGCACGCGTCCCTGGCCGCGGCGATAAAAATAAAGGTATATCTATCAAGCCACCACGTGCCCACCATACATCAGGACTTTGCCCGCTCCGGACTCCGCAGATTAATTACCGACGCGTAAAATGTAAAAAGACTTTAATTTATGCCTCCGAGCAGGATTAAATTACCTCCCAAATCGAGCAAAAAATATAATCGCCGGACTTTAAAATTTAATTTCATTATAGCACACATAGTGTATTCGTTGAAGCAATTTTTCATAGTAATTTACTTAAAGCGACAGCTTCTCGATAAAAATTACTGTGTAATATTTTTACGTAACATACTTTGCGATAGTTTTAGTTGTGAACCAAAGGTTTCGTCTGAAAAAAATGTGGCATTTTTTATACCACCAGGTTTGTAAATAAGCTACTTTAAGATTTAGGGTGGATTGGACCAAACAAGAGTAAATATTTATCTCAGAATAAATCGTCCATTTTGACATATTTCCCATACTGAAACTGTCAATGTGCCAGTTATACCAGGAGTTATTCTATGATAAAAGTTTTGTCGAATCGGGCCTTAATAACTTACAAGCATTATGTACGTATGTACATTATACGTTTAAGAAATTTCTGTCAGCCACTTATCAGTTTCTTACATTATTACTAATAATATTGTCTATCAATCGGCCTGTATTATGATGGTCATTCGATTAATTCAACGTAAACAGAGTAGCAACTGACCGTAGAGCCTTAACAAAGTCACTGTCAAGTCGTAGACCGGCAGTCGTTCACAAAAGGCAGCCCGTCACCGGTTTCAAAACTCGACCGCAAACCGAAGCCATGCCGATACCTGAGTCGGCGGCATTAATAGTCTGTCGTGTCGGGATCGGTATAAACCCGCTATTTCGAGATACGACGGGCGCATTGTCTGCAACGCGATTCAACTCGCTAAGGCCCAAAACACACGGTGAAACGCAACTACACCGAAACTGCAACTTCTAGTTACTTTTGAGTCGCATCTAAGTTTCTGCCATAGCGGCCGTTGAGAGACCACACATGAAGCGACCAGTTTGACCAGTTCAAATCGGTTTCAAACTGCAACTCAAAAATAACTAGAAGTTGCAGTTTCGGTGCAGTTGCGTTTCACCGTGTGTTCTGGGCCTAAAGGTGTTGGAAAACTGCTTACGTTGATGCACGGGACGAAATAATGAAATTATGTCATTTACCTTTTTATTATGTGTGTTATTTTTAATTGTAATTTAGATTTTTCTTTTTTATGCCAGACCACGCTGACGCCTTAGGCTGAGTTGCACCACCTAACTTTGACGGTAACTATAACGATAACCGGTGCTTTTTGTATGGAGTTTGACAGATTTGTGACGTTTGTCAAAGTTAAAGTAAGATGGTGCAACTCAGCCTCAGTCGGCTGATAGCTGGGTCCGACTGTTAATCAATATAAACGTATGGAAGTGCGCACATTACACCGATTTGATATCGACCAATTTCAAACTTCATAATAATTGGAAGCCGATCAAATTATCAGCCGATTAAAATTTTATAGCCTGCGAGGTATCATAAAAATATAAACCCACACAAATCTGCTTATCAAAAAATCATTTGCTCTTTGCAGAACACGAAACCGCAACCGCATTGTAGTCCACGTGAACCACCAGACATGGGAAGGCGACTGTCACGTGTATAGACCATAATGTAAGTAAATTTTCCAAAATATTTCCTAAGGAAGCTATTCCATATCACAAGCACTCATAAATTTCAACACGTCACGTATAAAAATTCAAACTCCATAAACACATACATACGACCATAAACTCTCCGTAGCACTCCCAGGGCGGCTCGTAGCAGCTACGGGCTCGTATCTCGTAGCGCCGTAGCGCCGTAGCGTCGTAGTACACGTACAGTACACCATCAGCCGCGAAGGATTTTAACAAACCATTTCTGTATTCAAGCGTGTTCTACATTGTGCTGCGGAACGTGTTTATGACTTGAAAGTATCAAGTTTCAAAGGTGTTAAGGAAAAAAGCAGTGGGTTTTTGTGCCACTATTTGAATTATTGTTATTAAATAAGTTAGCATTAGCTCTAGTGTGAGTAGACCATTCTGAACAGTTTTAATTTCATTATTTTGTTATAGGGTGATTAAATTATATTCGTACCACCTTGTTAACACCAACAAAGTTTACTACTTTAATGAGTATAAATAAATTTTATTAACGTTTTAAAAATCAGAACCCGCCTCGCTTACACCGAAAAACTTCACAGTGATTAAACCTTTTATATCCAAACCGATGAAAATATTTTCAATATTCCTCGCTTAAAAACCGTATACCCAGCCGTGGTTATCGTATGGATTCGAAGTACGTTCTTTGTTTGTCCGTTGAAATTATTTAACACGCAGTCCATTGCGGGCAAACAAGCCGGGCTCGGCAAATAGCTATTTACAGTATAATAGGCCGAGTGTAAATAAACGGATCGGAATCGGAATTCAGCAATTAAGGCTCCAATTCTACAAACTATTCAATATATTCGGCTTCGTCTAAAATCAAAATAATTTTATCGTGTGGTTTTATGTAAGTAGTGCCATGCTGTCTTTAAATTTCAAGTTACTTAGATAATTATTTTACACTAGTATCAAACGATGAAACTGGTATTTGAACCCGGAAAACTGATTCCCTATGCTGTTGTTTATTGATTGCAAGTTCCATTTAGCCAGCATACGCTGGAAAATTAAATAATACCTACTCGGTTAAATATTACGTTGCTTTCATAGTTTTCAGTTCATGAAAACGTGACGTTGGTAGTATTATCGCTTAATAAACTCACATACTAAAAATAAAAGCTTACGCTGTATATTTCTACGGAATTCATGCAATTTAATGCGCACAGCTTATAACGAAGGAATTCTAAAAATGTCCGCACATGTTTTGAAACTAAATGGATCGCGCCGCCCGCATAGTTGCGATTGGTTATTTGAATTCCCAAGCAAGAGCCTGCAAGTATTCATGTTTGAAAATTCAATACCTGTTTAAATTAGAACGCAACAATTTTAATTTCTGTGTGGAAATAGCTTGCGGGTTTGATTTAATTTATCAAGTGACTTTTATAAAGGTAGGGTTAATAACTAACGTCAGGAAACTAAGACTAAGTTGCATCACTTAACTTCAACCATAACTTTAATGTTTTGGTATGGAGTCTGATTGACTTTTGATGTTTGTTTTACATATTAATGTAAGATATTGCAACTCAGCCTTAGTTGCGGAAAACGTTAAGAAAAGCGGTTTGATTTGCGTGAAAAAGCGTAGTACTAATAGTCATCATCATGAACAGCATCATCAACTTCTTGTAGTCTACTGGGACACACCAAATATGTATGAGCTTTCCCCATAAAATATCACTGTCTATGACAGGATGTCCACACATCACTATCGGTCGATCTCATTCGGTCCGCACGTGCGTTCACTCTTCCATTCACTGTATCCCCCTCTCGCCTATCAGCCACCGAACCGGCTTGACGTGCCGGCCGGCACGTTAACTCACTCCAATTCTTCCAATTATTGTCTAAAATACAATAAATTCAAAAACTCAAGAATGTATTTCATTAATTAGTTCTGTGAACAATCACATCGAACGGCTATGAGCCCTTTTACATCAATCAAATCACCTAACCAGGTCATCATAGGCTCAATGCGTTGCCCTTCCTTACACAGACTTACAATTTGGAAGGGCACTAGATGTAAAGTACCTTTCATTAGGTATGCATTTATGAACATCACTATAATCAAATGTGGTTATGTAGATTTGTACACTCAAAACAGAAATTACAGCACATAAATATGCATAAGAAAACTTAGATTCGTAGTTTATATGCCACAGAGTAAACATCTTAAAACAAACACGGCCCGTTATGGCACAAATGGTAAGTCCAAAATAAACAACACTCGCACGTACGCAAACACAAGTGTGGGAGGACATGCGCTTAGCGAGCAGGGCTGTCGATCTCTCAACTTTTTTAATATTTTTATTTAAGGCACAGGAGGCATATAAAACCGTTTCCATTAGCAGACTTCTGCAACTTCCTGCCCCGTACAACCAAACTGTGGAATGGACTGTCGTCTGCGGTGTTTCCGGACGGATACGACCTGCAAGCTTTCAAGAGGAGAGCGTATCTTTACCTTAAAGGCCGGCAACGCACCTGTAACGCCCCTGGGTCTGCGGGTGTCTATGGGCGACGGTAATCACTTACCATCAGGTGATACGTCTGCTCGTTTGCCTCCTATCACATAAAAAAAAAAAAAAAGACTAAAAATAGAATCAAATGGTAGGGAAAAATTACAAAAAAATCAATGGCATAAAAAAGATAATAATGTTCCACGTTGAACCTAAATAATGCTTTTGTTAAAAATTAAAGTCAATAAATTGTCAAAACGCCTTTTCTCGTGTATTCGTTATTCGCGACGCTAGTTACCAAAATTGCTAAAAAATATTCCTACGTCTAAACGCGTTTAGAGTTTGTTTTCCGGTTGTTCGAGACGTTAATTCATTTTGGATTCGATGCCCACATGGGGCACAATTAGTGCACTATACTGTGACAGTTTTGTTGTAACAAATGTTGCAGCCCTAGTAATACACAGCTAAATCACCTCAGCGCGTGTCGCGACTCACATTTTTTCACGGCGTAATCGCAGCGCGAATAATTGAAAGCGCTTACGTTAAAAAATAACGCAGTTAAAACAGATTTATAACGTGTGTGACAAACGTTTGTGCGTACTTTTTAATACATTAACCTGTCAACAAGAGGCAATGATAAAAACCTTCAGTCGTCTTTCCTTATAAATTAGAGTTATATTTTTGAATGCTGACTTTTCTAGCAATACAACACATCCTGTACAGCAACAGTCAAAAGTGGTTTTGACCGATTATGAGTTTTTGACTCTAACACATACAATGTTAAAAATTTATGATACATTTACAAGGCATATCCTCATTTGCCGTCATCTTAAGTGCCATTTTAGTGTGCACAGCTCCCCGAGCTAATAATGTAATCCAATTAAATTAAATGAGTGGAATGAAAATTAAAATTGCCAAGCCAAAATGAAGTGGTTCATTTGAAATTTAAGTGTCTACTTTATATTTCGGTGCCGTTTTAGTTGTAACAAGAAAGTGAAACTTGTAATATTTTAACAAAAGTTTGTGACAAAATTTATAAAATAATACCGAATATACATACCATGAAAGAGTTTGTTTATTCAAGTTCATTGTTCATTGTTGAAACAATCTGTATTTGAATAAATTACTTTTAAATATCTTGATTCAATTAAATTTCAACTTCCAAAACTACACGAATAATATTAAGCAATGAATGATATGACACGCACTTATTCTGCCGTAATTCCTTTGAACGATAATGCTTTATGAACATTCTTCATAAAACCCGGTAAATTGGAGGAACTACGACTGAGCCATAAAACGAAGAAAATAATGTAATAAGACTTTAAAAGCTATTTGAATACGAAATGCTTGAAATGAAATATTTTCAGCGCCCGTTTTCAATTCAATTTTATAGTAGATGATGATGCAACGTTTTCTGATATAAATTCAATTTTGTATGGTCATTTCCTTTGGCACATTCCATTTTCTGTTCCATTTCTCGCGAAACATGATTCGTTGTATTATGACACGGGTAGTGAAATCTAATTAATTTATTAGCAAGATTTTTAAACACTTAATATTATTTAGTATCTGTGACCGCTTTAAATGAAAGATGACTAAGTACTAATTATAATTAAATTGAGAACTTTCGCCTCAACGTTTGGGACGGCGTGTGGTTAATTACTGGAAGCCAAAAGGGTCTAAAAAGCTTATCCAGACTTTGATTTGCGGGAAAACGCTTTTCCTGAAATCTGCTGGGACTCACTTTCAGCCAACACCCATAAAATTGACACTCAATTTGGAGATGTTAAGAATTACGAGTACTTCCTTCTCAAGCATTTATTTATTTTTCTTATAGGGTGTGAATATTGTATAACCGCATCCGCTAGCGGCCGCCCGCGACTTCGTACGCGTGGATCCCGTTTTACCCCCTTCATCCATCTTACGCGGTTCAGATTTTTTCATACAAATGTTTTTTCCCGCTAACTCCCGTTCCCGTGGCAATTTTGCAATATCCTGTTGAAAGCAAGCTTTAAGTTTACTAAGGTACATGCATGCCAAATTTTAAGCGTCTAACTTAAGCGGTTTAGATTTTTCATACAAAAGGATTTTCCCGCTACTTCCCGTTCCCGTGGGAATTGCTAAGTATACTATAACCTGCCCAGGAGCATGAAGAATAATTGTACCAAGTTTCGTTAAAATCCGTCGAGTAGTTTTTGTTTCTATAAGGAACATACAGACAGACAGACAGACAAAAATTTTACTGATTGCATTTTTGGCATCAGTATCGATCACTAATCACCCCCTGATAGTTATTTTGAAAATATATTTCATGTACAGAATTGACCTCTCTACAGATTTATTATAAGTATTAGATACTTAATAGCCATTAGGCGTAGAAAATATGATGTTTGTCAAAAGTGTCGAGTGGACAAATATTATCGTGTGAAGTTATAAGTCCCAAATAAATACTCGTGTAAAGGTTTATTCAGTTTGAACACCAGTTCATTGGCTTCTGCCTTTCATCCTACAAAATCAGTTTACTCGACAAATGCGCTCTACTTAATTGAATAAGAAAATGTAATAATACAAATAGATTCAAAATCTTTGAACAATTATTCATGAATCTAATTAACGGGTTTGAGGAACGAAGTTTGGTTACAGTGTACGGTAGAATAGTAGCCTCATAGAAGTAATAACAATATTTACATTACACATTACATTACACAGTTCATACGCAACTACATATTTCAAACAGAAAAAATAAACCTACCCACAAAGCATGAATTTAATAAATAATTTTGATACATTCTACATTATGGAAATGATAAAAAATAGCCTTTAGGGCTATATTTCACCGGGACACCATGGCGGCGCAACCAGTCGCCCGCTACCAACAAAACGTATACAGCTCTATAGAGAGTTACTCACCTGGTGTCCGTTTGGTTGCGCAAAGCTGCATACATTTTGTTGGTAGCGGCGACTGGTTGCGCCGCCATGGTGTCCCGGTGAAATATAGCCCTAAGCCTTTCCAGAATAGACTATTCAACACAATACTGGCTACACAGGAGTTGCAGCAGTGGGAACGAGAGTGCATCCCCGTTTTATCCATTACAATTTAACAGTACATTTTTCAAATCGAATGTAGATAGTACCTACGTGAGATTAAAGTTCAACCAAACAGACAAACTCATCAGCTCTATTACTTTTGAACCTATGAAGGCTGCTACTACTATCTGCACTGTGGCGAAGGCTGCTGTCTAGGCGTAATTTGTAAGCACCAGCTTCTGAACATTAGTTTTTTGGAGTCGTGACGGGAACAATTAGATTTTAGCGAAATGATAAATTAATGTCAAATCNGTGGTGACTGAGTTTGTTGCGGCGCTTCTTCTCAGCACTTGCCAAATGTTGGTCTCGAAGCGCTGGTAGGGTAAAAAGATTATGAGACATGTAGAGGCTCCTTAAGAGCAAAATGACGATTTGTAAGAACTATTTATTAGTCCAAACAAATAAAGAAATTTTGACTTTGACTTTGACTTTGACTTTGAATATACATGAAAGAGTTTGTTTATTCAAGTTCATTGTTCATTGTTGAAACAATCTTTATTTAAATAAATTATACATAATTATATTAGACAATATTCAATTAAGGATGATGGGCACTTTTCTATGGAATCTGGGCGTTAAACCAACAGAAATGTAACTACTATTATTTGTTAGGACTTAATATCAGAAATATATTTTCATATAAATAACTACCAAAAACTCCCGGGTTTGCTTGGAAATTGACATAATGTGTAATAGAAATAGGTGCTTTATTGCGCAAACAAAAAATATTATTAATTAATATACTTATCTACTTACATTTCAAATACATTAAGTTATTTATCCATTATTATATCCAATAGTTCAGGAGTGGGGGCAGTGGGGCCAACAAATGGTATATTTAAACCATGTTCTACATTATAAGCGTACGACCATACCTAGGTACCATTTAGAGAAATGACATGAACACAGTCATGTTTCAATGGGATTTCTACCAGTTAAGCTGTAGTGTTGTCGCATAATCGATCACGGATCGATTATTAATCGATATTGCCAAATAAAGGATGATGGGCACTTTTCTATGGAATCTGGGCGTTAAACCAACAGAAATGTAACTACTATTATTTGTTAGGACTTAATATCAGAAATATATTTTCATATAAATAACTACCAAAAACTCCCGGGTTTGCTTGGAAATTGACATAATGTGTAATAGAAATAGGTGCTTTATTGCGCAAACAAAAAATATTATTAATTAATATACTTATCTACTTACATTTCAAATACATTAAGTTATTTATCCATTATTATATCCAATAGTTCAGGAGTGGGGGCAGTGGGGCCAACAAATGGTATATTTAAACCATGTTCTACATTATAAGCGTACGACCATACCTAGGTACCATTTAGAGAAATGACATGAACACAGTCATGTTTCAATGGGATTTCTACCAGTTAAGCTGTAGTGTTGTCGCATAATCGATCACGGATCGATTATTAATCGATATTGCCAAATAGCGATTTATCGATTAACAATTCGATTAATCAATTTTATTGATTACCATCATTACTATCATTTGATTGTTAATTCAATTCCTTATTTCAGCAATATAATCGATTATTGCAATCGAAAAATCGATTATGATTTATTCGGTATACTAAATATAGAATCGATAGTGAGATATGATACAATACTCTCAATATGATCGATAAAAGCAATCTAATGGACCTAATACTATTTTTATTACCCTAATGTGATGTGAAATACTATGGAAACTTTGCATATTCAACGACCTCTATCTCCGTATCCCCGCGTATTTCAGGATTGTTGTCATACTATGAAATGAAGTACTAGTGTTAAGCTTTAATTTAGTATACTTTTTGTTTCTGTTGGTTTAACGCCCAATATGCCCAAACTTCAAAAACTACACGAATAATATTACGCAATGAATGATATGACACGCACTCATTCTGCCGTATTTCCCTTGAACGATAATGTTTTATGAAAATTCATCATAAAACCCGGTAAATTGGAGGAACTACGACTGAGCCATAAAACGAAGAAAATAATGTAATAAGACTTTAAAAGCTATTTGAATACGAAATGCTTGAAATGAAATATTTTCAGCGCCCGTTTTCAATTCAATTTTATAGTAGATGATGATGCAACGTTTTCTGATATAAATTCAATTTTGTATGGTCATTTCCTTTGGCACATTCCATTTTCTGTTCCATTTCTCGCGAAACATGATTCGTTGTATTATGACACGGGTAGTGAAATCTAATTAATTTATTAGCAATATTTTTAAACACTTAATATTATTTAGTGTCGCTGACCGCTTTAAATGAAAGATGACTAAGTATTAATTATAATTAAATTGAGAACTTTCGCCTCAACGTTTGGGACGGCGTGTGGTTAATTACTGGAAGCCAAAAGGGTCTAAAAAGCTTGTCCAGACTTTGATTTGCGGGAAAACGCTTTTCCTGGAATCTGCTGGGACTCACTTTCAGCCAACACCCATAAAATTGACACTCAATTTGGAGATGTTTAAAGTCAAAGTCAAAGTCAACATTTCTTTATTTGTTTAGACTAATAAATAGTTCTTACAAATCGTCATTTTGCTCTTAAGATTCTACATGTCTCATAAGATTTACAAGTACTTCCTTCTCAAGCATTTATTTCTTGTAGGGTGTGAATATTGTAAAACCGCATATGGCTCGTTTGTTTGAGCTTTCCCTTTTATTCCAAACAGATTAATTCATTCCGATAACCTTACCTAACTGAGAACAGTCATAAAATAATAATTATACATAAGGAATTACGAGAAGATTTAATTCCTCTACCACATTATCGTTTGCTTTGATTGTTAAATGAGTAACTTTATATTCGCTACTTGCGATCAAATTCAAAATTAAATTCTCCATTGCTTGTAAAAATATAAAAAAATACTTCGATTTTATTCGTGTAGTAGTTCAACATATGCAAAGAAAATATAGTGTAGCCAACACTATATTTTACTAAACACAGTAATATTACATAATACTTAATAGCCATTAGGCCTAGAAAATATGATGTTTGTCAAAAGTGTCGAGTGGACAAATATTATCGTGTGAAGTTATAAGTCCCAAATAAATACTCGTGTAAAGGTTTATTCAGTTTAAACACCAGTTCATTGGCTTCTGTTTTTCATCCTAAAATCAGTTTACTCGACAAATGCGCTCTACTTAATTGAATAAGAAAATGTAATAATACAAATAGATTCAAAATCTTTGAACAATTATTCATGAATCTAATTAGCGGGTTTGAGGAACGAAGTTTGGTTACAGTGTACGGTAGAATAGTAGCCTCATAGAAGTAATAACAATATTTACATTACACATTACATTACACAGTTCATACGCAACTACATATTTCAAACAGAATAAATAAACCTACCCACAAAGCATGAATTTAATAAATAATTTTGATACATTCTACATTATGGAAATGATAAAAAATAGCCTTTAGGGCTATATTTCACCGGGACACCATGGCGGCGCAACCAGTCGCCCGCTACCAACAAAACGTATACAGCTCTATAGAGAGTTACTCACCTGGTGTCCGTTTGGTTGCGCAAAGCTGCATACATTTTGTTGGTAGCGGCGACTGGTTGCGCTGCCATGGTGTCCCGGTGAAATATAGCCCTAAGCCTTTCCAGAATAGACTATTCAACACAATACTGGCTACACAGGAGTTGTAGCAGTGGGAACGAGAGTGCATCCCCTTTTATCCATTACAATTTAACAGTACCTACATTTTTCAAATCGAAGGTATTAACCTACGTGAGATTAACGTTCAACCAAACAGACAAACTCATCAGCTCTATTACTTTTGAACCTATGAAGGCTACTACTATTATCTGCACTGTGGCGAAGGCTGCTGTCTAGGCGTAATTTGTAAGCACCAGCTTCTGAGCGTTAGTTTTTTGGAGTCGTGACGGGAATAATTAGATTTTAGCGAAATGATAAATTAATGTCAAATGTAAATAGTTAGTATCTTGACAATTTATCATTATAATTAAAAATCCGTTAAAATGTACTATCATGTCATTTTTAATATTATGGGTAGTTTAGAAAACTTCATGAAAAAAGAAATAGGATAGTACCTAACTGACTCTAATGATGCCAGTTAGGTCATGTAAATGGATTTCTAATTTGCGTCTACATTGATACAGACGTACTAACTTATTATTACAATACTATCTTGTTATTGTGTATGTGATAGATATTCTGTTTTATTTCTGCCGAGAGATAAATTTAAATACTTAGTATAAGATAAGCAAGTTTCAAATATTGGGTTAAACATTTTAAACTACAGTCATATTTTGTGCTGTCCCAAAAAGAGTATTTATAATTTTCAGGAATTTAACTTTCCCCCAAAAATACTTATATGTATAGCCAGTTTATTATATTCCTGTAGCATTAAAATAGAAAAGAATTCTTCCTACACGTGCCGCCCTTAATCGTCAAAGCGGACAGACGGGGGCTTACACTCCAAAATACTATTTTACCCTTGGCAACCACTCAAATCCGTATTTAATTTTGCGAAATAACTTATATTAACTATATTAAGGATTTGCGGGAACAGATAACCTTTTTCGTTAAATAAATGAATCGGGGTTTTCGTATAAAATGTAGTTGCGTAATTTAATAATCCGTATATTTTATGATAAAAGATGATACTTATGTGTTAGCGTAAAATAGACTCGCCCGTATTCACAAACACTACTACTACAAACACAGTCGATAGTCCTTACTATGAGGTTACTATTCTGCTCCTACACTGTAACCAAACTTCGTTCCTCAAACCCGTTAATTAGATTCATGAATAATTGTTCAAAGATTTTGAATCTATTTACCGGGACGCACAGGGTGATACACGAACCAATCACAGAGCCCTACTCAACGCTGTGCGTTTGATTTGCTGCGTCACTTAAGCAAGCATTTATCTTTTTTTGGAAAAATCTGCTGAAACGGAAAATTAACTCTCACAGTGACAGGTAGGTAGTTATAATTAAGATCAATTACTTATGACAATGTTAATTGGCGGTCAAGCTGTAGATCCTGGCCACACAGGAGTTGCAGCGGTGGGAAATATACGTGGGATTAGTCCAGTTATGACAGAATTGCAAATAGTGAGTCAACACAAGAGTGTAAAATTAACAAATAAAAACAACACACTCTATAAGAAAACAGTCAGTTAATTCTATTCGCTTCAATAAATCGAGTAATAGATTAAAACACTCGCTATATCGAGTTACCTGCGTCGAGTACGGTCTGCGTCCTCTTGTTTGTTTTGCGGACAGGGGGCGAAGGCTCGCGACCCGAACTTCGGGCTTAAGTGAATTACCTTCAGGCATCACGCTCACGAAGAAATGTGTAAGTGAAATTAGTATTGAAGCGAAGAGGAATGTTGGCTTTGG
This sequence comes from Ostrinia furnacalis, assembly GCF_004193835.3. Lineage (NCBI taxonomy): Eukaryota > Metazoa > Arthropoda > Insecta > Lepidoptera > Crambidae > Ostrinia > Ostrinia furnacalis. The sequence goes on along the minus strand of NW_021133692.1, from coordinate 476,796 downwards.
TAATCACTAAAACAAAGTAATAATAGACACCCACGCAACGACCAAAGTAATGATTTTGGTTGGATGTCTATTTTGGGCTTTTGTTTTATTTATTTCCCGGAAACTGTTTTGGAACTAAACACACGTGCTGTAGTGGTACTGATCGTAAAGGTAGCACTTTTGTTACTTAAAAAGCATTTTATGATAAGGAAAAATATACTAAATTACCATTGTGTTTCGATAAATGAACTACCAGCGGCTAAAAATTTAACTAGGCCAAAAATAATGAAATTAATGTACTCCGCGAAAAAATATTGTTGCTGCAGGCTATCAACAATATCGCTTACCAAATTATCTTATTAATTTAATAAGGGGCGGATGTTTTTAAAATACTTCTGATTTTTAAACGTGATTAAAATTCGAGATCGCCCCGAAACTCGAAGGTTTAATACAATTTTCTGACTTAATTATTCCAGAGGAAAAATATAGGGACCTTATCTAGAGATACTTCGAAAATTTTAATACGATTTTGTGAAGCTTTCTGCTGTAGTAATTAAATCTTATCTCCAGTGTGCTGGGAAGGCAATATCAATTAATGGGTCCCTGGTATTCACAGACTTCACAGTCTTAAAATTAAGACAAAACACAGATCTACCTATTTAGTCTATTATCAAAAAGATTTCTTCATGCTATCAGAGATTCAACAGTGTTTTATAAGCTACTTGCTGTCGGTAGAAAATTACTACTTTATTAATTAAACACTAGTGACCCGCCCCAGCTTTGCACAAGTACAATGTACACTTATAAACTTTCTTCTTAAATCACTCTACTAAAAAACTCATCAAAAACCGTTGCGTAGTTTTAAAGAACTTTGTTTGTGATAAGTACTGATTTCAAATTTTCAATAGCTAAAAGGTTTACATTCCCAGAAAATGCGTTACAGCACGCTTTTGCTATTTCAAAACCTTTTCATTCAATCATTGAAAAACACTAGTTTTTACGAAACGTATATTTGTAGCTACGAACTAAAGAAGTCGCCGTGTCTCCCTCCACCTGTCTACGAGTGGCTACGGTGCTACGAAACAGCTACGAGTTTCTCCCATTTCGTAGCAAGAGAAACGTAGCATACGTACCATTCACTTAGTGAGTTCGGATTTACTACGAATTTCATTTTAAGCTTCGATAAGTTGGACGTTCCATTTGGAACTTAGGTACATTTAATTTAAGTTGATTTATAAATTCATTCAACGTTCAATTAGAACGGTTATAGAAGATATTAAATAGCTGCAAGAAAAGAAGCAGATTTTAATTAATGTCTAACTTTTAATAACGAATGAAAGAAACCCACGCTAAGTCATATCACTGGATATTTAATAATTCAAAGCTCAAACAAAATAATATAGTAGATAAGATTCAGTAATAATTTAGCTTATTAAAGTTATTTGGTGTTTAACACTACAGTACACGCGCCCCCTTTTTTACACCAATACACGCGCGGCCTACTCTGGTAAGCCAATTTAAAATCACTGTTAATCAGTTTGTAAGCAATTTATGAATACAATTACTATGTAAATGATAAAAGTGTTTATTATGGTTCTTTTATGATCAAAGTTTATTTATAAAACTATTTAGGATCAAACATTATACACGGATTTAAAAGTTGTAAATTTTTTGGACCAAAATTGCACTCTGAGATCCATGTTAGCAAAAAATAATTGAATGAAAAAATATGGTTTGTTTTTTATCTTTCATAGTATTCAAGACTTTCTAATACCTAGTACATGGGGTACATCCGTTTTTTGCAAGTTTTCCATAATTTTTTTGTCGAGTGATTTCGGGCTTTTGAGTAGACTCGCAGTTTTGACGGCCAATTTTAGAAAAGTGCGAAGACACTGGCGACCCAACTTTCACTGGCTTATTGACAAATTTAGTAAACGAGGCTTTCCTGGAATGCCAGCTCTCTGGCGCAAGTTTAAAAAAAGTTATAGCGTAAAATGCTACCCTGGTCTCCCATAGTAGGCCACGCGTGTACTCTAGTGTTAATTCTCTCTAACCTCCTGAGACCCCCGGTGTCACTCGTGACACTTGAGTATATATTTTTTTTTACAGCGCCATTTATTGGTATTTATGAAAATTAATAAAAGTGTGTGACACGTTGGAATATATCACATATCCAAAAAATTGCTATGCCTCGTACGAAAGGGTTTTTGATTTTGTAAACATTAATTGAAATTTTGAATTCGCGTGACCTCCGACATGACAGATTCCAAAAAAAGAAAACATTATTTAAAACAAGTTTTTTGGTATTGTTTTGTGTTTTCTGTATGCTACGGTAATATATCTCTCAGATTGTGCGATAAAACTATTAAAATGTTTCTATTGTAATAAGTATTTTCGTCAATAAATTCGAGTGTCACTGGTGACACTTTGGGCACTCGTAACTTGAAATATGGTCCTTTTAGGATTGTCTGATGGTAACGTCAAGTCAATGTTATGCAACTTTGATGAGACAGATGATGAAAAAATTGATGGTCCATCCTCAGATCAGACCCTGGATATCATCCAAGACCAGAGTACATGTCAATACCAACCAAATGAGTCAAAACTCGACAGAGTTACATCATTTAGTCACAGAGTTTCTATGGCTACCTTCCGTCTCCATCATCAGATCAGCTCCATGACCTCATTATATTGAAGTATCATCTGAGCTACATGTCTATGCAAAATTTCAGCTCAATCGGTTGGCAGGAAGTAGCTCTAATTCAGCTTCCAAGATTTTACTCAAACATACATTCACACATTTATTGCAAGTTAAATTAAATTTTGTAATAACAAGTTCAATAGAAGCTGTTAAAAAGTAAATCTTATATGATTCTAAATAATTTCAGATCAATTTGAAACTAAAAACGCCTATTTTACCATACCTGAAGTAATTAAAACATTAATTAATTCAAGCCCGTTTTAATGTCTTTGAAACCCGTAGTGTCACTGGTGACACCCCCCATTTTGGCGTATGTAGGGGGGCTAGATTTTTTTTCGCATTTTTTGTTAGTTGTACATATGAAACTTAGCCTGCCTTCCAAAATTCAAGACAATCCGACAATTTTAAGGGGTCTGGGTCTCAGGAGGCTAAGCTTGTAATCAGCGATGCAACTAACTGTAAACACACCCTCTTTTGTATTTTCCTCTTTGAATTTCCCACACGAGCTTTTACTTTACAATCCAACATAATCGCAGCCTTAAATTTTAATTTCCCTCTCACACATTACATAAAGCTTGTTGCAATAAAAAAAAAAAACAGCGGTACATTCCATCAGAATAAGTTATTGCTCACGATACATGCAACACGCTACGAATTACCATTCAATTTTACACTTTATAACCAACGGCAGAAACCTCCATTTCGATTACGCGTAATATAATTTGATGTACTGTAAAAGTCTGTATCGGATTTCCGTTCCTTACGATTCTGTTTGTCGAATAAAAAATATTGTTTCTGTCGTTGGGTTTTTACTTCCAGCCGGCTGGATGAATGGTTGCAATTTTGAACTTTATTGCATTGGGTTAGGGTGTTTTTACAACGTCTTGTTTAGAGTTGCGTGCCCGCTGATCGCGAGGCTGATGGTGTGACATTCCCGTTGTTCGGAATGATCGAATATTTAATTCGTTTAGAGCTTAACTTTCAGGGCTTCACGCAACGAACTTGTAGCGGGTTTCTTAATAATTAAACGTGCAAGAAAGTGAAAAAAATATTCATTCAACTAATAAAAAGCAGCCGTACGACTTTAGCAATCAAAACTTACAGTAGTAGAAACTTCTAATGATTCCCATGATCGTTTAATTTTATTTTACGTGTCTTTTCTTACACGTAAGTCGAATAATTTGATATTATTTTCAATTCCTCACATCTGTTGAAGTCAATAAAAGTGACGCTTGTGGGGTAAAACTGTGTGTAATGTAATGTAACTTTATTTATTTTCGTATACGTACGAGTAAAGGTAGGTAGGGACATCCACCCACAAGGTGGACCAACGACCTAATAAAGGTAGGAGGAAGGCGCTGGATGTATGCCGCTACCAACTGTGCGATATGAAAGTCAATGGGGGTGACCTATGTTTAGCAGTGGACGTCCTGTAGCTGAAATGATGATGATGAAGATGATAGGTAGTAGCGAGTGATTTTTCTTAGTAACATTTCTACTGTATCAATACGAAACCCATTACAAGGTGCGTTTTAACATTCGTTAATCCTGTTCGACCCTTTGAAACGGTAGCCTTTGAGACCTACAAGGATTCGAGTGACGGAGGAGCCCTTTGTGAAACTTAGCAAACATTACAAATGGATTTCGACAGGGTGACCGTCACAACTGAGTATAAATCAAATCAGGATATGTCCTGATTTGGACCGTATACGGAAGTAAGACAAGTCCTATCTTATTTAGATAGATATAGGGCAAGTTATAGTTCACAGCAATCCGTGTGAGATATTTTTATATTCTCTACATCTACAATGATTGGTAATAGTAACGAAGGATATTTAGTAAGTTAGGTACAAAAAAAATATATTTCTAGGGCAATTTATCGTTTAATACGAAGTTCTTAAAAATAGATGATTATGAAAATTTAAACGACAGATCGGGAGTCATTGAAAAATACAATGGGAATCTATGTCTTATGCTAACCTTAATATCTTATGCTAATTAATATTAGGGCATGTTAGACAGAAAAATATTCACTTTTATGAGGTTTCATGCCTTTCATCTCCCAATGTCCTGAAAAACCGGTTGACTTGTGTACCCTTCCAATTGAACGTTTTAATTGGGAAAGGGCTTTAGAAACGTTCTCTATTAAAGACTCGAGGGCCACCATAAAGATTTGTGGGCCCATAATAATCCCATGGCCTTACGTGGGGTCGAGCCTGGGCGCACAAAGCGGCGTAAGTAGTTGCGGTCGTGACCTTTGGCGTCATTAGTTGATGGTACGGTATTGGAACGTGTATTGTGGAATTCTTATTTATTTAATAATGGATTTTCCTCTAGCGTCGTGTGTAGGCTTGATATTTCAAAAACTAGCGACTTAAACCGAATCCCGTAAACGGCTTGTTTTGTCTATATTTTTTCTTGAAAATAGACAGAAAATATTATTTGATACAAAAGTACGGACCACTAAAAAAATAAAGTAAAAAACATCGTGCTTTGAATATGACACCCGCGGAATATATCGAGTTCGATACAGATAGACGTGTCTCAACACAGATTTTCAGCGTATCGATTCATTGATATAAGTACCCAAATAAATATGACTTTTGAATAAGATAACATAAAAATATAAGAAAATTGGCTTATACTGATAAAATAATATGAAAAGATAAAACTGGAGGAAAGTACAAAAAACATTATTTATCTCGCGTTTTAGACAAACGTGGTAAAAATAGGAATCGAATCCGGCTTTTTCGCCGTATTTAAGAGACTTGAGAAAAACAAATTACGCGTTTGTCTTCGAGCTACATTGTTTCACTCATCCCTAATGGATCCACGTGCGAGTTGGTTTGTGAGAACGTTCTTAGATACAGCGTCTAATAATTCTGTTACGTTTGGAGTAAACATAATTTAGGTCTTATATGTTTGCTTTTAGGACGCTAAAATGTTTCGTTTTGAGGTCACGATTTTATTTAACTGGCTTAGAAGATTGCTACACGTTGTCTGAACCAATTTACGTGTGATTCTATTGTACCTTTTAACGTATTTTTTTTTATTCTTGTGTATTAAATTCGCTACAGTATGGTTCGTAAATTAATTTTATTATAGAATGTATCATGTAGCAATCATCGTGTTAATACCGCTGAAAAAAAGGAACAAGTCTTTCTTTACACACTCCGTTTATTAAGCGAAAATATTTCTTTTCATTTCCATGGATACAAAGAGCTTGACATTCAAGTGATCATTGAGCAATTTGATTTGATTACGGTTCAAAATAACGATATTCCGACAAAATCGGCGAAGCGTTAGTAATTTTATTTCTTCCAAAGCCGCAGTTGAGACATTTATATCTGACAAAGAAATCGACAAAGGTTTTTGTCTGGGAAAGTTGACAAGCAGGCGGTGGTTGTTTTTTCCATGGTTCTGATGTTTAGAATACAATAATTTTAATAACCAATAGAATGATAAATATTTCTGCTTCGACATTNTTCGACATAGCTTTAGAAAATAAAAATAAAATTGTCGTAAAGTCCGTTTTGTTGAACCATTGTTCAGGGTACATAAGTCTTGTTACAGCTTGCTGTAACTCTCGTGCGTGCGTTGTGGCTAAAATATTGCTCGTATAGCCCTCGCGCTCTTGTTATGCATTTGCAACTTTTCGATTGAAAAGTTGTAGCGCCATTTTTCATTTCAATAATTGCAATCAGATGAAAGATCTCGCGTTCATGCACAGATGACTCCACCATGGCCGTCACATCGTATCGCCAAAATTGCTAATGACGTAACAGTCTTCTGACGGAACCCAAAAACCGTGGCAATTATTGCGTCCCTGAGACAGTGGCACAGTGGTAAGTCACAAAGGCGTCGCTGAGGCGTTGGCAATCAATCCTGCGCGAGGCGTGACAATTTAACGAGTTACTACAAACGCTTGCCGATACTCGGTTGGTTAATTGCAGAAGAGGGCTTTTAATATTGCAGATACGGAGTCTTTAATATTGCCGATACCGACGCGTTCAGGTAAGCGGTAACCGCGGCGGTGGTAATGAGTACCAAAGAGATTTAATTGATAGCATATAAAGCAACAGATAACATCTGAAGCTCTGACGATCTGCGAGACAGGCCAAAGAAACTCTCAACTTACCAAACAACAAAATAGTGCCCCGATAATTGAAACATCTAACACCAAATCAATCTACTTTAGCTTTCCTTGAGCTAGCCTTAGTTGTATCTTAACTCATATCCGAAAAAAAGTGTTATGCGCCCTTTCAACTATCGGGAGCAGAATAGCAAAAGCTTAAAACCAGTGTTTTGATTATGTAGTTGAATGGAAAGTAAAGTTGGCCTATTTTAAGAACATTGGCAATCAGAGTAAGACTGCAATAATTGTTCATAGTGGCTGGCTTTCAATGAAAAAATATAGTTAAGTTATATCACACCGCGTCGTCGCTGAACAAAAGGATTCTCGTGCCTAACTTCAACGCGTTAAATTAGTGCCCATTCATAACGACATAATAGTGAATTTTAATTACAACAGTAACTCAACCCACACTCATGCCGGAACCCCATTCTAAACTTTGTGATAAATAGTGCTGGTGTTTGGAATACAGTCTTTGTTGAATGATAATGTTGTTGCGGCTAGATTTAATTATAATACTTTAATAAAAAATAAATAAGAGCTAGTATATTATGCTTTAGCTATTGAAAGAAAGAAAGAAAGAAAAAATATTTATTTGGTACTAAATGATTGGCATTTTCTATAAATTATTTAGTAGGAGATGACAGTTGAAGCTAGCTTTTTATATGTATAAAGCAATTTGACATTAATAACTTCATTGACTTAATATAAACAAAAGACGTTCTAACTAGGAGTTTGTGTTTTGTTTTTATAAACCGAAGATCCCAACCTCGTGGCCGAGATTATCTCGCGATAATATTTGGGTAACAAAAAACATATTTCAGAAAAATATATTTTTAGGTTCTTTCTATGTCAGTTTTGTTATTTTTATTTCTGCTACTCAATTGTCTGAGTAAAGATATTAAAAATATCTTTGTTCTTGTAACTTAATACATTCTAACATAACAAAATTATGCCGAGGTGCTGTCAAATAACATCTAAGAAACAAATAGTAAGACGACACATGAGCTCTCTGAAATTAAAAATAACACCGTTTTTGTGACAAACCATTTAACTACATTGTACTCATTTGATAAAACCACAAAACAGAGTACGGAATCGTATTACTTTTAATTGAAAAACAAGTCATAGAAGTACTTTGTTGCAAATACTAAGTTGTTGTTACCAATACTAAGTTGTACACACAATGTTGTACCGCACCAAACAGGTGCCAAGTCAAATACGAGTATTTTAATAGATTACGCCCAACCAGTGTGGTTGCAGCCTAATCTAGCAAAATGTAGTTTAGTTTAACAAATAGGTTTCTTACGCCTTTTTCTAGCATATAAAGTAGTGTTACTCCAACACTTGACGTCACATTAAGAACGTGCTAGTTACGCCATATTACGGGTGATTGATGTCCCGCGGGGTTGCCAGCTACACGCGTGTTTAATGGTAATTCCGAATAGATTTATATTTAAATAAACTACGCCATTAGCACGGACGTGTTGCGCTTTATATTTTAATAACGCTTCAAATAGAAGTCTTTGTTTTTATTTAATCAACTGTGATATTTTTGTCGGGTCGAATACATTTTTAAATTACCTACCTATGTAAAAGTATTTAGGTATTGCAATGTTTTTTATTGTGTCAGTACAAGCATTTACCCGCGGGTTTGCTCGCTTGAATTTCAAACTGTAAAATTTTTTCACATTAGTTTTCATATTGCCACAATAATGCTTAATTTTCGGAATAAATCCTTCGTTGTTTCCCAATCTTAAACTAAATAGGTAATATTTATTATCTTTGTAGGTACCTGCTACATCATTTCAGCGGTCAATCCGCTGAAATGATGTAGCGAAACAGTTACAGTTATTTATACAGTTTTAATATAAGTGTGGCTTTTACATCCTTTCTACAGAAATGTCGTACATTAATGTGAATACAGCTTAACCCGAATCGATGTCCCCTAGGTCTAAGATATCCAAATCCCAGTCTCATAAAACCTTTATACAGGCCTACGCGGCCGATATTGCGAGCTTTACGGTCGCGCGATTTGTCTCCGCGAGCGATATTGGCGGCGACGCCACGGTACATTGTTTATAACGCCCGCGCGATACTTTATTGGCTGCGCGAGTCTTTTTAGGATAAACTAAACCTACAGTATTGCGTAAAGTTAAAAGATTTGAGAAAGACTAGTCGAATAAATAGATTTTAATGTGTTTTTCACTTTTACGTTTGGTTATTAACTCATAAATCAAAAAATCAATTTCTACACTTTTAGCCCGATATTTTCAATGAAATATTTTTAGCCTGAGGTCCAGTTTCCACCTTGGAGCAGAACGAAGCGAAGAAGTGTTTTGAATAACTAATCAAATTTCATTATTCCCACATCTCTCCCTCCGCACAGCTATAAATTATATTGAAAATTTAGTCCACCCGACACTCTCCGCTCTGCCTTGACGGAAACCAGGCCTAATACACAGAACTATAGATATTAAACCAAACCTCAAAGTCCTCAAACATCACAAAATTTGACGTTTGTTATCATTCGGGAGAGCGATTATGAAACGAATTCGCACCGGATTACGCAATGCAAACAGCAAGAATGGCGTAACCACACGGAAACCAATCAAAACTACGCACAGTAGTGTTGTATAGGACAATATCGCAGAATAAGTATATCGATGATATAGAGAAGCATTGTTTTATAAGTAGAAAAGGTTTTCAGTAATTATCAGTATTTTAAATTAGATTGCAGCATTGAAAGTGAACTTATTATAACCGATGCAATATCCACTATCATTTTTGAGTCAATTTTTATATTATCTTTCAGTTAGGGGCTTGTAGCTGCAAACACATCCAAAAAGCTGGGAGTTCCTTAACATTAAGTTTATTATTCTTGTTATTTTATCACATTCTCAATGTAATAAAATGCCCTGATAGGAATTTGCATTCCATTTCGTTCGTTCGTTTCAGCCAAATGACGTCCCCTGCTGGACAAAGGCCTCCCCCAAGGATTTCCATTCAGTTTTATTTACTTATTCATTATATTCGATATGGCGAACTGTAGCAACACTATCGGAAAAGCCGAGGTTGTTTATTTTAACTCAACGTGCGAAATTGTTCAAACATTCAGAAAGTTCTGAGTATATCGTGGGTTTTATCATTTCGTGATGTTACGGCTTTACGGATTAGTCGGTATAGATCGGTATTGTTATTATTAGGAAGTTTTAGCTATCTCATAAGCCTTGCCTATTAAATAAACTTAAGTCATATAACTGAGTTCTGTTACAAGAAAGCAATGTTGAATGATTTTCTGTAACTCTGATAACATATAAATAATCTAACAGACTACTAGAAAAAGACTAAGGCTGGGCTGCACGGTGCGACTTGCACCATCTTACTTTAACTTTAACAAACGTCAAAAATCTGTCAAACTCCATACAAAAAGCACCGGTTATCGTTAAAGTTAGGTGGCGCAACTCAGCCTAAATGACTTAAGAAAGTAATAATTTTCTAAAGCTAAACAGTAATAAAATACGTTTCGCAGTAGTACCAACTTGGCTTTCCATAACAAAATTTCACAGAATCTGTCTTTATTCTCATACATCTCGAATAATTAACTAATGCACTGTTTCTTCACAATGAATAAAACCGCAAAACCACACGAGAACGCGCGGCAGACGCGCGGTCACCGCAGAACTGTCGCAGCGACGCGGAATGTGAAGGGGAATAGGAAAATCAACAGTGTAGGTTTGTAATTGGCTCAGAATAATTATAATTGTTTCACAGTAAGGGAGGACTATGTATTACAAAAGTAGCACAATCGAATTCTGTCGCTGGTTCGTTCGTGTCAGTCGAAAGACGTCCACTGCTGGACAAAGGTCTCCCCCAAGGATTTCCATAAAAACCGGTCCTGCCGGAAGACGTAGTGTGGACAGGCCTCCCACTAGGTGGACTGTCCCCAATAATGAAAATAAATACGAAGACAGGAGGTCAAGGACACCTTATCAAGTGGATATTATCAGGGCCAGACATGCGACAAAAGCATAACTAATATCTAAACTAGGTCTAGTAAAGATTACGCAAACCAGTATAGTTTAATTAAAAACCTCATCTATAAAAATGTTAGAGCACGAGTAAATTTTAATTAATAGTAGAGAAACGCAGAATTTTCCTCCACCACGCGTAATGGTTAATGCATACTTGGCCCGAACGCTAAGGCTAGTTTTTCACTAAAAGTGCGCAGTTGAGTTACCATTTTGATCAAAGGCTATGAAGGGAAACGCTACGTATTTAAGTACCCATATTCTGTGACGTGCAAGCGTAGTGCTCAGCAATATTGCTTCTTATTGACATCGTTTCATGTAAAATAACTTTTTATCAGAATCGCTAAGCCAAGGACGACTAAGAAAACGGAATTGTTGGTAGATAGGTATTCCTCGCTAATCACTTGCGAAGCTTAGTGGAAAGCCGGCCTTGCGGCCATTGTTGGCCTGAAATTCTTTAAGAGAAAATTGAATTAAACGGCCGTTTCATCCCGGCCGCCATAACCGTATCAGTTAAGAGAAGCTCTGCATGTGGTAAAGGCCAGCCCCACTAAAAAATTCAATTCAAAATCACCGCGCCAGTAGAACGCTAAATTTTATTTAACAGCCTGCCTTAAAGAAATTCCTGGTTGTCGTCTTGTTTATTCGAGATAAAAGCTGACTTGGTGCAAGTCACGGGACGCTGTTGGATTTATCCTGTGGGTCTAGACAAAGTGCACATTATAATCGCAAACCAGTCGAAAAGTGGTCGAAAAACCTTTTTTTCGTATGGAGTTTTGACGGATTCGATTTTCGATTCGATCAAAAAGTGCACTTTGTCTAGACCCACTGATGTGCAATAACAAAACTCTTACTGAATTTTTTTTAATAACAAATTTTAATAGAAAATATTGCTTTGGTCCATTTTCGTTAGAATTATGATTTGAAAAATGCAAATTAGGTTATTTAGCATAAACGATCCAGGGGGATCCGAGGTTAGGAAGACATCCCAATGTTTCAATTTCTTTTGTTTGGCAAAATTCGTCACAAATCTTATGCGCGCTAACCGGTTTTTATGACAGCTGCCAAATATCATCTTTTGGATAAGAAACGGGATGTGTTGCAGCGGCTTGATGAGTTTGACTTGGCTTGTCAAGCGAGCGGCAGTAGCCTTTCATAAAGTCTGACACGAGTGTCAAAATCTCATACGTTGGAAGAAGAGTCTCTTCATCCGCTCCTCGTCACTGTCTTCCACCAGTCATCCAATCCCGCGCTGTATTAAGCCATAAATTAATGCCGCCATCCCGAACGGCCGTAATGAGGAGCCTAGAAATATTTACACATATTTCTTACAACCCAACCCCGACAAAGATTCGGGATGAAATTCATGCAGATCTCTTTAATCCCATTTTACAGCGACCCTAGTTCATTTACAAACGGCGAAGATAAGCTTCAGATTTTCGGCCTCTCTTTTTTCTGTTTTTCTCCGTAACTTGATATTATCTGTTTCATTGATTCCTCACAATTGGGGGAGCCTTATTACTTGCGGTATATAGCTAGACGTATTTTNCAGCTAGTATTTTAATAACGCTTCAAGTTGAAGTCTTTGTTGATATTTTTGTCGGGTCGAATACATATTTTTAATGTAAAAGTATTTAGGTATTGCAATGTTTTTTATTGTGTCAGTACAAGCATTTGCTAGCTTGAATTTCCATCTGTCAAAATTTTTCACATTTCATATTGCCCCAATAAGGCTTAATTTACGGAATAAATCCTAAGTTGTTTCCAAATCTAAAACTAAATAAAATGTATCTCTGTACGGCATCAGTTGACCGACCAAGTGAAATCAGCGGTGGGAGACGGCGTATGTGACTGCACCAGACAGTCTGCCAATAGAGAGAGATGCGGAGAGTTGTATCCGCCTCTACAACCGATGTGAACACCGCCTCAACGTGACCACGACCGATCTGCCAAGAGCGTAACGAATAAGAAGAAGAACTGCATCAGTTCAGTGGATTAAGCTCGAAACAGTTGCAGATATTTTCAGAGTTTAATATACCTAAGTATGGCTTTTACATCCATTCTACAGAAATGTCGTACGTTAATGTGAATATAGCTTAACCCGAATCGATGTCCCCTAGGTCTAAGATATCCAAATCCCAGTCTCATAAAACCTTTATTCAGGCCTACGCGGCCGATATTGCAAGCTTTACGGTCGCGCGATTTGTCTCCGCGAGCGATATTGGCGGCAACGCCACGGTACATTGTTTATAACGCTCGCGCGATACTTTATTGGCTTTGGAGTCTTTTTAGGATAAACTAAACCTACAGTATTGCGTAAAGTTAAAAGATTTGAGAAAGACTAGTCGAATAAATAGATCTTAATGTGTTTTTCACTTTTACGTTTGGTTATTAACTCATAAATCAAAAAATCCATTTCTATACTTTCAGCCCGATATTTTCAATAAGCTATTTTAGCCTAAGGTCTAGTTTCCATCAAGGTGGAGCGGAGGAGTATTTTGAATAACCAACCAGATTTCATTATTTCCACATCTCTCCCTCCGCACAGCTCTATATTATATTGAAAATTTAGTCCATCCGACACTCCGCTTCGCCTTAATGGAAACCAGGCCTAATACACAGAACTATAGATATTAAACCAAACCTCAAAGTCCTCAAACATCACAAAATTTGACGTTTGTTATCATTCGGGAGAGCGATTATGAAACGAATTCACACCGGATTACGCAACGCAAACAGCAAGAATGGCGTAACCGCACGGAAACCAATCAAAACTACGCACAGTAGTGTTGTGTGGGACAATATCGCAGAATAAGTATATCGATGATATAGAGAAGCATTGTTTTATAAGTAGAAAAGGTTTTCAGTAATTATCAGTATTTTAAATTAGATTGCAGCATTGAAAGTGAACTTATCATAACCGATGCAATATCCACTGTCATTTTTGAGTCAATTTTTATATTATCTTTCAGTTAGGGGCTTGTAGCTGCAAATACATCTAAAAAGCTGGGAGTTCCTTAACATTAAGTTTATTATTCTTGTTATTTTATCAAATTCTCAATGTAATTAAATGACCTGCTAGGAATTTGCATTCTATTTCGTTCGTTCGTTTCAGCCAAATGACGTCCACTGCTGGACAAAGACCTCCCCCAAGGATTTCCATTCAGTTCTATTTACTTATACATAATATTCGATATGGTGAACTGTAGCAACACTATCGGAAAAGCCGAGGTTGTTTATTTTAACTCAACGTGCGAAATTGTTCAAACATTCATAAAGTTCTGAGTATATCGTGGGTTTTATCATTTCGTGATGTTACGGCTTTACCGATTAGTCGGTATAGATCAGTATTGTTATTATTAGGAAGTTTTAGCTATCTCATAAGCCTTGCCTATTAAATAAATTTAAGTCATATAACTGAGTTCTGTTACAAGACAGCAACGTTTAATGATTTTCTGTAACTCTTGATAACAGATAAATAATCTAATAGACTACTAAAAAAAGACTGAGGCTGGGTTGCACGGTGCGACTTGCACCAATTACTTATTATTTACTGTAACTTTAACAAACGTCAAAAATCTGTCAAACTATGGAGTTTCTATGTTTTTACATGGACAAAAAGCACCGGTTATCGTTAAAGTTAGGTGGCGGCACTCAGCCTAAATGACTAAGAAAGTAATAATTTTCTAAAGCTAAACAGTAATAAAATATGTTACACACAAACTTGGCTTTCCCTAACAAAATTTCACAGAATCTGTCTTTATTCTCGTACGTCTCGAATAATTAACCAATGCACTGTTTCTTCACAATGAATAAAACCGCAAGAACCACACGAGAACGCGCGGCAGACGCGCGGTCGCCGCAGAACTGTCGCAGCGACGCGGAATGTGAAGGGGAATAGGAAAATCAACAATGTAGTATGTTTGTAAGCTCAGGAGATAATTGTTTCACAGTAAGGGAGGACTATGTTTTACAAAAGTAGCACATTCGAATTCTATTGTTAATAATGAAAATAAATACCAAGACAGCAAGTGATATTATAAGGACCAGATATGCGACAAAAGCATAACTAAAATGTAAACTAGGGATAGTAAAGATTGCGCAAACCAGTATACTTTAATTAAAAACCTCATCCATAGAAACGTTAGAGCACGAGTAAATTTTAATTAATAGAGAAACGCAGAATTTTCCTCCACCACGCGTAATGGTTAATGCGTACTTGGCCCGAACGCTAAGGCTAGTTTTTCACTAAAAGTGCGCAGCTGAGTTACCATTTTGATCAAAGCTATGACGGGAAACGCTACGTATTTAAGTACCCATATTCTGTGACGTGCAAGCGTAGTGCTCAGCAAAATTGCTTCTTATTGACATCGTTTCATGTAAAATAACTTTTTATCAGAGTCGCTAAGCCAAGCGCGACTAAGAAAACGGAATTGTTGGTGGATATACCTCGCTAATCACTTGCGAAGCTTAGTGGAAAGCCTGCCTTGCGGCCGTTGTTGGCCTGAAATTCTTTAAGAGAAAATTGAATTAAACGGTCGTTTCATCCCGGCCGCCATAACCGTATCAGTTAAGAGAAGCTCTGCATGTGGTAAAGGCCAGCCCCACAAAAAAATTCAATTCAAAATCACCGCGCCAGTAGAACGCTAAATTTTATTTAACAGCCTGCCTTAAAGAAATTCCTGGTTGTCGTCTTGTTTATTCGAGATAAAAGCTGACTTGGTGCAAGTCACGGGACGCTGTTGGATTTATCCTGATGTGCAATATTAAAACTCTTTTTGACATTTTTTGAGTAACAAATAGGAATAATTTCCTTTGGGTAGTATGACCCGCCTATACATTTTCGTTAGAATTATGATTTGAAAAATGCAAATTAGGTTATTGAGCATAAACGATCCAGGGGGATCCGAGGTTAGGATGACATCCCAATGTTTTAATTTCTTTTGGTTGGCAAAATGCGCGCTAACCGGTTTTTATCACAGCTGCCAAACATCATCTTTTGTATATGAAACGGTATGCGATGCAGCGGCTTGATGACTTTGACTTGGCTTGTGTCAAGCGAGCTGCAGTAGCCTTTCATAAAGTCTGACACGAGTGTCAAAATCTCATACGTTGGAAGAAGAGTTTCTTCATCCGCTCCTCGTCGCTGTCTTCCACCAGTCATCCAATCCCGCGGTGTATTAAGCTATAAATTAATGCCGCCATCCCGAACGGCCGTAATGAGGTGCCTAGAAATATTTACACATATTTCTTACAACCCAACCCCGACAAAGATTCGGGATGAAATTCATGCAGATCTCTTTAATCCCATTTTACAGCGACCCTAGTTCATTTACAAACGGCGAAGATAAGCTTCAGATTTTCGGCCTCTCTTTTTTCTGTTTTTCTCCGTAACTTGATATTATCTGTTTCATTGATTCCTCACAATTGGGGGAGCTTTATTACTTGCGGTATATAGCTAGACGTTTTTTGTGTGATTTGAGTGGTTTCAAGGCTTTGTTATAAGAATAACTTAGGTACGTATCAAAGACAAAAGCGTATTAGCATATTACTTGTCAACGCGTGATATAAATGTAAATGAGGGTACTTTATTCTGAAATGATATTCCAATTCGCATTATTTCGGTAATGAAACAAAAGACACGCGAGCGTTTAAGTAAACACATTTCATATCTTTGTCATTTATCAGCCCATTTAATACTTCTTTGACACTAAAATTATGCGTTACACATTCCACCCCGCGATTACGCTTGTAACACACGTATAATTTAACAATTGCCACACACTAATGACCCGCAAAATGAAATCGCCGGGTTAAAGGACCGAAAGCGCATTAAAATCCAAAGCGTCGCCAACAAAAAAGGTTTAGGCTCCAATTATTGCCCATTCGCTATCTGTCTTACATGGGACGGACGCAAAAAAGGGACAGGGACGCGACAAAAAGAGCCCGCGATAATGGTCCTACGCACTACCGAACGTTTCGGGCTCAGTACAATGGGCATACTTGAACGGTAATCGACGTTATAAGAATCACTACAGCGTTGTTACGTCACGACGACCTTTGCCGGGCCCGGCGGCTATTGTGGGCCTCTCATTAGAGCCACTTTCACCTCCTTTCATCGCGAAATCCATAGCATAGGTTCCCGATCGATCGACGAAACACGCGGATCGTGCACAAACTTAAAACAAAATCCTTTTGTCTTAACCCGAACCGATTTCATGGATTACGCGCACTCGAAACCTTCCCATTACCTTTGAAATTTGAAAGTCCATGTCATTACCGCTCAAGGAAAGAATTCACTGAACATCAAAGTTAAAACATGACGCCTCTTCACACACATTTGCCTCCACTGCGGCGGGTAGGCAAAGAAATTTGATAAGCGCCATTCGTAAAGAGCCCGATTTACTTAATGCAAGATAAAATTTAGACATCCTCACGGCAGCCGTTGAGGCTGTTCTAGAAAATTCCCGTTGGAAGTGGAAAATTTGAGCTCGGGAGGGAAGCACTCAGCGGCCCGCTAATGGCATCGCTTTAAAGGAAACGAAAATAATAAATTATTGACATCAGTCTTTTCTATCACGCCTCGAAAATTATTTATTTTATCTTTCGACTGGAAATTCCCGTTTGAGTTGGAAATAATGCTCTTTGCATCGGTCAATCGAATGGAAACAGATGTTAAATGTATGAAATACTGATGGATTGTCGGTTGACGCGTTGATTTATTGTTATGGCCCAAAATAGAATTATGGCTTTTGTGAGATCGTTTTCTGTTTTAAAAGCCATTTCGAGCGAGGTAGTTCGAGTGTATTGTTTAATTTATCTTTCGACTGGAAATTCCCGTTTGAGT
This sequence comes from Ostrinia furnacalis, assembly GCF_004193835.3. Classification (NCBI taxonomy): domain Eukaryota; kingdom Metazoa; phylum Arthropoda; class Insecta; order Lepidoptera; family Crambidae; genus Ostrinia; species Ostrinia furnacalis. The sequence continues at coordinate 459,106 of NW_021133692.1, read as the reverse complement.
TGGAAATAATGCTCTTTGCATCGGTCAATCGAATGGAAACAGATGTTAAATGTATGAAATACTGATGGATTGTCGGTTGACGCGTTGATTTATTGTTATGGCCCAAAATAGAATTATGGCTTTTGTGAGATCGTTTTCTGTTTTAAAAGCCATTTCGAGCGAGGTAGTTCGAGTGTATCTAAATATATAAAAGGAGAAACTGACTGACTGACTGACAGATCAACGCACAGCCTAAACGGCTAAACGTAGGCACTTGAAATTTGGAAAGGACGTAGCTTAGGTACCGTAGAGGTGCACTAAGAAAGGAATTCCCGAAATTTCCACGGGAACGGGAATTAGCGGGAAAAACGGGATTCACGCGTACGAAGTCGCGGGCGGCCGCTAGTTGTTTAATAAACTGCTCTGCATAGGTGAAGATATCAAGAGCAGAGCAGAAACGTGCATGTAAGTTTGAAACTGTACTTAAAACTGTTCAGTAACTAATTGTACAAACAGTGCGGTATTTGTGCGGCTCTAACGACCGGTGCAGGTGGGCCGCGGTAACAGGACAGACTAACGTGTAACTAGTGTATAGAGGCGTAACAAAGGAGGCATCGTATGAGATAACAAGGGGGAGAAGTACCGGCCCCATTACGGAGCCTTGAGGTGCTCAGCTCTTTAATGAACACTACGTACGACAACTTTAAAGTGTTCTCCTTTCTCACTTATTGCTATTATTACATTTTACATGTGTCTTTTTGTTTTTTTATTTATAGGTAGAGTCTTTAGCGCTCACTCTGCACTTTGATTTTCTTAATGACCTGGACCTTTAACTTCATATCCCTAATTTCAAATCTTACGAGATGAAACTTCGCAAAGATAATACCATTTTAGCAAAAATTGAATGCCCATTGGATTCTCCTTTAAAACTTTCTCTTTACGCTGACTTTTTATGGCCGAAGCTAAGTTTATTTAACGAAGAAGAAGGGCTTGCCCAATAAAGATAAACAGTGTCCCAAACCACTGCAACCGGAAGATAGTGCCTTCCCTTAATGTTTAATTTTGGGTGGTTTTTCTTTGGAATTTATTTATTGAAGGTTGTAGTAGCCTAAATCCTACATCATTTTTGGTTTGAAATCAGATGGCGGTTAAATTTATAAATTTTGGTTCATGACCTATTAGGCTAGGTTTTCGATGTATTAGTGGACTGTATTTCTGCGGATGCTTAAACAGATGCCTAAAGAACGCAGTTGTAAGCTTGCAAATAATAACTGGGACGAAGAGACCGAAGAAAAATGGCGACAGGAAATTTGGAAAGGAAACATGCGCACTTACCAATAATATCTCCGTCGGGCACTCTTCAGGTTTCACAAGCCACACACGATGGTTCCGAGCCGAACACTTGGCAATTATTGTTCTTTAGAGCTGTCTTGCACAAAATAGATATAAAATATAGGTCACGCACAAATTAATAAAGACACGTCTGTCTCAGCGTAGGCGCAAATTAAGAAGGGGCGATGTCCATCGTATGCGTTGCACATTCATAGATCGCGGTGATAGACGAAGACGGCAACAGCAAAAGTGCACATGTTGGAAAGGGATGGGAGATGATAGGATTCAAAATATTTGCAAGCTTACCCTACAATAATTTTATTTTTACAAACCGCAAAAATACGAAATCCAACAAAGGTTATGACAGTTTATTTTTCTTTTACAATCAACAAAACAATGGTAGAGTTTTGTCGTCAATATAATATCTAAGATGCCAAAATCTAAGCATGATTTTTCTTTTTCGTGTAAAATATGGAACACCATCGCGTGCTTAAGTGTGATATAACGAATTATGTTGTCTAGAAAGTCTTGAAGCGACACCACAAAATACTTTCCCGACCTAACTAGGATTGTCGATTGTCAAAGATTGTGATAGGGGTAGGTGTATCGGTAGTCTGTCTAATATGGCCTAGTAAAATCATAAAGGGTTGCAAAGGTACGACCAAATTCCTTGGCTGCTCGCCTGGCCGGCGAAAAACTTCTTTTTTGTGTTTTTACGACTGTCACTTTTTTTCTCTTACTCTTGACTTTACTACTGAACTTGAACCCAATAACTTGTAATGTGATTTTTTATTTTTCAATATAATTTCATTTTCACCATAAAACCTTTCAATCAATTTTCTCTCGTAGTATTGGTGACGTACGTATTTCGTTCAGTAGGCCAGAATAAGAACGTACAATTTTATACATATCATCACGTAAAAACTATCAAAATAAGCCATTACATGACACGAAAAATATGCCAAATGGTTAGTCCTATTTTAACTACCTAGGAATCTTAGTAAAAACTGGGAAACTGAGTGTGCCAAGTGGCGATGGCGTAGCGACTGGCTGGCGTCTGTAATCTAACGTTGGCACTCGTCCGAACGAAGTGTACGTGTAGGGTAGGTATACAAGCTTAGTGCCCGTGATTCCAGAGATAGCCCGCCCGTGCCTGGCTGGTGACAGTGACCAATTTGGTGAAATAAAGTTAGCTGATAAAAACACGGCACTTGCCAAGTGTGGAGTTATTTCGCTAATTGAAGCTTTATTTTTGGAAGACTATTGATAAACATCTATTTTAAGTAAGGACGAAAGTAACGGCGTAGGTTGACAAAAATAAATCTCTTCGAAAAATCTACGTTTCGTTCATTGTATTCTATTACTTTTGTAGAGTATACCTACATATTTAAAAACAATTCACAAGCTCTCTGTTACGCGGTAGTTGATGATAAATTTTAACCAGATGGTTAGAAAGATCATTTGCAATGCTAAAGCACTTAAATAATGCAAACAGTTGAACAGTTGCCTCCATTAGTTTTGATTCTCTTAAATTCTGGCAGAAACTGTAGAATAGGTAGTATTTTTAAGTAGGTATATAGGTACTGCCTAATGTAGATAGGTTAGGTACTTATGTTATTGAATTTTTTGTTTGTCTATAAAATTTTCTATCGACCATAACCATGTGAACCGAATCAGTATAATGGCATTCCACAACAATAAAACAAATAATTCATAGTGGGATTACCAAACTTGGAGCTATTTAATCGAGCTCCCCTGACTAATGGTGGGCTCTTAATGTACTACAAATAGGGCGCTGTAATCTGGATGGAGATTAGATGGGGATTATTCGAGATGAGGGCCATCGGTCGAGGCTGTCCTTCAAGGGACCGAGCCGGTAATGTGCATCGGCATATACTGAAATGATTACGTGGTCAAAATAGAATAGACGTTAGGTAACTCACATATATTTTTTTTATTACAAACACCTTACCTAGCACAATCTTGCTTGTCATCGTCCTTATCATCAAATGTTAGACTCCACGCGTACCTTCTGTTAAAAATTAACCCCCTTACTAATAAAAAGTTACACAGTTGTTGAACACTGTTTTAAAATGTTATTTCCATACTAAACGTCACTTTCAAACACTGTTCAACAAACGTGTAAGTTTTATTAGTAAGGGGGTAAGTGATTATAACAGAAAAAGACCAAAACTTAGTTTCCGAAACCCTTTCTTAGATGAACTCACTTCTAAAGTTTTATTTGCCCTTATATTCCTACAAGTATCCACGGTAAAACTAGACACATTTTCTGCTAGGTACGAGTATATCACAATCGACCAACTTACTCGTAAAAGATCTTTAAAAGTCTAAATAAATTCATTGTAGTTAACGTCTGATATTTTACATTCTCATAGAGCTAGAAAGACTTTATGTAATACAACATAAATCAATCATACTCTATGTTCTCTACATAATCATTATATTATTTAACAACAGATCCTCAGCCGTGTCCTCGCCTCGCCCTCGCAAGTCCTCAGCCCTCACAAAAGGTCCTCACGCGCCAATTAATGCTTATTCTTGCATGACGTCATTTTCCGAGCTACTGACAGAGAGGGTTGATGACAGATAAGCACCATATGAAAACTCGTGCGTCTAACAGCTACTATATTCTGTCTGTGTCAGTATGCAATGTGATACCAGTACACATTTTTGACTAGTTATTCATAGACAGAACGATACAAAAAGTATGATACCATTCAAACATTGATTTCCTAAATTCGAACAACGGACTATTACCTACTTATTTTAGTTCCTCATACTAATTTAAACAAATAAAGCAATAAGCACATCGTAAAAAGAATCCAAAGTGTTTGTTTTAACAAACAAGTCGAAGAATAAATCTATTCACTAAAATAGGCCGTTATTTCGCCGACAAAAGCAGAGACATTAATTAAGCAAACCCTTATAAATCTTCATGTAAGACAACTCTAGAAACTCTTTCGCAAAACATTCATTCGCCAATTAGCGGAGAAACTTCTAGAATAAAAATTAGAGCCAGTGGAATGAAACGCTGAACGCTGAAAAAGATGGCGATTTCATTACAGTTTCTTAGCTCCATAAAACAATATGATTCAAGACTCAGGACATCCAGTTCTGAATTTATATGAATAGTTTAAATATAATAACTGTTTTGAGTGTCCCNTTTTTAAGCAGTAAATGTAGGTAGGTTAGATACTTTTGTTATTGACTTTTGGTTTGTCTATAAAATATTCTATCGACAATAACATGACCATTTGAACCGAATCAGTATAATGGCATTCCTCAACAATAAAACAAATAATTCATATTGGGATTACCAAAGTTGGAGCTATTTAATCGAGCTCCCCTGACTAATGGTGGGCTCTTAATGTACTACAAATAGGGCGCTGTAATCTGGATGGAGATTAGATGGGGATTATTCGAGATGAGGGCCATCGGTCGAGGCCTTCAAGGGACCGAGCCGGTAATGTGCATCGGAATATACTGAAATGATTACGTGGTCAAAAATAGAATAGACGTTAGGTAACTCACATCTAATATTTCTTTTATTACAAACATACTTACCTTACCTAGCACGATCTTACTTGACATCGCCCTTATCATCAAATGTTAGAAACGACGCGTACTTACCTTCTGTTAAAAATTGAGTGATTATAACAGAAAAAGAACAAAACTTAGTTTGCGAAACTCTTTCTTAGGTGAACTCACTTCTAAAATTTTATTTGGCTCTATATTTCTTATTACAAGTGTCCACGGTAAAACAGACACATTATCTATAGATCTATATAGGTATGTATATCGAATGTAATCTATCGAACGAGTATATCACAATCGACCAACTTAAAATATCTTTAAAAGTCTAAATACATTCATTGTAGTAACGTCTGATGACTCAAGACAAGTGTCTTGCAAGAGAACTTTAAATTATCATAGAGCTCGAAAGACACTATGTAATACAAACTCTACGTTCTCTACATAATCAGCATAATATTTAACAACAGATCCTCAGCCGTGTCCTCTCCTCGCCCTCGCAAGTCCTCAGCCCTCACAAAAGGTCCTCACGCACCATTATGTGCGCTGATTTAATAAACCAATTAATGCTTATTATTGTATGACGTCATTTTCCGACCTACTAACAGAGAGGGTTGATGACAGTTAAGCACCATATTGACTTTGTTAATTAGAATAGAATAATAATAATCTCTATTTTACGTAATTTTAGAATCCAATGCATAAAAAGACCAATATTCAATAATCGCGCGCCTGACAGCTGCTATATTCTGTCTGTGTGTGTATGCAATGTGATACCAGTTCACATTTTTTGACTAGTTATTTCATAGACAGATCGATACAAAAAGTATGATACCATTAAAACATTGATTTCCAAAATTCGAACAACGGATTACCTACTTGCTTATTAGTTCCTCATACTAATTTAAACAAATAAAGCAATAAGCACATCGAAAAAGAATCCAAAGTGTTTGTTTTAACGAACAAGTCGAAGAATAAATCTATTCACCAAAATAGGCCGTTATTTCGCCGACAAAAGCAAAGACATTAATTAAGCAAACCCTTATAAATCTTCATGTAAGACAACTCTAGAAACTCTTTCGCAAAACATTCATTCGCCAATTAGCGGAGAAACTTCTAGAATAAAAATTAGAGCCAGTGGAATGGAACGCTGAACAAATGATGGCGATTTCATTACAGTTTCTTAGCTCCATAAAACAATACGATTCAAGACTCAGGACATCCAGTTCTGAATTTATATGAATAGTTTAAAAATACTGACTGTTTTGAGTGTCCCGTGCAGTTCATGAACATTGAAATAATTATTGAACTGTTCAGGGAACGACGTGAGTGACAAATACCTTTAAGCTGGAGTGAAATCATAAAATGTTGCAAATTGAAATCCCAATGGTTAACATTCCATTGTCATCGATATCAATTACGAAACAAAAACGAATAAAAAACGTGATGCCATAATTTTATCGGATTTAAAACCGCGTCCGAGCTGTAATCCTTTAAATTAAGCGAATCAAACCGAGGCACATCATTCAAATTCATGCGAACGTTACTTTTTATGGCTTCATTCCGCTCAATGGCGACACCCTGCATCCAACGCGTCTCCCGGGACGTGTTTGACAAATAGAGGTCTCGTGCAGCGAATTTGGCTTCAAAAAGTGTCACAGAACGAGGTTGGCGATCTACCACCGAACCTATACGAGGCACCAGCGTTGCTCGACCTACCCCGCCGCCTCGAGTCCGAAGATTTTAGCTCAGATAGGAGTGTGAAGCGCGCCACCGAAGGGTCCGCACGTTTTGGTGGTGATACGCTGCTGTAATAAAGTAAATTGCTAACATTTGCTATACGGATTCGGAGCAGCGACGATCTTTATGGCCTCGATAATGTAATGGGCAGGTAATGTTCTGTTTCGAATGTACAAATGGGCCGTTCATTGTTTTACGATGTCTTCGGAGCGAGGTTAGACGCTGGAATTGGCGCTGAAAGCCTATTGGATTTGCGAGCGCTTGAGTTTGCCCGCTGCGCCGCAAAATGGTGGAGTGCGTGATCGACTCTGCCTCGTTTGCTTTAGTAAGATCTTTAATAGAGTAAATTAATGATTTTGATAAAGCAGAAGGCAGTTAAATTTTATCAAGCAGTATTTTATCAGTGGCAGTACGAGTAATACTCGCGAAATCCTAATAAATAAACAGAAAAACAGATATTTTTATGCTTTCGACTTTAAAATATTCATCATGTAATTACTTATTTCAAGAAAAATTACAGATAAGCATTCAACTATTCCACAAGCCTTTATTCATTGAATAAATTTCCCATACCCAAATAAAATTAATTAAACACATTCATTTACCTTATTAAGATCAATATAATTTGATCCCAAAATGTAAACGGTATTTTGGTGTATTTGTAATAAAACAGACTGTTGTTACAAATTGATTGCTAGTAAACACACTGAGCCGTTTCTCTACATCTGCACAGAGGGTGTCCTAAACAAATAGACGATTCCTGAAAAAATTCGAAGAATAAAATTTCCTCTCTTAAACATTTGTGATTTTTTAAGCCCTAGTTACTGGGAAAAAAGCTTTATTTTTTTAATATCTATAGAGCTTTATTCGTTTCATCAGAATTATAAATTTAATGTAATCTGTTATTATCATCATCATCATCATCTCAGCCATAGGACGTCCACTGCTGAACATAAGTCTCCAATGATTTCCGCAATGGCCGGTTGGTGGCGGTCTGCATCCAGCGCGTTCCTGCTACTAACTCGTAAGTAAATCTGTTGTCAATAGCAATAAACTTATTGAGTATTGAGGTTTAAATATTGTCACTGTGCATTGTTTAGGTATTAATAATAGTTATGTTAGTTCCATGTGAGCAAGCAAGCAAGCAGCAAGCGGCTCAGGACCGGTCTTTGTGGAAAACCTTGGGGGAGGCCTTTGTGCAGGACATCTTTCGGCTGAAACGAACGAACGAACGAGCAAGCACAATAAAATTCAAGTTAACTAAAAATGTATCACCATTACCAGGATGTATACTTAACTAACTACTGCAATCGGATCGTTGATCGAATTGCTAATACTAAGACATAAATACTTGACAAAGTATCGTATTTACAAAAACATAACAGGCTCAGCAGGCCCGACAACTTTGGAATTTACGACACTTCTGACGTAAGGCAGCGTCTACATGTGAACCAAAATATCGTGAATTCGAAATTAAGGTACATTGTTAGCAATCCCGTCAATAATAATTATGTTAGTGACCATGAAAGTTTATAACAATACATGTGAACCATTTGTCGTTACGAATCAGGAAACGATCAACTAATTTCAAACTCAGTGCTTTGAGATACTAAAAGCTATGAGTACCTTCTTGTAACTATTTAAGTGCTAAATTAGCTTTAATTTTAGCTATCGGTAAGCGAGTGTAAAATCCAGACAGAATTACTTACTTCATTTTCCTACCGTAGCTGCTCAACTTTACTGGAAAAGGGCTTAGTTGAGAAAAGTATCTAGATCAAGCGAGTGCATGCGAGATATGCAAGCGTTTTCGAGTTAGAAAGTCATAAAAATTGTTAATTATCAATTTTTTTAATGGGACCTTTATTTTATCTTATTTCAAACCATCCACATGAATTTGATGGATTTTTTTAAAATTTTACTAACCTTTGATCGAATAAAAGCAGCAGTATTTTAATCGGTAAACCGTTTTGGAAATGCTTTTTTTTTTTGGGTGTCGAACCCAGTTCTTGGCACCGTGAAGCGATCAAAATGTTACTCTGTTTTGGAGGCTGAAAATAGTAATCAGTCCACGATTGCTAGATCAAATCCGGCTGATGTGCACGCCCCTTTGGCCAACAAATAGATGTCACTCGTGACAGTGGGTATCGTAAATAAAGTAAATTAGTGCCCCGATTGATGTGCTCGTAAACGCCGCGGCGGCAGTAAACGGTGTTATGGAAATGTCGCTAATGCAGTCACATTAACTAGAATGACTGATATTGTTGTAAGCGATTTTGGTATAGGAAATGTAACTCGAATTAGGAATTTATTGAAAAACTAGCGGCCGCCTGCGACTTCGTACGCGTGGATCCCGTTTTACCGATGTTTTAATGGATGCTTACGTCATAACATCTACCTGCATGCCAAATTTCAGCCCGATCCGTCCAGTGGTTTGGGCTGTGCGTTGATAGATCACTATGTCAGTCAGTCAGTCACCTTTGAGTTTTACATAGATTTAGATTAGATATAACGCCAGTACGAATACATAACAAGGTTGTCAAATCCGTGATTCTTGTCCTCCAAAATGAATCATGATTATTAACGTAATCATGGGAGCGTTGTAATCAGTCGTCAATTAGCGACGCTATCAATCAGATTATGGCCGGCTTGTTTGATCGTCTATGGATTAGGGCTCGTGTGATTCCCTATTTGGCAGCGTTCGGGGAAGATAAGGCTATAAATGGGGCATCAAACATGTCTTCATTGACTTTTCTATCTTGGAAAAGCTCTAGCTCTTATAAGATTTGCTTTCGTAAATCTTTACTTTATCTCTACATCACTTTATCTCATTGGGTAGCTATAATTAAGAAAACTTTTTAGCGACAATAACTAAACAGTGTCGGTGTCAGACTGGCCGAATCGAAATCTGAGGAACGTGGGTTCAAACCCCGTTGTCTTAATGAAAATACACTCAACATCAAATAAACCGCACCTTCCGCGACGCGAACTTTAAAGATTTTCTTCTGACACAATCATGGTACCCCAACAAAATTGGTGTTATTTGAAAGCCCAATAAATATCCTTAAAGAAAAATACATTTTATTTCTAAATAAATGATTTATCATATACCATAAATGTTACTTGAAAATAGACCTCACTTTGGGCTCACCTCTGGGATCAATTAGACCAATTTTTATGGTTATAAAACCAAATAAAGATCTCACGTGTCCTCTTTAACAGATGGATAGCGATAAATCCCAACTTAACAGTTTTATAGTCATAAAAAATGGCTATAGCGTAACTACCTATTTTTTGAAGAAGTGACTCTGGATTCTTCTACAGACACATTTTTGGGGTAAAAACCTTTCCTTTAATGAAATTAAGTTTAGAACTAGGCTTTCAAATGGTACCAATGTTGGTGGGAAGTGGGGATGCATACGTTTGATAAGTGCTTGTCGCGGGAGGTGCGATTTATTTGATGACAAGTGTATTATGTAATAATTCTTTGTTTATACAATAATAATAATAATTCCTGAATTGTATACTTTTATAATATATAATTTTATAATTTTAATGTTTAATCAATTTAATTTTAGTTTGACAAATAATTATCTATTTTAATGTTATTTTTAAGTTTTTGCAACGCCTTCACAGGGCGTCACATGTACCTACAATATTATGTTCTTGTCAACCCTTACCCATGTGACATGCAATAAATAATTTGAATTTGAATTTGTCCGCTGGAATATTGCAGTAAACCCACTTGCAACACACGCCTACTACAGCATACCATGAGGGGTTAACGGAACTGTTAGTAATTAAAAAAAAAACTGAGTAAAAGTTCCTGCTTAAAAGCTTGTATACGCACGATGTGCGCGATGAGTGCATCTCGTAGCACTGTTGCTGTATTTTTTTTTATGCATAACAAGGCAGGTATTTGACCACAATCGCACCTGATGTTAAGTGTATTGCATTTCGTAGCACTGTAGCTGTAGTTCTTCTCGTAGCACTGTAGTTGTAAACTCCATTAGGGTCGTGTATTTGTAGCCGCCTACGACGCTACGAGTGAACAAGCTGGAATGAGCACTCGGGTTCGGTTTAGTGAAGCGTGAAATAGCGCGTATGCTTGCTTAAGCGACTATGAAATGTGCAGAAAAAATATTACTATCGTTAATAATATGAATAAAATGTCGTAGAAAACTCAAATTCAAGCCATTAATGTTTTTAAATCATGTAAGAAAAAACCTTTCAAGTGTAGCATCGTACCTTGGTAGACTTGACAACCTGCTGGTTGTAGACACTTAGTTAATATGATCATCATCATCATCAATTCAGCCACAGGACGTCCACTAGTAAACATAGGCCTCCCCCAATGATTTCCATATTACCCGGTTGGTAGCGGCCTGCATCCAGCACCTTCCTGCTACCTTTCTGAGGTCGTCGGTCCACCTTGTGGGTGAATCTTTCACCCTACATTTTCCTGTACCTACGTGGCCTGACTCCAGAACGTTGCTGCCCCTTCGACCGTCAGTTCTGTTTAGTTAAAAAGATAATATTGTTGTAATATTATTTTTCATTTTCTAAAAAGATATCTTTATGAAATAATTTTTAAGCTTTGAGTTATTACGGTCCTAATTGGATNTTTATATCTCGTAACCAAAGTCGTTATTCGCAACAACATTAAACAGAAGGTAAACAAGGTTCATTAGTGTACGCATTAGTATATTAGTGTGGATAACTCTTAATTGGGTAAGCACTGAAAAGTAATATTATCTAATGTGTGTTTTATAGCAACTTTCTTAAGACATTTTCTCTGTTTTTACAAGCAGACTGTTTGTGACCACGGCTGCAGCATAGCAGCTGAAACGTCAAGCCGTGAGTACATAATGTAACTCATTCATGGACGTCGCGTTACGACCCGTGTCTTACTATTTTAGTTGAACAGATACTGAACTGAACAGATACAAGATGTTGATTATTTAGTTTCATACGTTTCTATAACTTGAATCTCCGCATCGCCGATATAATATGGCGACTGCCATATTATATGCCATAATATAATACCTATGTACAGCCTATGCCTATCAAGTTCACGACGATTATCTTGCGGGCGTGTTAGTATTACCCATGATAACAGGCATCGTGTTTGTTCTCGGTAATTATTCGATAAGAAAATTAGTGCTTCCGCAGTTTTCTGAAAACCATTACATTGTTATAATCATGGAAATATTACACACATATTTAAATAATGTTCAATACAATAATATTCTAGGCTGAAGTATTGTTTAAGCATTTAATTTCGGTTAATTGTCTGATTTTCTGACAGATTCTTTTCAGCAACGAAACGTAGGTACGTCCTATATTGTTGTCCCGAAGCTGTGGAAGGGTTAATAATACTGCTTACCTTTTCAGTAATCATTTCCTGAAACATTTCTGTTTAGAGCAGGAAGAAAATTGTGAGAATAGCTTTAGATAGATAACAGACTGTTATTTTAAGTTAGCAAGAAATGTTCTCGCTCCACATTCACAACAAGACGTTTAGTTGAGAGATAGGACCCAAATCACACATGTCACCTGTAATTGTATAGATTCAAGGATACATTGTTATATTGTAAGCATTTTAAACAAGATTAAGGAATCTCAAACACAATGTTTATTATTTCCTAGTTAATTTTAAAGGTGACAGAGTTCCGCCACTTCTTCTCAGCATCAGCGCATTATGTGGTCCCTAAGTCGTGGTAGGGCAAGTTGTATTTGAGACGTGTAATAAGCACCTTGGAAAGGGCCTACGTACTGAATAAAAACTGACTTTGACTTACAACTTGACGTTTTCGCTGTATTTGTATAGGTAGTCATTTTAATAAGCAAACTAGCTGTAAAACATGTTTGTATTGTTCCAGCGAACGCAATGTGAAGTGACGTCACGTACGATGGGCCGCCGGAGACCGCGCGAGTAACCGCGATGACGTCGAAGATGCTGCTGTCGCTGCTGCTGCACTGCTTCTACGTGGCCACCACCGCATCCATACCCAGTGGAGGTAAGTGGACATCTGCCTTCTCTAGGAATTTGTGATACTTTTGCCCTTTATTATTGTGAAATGTTGCCAAAACCTGATAGGACAGGATCTACGCTCGAAACATTCAATTTCTAAACCATAGGATTCTGATGATTCTAAAATAGCTCTCAAAGCTTTTTTAAATTCCTATACCCAGTAGCGGAATTTGTTATACTTAAAAAAAACCTCATAAAAGGTAGGAGATTCTCCAATCGACTGTTTTTTTAGTTAAATATTGCCCTGATAGGAAGGACAGGATCTACGCTCGAAACATTCAATTTCTAAACGATAGGATTCTGACGATTCAAAAATAGCTCGGAAAGCTTTTTTTAATTCTCATACCCAGTGGAGGTAAGTGGCTATATATGTTCTCTAGGAATTTGTGATACTTTTTAACCGACCTCAAAAAAGGAGACTCTTCAATCGACTGTTTTTTTTGTGTGTATGTTATGTCCTTTTTATATGTATTTTTTGTATGTGTATTTTTTGTAAAATGTTGCCCCGATAGGACTGAATCTACGCTCGAAATATTCAGTTTCTAAACGAAAGAATTCTGATTATTCAGAAATATCTCTCAAAGCTTTTTTAAATTCTCAATACCCAGTAGAGGTAAGTGGACTTCCACCTTCTCTAGGAATTTGTGATACGTTTGTCTTTGATTTTTGTAGAATATTTGCAAAACGCGGTACACCCGACGCTCAAAACGTCCAATTTCTAAACGACAGGATTGCATTAGATTTTTTAAATATTGTTAAAAATTGATACACTGGATCTACGCTTTAAATAAAATATTCAGTTTTTTATTTGTGCGAGTTAGGGTACCTACTGATGATTCAAAAAGCTCGGAAAGCTTTTTTTCGTTTTACAGGGACCTAAAACGTTGTTTCGTGAAAAACTACTGCCAACTGACTGTCAAGTCTGTGTTTTACGATTGTTAGAATGATATTTTGATCCTAAATATTTGCCTGCCTGAGCTTGACCAGAAGTGTAAATAAGATGAAGATTCACAATCTATAAGTAAAGTATGCTTTTATTCTGACAAGAACTATAGCTGTACGAGTATTACTCGTACAGCTGACACGATCCGGGATATAATAATAATAAATCTAACTAAAATCATAATAGGAAAAAATAAGTTACTAAGTATAGGCTTAATCTAATATTTAACTTTTTAATTAACAATATTATTCTCATTGTTTTCAATTTCTCTTTCCTTAACCCTAGAGTGCTCGCGCTATNTGCCTTCTTTAGGAATTTGTACTTTTACTTTTGTAAAATTCAAAATGTCCAAAGCCAGGTACACCCGATCTACGCTCGAAACGTTCAATTTCTAAACGATAGGATTCTGATGATTCAAAAATAGCTCTCGAAGCTTTTTTAAATTTCTATACCCAGTAGCGGAATTTATTATACTTTAAAAAAAACCTTATAAAAGGGAGGAGATTTTCCAATCGACTGTTTTTTTTTGTTAAATATTGCCCTGATAGGACAGGATCTACGCTGGAAACATTCAATTTCTAAACGATAGCATTCTAATGATTCAAAAATAGCTCGGCAAGGTTTTTTTAATTCTCATACCCAGTGGAGGAAAGTTTTAACCGACCTCATAAAAGGAATACTCCAATCGACTTTTGTTTTTTGTGTGTATGTTATGCATTATTTTTTTGTTAAATATTGCCCTGATAGGACCGGTTCTACGCTCGAAATATTCAGTTTCTAAACAATAGAATTCTGATGATTTAGAAATATCTCTCAAAGCTTTTTTAAATTCTCACTACCCGGTAGAGGTAAGTGGACTTCCACTTTCTCTAGGAATTTGTGATACTTTTGCCTTTGATTTTGTAAAATGTTTCCAAAACGCGGTACACCCGACGCTCAAAACGTCCAATTTCTAAACGACAGGATTGCATTCGATTTTTTAAATATTGTTAAAAATTGATACACTGGATCTACGCTTTAAATAAAATATTTATTTGTGCGAGTTAGGGTATCTACTGATGATTCAAAAAGCTCGGAAAGCTTTTTTTCGTTCTACAGGGACCTAAAACGTTGTTTCGTGAAAAACCACTGCCAACTAACTGTCAAGTCTGTGTTTTACGATTGTTAGAATGATATTTTGATCCTAAATATTTGCCTGCCTGAACTTGACCAGAAGTGTAAATAAGATGAAGATTCACAATCTATAAGTAAAGTATGCTTTTATTCTGACAAGAACTATGCTAATACTCGTACAGCTGACATGATCCGGGATATAATAATTATACACCTAACTAAAATCATAATAGAAAAAAATAAGTAACTAAGTATAGGCCTAATCTAATATTTAACTTTTTAATTAACAATATTATTATCATTGTTTTCAATTTCTCTTTTCTTAACCCAGATACTCCTGACACTTTTTATACTTGTCAATTTTTATAAATTTTTAGTATGTTTCTAAATAGATGTCAAGTGTCCACAGAAAAATATTAGAAAAATTCTTGGTCAACTGGAAAAGCTGGAAAATGGGTGGTGTTTTAACACCTGGTCGGAGAATGGACTACTAATACGAGAAAAAAATATACTATGATTTTGTTAGGTTCAAGAGTTAAAAACGAGTTGTAAGTTATACTCATTTATTAAAAAAATACCAAAATCTTATTCAGAGGAGGTAGGAGGATGGTAGAGACATAAATCATAGCCTAGGATGCTTTAGTACGTGGCGCATATTTTACACCAAATTGATTTATTCTTGCGAATTTTACATGTCAGTTGCGTGTAGTACTCGTAAGTAAAGTAGTACATAGGGATGTAAGCTCCGTGGACCCTGGTTGTGGCGCCATTCTTCATAAATATTGTTTCGGAGTATGACTTTGGCACATAACTTTCACAGTAGGTACTTGCACTATATTGCATTGTTGTAATTGTGATTGCGGTAGGTACTTTCATGACAGAAGAACTAACTGCATTGATGACCATCATTAGATTCATTTCGTCTTACTTTAAAAAATCAGAGATCGGACTGTTATCATCTTTATCCGAAGAAGACTTGTCGTACTGTATTTCTGCCTCGGCTCTAAGTTGATAACCTGGAGTTCACGAAAAATAGCAATAGAAAACTTACACGCTATAAGTAGTAATGCAGAAGCAACGGATGAATATTCTGACGAGGAAGACCAAGTTACCTTACAAAATCTTCCAGGTTATAATTAGATAAACGGAACCAGGCTAACCTGGAAGATTTTGTAAGGTAACGTGGTCTTCTTCACCAGAATATTCATCCGTTGGTTCTGTATTAGCATTTTCTGGTGATAAAATTGCTATGTAATTCGGTATCTGAGTATCGTCGTCAATGTTTTCTAATACGTCTACAATTCGTGAAGTCTCAGCGGTCTTTTATATCGTGGCCTAAACTTTTAATAAATATACAGGTCTTCTTCTTTTCGTGTCGACAACAAACCTACACAGTGTCAGCCCAAAACTCCGCCACAAGAGTGGCGTTGTCAGTAGCACTCATCAAATCCTCCTGAGTGCAGTTGCTTGGGCACTCAGGGCATGACATCAGGTGCCTCATCGACTGGGGAACAAAACCGCACCTGCACTCCATGTTCAAGCCATCCAAGAATCCCCACCTGGCCAGATTGTCCTTACTACGGCCAACCTGCGTCCGAAGTCTATTTAAAGACTTCCAGGTAAGCCAAAAATATACAGGTTAGACGTCGATTATGCGACCAGGTGTTAAAACACCGATTGTAATTGTGTCATAAAAAGTCTCAAAAATGTAAAGCTTTTCAAAAACATATTTTTATAGTTTTATAGCTAACAGTAGTACATAAAATAATAACTAGTATAATCTGAGGTATTACTAGCAAGTTTATGAAATATCTTACCTTTTATTAGACGTTTTTGCACAAAACTAAACAACAGAATTCAAAATAATAAAAAACTAACAAAATAAAGCAATTATATGCGATATCGAACATACTCAATTACGGCTTGATTCGTAATGAAGAGAAAATACAAGGAACAGTAAACAAATTCTCGATATTTTTATAATTTATCTGAGGATATTCCGAACTACTTTTTAGCGGTGTTATAACGCCTGGTAGGAGTAAGTGGGTTAAATACTGTTGGATGCTACTGCAACAAATAAATACTGTCTACTTCGAAAAGCCGATTAACTCGAAACCTACATGTTTTATTCTGCTGTATAAAATTCCAACAAAAGACACAATTGTACAAAAATAAATTGTCAGCTCTCGCGGCACATTCCTCGTTTTGTGTTTTTAATTAATTCACTCGTTCAAGTGTTTGTTTGTGTGGCCTTACGGTAGGCCGGACTTTCCACTTGACTTTTTTTGTGCCAAAACAGAAATTACTTAATTGGAGGAAACCTTCGCAGAACCCATTGGGCGCGGATTTAACATGCCGAAATGGGTTTTGTTTGGAACTCATTGTTTGGGTTGATTAATTGATATTAGCTTGGTTTTATTTTCTAACGTTAACATTATTTTATACTGTAGGATGGTTTCCGAATAAGGATGGAAAAAAAGTTAAGATACCTACGATAAATCAATTTACAGATGGGTATATATAGGTTTGCACGAATGCCGTTACATTCTGCAGTAACGTTGTGATCTGTTAAGCTTTGAAATTAAACCTTTTACGGTTCTTTCGTTTAGTTATATTAGCATATTATGTTGGGTTCATCCACCTTCTGTAATTGAGCTAGGGTAGTTGCTTAGCGTGATCAGTTGATTCGTCTTTTTTTCCGGAACTGAGATTTTGATGTATTTAAGTGGTTGCTTAGCATGGCCAGTTGATACGTCTTATTGCATAGGTCTATGAGCAAACCTCGCCGCAGCATATATTTTCCAACTGGCCGCTTACTCGCCTTACGGCCTCATGAAGCGTCAAAGACGTGTGACGCCTTTAGAAGCCAACCAAACGTCTTCAACTGAAATCAATCATGTCTCGCCATTCGCCGCCGGCCGCTTGGAACTAACGCGCCGCTCGCACCTGCACAATACCGCTGGGAATCAGTGAATACAACATGTTAGTAGGGATAATTTAATAGCAATAAATGTGGAGGAATTTATTTGAGAAAAAATAAAAATGGGAGCGGGAGTCACTGTATCCGTGGCGACGTGCGTGCCGTTTTTCAGTCAATCTGAAACAAAAAAGTCAAGTTATTTTCCAATTCCATGTGTGCTGGTTTATGGATATAAATCTGACCGATTTTACAGTGCTATTGCGCTATTAAGACAAGTGTACCATGAAACTTTTTTTAGGAAAAAATACACTAGTTTAAAACGTCATAGGTACGCCTGAAATAAAAATACAAAAAAGCTTTTGCATTTTTCTTATTTTATTTCACACTACGCTGCGCCAGCAAAATTAAATGAATTGCCTTTGAACTAAAAATCCAGGAAAAAAGCCAAAGAACGGTCGGGCTTTGTAGAAATTACTAAATTAAGAGTGTTCACTTTGACATACGCGAATTCAGAACCTCAAGTACGTATTTGTTTTCTAGTATGAGCGGAGTGAGATAGTTTAAAAATTTTAGTCTACTCTAAAGTTTTATAATTTTTGCATAGATTCCATAAGACAAAATGTAAAGAGTTAACTTTAAAAACGCTGACTTCATTATCCCAGGAAGAAGTCGGAAGATCGTTTAGTGTTCTACAACACACTCGGCTGATTCAATTGCACAAGCAAGCGCGCCAGAAAAGTTCTTAAACAACCATTTCCCGGTTATATTTAACTGACTCATCGCTGAAGTTAGCTCTAAGTTTGGTTGAAAATCTTCGTTTAATACCTTTTTTGACGAATATAACAGACTAATTACTACTAAGACTGGGTTGCAACATCATACTTTAACTATAAAAAACATGAAAAATATGTCAAACTGCATACAAAATTCACCGGTTATCGTTAAAGTTACCCTTAAAGTTTGGCGGTGGAACTCAGCTGAGTTTCGGGAGTTGATTGTTGTCAGTGTTGAAGCTACAGTTTTGACCAACCACATTTCGATGGTGCGTTTTTTATTAATATTTTCATTTTACTTCTATATTACCCTTTCCTTTTTTATTACAAACACTGTATTTTTTCTGACCCGAAAGGTAAGGAAGTGTAGGCCAAATTCTCCATGTGTACCTATCTGTAAAGAAGAGAGGAATTGAAGAGGACTTACACCCTATGATAATGATGCTGATGATTAAGCTTCGTGGAGTAAACATATTATTTAAAACCATTATCTAACAACGCTCCGCAGCGCAACCGAATATACTCCTAGTTGATTGGGAAAATAGTCTTGACTGGTATTATCCTGGCTGTACTTAAGTAATATAATAGTCCCGACCTTGTACCGCCATACAACAGGTGTGCTCACATTCAACTGTCATTAACGTATTCGCAATATTCAAACGGTGATTAATCCGAATAGTTACGTTTTAATGAACTAAGTTCCTTATCGAATTGGCGAAGTAAGCCAATTTGGTGTTTAGGAGCAACTAAATTATTATTATCGTAGTAACTAATGCTGTAAAGATATTGAGTTGAATGTACACTAATTAGGCTTTGATATACGTTTGATTCGAAAAATACTGCTTATATTAAAAACTAGATTTCCGCCCGCGGCATTGCCCGCGTGGAATTTTGTCTGTCACAGAAAAACTTTATGGCGCGCGTCCCTGTTTCAAAAACCAGGATAAAAACTATCCTATGTCTTTTCCCGGGACTCAAACTATCTCTATGCCAAATTTCATCAAAATCGGTTCAGTGGTTTAGGCGTGAAAGCAAGACAGTCAGACAGACAGACAGACGGACAGAGTTACTTTCGTATTTGTAATATTAGTATAGAAGTATAGATTCAAAAGACGACATAATACGTTTTCAATACTAACACCCGTTTTCACAAAAGATGCTTGCATAAGTGACGCAGCAAATCGAACGCACTTCGTTCAATAGAGCTCTGTGATTGGTTTGTGTGTCACCCTGTGCGTCCACGCGCTCTGTGAGACCTCATAGTAATGTTTGTGAATACGGTTGGACTGTTTTACTTGAATTTTTTGATATAAATAATGAAAGCATCTTGAGTCCATCACAGAGCTTTGGCACTCGGAATTAGTCACAGTCTGTTTTTCTTGAAATTAATTTGTATGGCTACTTTTCGGTTTAGATCTGATTAGAAGGAAATAAAATGTAAAAGAAATATAGCTATTAAGTATAGTCTTTAAGAGGACACTCATTTATGTAATTTATTTAGAAATATGGGAGTTGAAGGAGCTCCCAGAAATCTAAATAAGTACATAAAAGCCAATCGACTCGTAAAGTCGTGCGAGTTTCCGGATCATTAGCCTGGCCCGACCCGCGCCAGTGATGTACAGTCACGGAATGAAAAGGTTCGTCAGTTTTCAAATTGATTCCTTCAACGAATCGCGAGCACATATTACCTTTTGAAACTATGTTACAGAATAATCTCGAGTTAGAGAAAATAATCTTTAACTGTTCGTCAGTAAAGTTCAAAATTAATTATTCAGATTGATAAACTAAAACCTTCTTGTTGGTTCAACCTGCCATTATTATTTCTTTTAAATAAAAAAAAACTATTGTCAATTGGTCAATGTCATCATTGCATTGCACTGATGGGATAGAAAAATAAACAAGCAAAACCTTATTCGTTAGCAAACGTCATATTTATTTAAATGTTAGCAGCACTGTTTCTTGCACTGTTAGGTTGGCAGGTTTGACTCTTACAGTACCTAGTACAAGCAAAAACCGACACTAAGGTGACGAACCTTTTCATTCCGCGACTGTACTTTCTCAACTGTTACAAAACTACACATCCCTTAAACGACTCCAGTGCAGTGTTTATATCATAAGTGGGCCCGTTTTAACTACAACGAACGTGTATCAATGGGTTAAAAACAATTGAATGTGTTCGAATGGCGTATTCGATTGTCGTTTCATTTGCCGTTCCCGAAAAACAATTGAATGAAAATCGGACAAACGAGCACAATCAAATGGTTGTTTTAGTGAAAGAGAGATACAGTTTTACGGCGAATTTTGATTTTTTAACAAGAAAAAAAGTAATATTGTTTTTATCGAAAGAAACGGACCTCAGAGTATTAACGAATTTGAGCAGTATTAGTTTATTTAAATAATGAGACACAGCTACAGAGAGCAAAATAAATACAATACGTTTGACACAATAACCTTATTCCAAGAGCATTAAGTCTGAGCTCCGATTACAGCAGAATGAAATACAAGACATATATTTTTTTAAATAATAAAGCATTATTATGTGTCTAGACTCTAGAGTTTCTTTATTATTTTAAAAAGTTACTATTTAAATGAAAATAATAATAATCATCATCATCATTTCAGCCACAGCACTTCCACTACTGAACATAAGCCTCCCCCAATGACTTCCACGTCGCAGGGTTGGTAGCGGCCTGCATTCAGCGCCTGCTGCATTCCTGCTGCAATGAAAATAATAATGTATACATTTATTATTTGTGTTTATTGTGTAATTGAGACAGTTCCTTACTTACCTCTTCATAATTTTCCTGACCAAAAACCGACAATCCCAATGCTTGGCAACTACTATCTACATCACTAGCAGAAGGGTAGCGCTATAGTTGCGCTATAACATCTCTAATCGAAGGCACCTGTGTTTGTTCGGGACGGCTGACTCGTGTCCGAATCTGCTGACTGTTCTGGCTCGGACAATATGGCTAGCTTGAGTAAGCTCATTAAACTGTGACGTAACCAAATAGTCTTCTTGATCGTGTGGGTTGACACAACTTAGTAGGGTTAGCGACAGCGCACATTGGGCAACAAAACGCGGCGACAGATGCGGCCACAAAACGCATGCGCGCGTCATTTCATATTATTAGCTTGTCGTCGCGACATGTCGCGGAGTTGCAGTCTTAGTGCGAGTTTACGACTGCTAGTGACTGCGTAAAAAAATGACGTTAAATGCAAACTCGCACTAAGGCCTCAGATCCGGCATCAATATAAAACAGTAGATTTTTTGTTGTTGTTTTTAAAATAACTGACATTGGGGAGGAAACAACTTTTCGCAATCTCGCAATAGATCAAGACACAAAGTATTTTTTTACATTTTGTGTGTCCTACCTGAAAAGCCAGGGCTTCAGAATCAAGAGAAAAGCATAGCATTTAAGACAACTTTTCGAAGATATCTCAAAATTGTTTTATTGTTGTAACACGTATTAGTTTATAACTGCTTTGCTGAGTGACACTACTGAGCTTCTTGCCATTAAAATAGGGAAATGTGAGCCTGAAACATACACGTTAAAGTTTCACTAAAGTTTGCTGGCCTTTTACGCATGCCCGTACCTACTACTTTCTACTTTGTTTTATAGTTTCAATGTTTTGTCATTATCAGCTGATTGAATTTTCTTTCTGATAGAACATCTGCAGTTCTATATCATGTCTTGTTCATGAGAAAATTATTTAGGATCTATTTCTATTATTGGTCAACAATTTTATCCGTACGCCCTTAGCTTAAGATCTACCTACGTTTATTTTATAAGTTAAATACCTTGTTTCTCATTTTAAGTGAAATGTGCAATTTCTTTTGAGAAATAAATTCTTAAACCTTTATTGGACGTTTTCCAAGAGACAGCCTGCCGCAAAGTTTGTGGAAACCATTATTATAGTATAAACACAAAAAAATGTATAGGCACTCTCACAATTTACTACATACAAAATATTCATACGTATAACGTATCATTTTTATTCCTAACTCATAAAATACAACTCGATTTGGCCCGTCAAAACCCGAAACTAGTGATACGGCCGAAACATTCGCATCAAACTGTGACTAAATGCAACCGTGACGCGCATCACAGATATGGGAGCAGGTGATTTATCGGTTTTAATATTTCGTGACATGACACATCGCCCATCACTAGTGATTTAGTTTTGTTTTGGGTTCGTGATTTGGGATTTGAAGTATAATTTGAGAGGTCAGCCGTAAACATGATTGGTAAGTCAGAAAAGGGTGTTAGGAAATGAATAATAATTTAAACTAAAGGGTAAGACTGTGATTATTTTAATAAAAACTAAGTAGGTACTTGAAAATAGTTCATTACTTAAAGGTGAAAGGATTTAAAAATACGCGTGACTTTAAATGAGTACAGAAACGAACAGGTATACAATTGCAATAATTTTCAAAACTCATTACTGAGCAGCATTTATTGTGCCTATCATAATAGCAGTAATTACATAATTTCAATACTAATTACCGACTTTATAATAAACAGCAACATTATTAAATTTAATAATTATAATTATTAATTATTACTAATTCTCCAACTAAAACGTATGTGGAAGCTGCAAAATGTATAACGTATTAATAAAATGGACGAAAAACATCCTTTAGTTTCAGTAAGCTCTCGTATAATCTGCTTTAGTTATTTGCTCCACCAAGTAAATGTAATTTAATAAATGGATTTCAGAAGAGCCGCGGAACACGGGTGTTTGTAAGGTTTTTGTGAGCGGACCTACATTTGCGCTGGAGTTGAATGAAACTTTGTGGATATTAATACTATGATCCTAGTTTTCTACGGGAACACCTACAACAAAATGAGGAAATGTTGATGTGTTTGTTAAGATTATCCTTTGACAAGGAGATTTGGCTAAGGCACGATTCGACCAAACATTAACCGAGAATGACTCCTGGTATAACTGACATATTGACAGTTTCAGTATGGGAAATATGACAAAACTGACTATTTATTCTGAGATTAATACTTATTTACTATTGTTTGGTCGAATCCACCCTAAGTATGATAAATGATAGCGCATCGTCTTCATTGTTCAAATAATTTATGCAGTAGATAGATGTATAAGTTTCTGGTTTAGTTCCAAGATAATAAATAATTTTATTCTATATGTGCGTCTTTAAAAAGTCAGTTACAGGAAAATTTAAACAATTCGAGATGACACAATTAAGGCCTTCTTATTGCTAAATGGGTCTCTTTACGAGACAAGCCAGTTAACAGCATTTAAGTAGAAATTCCATTTTTCAAAGAAGTTGCTTTCTGCGAGTACTCATTGGACTAATAAGAATGTATTTTCCTTTTCCCAGAACTTCATTAAAAATAATTTAGTACCTCTAACAGGAAAACAGTACGTGAAGTTAATTTGCATTTTTCCCACTAAACTCATTAAGCGCCAGTACTACCTAATTTTATCAGAATTAGTTACGTAGCTAAGGAGGTAAACGCTGCGCCTACCTATACTTATATAAGAAAATAACTGGTTGAGGCCGTACAGCAAAGTCAACGCTAGCTATTATTTTTGATTCTAGCAGAAGCCATAGAACAGTTTTTGGATTATTTTATAAGTAATCATATCTGAGCTTATTTTAAAGCAAACCAAAAATAAATATAATTAATTGTTTTATTGCTAAACAAGAGTTAAAATTGTTTATTAGGTAATAATTTTGTGATAGTAATTCATATAGCAACGTCCATAGCATCCACAATACAGCATTACAAAGTAGAAGCGGACTGCAAAATCTTTTAACGCTAAACCGACCTTAACTGTTTCTAACGGAACACGTTCAAGGAGAGTCGTTGTTGTCGTTATCGTTAAGCTACCGTCACAACAGCGTTAATAACGTTCCGGCGAATCGTTAGCACCATGCCACGGCGTTGTTAGATAGCCCAACGATTGCTCGTTCAAGAGTTCTAAATTTTGCGTTGCAAAGCGCCTTTTAATACTTAAGATTGTGATTTCTTACGAACGGACACCCCCAAGGGAGAGCCAGTTAGTATGGCACTGTTTATTAATGACACGCAGAGCATAATAAGAATAATTGGTTCTTTTGATTTCGTTCTTATTTTCATTGACATGGTGCATGTTATTATTTTCTTTATCTTCCTGTATTTTTTCTTTAGCTAATCTACAGTATAAACCGTCACTGATAAATTATGGTCTTGGTCACCGACAGTATTAAAATTTTTGAACTATGAAAATGATATTTATTAGTATACATGCATGTCACTAGAAAGTTATGATCAGGCTGAAGGTGGAAGCAAACTACAACCAGAATCCTTAGTCATAGAGTACTATTGTGAATTTTATGAATACAATACTAAGTATAGATTTATACAGCGAAACAATATCTAAACTAGTTTTGAAACTTTTTTGAATAATTAGGTAGGCAATAGGCATACATAATAGCAATTCAATATGGGCTAAGGATGTAAAAAGCTCTGTCATTTCACTAAAGAAAAATTATCACATCGCTGAGTGTAAAGCAAAAGCAGGATATTTCATGTAAAAATTAATAACAAAAGTTCATTATTAGAAAAGTTTCGTAAGCCGAGATTTTGACGTATTAAAATTCATTCATTCCCAGCGATTAACTTCGAGTTTTAATTACAGAATGTAGTGAAGAACTTTCATAAGTAGGTAATGTATGCCAGAAGTTCAGTGTGTATTTAAAACTAAGTAAAAGCTTGCGGCTAAGCTTTATGTAGACTTCTTCTTGTTTCCACCACAAATTATGTAAAACTAACCAGATATTTTGATAACAAAGTAGGCCAGACATGATTTAATTATCTTACTTTTGTTGGTTTTACAAGATCGCTTTAAGGCTGTGTTTTAGTAAGCCATAATTAATGTCTTGTTTGATGTAGCTAAGCAAATATTTATACGATAAAGAAATATCGTTAAAATTCAAAATTTATCTTAGTTAATGACTGCTATAAATCTCAAGCCCTGTTCTTCAATATATTCATGTGACAAAACGTTTGTCCTCCATATTTGATTTGATATCACTTCCTGGTGTGGCTCCAACATGCAAATGTCGGCAGACACCAGACACGGCCGGCGCATGTCTCGTGTGTATCAGACAGGTGAAGTTATGCGTTAACACGGTGTTGGATATTCGGCAAGGTTTGAGAACAAGATAACCATTCAAGAACTAACATCTTGATACTTGCAGATATATGAGAACAATAGAGAACAATGAGAAATGTTTATGTTTTAACGTTCATAAATCCATCTTCTTGCTCGGCCCCTCACTGATGAGGATAACGACCACAAGTGTTACATTTATAGTGTAATTCGTATACATATACCTACGCGAAATACCACTCACTGATTAATCACAAAATCTCAGAAATTATAACAACTCCAAACTTGAAATTAGGCTGGTAGATTCCTTATAGTTTATAGGATGTAGACATCCACTAAGAACGAAATTCTACCCTTAAGGGGGTAAAACAGGGGTTGATAGTTTGTATGTTTCACGCAGGCGAAGCCGTGGGAAAAGCTCATTTAGAAACTAACTGACAGCATTTAAACTTGTAGTCAGTATAATTGAAATGCATTAGTTACAAATGTACCAAGATCACAATTTATTTATTTATTTAGGCCAACCAACAAGACAGACACATAAAGAACAATTAAGAAAATACAAATAAAAAAAGTGTAACACTAACAGTACTTCTCGTAACTTTTAACTTCAAACCACAATCGTCAGATTTGTTTACACACGATATCTCAGTGTGTACACAGCGTGTCAGTGTGTGTGCCAGGTAGAGTTGTGCATACACACGTTGTCACACATATTTGGGAAGCACTTGTGCGTAGCCCAGGGGACGAATGGGTAACTGATGTGTTGAATCGTTTTTAATAGAGTGAAAATTGGGTTCCGAAAAAAAACATGTTCCATTTTAATTTGCTCAAACCAACAGATCGTAATTGAATGGTTATGTTTCTACCACTTCTCATTATATTAAAATTATGATTGAGTTAGTAAAAGGAAGAAAAAATGTATCTAAATAAATTCAAGTTTTGTGAAAGAAAATTCTTATAATTCTCTCTGGTAAATGTATTTTAATCTGTAAGTTTTGTATTATCTGTTATTTAATTATTTACTGTTCCATTATAATCATGCCTAAAGCTCCAAATCGAAATCCAATCACGATCAAAGTCTCATCTCAGTTGTCTGTACCAGTCATTTTCACTTTGTATCTTTGCGATTACGTTATCCTAAAACTGACGTTTGTCAAATTATCCCAAGCCCATCTCCAAGACTACAAAGCGCTCCTAAAACCAAACAAAATGGGTTCATTTCTTTATTCTCCCTTTGTTTGTGGAAATTATTAGGGCAGAGGTCACTGGAACAAAGCTTTTATTATCTATTTAAACACAAAATAAATCCTGAATGATGGCTCAAAAGGGACGCGTATTTTTCAGGCGAGCATGAGTTGTGGCACTTTCGTGATTAATTTTCAGCAAAAAATTCTTTTAATTCTGCTAATTAAACTGCTTTAGTGAGTTTTCTTGTTTCACTTTGCATTTTGATGTTTTAACTGTAAAAAAAAAACTTACAGGAATGTTAAATTGCGGTATTTTAAGTCAGGCATTTTTCCATAAATGAGGAATGGAACGCAAAAGTTGAAAATCTTATATGAGGTATTAGGTATATTGTTTATTATTCATATACTGACTATATTTCAATACGTCTAGACCACATACTTAAAGTTCATCAATTTACCGTTTCATATAAAAATACAAACGTTCATATAAGACGGAAAAATAAGCATATCTTCGACACAAAAGACACGGAACAAACAACTTTATGTAAAAGTAACGCGTCAGAGCAAACTGTCCTGCTATACTGGCTCAATCGTTCCCCAGACCGAAAACAAAACTGATAAAATAAAAGAACCTTGTAATGCAGAAAAACTCGTGGACAGTGTAGCTTGTGCAAATCCTAAAGGAGCATTTGGACGGTGCTCGCGTAACAGTTGTTTCTGCGACGCGCTCGGAGGGAATATTATTGCTCGCTTCCTTGTTATAGTGTTTTGAAAGAATGTAAGAAAGATTTGGACGCTTTCGTTTTTGATAATGACAATGACAGGTTTTGACAAAGTATTGCGAGTCTAGTGTTTTATTATGTTGCTGTTTTATTGTGAGATGTCTGTTACTACAACCATTGCACTTTTATCTGTATTGTTATTTAAAAAATAAGGTGTTCATTAAATAGGAAAACCAATTTGGGAACACGATAACTATTTAAAGTGAGCTTGAGTTTGTTTCACACGATATTACGAGTATTAAAACATAATATAAGGTAAGTGTATAACCGGACTGAATTAATCGAATCAATTTTAATCTGCAAGGGCTTACAATCAACTGGCACTGTTTTTGATCCATTTAGGTACCTGAAAATACATTTCAGGAAACATTTTTCCCAGAAATCTCAACGAAATGCCTACTCTACGTCCTGTTAATATTCCAACTGTCACCATATTTATCAATCTGTTTATAGAGTTACCCAGTCTCGTCGGACCTCCAAGAGGTACCTACCGGTCCGTCGCAGGGCGTTCCGGCAGTTACTCTCGGTTCCGGCCCTCACTGCCTTATTTATGTTTTGAGCACAAAATAAATTCGGCGTAAGAGGTATTTGTGAGGGCGGGGGAGTCGCGCGAATGAAGTTTTATGTAACACATGAGATTGCGATGCTGCGTGATAAAAGAAGGCGCAGTAGGCTTGCTGGAAAATGGCGGAATGACAAACAATATTCGCGTCTGTTTAAGATAAATAAAAAAGGTTTTTAAACTTTTTTGGGGCTTTTCATAGGCTTTCTTATAACAACAATATCGTCGAAAGTCGTAGATCGGGTAATTTATGTTTCATTAACATAATTAGGGTCCAGTACAGGACGCTCTACGAGCTGGGGCAGGAAATTTCTTGAGTGGCGACCACGAGCCGGAAGACGTAGCGTGGGCAGGCCTCCCACTAGGTGGACCGACGATCTAGTGAAGGTCGCGGGCGGTGCCTGGATGCGAGCGGCGCAGGACCGGTCTTCGTGGAAATCCTTGGGGGAGGCCTTTGTCCAGCAGTGGACGTCTTTCGGCTGAAATGAACGAACAGGACGCTACCGGTAAAAATTGGCGTTAGGTAATTATCTGAGCTTACTTTATAGTGCTTTCAAAGTACGAGTGAGTAGGATTCTCGCTAGCGACTGCGTAAAAAAAATAAATTAATAAAATTGTATGACATATTCTACAGCGCCCCTAGCGGCTACTTTCAAGAAACAAAATCTTCATAGAGATTTTTGACGTACTCGCTAGCGAGCATACCTAACGTAAACTCATGGTAGGTACACAGGAAGATACGAGTAGGTTCATGATTTTAATGTGATTTTACTGTAATTCTGTCCTATTGCTCCACTGCAACCAGAAACAGTATAAATACTTACGCTACGAGAATAATAATAGAATATTTGGCGTGTGCTTCGTTTTCTCAAGACGCGATTCTACTGAAGCTTTTTCTATCTATGTTACGATCTCCCCTCAGCCGTAAGATATGTGCGGTTTGCCTTTTTACTAAGCGGCGTATTCTGATTGTGCGCGATGAGGGGTGCGAGCGATATTATATCGAATGCTTAGCTGAGCGAGTAAACAGCGGAGATACGACGGGTTGTATACGCCTATTACAGCGTCAATGATTGCGGAGCTGATCGTTGGTTTTTTGAATAAATCAATTCAATTATCACGGCTATTTGATTGGCTTTCTAACCGTATTCACAAACATTATTTTGAAGTCTCACAGTGCACGTGGACGCACAGGGTCACAAACGAAACAATCACAGAGCTCTATTCAACGCTGTGCGTTCGATTTGCTGCTTCACTTAAGTAAGCATCGTTTATGAATACGGATGATGTACATGTGGAGTGCTACTACAGCGAGTAGAAGACGAGTAAAGGAACTTATACAAATACATATTTGTGACTCCGGGTGTGAACGCCCATTCTCATTACACTAACATTTGTCTTGGCAAGAATAAAGCCTTGGACAGACCAAACGCAGGGCAGTAGCAGCGCAGTTTAAATGCAGGCCCGCGCAAGTTGTAATACAAGAAAGTCTTTGAAGTATGTCACACCAAATTTAAACGCGGGCCCGCGCTCCAACCGCGCCACACTGCAACTGCCAAAATACAAACGAGGCGGCGCGGGTGCCCGACAGAAGCGGCGCAAACGCGGGTCCACGCTGTTGTATTACTATGGCGGCCATATTAGCATGACACACCGGACGCAGGGCGGTAGCAGCGCGTTGAAAGCGGTTTTCGAATATTTAAATTTTTGACAACCGCTCGCGTTGCAACTGCTTTGAAACTGCACTGCTTTCAGTGTGTCTTAGCCGCGCTGCAACTGACCCGCACTGCTTCTGACCCGCGTTTGGTCTGTGGAAGCCTTAAAAGTGCTACAGCCTGCGTTGTAAGTCTGACATTGAAAGTTTTTATTTCAGACAAATAATAAATAATATAAAGGCTTAAAAACATTTCATAGAAACATCATAAATTGTAATCAAATTATATTTCAACAAAACGTTGTCGGCAAGGACATGAAAGATTTTGATTCATAGCATTTGTGACAAATTCTTTAAAAGCTCGTCATGTAACATGTTATACTCGTCTCAACATGATATCCCGGCTCCGAGGGTGCCTAACAAAGGCCTAGCCTGGAGCGCCGGCCGATGACAGGGGTCCTTTAATCGCCTGCCCCGTTTAGTGGCGCTCGAAATGACGTAGGAAATAGGCACAAAGGTTCCGACGTTTGACATTTAAGTCTGTTAATGATAGACATATATTTGTATTTATTTAGTGCTCATGAATAGTTGCTAACAAAAAGAAAATTGACAAAAACGTGCATACAGTTATGTGGGCTGTCAGAAACATGTCGTTTCTGCGAGGGCATTCAATTATTGGTTTTCGGATAAAAGTTACAAAACCTTTTCATATCATGAATAGAATAGAATAGAATAGAATATATTTATTTGTAATAAATGTGGTACATACATAGGTGTTTTAAGTTTAATTGAGCATTTCACATTTAGCTAAATTTTAGCATACAAATATTCATTACAAAATTAATAAAATGTCACACTAATAAATTACATTACATTAGAGATTGATTATTTAGGAATTCGTCAATTGTATAGAAGACATTTTGTATGAGCCATTTTCGTAATGTCGACTTAAAACTAGTGTAAGGAAGCTCTTTCATGCAAGCAGGTATTTTATTAAAAATCTTAATGCACATTGCGTAACAATTTCTTTGAAAACATGCAGTTCTAGGTGTTATGTCTAATATGAGTCTATGTGGATTTCTTGTATTAGTCCTATAATAGTCCTTTGCTTCAGTAAATAGTTCATGATTTGACTTTACGAATTTTGCTATCTCCAAAATATAGATGGAGGCTAGTGTTAATATTCCCATAGTCAAAAAGTGTGGTCTGCATGATACGTCAGGGGCAATCCCACATAAAGCTCTAACACAGCGTTTTTGAGCAATAAATACTTGCTTTGCTCCAGGGCTGTTTCCCCACATTATGATGTTTTTATTTATTAAGATACTCCAAGCCTAGGTGTATTTTTGGTAACAAAATTCATTCCATTTCAAATTCAATTTCAATTCAAGAAAATTACCCAACCACACGCCCGTTCGATTACTTCACCCCGAAACAAAAAGTGCAATACTTTACGCATCGCATCGTTGTACAGAAAGAACAAGTTTAATAAGAGCCCGCTTCCGTAATTGCTACCACTTTCTAAACAATTTCTATACGAAAACGTTGCAGCATTTTTCCGAAATAGCTTTACAAACAGGAGCATCGTAGGCTCTTTATTAAATTGCGAGGCACGGTCCCTCATGAATTTTGCCTCGACGACGAAACTACACACCTGATTTCGCCTTAAAAATTCATCGCGGTCGAGATTTTGATTCGATTATACGATTCGAATCACGTAAGAGGCCGATCGCGAGAATGCGTAGCGTTTAGGAGACGCTACGAAGGTGGAATTCTGTAGTGTTTATGGACCTGGATTAGCTTTCTGGGTCTGTCAGGCTGTGTGCTGTCTGACTTATCAGTATTCAAAGAGAGTGCGAGCAGAAATTCATAATATTTATGTTACAAGCATTTGATGTTGTAATAGCATTAAGAACAAAATATTTGGTGTATCTTTGGTTTCTATTTTGGTAGTTTTCTGATTGATGTGAGTCGATAACTTATAAGCACAAAGCGGCTAGGAATATTTTTCAGTATTATTGAATATGCGTGGGTTGGAATTGGGGAGAAGAATGTAGAATATTTTAAGAAAATAAGGATTTGAATGGGGATGAAAAATTTTAACTTTTTATGGGGAAACATAATAATTACCTACCTCAAGTGAGGCATATATAATAGGTAAAATTCTATATAATGATGGTATGGTCAGGTATATAATTTAGTCCAGTATTAAATGACAAGATGCGCGATATACTCTCTGTAACAAAATATGGGGTAGAAGCTAGTTCTAAATAAAACCCAGCGGTATAAAAACACGCTCGGTGGGGTATTACTTTGAACAATATCGTTTTGTTATACAAGAGCACACTTTGCCTCGAGCAAGACAAGTTTGTAGTGCTTTAACGAGCAAGTTTAAGGTAAATACATGTATTTTTACTAGTGCTTTTAAAATTCCAAAAAGTTTTGACACATCTGTGTGCCTACCATGAGTTTACGTTAGGTGTGCTCGCTAGCGACTGCGTAAAAAAATGACATTTAAATGTATGACATATTGTGCAGCGCCCCTAGCGGCTACTTTCAAGAAATAAAATCTTCATAGAATTTTTTGACGTATTCGCTAGCGAGCTCACCTAACGTAAACTCATGGTAGGCACACTGAAGTTTCAAAGCTTTAAAGTGGACATTTAGAGTTGAGACGAGATCGAAGGCATATTTGTATGCATTACAGCGCCGAGTGCGGGAAAGTAATTTACTCGTAGTTATCTAGTTGTATTAAGGCCCGAACTGGCCCGTCCTATGAATACGAAACAAACCATAATTATTGGTTCTGAAAATCTTATGACCAGTGCCATCAATATTTGTAGTAGCCACGGTAATGCGTTGTTTTCAATGCATTATGCATGAATTGATATTTCTATCACTTGTTTATTCTTCTTTTTATTTATGGGTTGTTATAATGTTAAAACACTACAGATTCTATTTAGAGTGTGTGCACTTGTAAGTAAGCAGTAAGCAGCGCAGGGCCGTTCATTGTGGAAAACCTTGGAGGAAGCCTTTGTCCAGTAGTGGACGTCATTTGGCTGTAACGAACGAACGAACGAATACTTGTAAGTACACTGTACAGTGTCCCACAAAACACATATTTCAGTTCCGTTAAATGAATATCGGAGCTTTGACGGACGAATTGACATAAGTACTTTACATAAAATCATATTATTACAACTAGGCTATATGCACTTGTGAGGAAGATTGCTTCAAGAATCAGAGTGCTTCCTACATACATTTTGAGGCCTTAATCACCAGTTGTTACAAAGTGATAACAAATCAAATAGGTATTAATTGAAGTTAGAGGTATCCACCGCATCCGTTGAAACAATTTACATTACCTCACCGATAATTACCTATTTATTAGGTATTTACTGGCATATGGGTTATTAATATCGATGGATTATCCACCGGCAATGGACGGACATTGATAATTGAAGCGAGACCGCAAAACGGACACATTCGCAGATTATCCCGGCTTGCATTTTATTGCACAGAACAAAACACAAAAAGTTTATCGTTACAGAGCTACTGATATTTCAAACGGACTAAAAAGAATTATTCATTTTTCACATTCATTTATTTATTTATTTTCAACACTCAACTCAATTATGGACACAAACAATCTAAACACGTAACCGATAGTAGCTAATATCAGAGCAACTGATGTTTTTATGAATTTGAAATAAAAATGGAAACGTTTCATTTCTGAATTTGAAGCTTTATAGTTCAAATAACTTTATTTAAATACTATTTTCACATTCTATTTTAGTGTTTCTTTTATGTGACTTGCAGACTTCTTTACAATTATGAAAATTCGTCATAAAATAATCAAGGCGAAATTTCGCTTCACAATTACGAGTAAGTATTAGCGTATTGTAAAATGAACCGTTGGATAATAATTTTAGTCGAATGTGGTTAATATTTTACAGCTAGTTATACTCAACTGACACTCAAAGTACTGCATTGAAAACCGAACTTGGTTATCGATATGCAACCATAATCGGGCTTAGTGATTTCTTCGCACAATACCATCGCTCAAAAACCTCGTTAGTCCAACATTTACCAAATTAACGATTGCTAAACATAACCAAACTGCGATTTGGTTGCAAATAGCCCAGGGGTTTCCAATCTTTTTCATCCCGCGGCGGACTTACAAATTTATTAGTATTACTATTTTGTCACGGCGCCCTAGCCTTTGAAAAAGGTACAGTCGAAAGACGGGTGAGTAAAGACGTTCGACGACGATCAATGGTTTTCAAGTGCTAACGCGACGCAAAGGATTCACGGCGCTCCATTCTACTTTCTACCGCGGCGCACACTTTGGGAACCCCTGAAATAGCCCATAACTATGCTGCGAGGCAATTATCAAATGTGCTGAACAAAGTGGCCATTGTGACGGCGGACAAATACTACAGCGCCGGATTAACACCCGATTGTGAGTGCCGTTTCAAATATTGGCTTAGTGTACATTATTTACAACTATTAGTTTAAATAACGATAAACTGTGACGCACAGTGGTAAATAGTCCTTTCTACAAATGACAAAGAATCAATCAAAAGAATCAATCACGGATTTACACAACGGCCAGTCCGCATCCAGGAGCTTTCTGAAATCTTCACCAGATAGTTGAATCACCGAGTAGTTTAAAAAATAATTTCATTGAGCAAAAATATATCCAGTTAATACGCACCAAGTGGTAGATATAATAAATGTATCGTTGAGCAAAAATCTTTCCATGTATGTACTCTATTTCCAGTTTTTTTAACCGACATTCTTTTGTTGCATTTAAAACTCATAAAATATGTAATTTCACCAAACTTAATTTGTTTGTGTAAAAAAGTTAATTAGATTTGGAAATAAAACTTATGTGTTACTGACTGAGATAGTCAGGTCGTTATATAGCAACCAGATGGCAAAACCTTCCTCTCAATACGTGACACTTCAGTGACTGTCGGACCCTAAATATGACAGGGGAAACGAAGAAAAGGTACAGTCGGTAGCACACCAGTGTAGCAAAATAGCTCCTGTTACAAATACATAAGGTGTCACAGTGTTTGGCATGTGCGGTCGTTTGTACATAGATTCTATGTCTGCGTACACAGGCATACATAATGTTTGTCTAAAGTTTGGATAGAGAAAGATGACTGAAGGTTTTCTTTTTATTTCTTTTCTTCAATCATTTTTTTTTTTCATTCAATGGTTTCTCGCAGCCAGCACGACTATCTTTTGACTTTTGATTAAATCGTTTGTAAGTTATAACAAACTAATAAAAATATTTACTTACGATAATATTGTTACACAGAAAATTAAATTTCCCGAATCAAATGTATTAGAAAACTTTTTGCTATAAAATCTATTTTGTAGGTATCTTGTTATTTTGTTCAGATTATCCATAACTCGATGAAAAATGTTCTTCTAACGATAAATAAGTTTTATTTTCAACGATTTCCAAGAAATGTTTTTCATGGTAAAATATAAGTAGAAACTTTTCGTTGATACGAGTATTTTGCACTAAGTTCAAAAAGAAAACTGTACTGTTCTTTTCTTTCTAGGTATTCGTAAAACTCTATAAAATTTTGTGGCAGTATTCTGTTACAGAGCTCCAACTAATAAAGTGGATGCGTTTTAACACACGAGTTACTTAATAATTTAAGAGCTGTAACCGAATCCTTCGGGTCAATACCTGTTAGCCACGAATCCTCGAATCGCCATAAACTAAAAATCGGACAAATAACAATCTTATCTTTACCACTGTAAAGTGTGTTTTGGCATGTCACTGAAGTTGCACACATTAATAATAACGCGAAGCTTTTACCCTACGCAGCATGACAAAAGGGCTACTATACGGATTTGTTCTCGTCCGAAATTTATACGTTCAGAGGAAAGTATATTACCCGGAATTGGGTTGGTGACTTCTGAAATGTCGCGCAGATAAGAGGAAATACGGTAAACAGGCATTGGCTACTCGAGAAAAGAATTTTCTGCGATGTAATGTATTAAACCTTTACCTCCTTATTACAAAAAGTNTCAAAAGATTCGATAGTTCGTTGTCAACCAAAAGACGTCCACTGCTAGATGGAACCTTCACGGATTTACACAACGGCCAGTCCGCATCCAGGAGCTTTCTGAAATCTTCACCAGATAGTTGAATCACCGAGTAGTTTAAAAAATAACATAATTGAGCAAAAATATCTCCAGTTAATACGCACCGAATGGTAGATATAAAAAATATATCATTGATTAGATTTGGAAA
Source organism: Ostrinia furnacalis (assembly GCF_004193835.3). Classification (NCBI taxonomy): domain Eukaryota; kingdom Metazoa; phylum Arthropoda; class Insecta; order Lepidoptera; family Crambidae; genus Ostrinia; species Ostrinia furnacalis. Next base: position 423,124 of record NW_021133692.1, on the reverse strand, counting down.
TAAAACTTATGTGTTAGTGACTAAGATAGAAAGCAGGTCGTACATAGCAACCAGATGGCAAAACCTTCCACTCAATACGACGCGGCGTGACACTTCAGTGACTGTCGGACCCTAAATATGACAAGGGAAACGAAGAAAAGGTACAGAAGGTAGCACACCAGCCTATACACTTTTGTAGCAAAATAGCTCCTGCTGCAAAGACATAAAGTGTCACCATGTTTGGCATGTGCGGTCGTTTGTACATAGATTCTATGTCTGCGTATACAGGCATAGGTACATAATGTTCGTCTAAAGTTTGGATAGAGAAAGACGACAACTTGGAGGTTTTCTTTGTTTTTTCTATTCTTCAATCGTCTTTTTTTCATTCAATAATTTCTTGCAGCCAGCATGACTATCTTTTGACTTTTGATTAAATCGTTTGTAAGTTATAACAAACTAATAAAAATATTTACTTACGATAATATTGTTACACAGAAATTCCCAGAATCAAATGTCTTAAAAATTTTTTTAGAAAATCAATTTTGTAGGTACCTTGTTATTATTTATTTATTTATTTATTTTTGGGAAACATACAGTTACAATATAATTTAACTTAGGTGCAGTAAGAAAACATTATATATTATGTTCAGATTATCCATGAAAAATGTTCTTCTAACGATATAAGTTTTATTTTCAACGTTTTCCAAGAAATGTTTTTCATGGTAAAATATTCGATGAAAAATGTTCTTCTAACGATATAAGTTTTATTTTCAACGTTTTCCAAGAAATGTTTTTCATGGTAAAATATAAGTAGAAACTTTTCGTTGATACGAGTATTTTGCACTAAGTTCAAAAAGAAAACTGTACTGTTCTTTTCTTTCTAGGTATTCGTAAAACTCTATAAAATTTTGTGGCAGTATTCTGTTACAGAGCTCCAACTAATAAAGTGGATGCGTTTTAACACATGGTTACTTAATAATTTAAGAGCTGTAACCGAATCCTTCGGATCAATACCTGTTAGCCACAAATCCTCGAATCGCCATAAACTACAAATCGGACAAATAACAATCTTATCTTTACCACTGTAAAGTGTGTTTTGGCATGTCACTGAAGTTGCACACATTAATAATAACGCCAAGCTTTTACCCTACGCAGCATGACAAAAGGGCTACTATACGGATTTGTTCTCGTCCAAAATTTATACGTTCAGAGGAAAGTATATTACCCGGAATTGGGTTGGCGACTTCTGAAATGTCGCGTAGATAAGAGGAAATACGGTAAACAGGCATCGGCTACTCGAGCAAAGAATTTTCTACGATGTAATGTATCAAACCTTTACCTCCTTATTACAAAAAGTTGAACACTAATAAAATTGAAATTGGCATTTAGGCTAATTTTAACCTGACTTTAACTGTGACTATAACGATAACCGATGTTTTTTGTATGGAGTTTGACAGATTATTATGACGATTTTATTGATAAAGTAAGATGGTGAAATGCAACCCAGCCTTAGTATGGAAATGTCATCTTAAACTATAGTTACTTCCTGTCTTAAAGTCAACGGTACTTTCTAGTATCGTTATGAATAAGTATTTTGTCTAAAAAGCACCTTTTTAATACATTATGTATTTTTGTATGAGGAGGATCGTGCAAGCAACTTACATTCAAATGAATACATTATCCAACCACACATAATTCAGGGCCGCAACCAAAACCCAAAAAGGGCTAATTTCACGTTATTCCAACGACCAAAATTAGGCATAACTTCGCACTTATTGATACAAATGAGTCTACTTCAATCGAGCGTGGAACATTTTGCCGCAACTTTCCAAACCGCTGCAGATAGGACTCTATGATCGGGAGCATAAAGTTTATAATTGCATGAAAAATGATATTCTAACTGGGTTGTTACTGAAATAATTAGCAAGCTCATTAGGGACCGTTTTGCTCTATAATCATTATCTTGTTTGAATAAAGTAGGTTATGGGCCCAACACGCAGTTATGGAAATTTCATAAAATTCACGAGATGATTTTGAAAGTGCTTCGTACGCAGGTTAATTCAGATGGGCACTAATAAGAAGGAGGGTACCAATCTGTTCGTGTCTTCGATCTGATATATTTTTTTTCTTTTTATTTATTCAATTCAAATTCAATTATACCGCACAAAGTCATAAACACTGTAATAAAAATTAATTACAATTTATACAAATTCTGAGCCCAAGTCCTTTGGTAAATTAATAAGGATCGTGTCCTTTAGTGGAGACTAAAATGATCGGACGATGATAGATGGCGATGCAAAACTAAAATAATTCTCATCTAAACTCTTAGATGAGAAATCTTTGGGGGAGGCCTTTGTCCAGCAGTGGAAGTCATTTGGCTGAACGAAAACTCTCACAGAGTTAATTCCAAATGAGGTCTTTAGTTTAACTACGAAATACAATTTTGAATAATTATGCTTATTGCTTAGTCTCAGTAATTACTTCGTAATGGAATATTCATTAGCTCATAATACTCGTACTGAGAGAGTAAATTATGTAATGGCTCCATCAACTCATTCATGAGCAATCGGCATAGCAACGCCTCGTTCCTACTAATTCGAATGCGAATGTGTGTTTGTCTTTAGATCTAAAGTTCTTACTTACAGAAAGAGCTGGTTAGTTCCTATATGCACCAGTACCGCTACGCACCACTCATAAAATACGAAGAATGTGGTTCGTGGCTGTACTTTTTTGTAAGTATTTTAAGAGTGGTGCATAGCGGAACTGCGGAACTAACCGGAACGAACGAGCAATAGAACGAACGTAGCTTAGATCTTAGAACATTCTGTTCCGATTCGCACAAAGATTTCTTATACTAGCGCCTGAACTGGGCTTCGTCCGGATTTTAGTCAAGTGTTGACGTACTTATTTGACTAAAATCCGGACGTTGAAATTAGCTTTAGCTTTCGTTCGTTCGTTCGTTCGTTCGTTTCAGCCGAAAGACGTCCACTGCTGGACAAAGGCTTTAGCTTTATCAACATAAAGATCCAGTTAATTTCAACGTTCGGCCAGGTGAAGAGTAGGTCATAATTCTTTTCTCTGGTTATTATGAAAGCCAAACAATATTGTTGTATGTTAGACGCATATCTAACTACTTGCTTTTTATGTTCTTTTAACACGTCTGCCAAAAACTGGTATTTTTATGAATTAACTTATGTCTGCGTTCAAACTTTATTTTTTATTATCATAAAGACTATGTACTCGATAACTCAGCAGAAAAAAGTTCGTCTTCTTTCTGAAATATAAAGCAAGTAGAGCCACAGAAAGAACGTAGTTAATAATAATTATATCTGCAAGCCGTTTATAATAATTTATGCTCACAATCCGGCGTTCCATCGCTGAATAAATAATTGTTAATGAAAAACACAAATAATAACTAATTGGAGACGTGATTTTGTAGAACGTAATGTTATATTTTAAAACGGAACTGCTTGCTTATTTATTTCGCTTATCGTAGCGCTAACTTAAATAATATATTGCTTTACATTACGGCATGATAATAAATTCACAAAACAAATTAGTACGTACTTATAGTTTGTTAATTTTTTAAATATAATTTAATTTGTTAATTTATAATTAATACTCGTACGAGTATCTATTAATGGGGAATAAAGCTCTGTAATTAATTTTTGAGTGGTTTTGTATGTACATTTATGGTTATCGTTTGTAGTAGGTATTTTGGGAAATCAATTCAAATTATTGAATAACCTTTATTATCTGAATTATCAGATACTTTGGACATTTAAATACTTAAACATTTAATATTTTGGCATATAAAGGACACTTTACAATTTAATATGAAATAATATTTTTGGTTTGACATAATTATGAAATAATGAATGCTGTGGCTTCCACATGACAATAACCGTTAAAATATTTTTCTCTCGAGATGCCGTCTTTTGGATGAAAATTAAATGATTGAGTCCTCTACTCTACAATTGGCAAAAACTTACAGAGTTTGCTCAGATCACTGCCCTGAACACAAAACCATTACTCTTTCTTCCCAGATGCAAAAACTAACGTTTTTATTCACCTTGCTTCGGATTTTTGTGCATACTTTTCCTGTCTTTTTGCCACTTCTTCACTTCCAAGCTCCCATTTCCCCTAAAGTATTTTCTCCGACGATGGTCACGTTACAAAATAAATCTGTGGACATCTTTCTAGACTCGTTAATTTTGGCGTTGGCCGATCAATCACTCAGCACAATTTCAGGAGGGATTAATGGCGAAACATAGTTTACGGAAACAAGAATAGCTGAAAAAATCTCAGTAAGAAAAGTTAAAGTTCAGAAAGATCGGACGGGCCAAGCGTGTCACAGCCTCCCTGCGCACCTGGCGAGGCTAATTCTACATAATTGAATTTGAATGGTTCCTTTCGGCCCCGTTAGTTGTAGTAGGCTCTGGAGAATCGTATAAGTTTGTTGTATTGTGAAGTGAAATCGTAGAGCAAGATTAAGCTCGGGCGTTAAGAAAGTGTGTTCGAGTTTTAGTTTGATGCTTTGTAAGTTTTATTCCGCTGAAGTGCATTTCAATGCATTGCTGAATTATGATCTAGCTGCAATTGTTTTTTTAATCTGTTTTTATTTAGGGACTTTTGTTCGAAAACATGCCAGTCCCATCGAATCTTAACCTATGCTTTACATTACTCTTATTTTTTGCGGATCTCAGTTCACTTAGAGTAATATCTATCAAATCAATCGGCATAAAGCCAACCATACTGTGAAATATTAATAAGTTCTTTACATTTTACGAATCAGCTGAAATCTTCCATAATTTTACATAATTATACCGGAATCGAACCCACAATCTCCAGAACAAGATACAAACTGCATCGTCCAACCAACCGTAAATATCTATCATCTAAATAGCGCACATTCTTTGCCAAAACATACGTCAGGGCGCGGACAGCCACCTCTATGAATATTAACCGAAATGATACACGCCAGTATTTATCTGCGCTTTAATATGTATGAAGACTATTTACTGTTCCTGCTGTGTATTCTTGAGGGTCGTGGCGGGATTTGCTCGCTGTTGTAATTATGATACAGCGGTGGGAGATGCCAAGAGATGGTATCGGATGTTCTTCTATCGTCGGACGAAATGTACCTCCAACTATCAAATTAAATATCACTAGAAACAGTGTAACCAATTTAAAGTTGGATACCTCTAAAAACACCCTTTATAACTTGTAAGTCTTCAAAAAGCGAATGAATTGGAATTTACTGGGTAAACTTGCTCTATCTTGGATCTCATTAACACTTCAATATTATATTCATAAGTGTGATTGAAGTCAAAAGTAAACTCGATGTTACACAAAATAAACAACACCTAATACGATTTTAATTCAAGTAATGTATTATTGTGATAGATTGAACATTTCTTTATCAACAATTTAAATAAAGGTTCTGAAATTTTCATGTACCTGAGTGTCATAAAGAGCAGCAATTTCCTAATCCAATGTTTTTTATCAGAATCAGTATCCGAAATCCAAACCGCAGATCGGACAGAACTAAACATTACTGCACTATGCAAACCGTCCACGACGATAGCTAGAGCTGGGCATTTGCCAACTTTTAATGAATCTAGTTGTAAATTTTACACGTAATGGAATAACTTACTAGTAAAATAATGCACTGAATTCCCTCAGTTGGAGTTGAATTTGTGCTTAATCTTGCTGCTAGTGATGTGACTTGTTAATTGACTCTTGATTTTGTCGATAATCTGCCTCATTTTGATACGAGTATTTTTATTGACTAAAAAATGAAATCTAATATATTACTGAATACCATAAGAGCTCTATTAATTCACTTTTACTTCCCTCTAACGCTTGGTAACTGCAGACTACTTGGTTTAAATGTCTTATTGTTTTTAGCAGTGAATAGTATTGGAGGAATTTAGATATGGGAGACGGCGTATGTGACTGTACCAGACAGTCTGCCAATAGAGAGAGATGGAGGGAGATCGTGCGGAGAGTTGTATCCGCCTCTACAACCGATGTGAACAACGCCTCAACGTGACCACGACCGCTTTGCGCAGAGCGTAACGAATAGGAAGAATTTAGATATTTTAAATTAAATAAAATGTCCTCATTTCACTATGCTCAGTCTCGTGTCTCGTCTAAGCTTATTATCTACAACTATGAGTACCTACAATCCTACATACTACCATCAGTAACTACATACTTTTATCGTTACACATAATAATTTATCGACCGTTGGCCTCACTGCTTGCGTTTCCCAAAGGGAGTGTTTTTAGGCCGGTGTCGGCGGCGCTGGCAAAGCGTCAAAGGGGCTATTTCAATAATTGCATCCATTATTGCACCTAATATAACTTGCGTGGTGACTAGACTAGGCTTTATCTTATGGAAGCAATTTTGCAGCTGCTACATCCTTATCTAGATATCGTTCGTTCGTTCGTTTCAGCTGAAAGACAAAGGCCTCCCCCAAGGATTTCCACAAAGGCCGGTCCTGCAGCATCCAGCTCGCATCCAGGCGCCTCCCGCGACCTTCACCAGATCGTCGGTCCACCTAGTGGGAGGCCTGCCCACGCTAAGTCTTCCGGCTCGTGTTCGCCACTCAGCTCTACGAGCTATGTGCCCTGCCCAATGCCACTTGATTTTAGCGATTCTGCGGGCTATGTTACTTAGTCACACTGGTCATATCTAGATATACGGCACTAAAAATAAATACTTAATATTGGTGCTTACAAAACCAACTCAACTTTGACTAATGAATTCCTTTTACACCGTGCCCTATAATGATACATACAAACACATTATTATCACGTAAATAACTCTTGTTTGCGCTACACTTACACTCACCTACACTTTGCTTTATATTTAATCAACTCTCGGCCGTCATTTACATACACGTCGTTCACAAACATGAAATTGTACACACTTTTCTCTAATGACATACAAACACAGTCACCTACGGTCTATGGGCGCGATAAAATCGTCAGCAGCACTAAATATCACGCTTAAACCTCGAATAAACACCTTTATATCGTTTGAACAAGGTCTACTATCTTTGTGACCGTTGAGTACACTGTACGGCCCGACTCTCCGTTGACGTAAACCTATCTGCATACAAATTATAAACCGCTTACATCTGGCGTACGAGTTGAAACCTTACTTACACATGTTACGTTTCCTAATGCGATGTTCGTTCCAAGTCCACATTCAGAGGAACCCATGTTGTAGATGTCATACGTAAGTTGACAGATGTGGAGTGCCGAACGCTGGATATTGTTTTGTATTGCGAAGGATGGTCTGGTCAAGTGTAGTGATTGGGCCATCTTTATTGTGAAAGGATTCGGCTCCTATTGTATTTTTGATTTATGAAGCTCGCCTATTGTTGGACCACGTTTCCATCATTTACTTGACTGGGATACAGTTTGTGCGTCTGACGCAATTCTTTTATTCATTTCTAGTATCTTTCAGTGTTTTCCGGATACAAACAAAGCATCGCAGATAGTAAAATCATGCATGATCATTCGATGTTGTTAAGACATAAATAAAATACTAGACTGATTAAACTAGACTGACACCTTTACCTGGTCGCGCCTAATGCTATGTTTGAAGGTAGATTTGGGCCACTTAAATTTTGTGAACCCAAGTTTAGAATTCATTTTGTACTAAGTATGTAGATACATTTCTTGTGAATGAGTTATATTTAAACAAAATAACTGTCTTATGCTCTACAATGAAGCATTTGAAAAAGCATTTCTTGAGTACCACATTAGAATTTGACTCAAACTTCTACGTCACCTAAACGTTATTCTTTTGTTTTCCGCCTCAAAAGTGACGAGTGCAAAATGTATTTTTAAAATGACTGTAATTTTTATACACGCAACTCGAGCTGGAGTGACGTGAAGAGCGATCGCTTTCGTAGTTGCTACCGCTTTGTGGCTGTGACGCGGAAACCGAATGTTTTAGCGTTTTGTGAAGCACGCTCGTGAACAAAGAGGGAGTAGGTACGTCATAAACGTGTTGATAAATATATTATATTTTAGTGGAGTAAGCGCAATTTACTGAGTTAATTTGTTATCAAAAATACTTACTAGACTTTACGTGACTACTGAAGCAGGGATTTTTTCTTTTGGGGATATTACCTAAGTTCATTCAAACCTGTTAATTTGAACTATTTCTACACGGGTACCAAGCTCTATAAAGAACGTANAGAACGTTTAAGATTGTAGTAGTATTTTTTCTGCTAATATACTTTTCAAAAGAGCTTTTAAAAAATCCAATCTGAAAAATCGTTGCAGACAGCGCAAAAAATAACCACATCAATTAAAGTACTATGACTGTATGTGACAACACTCAAAACCTGTAACGTATTTCCACGAAATACCAATTTATCGGCACTGGCATATATTCGAGATCAGATAACTGCAAATACTATATCTCGCTCCATAAACGTTCTAACTGCCCGGAGCAATTATCGCTACAACAGCATCAGGGCCTGCTGTCAACTCAGAGAAACGGAATCCAAATGAAATTCAAAATCCGAACCCAATATGTAATCTGCAAATGATGCTGACTGCGGGCCCGCTAATTGGGACTTTATGCCCTCGGAATACGGGCGTTCGTCATGCTGACAGCCCGCACGTCATTGCCGTCACATTGACGGAGTTGACTCGTCCGCGTTTGAGATCGTCGTTAGCTTTGCGTTATGGTCGCTTTGATTAGTTTGGTTTGCGCTGTTGATGTTTTTCGAATAGAAGGATGCTGCAGGTTTAAATAGAATTGAGAACGAGTTCTGCTGTAACGAGTTACGAAACTCACTATGTCAAAAAATACACATGGCCATGTCAGAAGTAGTTTTGAAAAGTCAAATAACAAACTACCTTTTCGAATAGATTCGTTTTATTTCCTGTAGCCAACACTAAGTGTAATAAAATATTATCGTATTCATAATCCTTTTTAGTTTTCTTTCTGAATCTCACTTAACACCAGGTGCGATTGCGGTCAAATACCAGCCTTGTTATGCATAAAAATATACAGTCGAACGATTGGACAGCGGTGGCTTAGTAACAGGATTACGTTGGCATCTTTTGAATAGGGGTCTCTAAAAAATGCCAATATTAACTAGTTAAAGTCTAGGTTAATAGTAAAAAAAAATCTTTCATCATATCCATCAATAGCTATCAACAGCTAGACTCACAAAAGAGTTGGCAAGCGAGTCGAAAGCGCAGAAACTTTCTGCCGGCGTCAATGCCAGCGCAGATCAGTGTTGCTTTGTGTCTCTTTGCCTTCGTTTTGCAGACGCGCGCCAGGTGTTGTGAACTTTATTGACGCGCCTGGGATCAGTTCACAATGATAGAAGGATATGAAAGAGAAAATGTAGCTATGTAGGTAAATGAAGCATTTAGCATGAAATGACTTTTTTAGATTTGCGACGGTTTGCGTATTGGACCGCGCAGTAGTTACGCAAAAATTGTATAATGAAAAAGCGTTATCCAAATTATCAGAACCAAATGAGATTAGATAGCCAGTACAATAGCTGAAACAATGATAACGAAATAAATAGATACTTAGATATGCAAAGATTTAGAGGAAATTATGGAAACCCCTGGGGAGTGTTTGTCCAGCATTGGACGTCATTTGGGTGAAACGAAAGAACGAAAAGTAAATTGGTGTTATAAAGCAAAAAAAATAATTAAAATATCGCCGATACTTCGTCTCTCTGTAAATTAATCGCATCTTTGTGTAACTAACGTCATCATAACACCTAATGGACAGTCAACACTAATCAGAAAATAGTGAAAATGACTTTTACTGAAAAGGGGAACACTCGCTCCCGTCAGTGGCAACAGAAAGGGATCGATGTGGCTTTGTGTCTTTGTCCGAGAGACTGCGCTGAAGTTTATTGCGGCGTTTGAGCCGCGGCTCTGTGGCAGTACTGGCACTGCCGCATACCTGTGATTGACGTTTGTGGACTGGAGACGTACTTGGGCTTTTGTCGATTCGCCACAGAATCGATACGTCACGAAAAAAAACACATACAAATTCGTCTTTAATAAATAACGTAAGGAATTTTGTAAAGGGTGACGAATCGACAGTAACCCACGTACCTACTTCAATCAATGACCGATGACAGTTTTGTTCTAAAGACTAGGTATTTAGGTAACGAAGTGTTTAATAACAAGATTTATAAACCGTTTTTTTACTTTTTTAGCCAGAATAGGGAGTGTATGCCAAATCCTCCATAATTCAAAAGACTGCGGGATGTGTAGTGAAGATTAAATAAACCTTTAATTATTAATCAAGAATGTAATGATGAGTTACTTATCACACATTTAATGTAATTATAATACGCGCTGTCTTTGTAAATAATAATTAGTACATAGGTCAATGTGGTGTCGCTATATTCATACACACGTTTCCTGAGGACCCACTCATCAAACTTTTAATTAGGTGTCATTACCATCTCCTCATTACCAGGTCCACTTGAATTATAATTACTCAATTAGCAAATCTACTCGCTCTATATTACGGTTTAAATTCGTCCAACTCAGTTATAACTGCTGTTTGTACAGTCAACTATATTGTTTCGAGGTTTGTAAATAAGGTCGAAAAATAACAAAATTGTACCTACATGGCTAAAATTCTATTTTCACAAAGGATAAGTTGAAGCCAAGTATTTGGAAACTATTATATTTCAATCATAAGTTTTTAAAAGACACAATAAAAATAAAAAGCTACAAAGTATAAAAATTAATTAATTTCAATGAGTGTTAAAGTGACACAATTTTTTCAAATTATTGGTATGTCGGTAATTTTCAGGGCATTTACACGTCGCAAATACTGCTTACCCTACCACTACTTCGGGACAACGTATCAGCTGCAAAAGTGTAAAAAAATAACAAATACCTACAAAATCTATGAAGGTCAGACCTTACCTGCTGACCGTACATATCTGGCTGTCACGTGCCCGTCAGTTTAGAGCACGTTAGGGTTCCGTATCATGAGGCTTGCGATGGCCCCCATCCACGAAATTACAATCGCACTGCGACATGACAGGTGGATGGACGTGGGGCTCATAGCTAGACCTGTTCGAGCTTGATTCTGTGAATTAAAGGCACTTATGAGGATCAGAATTTATCGATTGGCATAAAATATTTTGAGGCTGTTTGTCAATTATCCTAGTAACACTAGTTAATAGTAGTGAATGCTTTAATTATTTTTAAAGGAGTTAAAAGGCATTTTAAAATATGTATATCAGCACTTATGGTTTTATTACTAAAGAGTGTGTGGTGGACAGCCGCTCGGGCGGGCGGAAAATAACGAAAACCCCTAGGTTAAAATAGGTTTGTTTTCCATAAAAAATGCCCAGACAGACAGACAGATGCTAGCAGCAGCAGCTTTGTCCTCTGTCTTCCACAGATCTAGCTTTTAGGGCAGCATTTCCCAAACTTTTGCAGATACACTTTGCAAACTTACAAAATCGAGTGTTAGTATTAAAGTTAGTTTTCGTTGTTTACGTAATAATTAACCTTCTGTACATAAATGAAAACTAGAAATATTTACAACAATAAAATAATTGTACTCGTTGCATATGATTCAAAACTGTGAGGATTATGAGATTAGTAAAACAAACAAAAATCTTCTACTTAAGCGATTGTAGTGTGGAGTTTTCATATAAACATCTCTAGAATTATGTATAATCTCAACAATCTCATTAAGATTAAAATATTGTCAGTAATATTTTAAAGGTTGTGTTTGTAATTTTGTAAATTTTACATTACTGAAGTTCTTTAACGCCCTTGGGAAGTATCACAGTCACAGGTTTGACAGCCTCTGTCCTCCGACACCTCATTAGCATACTGGCGGCTAATTCTACATAAACAGGAGCAGGTCATCCCGCTGCAGGCGCATTGTTCCCGGCTGATCCCGGCGCGGGATGGCGTTATGCTCCTTTTGGATTGGATCCCGAGTCTTGGGGATTGTTTATTTTTACGTTTGTAGTGAAAACAGAAATAAGCAGTAGTTTTAGTGGGTTTAATGTGTAATAGTGTCGCGGACACAATAATAAGGTTTTGTTTTGCTGAGATTTTGAACAGAACAGATGCAGCTGTTGAAAATTGAATTTTTGCTTCAAATTCATATTCTTTCACACCTATGGGTTATACACAATTTTGAGAACACCCTGTCTTTATCAGTATCATATTAATCAATCATTAACATCATAGAAATAATTCAGAGCGAAAATGTAACTTTTTAAACTATGAAACATGCTATAAAACGTCGCGTCGTTCTGTAACCATGTTTCTTCAAACGAGTACAAACGCTTCCCAAGTCTTTTTGATGTAATTCAACACGCTTCAGCCCCTCCTTCACACGGTAAAACCAGCTCATTCTAATTGCCGTACTAGCTCGGTAATTCTACATAAAACTAGGGTCATTCCATTCATTCCAGACTATTCCAGGCCCATTGTTCTGCAAGCCGGCAAGGCTTCCCGAGTCCCAGATTTGTAAATTAATTTTCTAGATTATCTTCAAAGTTCGGATTTAGAGTCTTCGAGGAATAATGCTTTAAGACGAATTAATTAAAAGTGTCTCGATTTTATCCAGAATAAAAAGAGCAGTAAGTAAAAATACAGATTTATAGCGCTCAACATTATTTTTTAACCAGTCACTTTGGAAGGGCCAGTTGACATAGAGCAGCTGAAAATTAGGTAAGGTAGAGTGGTGTTAAAAGATGCGGAATGCTAAGGGTGGTATGAGTCTACCTCCAGAGAAAGGTTCTATTTATTCTTGGAAAATCAATAAAATAATATACCTATCATTTCAATGTACAAAAGGGCTATTTACGTACTATCATCACCTTACATACTTATAAGATAAACTGTTTATGTAGTGGGAATAAAGGATGTCTATATTTAATGTATCTGATAAGGTCATGAACTCGGGTTGAATATAGAAAACATCCATTGTGAGAAGTTAAATTGGGTACTATTTATACGGAAAACTGTTTTGAAAAGGTATCAGTTTCGGTTTGTTACGCTATTTTTGGTACTAAGGTTTTAGTAGTAAGGTTTCCACTGTTCAAAATCATGCTTGACTCAATGGTTAAGCTACATTCCATAAAGTATTCTGTGTTATGGTACTTACCAACTTTATATTGCCTGTAGACGAGAGACTTAACTGTTGTTTACGGATTCGTTTGTTTGTCTTATATTAACGACGCGACACGCAGTTAACTGCAGACACTTTTCTTCCTTTTATCTCCTTCCTTCCCATTGTGCGCCCATAGCAAGCCTCCATAGTAAACCGATTTAACTACGGCTCTTGTAAACTTGCCAAATTAATGCCCCGTAAGTGACACGACGCCGGCACCGGAAGTGTGTAATTACTTCCGGTACCTACCGCCCCCTGTCCCGAATGCAAGGAGACTCCGTGGAGTTGGGATTCGCTAAATTGACTCCTGTGATGTATGATCAGGAATGGGTTTGCTATTCTGGAGTAATCAGTTAGATCCAGAGTTTGGTTTCGAAACCTAAATTGATGCATTTGCAATTTAGTTCTACGCACCCTTAATAATGAATGGGCACAACTCCAAAATTCCGTTTTTTGGGAAAAGCCAAAAAACCAATCGGCGGATCGCGGTTTTTTACATAATTGGCTCTAAAATCTTTATTTTACATATCAGCTACAACTTTCAAATTAAGCATACTTCATCACTGGTATCTGTTATATAATTTGACATAAGACATTTTTGAAAATATTGATTATGAGTATTTAAAAAAATTGTTTAAAAAAATGTTTCAAAGTTAGGCCTTTATTTTACTATTTCTGTTGTTGTGATTTTGGGTATTACTTGTACTTGTGCCCATCTAATCCTTAGGATGAATTGTTTTATATGGCATATTCCCTAATATTGCTCTCTAATATTTAAAAATAAGTGTATTATTCCATTTTTATATTGATTTACGCCCAATAACATTGGGGACAGTTATTGTGCGGTATAGTAGCTTAAAGCCAATTCAGTATAAGAGTAGGGTGCTGAATACTAGAAAATTATTAGATGTGTCGAATTAGATTAAAATAAAGACTATTAGCTATTTTTTTTTTTTTTTTTTTTATCCACAACGAGGAAGCTCTTGGCCTGTATCTCACCTGATGGTATTTCTCTGAGAAAACCGACATGAAAATACTAATTTTATGCATTCAAAATATTTTTAATTAGATAGATAGGGACTCTTACCCTGTAAAAAATGTGCTTTTCATCAAATAAAGAAAAAACCTACAAAAACTTTTTCTGTAAGGTTTTCTGTTATGGATCTGTTCAGGATAATCACTTATTAAAGTCCAACAGCCAGTACCTTGGTATCTTTTTTCCACTATCTTGCTATCCTGGTGGAAGGAACCGTTCTCCTTGTCCCTTACTATAATCACCCACATTATGTGGGAATCAGTTTAAATGGCTATTGTAAAAAATACAATTTAATACTCAGATTGGCGTGTGTAATTTTTGAAGGATTTTAGCAACGAATTTTGAATACCAGAATATCCATTCTGGTGTTCTAACATTCCCCAAAAAATATTTTACTACTAAAACACCTTAGCGTTGCTTCAGATTCAATTTGTGTTATATGGTTTACAAATTAATACAGTCTTATATAAGAGCACGGATTTGCAGTCCATCGAAGATAGCTGCTTTTAATTTTTCCGTACTCATCATCATTTCGCTTTTGATCATTTTAGTGATTAGAAAGCTCAATACATATCTTTGGCCCTCCAAATTGAAGCGCTTTACGTCCTGCTTGACTTCAGTATTGCAAAGAGTTAGGTACACAAGGTTTACGACGATATTGGACACCCAATATTTATTATTTTGTAAAATTTTTATCCCAAAGTATGTTTGGTTTGTTATCACAAACTCCGTGATCTTTTTTCTTTGCTTTTGTGTACAATATTTGCCACATATTAATAAAAACTGTTAGTGGTGTTAACACAAGATTTAATTACGAACTCATATTTTTAAGACAAAAAGCACTTTAGAACTTAAATTTAGACAAACTGAAAATTTCAAGGTCTAATAGCTGATCAGTAAAATTGTAGTAACTTGAACTTAATACGTAAATGATGCTAATTAATCACTCAGAATCTGAGTGATTAATTAGCATCAATTTATGTGACCGTAATAAATTAATGAATAATATAATTAAAAATTATAACACTATTATATTAAAGTAATTCACCTTTTGACTGACTAGTGCGTTTATTCATAGAATAAACAAAGAAAAAGCCCCGAGCGAACGTTAATAGCCTTAACACGTAGGTATGTCTCTTATTTTATTAATCACTAGCGGCCGCCCGCGACTTCGTACGCGTGGATCCCGTTTTACCCCCTTCATCTATCTTACACGGTTAAGATTTTTTCATACAAATGTTTTTTCCCGCTAACTCCCGTTCCCGTGGGAATTTTGCAATATCCTGTTGTAACTAAGCTTTAAGTGTACTAAGGTACCTGCATGCCAAATTTCAAGCGTCTTACTTAAGCAGTTTAGATTTTTCATACAAAAAGATTTTCCCGCTAATTCCCGGCCCCGTGGGAATTCCTAAGTATCCTATAACCTGCCCAGGAGTATGAAGAATAATTGTACCAAGTTTCGTTAAAATCCGTCGAGTAGTTTTTGTTTCTATAAGGAACATACAGACAGACAGACAGACAGACAGACAGACAGACAGACAGACAAAAATTTTACTGATTACATTTTTGGCATCAGTATCGATCACTAATCACCCCCTGGTAGTTATTTTGAAAATATATTTCATGTACAGAATTGACCTCTCTACAGATTTATTATAAGTATAGATATAGATTAGTTTATTTGTCGGGAAGTATTTCATAACCACCGCTTTATTTCTTAGCATCGCGATAAAACATTCTATAGGCTGGTAATCAACCAATAGGTACAGAAAATTAATACCAAGAAGCAAATTACTTTTATAGGAGATTTATAAATTTAACTACAAACACCCATCCATGGTACGCCTAACTAAAGTTAAAGTTTTATTTTATAATTTTCTATGATTTACGGGACTTTATCAATGTAATAAAAATAAAAATGTAACATATTATTAGAAATATATGGAATTAATTAGTCTTAGCTCACTAACACTTACTTAAAAGTTTGTCACACAAAGGCACAACTCCAAATTGGACCACAGTCGCGCGGGCCGGATTCAACAAATATCGGCATGTCTCTGATTCAGCCCTTCTAGCGGGAAGATAGACGAAAGTATGGAAGGGGCACAAAATGTAGAACTCTTTTATCTGATCATTGTTTTCGATTTCTGTTAAAGCCATCTTGTAGAACTGACGAAAATGTGCCTCTCTAGTACAAAAAGTAAAAAACCAAAAATTTTGAGTTGTGCCCCTATATTATTAAGGGTGCGTACTGTTCTTACCATTAAGATGTAATAGTCGTGATTATCAATGTATTAGATAGCCTCGATCTACCTGACTATCTCTCACATAATACAATCTTGTATATTGTATTTACTGAAGTGAACAATAGACTGACAAAATGTAACTCAATACCTTGCCCTATTTGTTCAAATTACAGGGCCATATTATGCTGTCCCGAAGCAGTGGGGGGCAAGTTAAATTTGAAACACGTGTACACACTTTATGCCCTGGACGAGGCCTGTATACAACTATAGATCTTGTATGAAACATACTAAAGTTGATGTTTCAAAATCCATGGTTTTGTGAAGAGGAAAGTCGATCCTGTAAAAGTCGGACAGGGGTAACCGGCTTTGTCCCGTCCCCATTGTCCGGCGACGTCCCGTTTCCAAAGCAACTTGCGACGGTACCGAGAAATAGTTTCTCTGAGTTGTAAAGGATTATTCAAGAACTGTCAAGTGTATGGAAATCGGGTGACGGGGGCGTGTCGCGTAGCTTTTGAATGGAAAAATGAAAATGAATTGTCTTGGCTATTAAAATTATTACGCTTTCTATAACTTTTGTTGCAAGTCGTTTTTAAACAACCTTTATCGTTTACTAGCGGCCGCCTTAGGGGTGGAGTTTCGTAAAATCCGCTCTTAGTGAGCATCTACGTTCTTAAAGGAACCCCCATGCAAAATTTGAGACTCCTAGCACTTGTAGTTTCTGAGATTTCGTGACGAGTCAGTTAGTCAATGACCTATCGCTTTTATAAATATAGATTTCAAATACAAAAACATGAAATCAAATTCATAACACGTCATATCATAAATCTTTAATTAATTGAATTTACTGGCGTCATGCTGACGCTGCGGCATCACAACGCTACAAAATGCTCTGACAACTCTCACAATAACCTTACACTGCTCTACTTAAAGCACAATTAATTTTGTGCCGTGGCGGGTCGAAACGACCGAACGTCTTAGATTGACTACCAAATAACAACCTTAAAATTGGAAGATAAGATCGATTTCAGAGTGTCGTTAGAGATTTATGCTTGTACTGTGCGTCTTATGTAATTATGTAAGAGGCGTAGGTGAAATCAGATCACTGCTTTGATCTTATTATTAGTATTTTTCCCGGAAAATAATATGATAAATGTTATTATTATTTCCTTTTATATACTTCTCAATAAGCACATAGGTACTTGCCGATCGTAGCACTAAATAAAAAACAATTTTAACTTTGTTAATAGTGACTTTTATAAAAAAAATATTCTACAGTGTTTTGCTTGCTATGGTATAGTGCGTAAAATAAAATAACGCAGGCAAATTATTTTAAATGGTAAAGGGCTTTTAAGTCAGAAGTACATACTCGTAGATAAATAAACTATAAGTCAAGGTTATTTTGATATTTAAAGAATTTGCATAGTCATTCACGTGCGAAATATTAATTACAGTAACATTAACATTTCTTAAGAAAGTATCGCGTAATAATTAACAGTCCTTGGAATAATGTTTCACATTTACATTTAATTTCCTTTGATGCTTCATTTCTCATTATTATATTTATTAAACGCTATTTCTATTTTACAAAGATATATGATTTCAAAGCGACTCAAGGAACAATTAGATGTCAATTTTCTGCGTCACAAAAATAGAAAATAAAATAAGGGACAATATTATTTGATCCTCTAAAAACTAATTGATCTTTTTTGTATGTGCACTTTTAAAAATAAATGATGTTTTTTATTATATTTTATCTTTATATTAATTATTGGGTCTATATTAGTTGATCTACGGATAAATTATGAATGATCTTCATTAAAGGTAACATAATATTTATGTTTAACATACTCTTTTAATATTTGGTAAACAAAAATAATATTTGATCCTCTTTTTTAGTTATTGATCTTTAATTTTGTATTCCAGTGGCCCTGATAGCGTCCCTCTATCGTACGAAGGCCCTGGTGGATTTGCTCGCCATGTTCTTCACTTAGATCCTTAAGAGTTGTGATAAAATTGTTCAGGTGATTGCGAAGAGAGTGTAATTCGATGTTTATATTACATCCAACCAAAAAAACATGTTTGTAAGTGACTCATACGTTGTTCGATGTGTAAGAATAGTAAGATTTTTTCGGATATTCAAAAAAAAAAATTAAAATGCCAAAATAACTCATCTATGTCTTTTCGGAAGACTTGAAGATCCTAAATCTCTAAAACGATCGTTTAAACCATCTTGGCTACATGGTTTTGAAAATTTCGGGTCACATTCAAAGTCTCTCCCACACTGACAGTTTTCGCCTCAAAATCCTCATGTGAAGTATCAACATGAGGTTCAGGTGACTTTTTAGGGTTGAAAAGACGTCTACATGCCAAACGTATGCAAGGAATTACCATTTAGTTCACTATTTTTTGGTTAATACCATTTTTGTTCAAAAATAAAAATAACAGTCGTCGCGTTCAAGGGTTCCTTTCAGATCATAGCGGTTTCGTACCTAAATCTACACATATTCTTATTTGTTTATGAACTTAAAAATTCAACGCATCTTTTCCACGCCTTTTGCGGAATTTAAGGCTTATCTTTCATTTCCACTGGGTCCCCAAACTAATTTTTGTAAGCCAATTTTACGAACTTTGTCACATTTAAACGGATTATTTAAACATATCCTCTCCGCAAATGAAACAGAATTGATTTAGATCATTCACACAAACACTTCTTAATGCTACCATATTAAATTATACAAAGAAAACATAGTATTTTTTGAACTGTCGGCGAATTAAGACTGTAAATTAGCAATTTTTGAGTGAAAGCTATAACACGTAAACAAGAGCTGCTACGAAAAAATGGACGGCAGATTCAGAATCAGCGACGTCAAATTAGTAAACATCATGTAATGAAAGTCAATCATCAGCCAAAAGTTGCATTTTTGTTGTGCAGTGTTATTTATTGTGTCTAGACACGGGGAAAATCAATTTGTCATTCGCCCGAGTGAGCGATGGAGTGAGGCCCACTCAAAAACAGCTTAGGGTATCATAGGCCGGTTAGTTTTGTAAAGGGTTAATTTGCTTTGTCGTCTGAAGATAAGCTTTCTTGATAGCTAACGATTTTAGGAATATAAACTATACATACATACGTTATTTTTTATTTTACAATTGATTGGTGATGAATCAATTAGTCACAACAAAGGTCAAAACTGGTGTCGGAATCTTTAGAATTCCTTTGAATAAACTGAAAAGCCACGTAAAGAAACTATCATGTCACAGTCAAATAGTAATTCAATTTTATTTCCAGGGTTTGATAAAGCCTTCAAAATAAACGAGTTGTGGCTATGTATGGTGCGTATCTACTTATTTTGCGTCAATTGTTTGACTGAACATGTAAGTACATACGAGTAAATTGTGTATCTTACAGATCATAGCTTTGCAGGCCATTTTGTCTAGTTTGTGTAATAGGAATGTAATTTAATAGGAAAGGAGTAATTGTAAAAAACCTTCATTAGGGGGGCATTTTTTCAATATGACGGCGCGAGCGGCAACCTTACAAGGTCGCAAAGTTGAAATTCGGAAAGAGCACATCAAAATTATAAATACCAATTTTAAAAACTCCCGGAAAACTTTCCAGGTTAAACTACCAAATGATTGGACTAATAATAATAATATTTATTCTAGGTAAAGACTAAGGAAACCGTAGGCTTCTTGTTACTTACAATTAATAAATAATTCTAAGAACGGGAAATTCGGTTAACCTTCCGAGTTCCGCCTTATTGCGGATAATAACGCGGGACGTCTCGAAAAACAAATTGTTTATGACGCCCGTGACACCTGTCTTCTCAGTTTTCTTTACTTGTTTACTTTTGCCTGACTAAAAATAGACGTCCATTTTGTTTCCCGCCAAACATTTTGGCAGATGATTTATAAATGAAAATTTAAATGTTAATTAATTATTATACTTACTCTTATTATCATGATGGAATCTGGGATTCTAAGAAAGTGCCAAAGACACAGCCACGAGTAGTACTCCCATTTCCGTGACGTCATTAAAGTCGTTCGTTAAATTATTTCAATTCCAACCAAAATACGTCCACTGCTGGACATAGATTTCCACCGAGTATTTATAAAATTAACTTGTATTTTCACGACTACCAGTCTTGCCCGCATCCAGACGCTTTTTGAGACCTTACCATATCAGGGTTGATTGTCTTGATCTTCAGAGGCGTAAAATTATACTGGATTTTTTACACTAGTTACCATGTTTCATAATTGTTTGTCTCACCAGAGCTTCGAGATAGACATTTGGCAAAAGCAGAGAAAAAGCGTCGCAATAAACTCGTTAAAAAATCAAATTCAAGCTCATCCCTATCCCATACAGCGTGTTCCGAATATCATTTTTAACCCGTTGTTAATTGTCATTTCGGGCAGTCGATCGCAGCAAATGACAGGGACAATTTGGGGCTGTCAAAAACGCGGTGGCCGCGCGTCGCTCGCGACAGCTGACGGCTGCAATCGGGATGCTCGCTGGCTTAGCTGACATTACACTTTTTGACAGTTAAATTTTTGAGGAACGAGAAAACTGGTTAGTGGGCTCGGAGCTTGGTTGATAGATTTTAGGGTTAAGCTAGCAAAGTTTTGAAAGCGCATTACTTCTTTGCAGACGGGTATAAAGATTAAGATTTCGTTTATATTGTACCCGGGAAATACCTTCTTTTCCTATTCAATATGTCAACATTAATTTCGTTACGTATTGCTAATGAAGTGGGCGCGGAGAGCGTGTGTTACGTAGTTTCCTGTAAAGGTTTCGCGATTAAATTAGGTTAAAAGGCAATAAATAAATAAATCAAGCAACAAAATCGAAATAAAAACGTCTAATACTTATTTTTTTTAGAAAGATGTTCAACGACGCATAAATATTGAGCTATTTCTGATATACTCGTAGTTAGGTTTCCTTTAATTGACTGTGTGTGATACTCGCAAAGAAGCCTGTTAATGATTTACCGAGAATAATAATCAAGAGAACAAAATACNATTCAGTCAAGTTCCAGAAACGAATCGGTCCTATTCATAATTATTGGTTTAGGTTAGGTTAGAACTGTGGCCTTACGTTTCATTCGCGAAGAACGTACTTCTGTACGTAGTATTTATTATTATTCTATGGTATGAGTGAAAATATTATGGTAATGTTAAGGGATAAAAGTGTTATGATAAAAAACAGTAGGAGTTTAAATATATTTACATAAATGATTATTATTATTATTATTTTTTTTTTTTTTTTTTATTAGGTCTGCAAAACTGGTTTTACAAAGTTACATACATAAAATAAACTTAACTTAGTTGGCATTAATAATGTAAAACCTCCTAGATGCAAACACCGCATGCATACAATAATATTGTGTAAACAGAAAATGTTAAAGTTATTAGCCTATGTACTTAAAGTTTCATTTAACATTAGAGCAGCAATAAAATTTACATAGGTTGTTTTTGATAGAGGCGATAGAACCGTGAAAAATATCAACTTCGGTGCGAACAGAATTACAGCCCGACGCAATGCGATAGAGTGGTGAATGCTGACCGAGATTGGTTTTGCATAGAGGATTTTCGAAAGTTTTCCGATTCAGTAGGCGGCTGCTTGGGCGTGGGACGGAGAGTGACAGTCGCTCGAGGGTGCAAGAAGACTCCAAAGATCCACGAAGCAACTTGCAGGCAAAAACTACGTCAGACTTCTTACGTCGAATGTACAGTGGCTCCAATTTATAGTGCGAAAGGCGTTGAGTGTAGGACGTTAAATTACGGCATTTGTTGTCAGAATACGCAAGGTGGTATAGAAAACGTCTTTGAACTCTTTCCAATCGATCAATATGGACTTGATAACAGGGGCTCCAGACAACACTGCAATATTCAAGAATACCTCGTATCAGGGCGACGAATATCTTAATCGTCAGAGAAGGCTGGTTGAACAACTTCATCTGACGATTGACAAATCCAGAGAGTCGAGACGATTTGGCGATTATATGATCTAAATGATTTCGAAAACTAAGCGAGCTATCAACCATAACACCTAAATCTCGAATAACCGAGACCTCTTCTAGTTGAACACTTCCAATTGTGTATGACGCGATTTTCGGTATTTTTCTTCTAGTAAGTCTTAAAAAGAAACATTTGGTAGGGTTAAGACGCATGTCGTTAGCTTCGCACCAATCCATTATGACATTTATATCGTTTTGCAATATAGTAACGTCATGTTGATCCGAGATTATTCGGTACAGTTTAAGATCGTCTGCAAACATTTTAAAATTGCTCTGTATTCGAGTACAGAGGTCGTTGATGAAAATTAAGAAGAAAAGTGGCCCCAAGTGAGAACCCTGGGGCACCCCCGACGGTACAGGTGAAGCCTTCGACGAAAAACCAAGAAAAGCCACCAGCTGTGATCGATTTAATAAGTACGACTCACACCAACGCAACAAG
Organism: Ostrinia furnacalis; assembly: GCF_004193835.3. Lineage (NCBI taxonomy): Eukaryota > Metazoa > Arthropoda > Insecta > Lepidoptera > Crambidae > Ostrinia > Ostrinia furnacalis. Next base: position 400,249 of record NW_021133692.1, on the reverse strand, counting down.
GAGCCATGTATACCCATATTGGCGAGTTTCGTAAGTAATAGATCGTGGTTTACTAGATCAAACGCCTTCTGAAAGTCTGTGTATATCGCATGCACTTCCTCCTGATTGTCAAGAGCCTGCGAAACATCGGTAATATATTCGACCAAGTTGGTGGAAGTTGATTTACGTGGGAGAAATCCATGTTGATTGGGATTTATCTGTCTCTGGACGTGAGGCAATATCTGTTTGTACACTATTGATTCCAAAATTTTACCGCTTATGGAGAGTATAGAAATGGGACGGTAATTTCTGACACTATTCTGGTCTCCAGACTTGTGAATGGGAGTAAGGTGGGCTAGCTTCCATTTACTTGGAAAAACCCCAGTCTCTAAGGACTGTTGAAAGAGACTTGTTAGAGGCTTGCATAGGTTGTCTGCACAATTTTTGAGGAAAATTGGAGGTAGAAGATCTGGCCCAGGGCCCTTATTGCAGTCTAAATTCTGCAGAGACTTCAGAACCTCGTCCTCAGTTATGATGCATTTACTAAGAAGGAGAGGGCAATTATTCTTCAGCTCTTGATCAGCAATGATGGGATGAGTGGGTAAATTGTTGTGTTTTGTTATGGTTCCATACACAGATTGAAAGTAGTGAGAGAAAAGATCTGCCACTCCTTGTCCACCTTTTGCCACAACTTCATCGAGGCGCATCTCATTTGGAATGGAAGTGCAATTAGATTTCCTCTCCTTCACATATCTCCAAAAGTATTTAGGACAAGATCTCATATGTTCGTCGGCCCGTTTTTTAAAAGTATTGTAACAATACTTTATCATTGCGTCGCAGCGTTTACGTAGGAGTGAGAATGTCAGTTTGTCCAAGGGGTTGCCATATTTCTTGAATCTCTTATGGTACTTCTTCTTTTCCTTGAGTGCTTTTATTAGCGGAACACTGAACCATACTGGGTATTTCGTGTTACTTTTTGCACGCAAAGGTGTGTGTTTTTCTATAATGGGCATTGATAAGCCATAGAATAGATCTACGGCAGTTTCAATGTTTTCAGCGAACAAAACGGGACTCCAATCAACCCTACATAGATCTTTGTTTATTTCATCGTAATTGGACATGTGGAAGTTGAGACTTTTAACCATTTTGGGCCTAACAAAAGCCCTGGTGGGCCTTCCCAACCGAATAATGATACCGGGATGGTGGGGATCTATTGGAACTATAGCAGTTTCAGCCCTACACACGGATATTAATGCGGGATTATTGAAGAGTACCAGATCTAGAATTTTTCCATTTTCGTTTTGGATGTAATTACACTGACGTAAGTCGTTAAAAGATAGCGCGTCCACAAAACTTCCTTCTGTAGTGCTAAGTGGCGACCCAGCTGAAGAGTAGCCTGGTTCGGAATCATGGAGCCAATTAATATTAGGAAGATTGAAGTCCCCTATTATTATGACATTCGAAGAGGCATTTATTTTATTTTGAATTATATCAGTAGTGTTTGTAAGAAATACATCAATTTCATCAAGTCTTACTGGAGGGGGGATGTACACACCGCAGACGTGAACCTTAAAGTTTCCATCAACCCTCAACGACAACCACAAGTCCTCACATTCAGTCTCCCATATTAAGTTACGGATTACCTCATGCTCCCTCAGGACAGCAATCATCACGCCGCCACCCTCTCGTTTTTTAGAAGCAGTTGTAGATCTGTCACGTCTAAATACGTTGTATCGCTGATCCAACAATTCATAATCAAAGACAGTACAATTCAACCAAGTTTCAGACATAACAATAACATCGTAATTACAGTGCAGCACAGCGGCATACAACTCCTCAACTTTGGTTCTAAGGCCTCTTACATTTTGATAGTAGATCTTAATATTGAATATTACAATTAAAGCTTCAGCCTAAATTAACAAAAACAAAGAAAGAAGTATCTAAAATGAACTTATAAAAGAGAGTTCAACACAACGTCACTCGTTATACGGTGGATTTTTGATATAGAGTCTTTACGCATAAATATGCGTCCGCTGCGAACCCACACAAATTCGTACTTATTTTCCTTGGCAAACTTCCTGGTTGCCGCGTGCAGCAGAGTTAATTAACTGAACAGAACAATTTTTTATCCACAACGAGGAATCTCTTGCCATTCATCTGACCTGATGGAAACTGATGGATGATCAGCGAGCTTCACTCGGAATCCTAAACCACAGAGGAATTGGCTGTCCTAAATAGGTGGCCTTACCACTAGACCACAGTGGTGGTTGTTACTTTACGATTCAATTCGATATACCTACATATTAGAGTGTGAGAGAAAGGGAAAGAGTTTGTGTGTGGGTGTGTGTGGGTGTGTGTGGGTGTGTGTGGGTGTGTGTGTGTGTGTGTGTGTGTGTGTGTGTNTTCGTTTATACACCACTAAATTTTTATCACCGAAAAAATTTTAACAGGTTATGTAGAAACGTGTTAAATATTTAAAGCAAAAGAAAAAGAAATGTTTTTCATAAAGCTAATTTTTTTATTAAATTTTCTCTAGTCCGTATTTTACGCGTCACAGCTTTGTCACTCCGCTGCTCGCTAAAGTAGTCGTACGCGCTCGCACGTTGCATCGATCTGTCTGTCTCGCTCACGCCTCGACAACGCTTCCAGTGTTATTATTACATACTTAGCTAACTTAGACCATTTTGAATTCTAATAAGTGTTACATTATCGTACGTAAATAGTGCTAGCGACGCGTGTGTCCATAAATTACCAATTTTAGGAGGAAATTTTGAGTCACTTTATTTAACTTCTTTTTTTGCACAAATGGGATCAGTATCAATAACTCATTACCCAGAATTTTTTTTTTCGGTGATAAAAATTTAGTGGTGTATTGTACCCGGGAAATACCTTCTTTTCCTATTCAATATGTCAACATTAATTTCGTTACCTATTGCTAATGAAGTGAGCGCGGAGAGCGTGTGTTACGTAGTTTCCTGTAAAGGTTTCGCGTTTAGATTAGGTTAAAAGGCAAGAAATAAATACATCAAGCAACAAAATCGAAATAAAAACGTCTAATACTTATTTTTCTTAGAAAGATGTTCAACGACGCATAAATATTGAGCTATTTCTGATATACTCGTAGTTAGGTTTCCTTTAATTGACTGTGTGTGATACTCGCAAAGAAGCCTGTTAATGATTTACCGAGAATAATAATCAAGAGAACAAAATACCTTGATATTATTTTATCATAACATATTTCATTTATAAAAGAAGGTTACTTATACCTGGCATGTTAAGGTTAAAAAAACATACTCAAATTTACTATGTGACGCTCATATTATTTATAATGTTATTGTATTGAGGAGCTGACATATTCAGGTCCTTAGGTAAACATTTATTGTATCTATCAGTAGGTACAATTAATTCATATGAGTTTCAATTTGAGACAATAAATTTGTCATAATCATTTTAAGAAAGCTTTGTCTACTAAAAAAGATTACAAAAAACGTCTGTAAAGTATTTTTTATTTTTTGACATGGTCACCGCTTATAGTACTCGTATCCAGCACTTAATACTGCATTTTTCTTCGTAGTTTCTGCATCTAACGACATTACGTTTGAAACGCGATGACGTACAAATTCGAGCGCTGTTGGTGAGCCTGTTAGACCAGAAAGTTGACAGGTTAAGAGCTCACCGACATGGGGTTAGATAGATTTTTAGCTCTGTCGGGTTTTCCAGCATTTCAATTTCTAAGAGGATTCTTGAAGATTTATTCCGCAGTTCAATCCACACGGGATAGTTACACAGTTATAGCCACATTTATATTATTAATTATTATTAACTCATTTGGCATTATATTCCCTCTTAAAAAAAACACAAAACACCTGTATACATTTTTTTCCATAAAAGCGTAACGTTTTCAATTTTCAGTAGCCAGTTATAATAAAATTTTTGCCACTTTTAAATAATACACGAGCGGAAAATACAAAGCAAAACACATTTCCAAAACTGTTTACGTCACCGGCCCCGGATAAACGCGGGCAAATGAACATCAACCCGTTGGAAAACTGCGAAAAAAGTTAAATAAATACGAGATTTCGTGCATTTTTACGTTATAACAGAGACATACACAGTAGACTTTTCGACGTCTTCTAAAAAGAGGCTTTTTAATGTAAAATCTTGGTACTTTTCTCACCAGATCGTCAGTCCACCAAATGGGAGGCCTGCCAACACAACATCTTCCATCTTAAGCCCATGGTCGACAGTCGAAAACATTTCTGCCCCATGGCCATTACCTCTACGTGCATGTGCCCCGCCCTCTACTACTTGAACTCTTTGCCAGTCATTTTGTTTCGGTTTTCCTGCGACTTCATTTCACTAGGAGGACCGACCTTCTGGTGAATATCGCGGGAAGTACCTGGATGCCTTAATATTCAATAACTTTTAAAGCAAAGGTTTTTTATTTTGATTAAGTATACGTAAAAGTTTCATCATTCACCAAAATGTACAGCTCCCATTCTTGTGAACATTGGCATCGAAAAAGTATAACTTGACTTTTTAAACTCTTGGCCACGGATGTAATAGGTATATGAAAGCTTATAGAGCCTACTGTATCGACGCCCACTGCGCAAAGGACGCGGAATATCCCCTGGTTTTGTCTTTTTTGTTGCGCAAAAAGTGTTACATTTGTTGCCGAGTCTGTTAATTATTGCGGGGAATTAAAATGATTTATTCAGGGAGGTCCTGTGACGTAGGAAGGAAGCGTAGGGAATTGAGAAAAATGTTACAGCATTATCGTTATGAGAAACATCAGTCAACCACAGTCGTGTTTGGGCTTGCTATCTGCTGCTAATGAAGGAATCTTACGTTGAAATGTTATTATTTTTATAATGTAGTAAGCATAACTGGAGAGGAATATATGCTATATGGATAGACGAACTATTATACTGACTTATTTCCAAGAAAACTCTTATAAATCTGAGATTGAGAATTGCTTCATCAATCATCAATCTGATACACGCACGTGGAAGAACCAGATGATACAATAATTTATATTAATTATAGTACGTAAACGACGAAATAGCTCTTGAAACCAAAACAAACTCAGGCTACTGACATATTATTATCACAAAGTATCTTATAATTGAGTAATTTCAGCTGTTTACACTTCCAACGTGTAATTTTATATAATTTTCGCAAACAGCACATAATATTGTGCGAAATCTCATTAAAATTTAAACGTTAACTCGAAGCTGAAAGATGTAAATTACTTTCGGTGGTTTCCGCGGAATCAAAGCTAGGCAAAGGGAAAATTGCCTTTGTAAGATGGTTTGTGATAAAAATCCTAATTTGCGCTCTCAGTATTTTTGGCTAAATTTTTTTGTTTTTGTTTCAGGTAAGTTTGCTGACGCCAAGTGCTGTAAATTGACATTATCACATTACAGATACGGAATTAGTGAATTGCGCTTTAACATAATATGTCGCAGATATTGTTTCACGTTATTTTATAAACTGTTTTCAATATTTGAAATTTTTTCTTGAATCACGGAAATTCTATCAATAATGGCCAATGCTTTTTTACGTCTTTAGTTACTTAGAGCTATCAAAGTCTTTATTATCCGGTCAAAACTTGACTGTATGCTGCTATGGCATTTTCGCAATAGTGTACACAACATGGCGTGTCGAAGTATCGCGATAATAACCATAATAGTTATCGTTTTCGACGACGACCCACGCTTAAGTATACAACTGAGGGTACAGCGAAAAAACTCAAATACACAATAAAGAAAAGGTCAAAATAGTTTTTTGAAATTGAACTTACTCAATGCTTTTATTTTCCAATGCATCACACTAAAAACAAATTGTTGCAAAAGAAAACCATCTAACAAAATTTCATAATAAGTATTGTAAAGCAACGTAAATAGGAAAAGTCGCTTTTTCGTGACACCCAAATTGGACAAAAAATTGAGAACACAACCTTAATTAAATTGCAACAAAGACGTCTTGCAAACTTATTGGCTTACTGTACTTATAGGTAATCCACGAAATTACTTGCAAACTAATCTTACTAGTACATTTCGTCATACTTAGTTTACACGACTCATTTGTAATAAGTAAACGCGCCCAAACCGTACGCACAAAACAAATATAATTACCATCTCAGAATGTCAAGTGATTTGCAATTTCGCGTGCAATTTGACGTTGGCACACATCTACCTAATTTGCATCAGCCCCTCAAAGGTAATGTTCAGGGAAATGTAGTCAATGTATTAGGAACCTTAATTTTGGTATCTTTGGAACGACGCCGTGAGCGGGTTGTATTAGCATCTGTAATAGGGGGTGATGTTTTATATTATTTTTACGCGTTATTGGAATATCTATTTTGATAATATGATAATAAATAAGCAACTAAGCTTAGTATCTTATCCCAATTACCCCAACAATTTTTCAATGGTTTTTATCTTAATATGGTTTAATGATATTATCTATTGTTGCCAACATTGAGAAGTAAATTTTATTGTGAATATTTTTCGAAATTACATTTATCAAATAAAGTAAAAAATCGCATTAAGATACAGTTCTTAACATAAGAAGTACTTACATAGATAGTTAGATAGGTACCTACCGATGAATATGAATGATATAGAGTTTTGAAACAACTTACGCAAACTTTTACTACTACTATTAATATCCTACTTAGGTACTTATAAAAATTAATATTTAATTAACAAAGGTGGGATTTCCATACACATTTCAATTCGCCTCTTACTTACTAAACTTCTCAATATTTTATGTAGGCCGGACTGTCAATTTCCAGTCAATGTATCCCTTTCTTCAGACACAACCAAATATATTGCCGCCATATATTTCTATATCGCCGTTTAGCGGCTAAACTCTCCTCGGTCTAAAAACATATAAGTAGTGCCGATATATCTCCAATCCGCTCACAGTAATATTAACTGCGGGACATAAACATTTGGAAGGAAACAGGAGCTACAGAAAAATAGTAATTTGGATATATTCACGCATATAAATAAAAGTTAACTATGTGTAGAGGGTAATTTTTTAACCGCCTCTGTGGTCTAGTGGTAAGACCACCTGCTTCAGACGCAGAGGTCTCGGGTTCGATTTCCAGTGGGGGCAGATTTTTCTGTTCGGTTTGGTTGGTAGTAGGGCTTGTTCTAAGCCCACCTGGCTAGCTACCACCATCTTACCTAAGTCTGTCGCCATAACAATGTGTTCCGGCAGTTAGAGGTAAGATAGCCAGTTCCTCCGTGGTTGAGGATTCCGGGTGAAGCTCGCTTCCACCTTCGGCCTGATCATCACTTACCATCAGGTGAGCTACAGGCCAAGAGCTTCCTCGTTGTGGATAAAAAAAGTGATTTTTTATTATGGGTTTCTTTTATTGACTTTTCCTTGTACGGCTGGCAATGGCACTTTAAGCTTAACACTGTATTAGGCCCAGAACAGACGGTGAAACGCAACTGCAACGAAACTGCAACTGCTAGTTACTTTTGAGTTGCATCTAAGTTTCTGTTTGAAACTTTCAAACTGGTTGCGTCATGTATGGTCTCTCAACGGACGCTGTGGCAGAAACTTAGATGCAACTCAAAAGTAACTAGCAGTTGCAGTTTCGTTGCAGTTGCGTTTCACCGTCTGTTCTGGGCCTTAGAGCTTGCTCATTTTCTACATACTGAAGTATGAACTTTTCATATTGATTTTCATATTTACCTAAGTAGAAAATAAGCAATAGGCTAAAAATATCTATTCAGAAAATGGGTATTAGTTATTTAAGTACTATTTTATCGTCTAATTACTAATTCAAAACATACATTGTACATTGTGAACTAAAGAGGCTTAGACAGACAGAATTATTTATTGTAAGTTTAGGTAGGTACTTACATATCGCCACAGCTTTTGTCGTCAGAATAATGAACTGTTTAAACATCGTTAGTCCTATGTTGGTTGAAGCTCTATAGGGGTACAAATGAATACTAAAAGATCTGTTTAACTTTGTCCCTTTACTTCATTTAAAAAAACTTCAATCGGCTACTTATAGTTGTTGCAATTCACGAAGGCGAGTGAGCTTTACATGTGTGGTGACTCGCTACTGTTCGTTTTTCAAACGTTTTGATAGACATTAGCCCCAGCTACGATAGCATAAAAAATAAATTAGGTTTTCTAAATTGTCTTCATCAGTAATCGAACTTAGCACCGACAAAGATCACCGCCACTACGCCATCGCGCCATCCGGCACAATATCAACACAGATACAAAACGGAGGAAATGGCATATTCCTGTCACGGGCATGTCACTTCATTTGCGACGATGCCTCGTGGATTTCAATTTGGCTCCTTCCGTACAATTTGTTGTGGGCTGCTCAGCTGTTTACAATCTCAACGTATTTATTCGGTTATGTAATTGTATTTTGTTTTTGCCAATGGGGAGGGAAATGGGCAAGCTATAAATGTTTAAATAACAAAAGCAGAAAATATTTATTTATGAGTAGGTAGGTTTTGAATAAGCCACATAAAAATGTTGTTGAAAACTGTCCAATTGATTTCTTAATACACTGCATCAAGCCGCTGTGAATTGGGCACCCGATAATAATTTTGTTTTTATAAATTTTTCAATAAATCTGATTTTTGTTATATCCTTAACAAACCACAGCCTGTTGAAGTCCACAAATTCTTACAAACCCTTTATCAACTTCAAGTTTAGCAGTAAATATTGGACTGGCGACGTAGTGACCCGGCGAATCCCAATCAAGAGATTCCAGGCTAAACAATTTCAGAAATGCAATAGTTGCTAGGTGTTTGAGTGAAATTACCATTATCAGTAGAAACGAAATCAGTTGTGTAGCTAGGTAACTCTTTTAGAGAATACTCACTTCGTGACCAGAACAATAGGTGTGTTCTCTGGCGCATAGATTGCGTGCTTCAGAGACCACAATACATTACTCTGTGTCTGTTATTGTCTCGGCTACGTGAGCCATGTCGGATGCACATCTAAAAATAAACGAACCCAGCCAAACACTATCCAGACTAGAACGTGATGCGCATCATTTCTCTTTCAACAAAACTGTTTATTTTTACGCCACCCTGTATGTTTATACAGGGTGAAGCGGGAACCAGATAGCGTGGCGGCGACAAATGGCCGCTAAGCTGCAGTTGCTGTAATAGCCGCTGGTTGATGCATCGCTTCTTTGGATACCTTCTGAAGGCTTGGATACTGGATATTTTTGCTCTGTGAAATACACAAAGAGTATCGAGAGAGAGTTTTACATATTTATACCGACATTTAAGTAGGTAAAATGCAAAATTAACTCTTAACAGCCATTGTTAGGTGATGTTAGTTCCTTTCGAAGGGATAGAATGCTAAGTTCAGTATGAGTTCAGTCAGTCATTTGACTGAAAAACATATTTGGTGCTTATTCACATATTTCTTCATTATCGTCAGACGAAAACGTATAAATCATGCAAACTGAGTAATCACAATATAAGGATAACATGTAACGAGCTCAGTTGAAAATCGTTTTGATATTGTCGACAAAAACAAAAATAGTTTCTTTGAAAAATAATTAATTATAAACATTTCCTCTATTTGTAAATTTGTAATATATCTGTAAATTAAATGTAATATACCATTTGGACCGCAAAAGAACTCATTTGCCGGCACAAACGGAATATTTGAAATATTCCAATAAAATTGGCCAGTACTGGGTATTAATTAAATATTGAATGCTTGCCACATACCAGCAAATAATGTGCAGTGGTTACTGTTACGTAGGTATGTCAGAGTTTAATGATTGGTAACTCGTGTAATTGAAAATTAAAAGAAAACGTAGAACTTTTTAAAAGCACTTCGGTAATGTTTAAACCATATTATACGTTACATAAATAAATATAAGGTTCAAGTCAGCGTTTCACTGACCTCCAATTTTTATTTGTTTTGTAAAATAATTTCACAGCTCTCTTAATTGGTAACGTGAATATTTCATTTGGTTAATATTTAGCCTGCATTTAAATAACTTTATCGTGATGAAAAGCAGGTTTATCTTTTATGCCAAATAATTGGAGCTAAATAACGATTTATTTATGTACAACTACTTATTCTTTTTTATGGGACAGGAGGAGCAAACGAGCAGACGACAAAATCTATTTCAAGTGTAGTTAGGTTTTTTCTTCCAGGTATGAAAACTAACAATCAGTGTTTTTATTTCTAACGTGAATCATAGTTTCAACTGTTAATTTACAAACAAACTGATATCATGGTCAGCGTTTTTTTTTATGCAAAGCAGACAAAACGTAAAGAGAAATGAAATATCTCCATCTCAAGCGGTAGCAGCGTCTCTATATTACGTTAGCGGGCGACATTATGCACTCCGCCGTCCATTTGTCTCGTCGGATCCTGCAAACGGAACTGTTACTTTTATCTGTTCTTTTTCACTAGTATTATACTCATTACTTTTCTGCATTAGTATTTTATGGTTTGCTTGCACAACACTATTTTATTTAACTTTCTGACTTCAACTGTGTCTAAAAGTCTCATTTATCTCCTTCACACTTAAGTTCAGTTTCTGAATTAAGGTTTTTAGCTTGAGCGTGCTCATTCTCTACCTACTCAAGTGTGAACTTTCATATTTCAGTAGAGATTGAGCATGCTCAGCTAAAAATCTCAATTCAGTTACCAAACCTCAGTGTTTTTTGACACGAATTATAATTTCAATATTTAAAATATCTCCTTGTCCTAGATACATAACATAGTTGTTCTTCGTCGATAACGTAACGTTAAAAATTTAATTTTACCTTACCCATTTTATAACTCTACAAAAAACTCTGGCGAACTCTGTTTTTGCTTGTCTCGTTTGTTTTTATGCTTCATAAAAGGTTCCGAAGTTCCAGGGGTCAAATATCTCCGATACCCGCCCGATGGGGACGAGAAATTTTAATAACGCCCGAGGTTTTTTCATTTTTTACATGTTTCTATTTACTCTTTTTTCAAAGGGTACAATTTTGGAAGGGTTAAAGTTGATACGCGTGTGTTGGAACTTGGTGATCCCTTCACATTGTGGACGGGATTGCGACATTTTCTAATATTAATATTAGGTAATAACGATAATATTTTAATAGGTCCCTGGTGACTATGGTGATTGTACTTTTTTTCATGCAAAAAAAATGTTCTAAAGGAATCGTTTTTGAAAAACTCGTTTAGGCGGTATCGTAGAGCTTGACTTAAACTTTTACTGTTAAAATTGTACAGTTTAAAATTACTCACGTTTTCTTGGCTAAGCAAAGTTATAGTTTTAATTCAATCATGCGAGAAAAACTCATAGCACCCGAGGGAGAAATTACTTATTAATTGCTGACTTAGGCTAGAAAAGTTTGTTCATTTCGTTCTAACGATAACAAAGTAGTTTGGTACAAAAATTATGATAAATTATGAAAGAAAAGTGCTTTTTGTTAAAGAGCTTAAAGTATTTTGAAATTGAACCGAGTTTAGCCATCTTGAGATAAGAGAAAATGTCTCTATTAAAATAATGTCCATTTCAAATCTTAAACGATGATTTATTGTCTAGGTACTGCTATACTAATGAATCGAACATGATGCGCTTGTTATGTTTTATTTATTTATTTATGAATAGAACGGTAGTAAGTACCATGTTGCCGCAGCGTGCACGCAGCGTCCTTACACACTTTGAAATGCACAAGCTAGGCAATTACATTTAGAGCTGTGAGATAGAAGCCTGAGGCTTATCACGCACGTAATAATGTACCTACTTGGCCATCTATAAAATAATGAAGCTTGTGCGTATAAAAACATTCTCTTTTTATTTTTCTTCTAAAAAACAAAACACGTTCAAATTCTCAAAGCCTTAACAACGTTGTCCCAATTTTTATTTCGCTCGCTAAGCGATACTTGATACTCGAATCTTTTGCCTCCTCGTGTTTGACTTGAGGTTCTCTTAATTTATTATACGATCGCGAAATTTTCGCTAATTTCATGCGAAACTTGAGAAACTTTACCAATTAAACCGGAAATCAATTTATTTTAGAAAAGCCGCCTTTAAAGTTCCCCGTATAGTAAAACTTGGGATTTAGTGGCTTCAAAGTTATTGGGTTTACTTTTATTCCTAGTGATTACACTAGGTAATCTCAAACATAGATTTTCTAAAGAACAAAACATCAAGCTTATCACTTAATGTCTACACGACGTCTATAATCTATAATATAGTCTATAATCCGTTGTGTTATAAAAAATATAGTGTAATCTGCTGTCGAGTAGCGAGTAGTAATAAAAACACAAAAAAATTAAAACCGATCTGTTAACTCGCTTCGTCAACTATTAAAGAAAATTTTTTTAACAGTTTTACATACACTCTTCACCATAGAATACCATACGAAACGACTACAGTTTTTATTTACGTAATTTTTTTTCGACGGATAGTGGCAATTTATTCTAGGAATTGAACTCAGTGTTCAAATATTATGCAATATGATATTGCCATAAAAGAAAAACCTTTCATAAAGCTTTATAAATATTGCCTTCGCTATAAAAATATTTGCAGTTTTTTTTTATAAACGTAAACCACGTTTTAGTGAAATGTACACAGGTAGACGTGTTTTCAATTTACCGAGCCGTACCTATTTACCAAAGACTGATGTCTGTCTATATATCCGCTATTTTTGTTAATCTTTTATGACAAACTAGCTGACCCGGCGAACTATGTTCCGCCTTAATGGCAATAAATAAGCAGACTTTTTTTTTAATTTCGAACGGGATAAAAAGTATCCTATGTCCTTCTCCTGGCTCTAAACTACCTCCCTGACCATTTTCAGCTAAATCGGTTCATCCGTTCTTGAGTTATAAGTGGAGTAACTAACACGACTTTCTTTTATATATACAGAAAAGTACAGGAACTATAAAGTGTTCATCTAATTTGTTGAATTCCAACCGTCCAACTCTTTCTCACTTTCAACACTTTTAAAACAGCAATGAAATTCAAAGCTCGGCGAACATTATGAAAATTAACCCGCCACAGCATTACCGCTTCCTATAAATAAATCCCGCGGCTTACACCGCTTACATGCAGCGATTCATCTTTCAAATTGTTAAGGATGTGCGGTTCTAGAGTCGATCCGATTTAACAACATCGTTAAGTCACAAGTGTCGCAGGCTATTTTAGTTTCTAGAATATTGACTGAAAAAAAGAAGAAGAAATCTGAGAAACAAAGTAGCACCAATCCGATAACATCCGCGTACACTTTTGTAAATGATAAAATGCTTTGGAAACTGTCCCCAAAGATAGAACCAAAACCAAACAATATTTATTGAGTTAGGTATGTATTTGATTTTGGCCATCCGATCCTTGATACTAGCAAAGAAAAGTTTTGTGGTAAGTAAAGTGACATAAACATCGGCTTGCTATTTAATCTGCTTAAAAATGGTTTAATCCCAAATTATCTCTTTATCGTATTCTTGAAAAGATCGGATCGTATGAGCGCATCCCTACTCTGAGTACATTTGTGAATTTATTCACGATGCAAATTCACTGCGGATTGCAAATGCGGGGGAAATATTGCAAGAAACCTTTTTAGGTTTCCGTGTAGTTTTTGCGTGTTAAGCTCGCCAGATTGCGATAGACGTTGGAGGGTTGGCTTGTTTATACCGACGTTGAAAGGAATGATTTGTGAGATTAAAGCGGGTTCAAAACTGGGGTACATTTTGAAAACATTTCTTGTAGAGTTTCAGTGCCAACGATTATATTGTGAGCTTTAGTCAAACGAAGTGTTTATAAGATCACGGTATCTAATAGATTTAGTTGGATTATTTAGTTACTGATTTTTTACATGTTTACACCGCCTATCAAGCTCTATATTTTTTACAAGTGCGACGTTTTCAAGCTGTCGTATTCTATGGTTTTAATATACAACGAATTGTAAAAGACTGCCAGCGATGCCACTTTAATAAGAAAGAAGAACTCCTTTGTTTCATTTCGAGAAGTTCACCGCCCTGAACATTCGAAACTCACCTCTCTTCAAGAGCTTCATTAAGTGAAGGGTCTCAAGACAACATGCCTGCAAAAGCTGACAATAACTTGAGACCTCGGGGCCGTCTCAGGTGTACAGTCAAACGTACAATTATGGCCCTTAGAGTACCCATTCGGAACCAGTCAAGTAAGGAGACACTTAGGCCAAGCCGACTCAAAAGTTCAGTAAAAGATAAATAACTAATAGTACACACCAGTAACCTAAGTAAATACTGTTAATATCAGTTTTAATATACTTTCCTAGAAATTTGAGTAAAGTGAAGCCAGTTAAACTACGTTAAGTTAGTTTTAGGTAAGCCTGTAAAATAATACCAAGAATATTAAAATTTCTTAGCGAATTGAGTCGCTTCTCAAACTAAATTTTAAATAAACAACTTGAAAAATCGAACTGACGAGGATTTTTTCCAGATTAAGATTTCAGTCATAATATTACTTGAACTTTATGTATTTGATCATAATGTATTTTCAAGGACGTAATAACATTTGTAGAGGTATTTCGGAAACTGTATAGTAAAATGGAATACGTAAAAATATTGTCTTTACTTTTGCATTTTGCATGTCAACAAATTTTTAAATTGTAAATTCTGCTCGGTCCAGATTGAATACCTTAAGTCTGGCACAAATAGATTTGAATATATTTCTGTGTCTCAATTTCACCTCGACAAATTGTTCTGCGGTGTTAATAATGCAATCTGGACGTACCCAATTCCTTAGGCCTCAGCCTCGAGTTTAGCGGGCAGCGGGGCGTTTAGCGGGGAGTTTAGCGGGCAACACAACCCCGAACACAACACTTCGCCGCTAAAGCGCCGCGCGAGCTGCCCGCTTGTTTCGAGAACGGGTCTGCGTTGCCCGCCCCGCTCCCGTGCCGCCGCCGCTCCCGCCCCGCTGCCCGCTAAATTCGAGGCTGAGGCCTTACACTATCAATGCATATTTGTACCTCTTACTTTACATTATCCTATCTGTGGATTGGGAGAAGTGATAGTCAATATTAAACTCTTACGTGACAGCTGCAGCGCATCGGCTGTCACTCGTCAAAATTGCTTTACTAAAAAGCCGGTTTAGACTACTATGTTAGCATTGCAAGGAATTCCGTTGTGATAATGTCAATGTACTTCAGCCTTTGCTTTGCTCGATAACGACTCAGAATAGTAGAATTTTCCCCCAGATGGACAAGAACTTTTCATTCATAATAATTAAAGGCCCGTCGCATCGGGTGAAAATTGACAGGCAGAATTTATTTTTCTATAGTCTATTGTTGGCAAGCCATGTTTGCGACATTTATAATTTTGCAATGCTTACGTCTATGCTATCCTTCTTCATTAAAATAATCCAAAGTACGTAACTTCATAACAATATTATGTTGCGAAATCTTTCAATTGATATTGCTATACCTTGACTAGGTAAGTTAAAAAATGTTAGCGTTAAGAGCATCTGCTATTCAAAATATTGATAATTTTATCCAAGACATAGTACGCATATTTATTTCGACGTTGCTTTATTGAAGCCACTAAATAATATGAATGCTTCCTCGAAACCTTATATAATTGAAGCTTGTTTTCACGTAAGATTTCCCGGAAAATGTTATGACAATACAATTGTCTGCGTAATATTATGGAAAATGCTATAAGAATCAACAAAGGACTTCTATTTAAATGATTTTTATTACTTATTTTACTACACAGCAGACAGAATTTTCAATTTCATTATTGTGTATAAAAAACATTACATACTAAGTTTTGTTTCTTATTGCTTCCGATCGCCTTAACCAAAAACAATATACGATAAATTATGTACAAAACTACATAACACCCATTCTTGGATTGAAACCTAGGTATGTCCACTGACTTTGCACTACTCATTTGCCAATGAAGTTATTTTCTCCAAATGAAGTTATTAGCTCGCTCTAACCACTTTTTAAAGTTTCTCGAAACTTTTTGGTGAATAATTTCAAATTTAATTTAATATAGTCAAAATATTACTTTTAACCAACGTAGATAACATTGGTAAGTAGCAGTCCATTGTAATCTGAATTCGACAGAGAATCGAACCTTGAATAGGTCAATCCTAAATTTTAGCACATCAGACCTTTGTGTTTCCCAAAAAGATTTGAGTTGCATCGCAAAATATTCATCTGCCTTCAAAGTCCCTTTGTGATCGCTCCCGGTTGATCCGATTCCGCCGGCTCTGCGACTCGGCGGTGTTCCCGGAATCTGTACTGCCTGTATTTTATATGCTTCTTTGTTTAAGCACGCCTGTTATTTGATTGTTTATAGCAACCTTAGGAGTGTGTGCTCTCGTGGCTCGATGATTGCGTTTTACTTTATTTTCATGAACATTTGTTTATCTAAGAGCTTTTTGTTGTTGGTAATTATGAATTGAGAGGAACAACAGCTTAGACAGTTGCGTTTCAGGTGATTTTTTCAGTTAATAATTAATCACTGTTAATTTAGACTAATTAATAACTATGCGATTTTTCTACTTTGTTTCAGCCGAATGACCACTGCTGAAAAAAAGGGGGAGGCCCTTAACAAAAAGCTATTGTCAATGCACTTTAAAATAATATTTCAAATACCTACCTATCAATTTTGTAAATAGTTGGAGCAAAATTAATGAGCCACTTAAATTTAACAGTATTCATTTGAAATTTAATCTCCCACATGACGTTTTAACATCACAAATACGTTTAATCAAAGTTTATAAATGCAATTAAACGCTCTGAATAAACTGTCAAATTAAAAATTTAATCTCAATTCTCGTGTAAAGTTGGAATTCCAAACATTTGGGACGTATTGTTGGGAATTCGTCTAGTGCTCATATAATTCGCAAACTAGTGAACATTTCAAAAGTTGGTGGTTTGGTGCGTGGTTGCGCACTCGTTTGAGCCACTTTAAATTGATATTCAAGTATGGGCTGATTGTGAGTTAACACTTAATACTTTAAGTAATTTTATATATTTAAAGGATGAAATATCTGCCTCAGACATACTATTTCATAAGGAGGTAACCCTTAGTTAATAAGAACCAGTAAGGTTAAGTATATTCCACACTCAATGCATGTATGCTACAAATAAAAGCAATTTACTAATAGCTTACAACCTTGATAGTGTCATACAACTAGTCGAGTACCAAGATTTATGGAATGACTTGGGAGCCTACGCGCGTTATTTTTCGCGTCACGTATACAAATTCACGAACAATATTACGCAATAGCATGTTAAGGGAACCCGTGAAAAATACGTGAGTCGGTTTAGTATGTGACGAACATACACTTCAAGGTGGAATATTGTCTCTAAATATAAATATCGCGGGTACTTTTGGTTCGTTAGCCTTTGTATTGTGTTGTTGTGCTGGGCGGCGGGTTTGGTGAAAATTAAATTTCAAAGTTTTAGTTTTGATGTCCTAGTAAATGAGAGTGTGGTTTAACTTTTTTGTTTATTTCATAAACTTTAGGGAATTTGTCTTAAAAACTGATCATATTATACGGGTAAAAGTGGTATAATAAAGGGAAATAATAATTATGTTCCCATTTCGATACCCAGGAAAAATCAGAACGTTACGATAGGCAGAGTTTATTTCATTGTCTAGATTATTTAGATAATATTCTGAAATTAGGAGCGAGGAATCTCTAAATCTTTATCAGGTCGTCTGTCCGAGTAGTCAGTTCCAGAAAGTTTGCCTCAACGCGATTTTGCCGCGTCATATCTCGCGAACCAACAAAGTAGGTATCGGATACCATAACTTTATCGACGTCGACGCCAACGCTTCATAATCTCATCAATACTTATTTAATTAAAAGAAAACTTTGCATCACGTGGTTTTCTTTAAAAAGTTTCGCCACGAGATTAAACTTTAAGAAGCGAAGTTGGTACATAAAACGTCTTAAACTTTGAAATCTTGAAAATAATCGTTAAACTTAATGGCTAAAATTGAAATTAAAGGAGTAGGTACCCTACTTTCTACATAATTAATTGAACACTTGAGTTTTGAGTGAAACAAGATGTTGGTTTTAAAGTTTTGTAAGAGTTTATGCCTTATGTTTTAGTAAACAACCCAAACTGACTCTACTAATCAAATTGAGAAGCGACATAAAGCGACACGTTAGTTACAATATGTACATATTATTTACCTATAAAACCTACACTAATCAACGAATAAATTCGTCATTCTGGTTTCGAATTTGTCATTAAGCGGCCTTTTAGCTTATAGACGGCAGTATTGTACGAGTATACCACCCTAACACTCAATATCTATGTATTTTCAAACTGAAATTGCAAGGTATTCAAATAGCAATTTATTCTATTGTTTACGCCGAAATGATTTTTGAATTCCACATTTGAATTTCAAATTTCGAGAACACTCGTCCACGCGACAGCTCATTAAAAAATCAAATGTCAACTTTAAATCTTTTTTAAATTCGAGTAAGTCCTCCATTGTGAGTGCCGTCATTAGGCGGCCCTCGGGCGCCTTCGGGAGAGTACTCCATTTTTCACAGTGACAGTGACGGCCATGACAGCTTCGAAGTCAATACTAGGTACGGTTAACAAAATATCGAGTGCTTTTGTAATGATCACTTGCGTGATTGTTGATGTGAGACAAATAATTTTACTGATAAATACTAATTTTATTTGAACTTGTCTATAAGAATGTTGAACCCACTCTCATCAACAAAAAATTTAATTTGTTTTGTTGCTGCTTTATGATAAAAACTTCTCATAGGTACCAACCTACGCATAAGCTTGTCAATTCCGTTGTCAATTACTTGTTACGATCATAATGGTTAAAAGACTCGAGTTCTTTAGTTACTGGAGACGTAAAAGTAAACAACTGTACTGCTGTCCAAATAGCCAATTCCACGCATCCTTTTTTGGGCGCAACCTTTTTTCGTCGCATCCATCGCTCGCCATTCTCGCGACAAAATGTACGCGCGATCCGTCCGACCCATCAATTCACTTTGCCGCGCGGATATGTTGCAATTTTCCCGCCTTTTTTCTGACGTTTTACTTTTTTTTTCATCGGCGATGACACCCAGTGTTGTCGTTGGCAGTATTCAGATTTTCGGCCAGTGTTAGTTTCGTTTTAGCTGTGATGAAAGCGGGTATTGTAGGTAGAGAATGAAGCGGTGGCTATGCTAACAGATAAATCGGCGGATTATTTTTGTTCCATTTGAAAAGGGAAAATCTAAATGTAAGCTTTGCGGTTTCCTGAATTTTTAAATTCAAAAATATATTTTTGTTAACCTTTAACTATAGTCGTGAAAAAATAATCACACTCCCATGGACGTCGGGTCTCACAGACCCCTATCTAAAATTCTTCATAATTTCATATCTGAACCAATTTGAATTTATCAAAGAGTTGATATATATCTAATAACTATTAATAAAGGATTTAGTAGTAAATGTAATCAATTTTTAATCATTATTTAATTATTTTTTGGCAAATTTAAAAAACATAGACATTTTTCAGTGTTAATTGACTNTTTACGCGATATTGGAATATCTATTTTGATAAATAAGCAACCTAAGCTTAGCATCTTATCCCAATTACCCCAGTAATTTTTCAATGGTTTTTATCTTAATATGGTTAAATGATATTATCTATTGTTGCCAACATTGAGAAGTAAATTTTATTGTGAATATTTTTCGAAATTATATTTATCAAATAAAGTAAATAATCGCATTAAGATACAGTTCTTAACATAAGAAGTACTTACATAGATAGTTAGATAGGTACCTACCGAGGAATATGAATGATATAGAGTTTTGAAACAACTTACGCAAACTTTTACTACTACTATTAATATCCTACTTAGGTACTTCTAAAAATAAATATTTAATTAACAAAGGTGAGATTTCCATACACATTTCAATTCGCCTCTTACTTACTAAACTTCTCAATATTTTGTGTAGGCCGGACTGTCAATTTCCAGTCAATGTATCCCTTTCTTCAGACACAACCAAATATATTGCCGCCATATATTTCTATATCGCCGTTTAGCGGCTAAACTCTCCTCGCTCTAAAAAACATTAAGTAGTGCCGATATATCTCCAATCCGCTCACAGCAATATTAACTGCGGGACATAAAAATTTGGAAGGAAACAGGAGCTACAGATAAATAGTAATTTGGATGTATTCACGCATATAAATAAAAGTTAACTAGGTATGTATGTATAGAGGGTAAGTTTTTAACCGTCTCTGTGGTCTAGTGGTAAGACCACCTGTTTCAGACGCACAGGTCTCGGGTTCGATTTCCAGTGAAGGCAGATTTTTCTGTGCGGTTTGGTTGGTGGTAGGGCTTATTCTAAGCCCACCTGGCTATCTACCACCATCTTAACTAAGTCTGTCGCCATAACAACAATGTTAACAGCATTGTTGTGTTCCGGCAGTTAGAGGTAAGATAGCCAGTTCCTCCGTGGTTGAGGATTCCTGGTGAAGCTCGCTTCCACCTTCGGCCTGATCATCACTTACCATCAGGTGAGATACAGGCCAAGAGCTTTCTCTTTGTGGATAAAAAAAAAGTTACTTTTTACTATGGGTTTCTTTCTATTCACTTTTCCATGTACTAGAGGCGATAACACTTTAAGCTTATCACTGTATTAGAGCTTGCTCATTTTCTACATACTGAAGTATGGACTTTTCATATTGATTTTCATATTTACCTGAGTAGGTAGAAAATAAGCATGAGGCTAAAAATCTCTATTCAGAAAATGGGTATTAGTTATTTAAGTACTATTTTATCGTCTAATTACTAATTCAAAACATACATTGTACATTGTGAACTAAAGAGGCTTAGACAGACAGAATTATTTATTGTAAGCTTGCTTACATATCGCCACAGCTTTTGTCGTCAGAATAATAAACTGTTTAAACATCGTTAGCCCTATGTTGGTTGAAGCTCTATAGGGGTACAAATGAATACTAAAAGATTTGTTTAACTTTGTCCCTTTCCTTCATTAAAAAAACTTAAATCGGCTATAGTTGTTGCAATTCACGAAGGCGAGCAAGCTTTACATGTATGGTGACTCGCTAATACTGTTCGTTTTTCAAACGTTTTGATAAACACGACGTTATGTGCAGTACACGTACACACACAAGTAAAGCTCACTCACCTTCGTTAGTTGCAAGAACTAAACTATTGCCGTCACTTGATTTGACGTCACAGTGGATTTAAAATTTAAAATCTCTTACAAACTACATAAAAACTTAATGGAACTCAGTATGTCGTAGTATAACTGAGTTCCATTAAGACGTATAAAGTTGACGTATGAAGCTAATATGTAGCGTTGCAGTTTTGGCTGTTTTTCACAAATTAATTTTCTTGCTCGATATTTGGATTTGGGATACCACTAGCGACATCTATTGGCGTGATTTTGAATTAATTTGCAATAGATGGCGCTTTTTGCTCAGTAAATTCAAATATATTTTATTGAAACATTTCCTAATGTTTTTATTTTGATTATTCTATTTTTTAATGGAGTATTTTCGGTGTTCTGGAAATTGTTTTCATCATGGTTTTTATTAGTGTTTGCTTTTTATCTAAGCGGCGAAACGAAACGTCTCGCGATTGACATCGCGGCTGTCAGTTGAGCTGTCAAATGACTTTGGAATTTTGGTCGATCTTGCGCAACCGCAATTTTGTTATTTTCGGGGATGTGATCCCCTATGTTTCAAATCGTGTGATGCAGAATGCATCCACGATAATTTATTAATATAATTTAAAAATATTCACACATGAGAAATTTCCTAAACGTTATGTTGGACGAGGGCTGGGATGCTGAAAACTGCGAGTGAAGTTTAAATTAGCGAGCAGTTTTCATGCGGGATTTTACAATATTTTGTAGTTTAAACGATTTCATATTTTACATTGATTTTATAATTGAAACATAATATTTTGATGATATTTCATATATTTTAATTTCTCTTCATTTCGTATGAATTGTTTCTCCTTTCTAAACTGCTGATCTCTTCGCATTTCCTCCTTGTCATCAAACCTCTGTCTCTGCAAGAGTTTGAACGCTTACCTGTCGAAGAGATGCAAGGGCTTCATCTGGCACTGCGCGCTTGAGGCCGTGGAGGACGCTGCTTGGAGCCTAAAAGTGTGCGAGACCCGTTGGACCCCGGAAGAAGAGAGGAACGTTCAGGGTAACGGCTTATAACCGCATGGCTTCCAAGGTACCCACTTTTCCATCCTTCAANTCTAATAACTATTAATAAAGGATTTAGTAGTAAATGTAATCAATTTTTAATCATTATTTAATTATTTTTTGGCAAATTTAAAAAACATAGACATTTTTCAGTGTTAATTGACTTAGCATCACATATAGGCTCCTTAATTACAGTCGATTAATAATAAATCAAACTAATATTTTTTTCCTTGCTAATTAATAACCGTGTAACATAAAAACATAAACAGAATTTCTGAAAGACATAAAATAAAAATGTTGACAAGGGTTAAACTTACAAAAATTATAAACAGTGGCCTAGAACACTAAAGACAAATTTATCTCTACAGGCATGTGTCATCTTTCTTTGAGAGCTTTGATAGGCAAAATAAACACCATTCAGAATCGGAATCGGCAGCAATAGTACCTTCTAAGACATCTAAACTCAAAAGAAGGATCGTCTACAAGTAAAACCTTACTTCTGGAATGTTACTTAGATAGTTGGGCTAATAATATAGCTAATGTACTCAGATACTTTCTACCATTATGTATTCTTAAACTAAAACAATTCACAACATATTATAATGATATACTATAAAAAAAATATAGTTGACAAGTCACATCCATACAAGTATGTTTGTATGGAAATTAAAGTCATCGGGTCTCCCAGACCCCGATAAAATTTTGAATGGGTATTACTCACGTAATGAGTGCCGGAAAACGCGTTTTTATGCCTCCTCGGTCCTAACACAGTTAAAACTGAAGCTACTGAGATGGTCGAGAGCAGCACGTGGCGGGAAGGTGTTTAAACCGAGAAATTGAAAAGGGGGGTGGGCCTCTGAGACCCGACGTCCATAGTTAAAGGTTAAGGTCTAGGGATATTAACAACATTAAACCAAAATAATCAATATCCTACTTAAAAGTAAGGTAAGGCTTCCCGAGACTATGATCCTGCATCTAGGTTTCTTTATATTGCGAGTAAAAATTACCTACTTATTTTGTAAGGATGTTTCATTACGAACCTCACGTTATATTTCATCATGGTAAAATTGCTTAAAAAAAATGATAATGTGACATGCGATCCTATGCGATTATAAATTAGAGGATCACTTACTTAAAAAATGTTAAGGAAATCAAGTGTCATAGTGCCAGTTAATACTCAAATAAGTCAATGTCCGTCTAAAATTGGACTACCTACAGTTATTTCACACCGACACTGGGAACTGCGCGACAAAGTCTCAAAGTGATGTCCGAGCCATCAATCAACTTCCACTGCGCGGATATTTCGCGATGTTCCTTTTTCGAATTGTGCATCGCCTCTGGAGGGCTACTCCGAACGCTGTTTACGTAGTTTCAAATCTATCTGTCATCGTCGCTCATGCTGGCATCTCGATATGCGTGAGAGGGATGGCAACATTTGAAACTTTGGATCACGTTTTTCGGAGTAGCCCTGTTATGATCTAGGGTTATTTCCTACTAGTACAAAAGACAACAGAACAATCAAACATAGGTAATATCATAAGTGGTGACAATAAGGTTCTTTTTGCAACAAAATGATGTCTGATATGCTGGTAAATGTACAGACGGCATCACATCAGACTAGTCATTTTTATTGCAACATAACCCTTATGAGAATTGCATAAGATCCCCTGTGTTTGGCTTAACATGCTGTTGTCTGTACTTTGGAATTTAATTCTCTTCGTCACATTCACGGTTGTTCTGAAATAGCATCAAGCAAAAAGTCGGAATGCCGTGGGCATATTTAGCGTTTCACCTATGCATCTGAGAAATTTAGAAGTAAGTCAATGAACAATGCACCATGCACGCACATGGCTTGGGCTTTCGGACTTAACTTGCATGAGGCCCTAGTTGTGTTTTAGTACTATCAAAACTGCTCTAGGATACAGTACGAGACTAATCGCACTTCTGCATAGCCAAGATCTAGGACATTGTCGTAAATGAAGCCCAGCTATTAAAAAATGATAGTGTTGCAGCTTAAAACTAACCGCTCTACAAAAAATATTTAAATGTAGCTATCAGACCGATAAGAATGAATAAATTCACACTCGATATAGAAATCGGATCGGTTGCGCAACACATTGAATGACTAAAATGTTTGTAAATATTTTATATTTTTCCATGAATTTAGATGAAAGTTCCAATAGAAGTGCGGATTTGCCGTTTTGATAGATTTACGATATGTACGAGTACTATGTCATAATACTACGATGTTTTTTCACAATTTCTATTAATTTTGTTCACAATTTCGGTTTCTTTTTTGTAGCCATATATTTCACTATTTTATCGTAATCATAAGACTATTCAAAGCATGTAACGATAAAAATACGATACGAATAGACTTATTTAGAGTTCCATGGAAGTATCGACATATATGTTTAATATTAATAGAGTTCATGACAAAAACGATTACGACTTACGGACAACGTAGTATTCTTTGTTATTTTAATGTCGTCTTTCTTATTTAGGTGCGGAACCCCAAAACAAATGTTATTGTTGTAGAAAATAAAAGACAATGACAAACAAAGTCTGTTTATTGGCTGTTTGTTAATTTCATAAATTAAATTCTGTTTGTGAGGCACATTTAAGTAATTTTATTATGCTGAAGCTAAATTTCGTTCCGTCTCGTGGTTAATAAATATCAATTTTCCCTTTGTAATGGATCTTCATGCTGCTCGTAATAAATTTTGTGAATGAAAGTTATTTTTATTTTGTGAAAACAAGCGTGGAAATGAATCAAAGACAAAAGAATCGTGTCCAAAACAATATTTGCTACGATGTGCATACTTAATCATATTTTGTGCCCTAAATGTTTGAATAAAACAAACAAAATGTATTTCGTTTTTCATGTTTCTTTGGTGGATATTTAATGGTATGGTTCTGAAAAAACACGATCTACTTACTTAGGTACGAGTACAAGTTTCTTATTTCAGTACGAGTAGGTAAAAATTGGTGGACCGACGACCTGATAAAGGTAGCAGGAAGGCGCTGGATGTAGGCCGCTGCAAACCGTGCGATGTGGAAGTCATTAGTAGAGGCCTATGTTCAGCAGTGGACGTCCTGTGGCTGAAATGATGATGATGGTGAGGTAAAAATTTGAATCAGAACAATTCAGGTCGCCTTATAATTGGAAATTGATCCCTTTTAATAAAATCGAAATCCTAGACAGTAATGCTGAAATATTTATTTTTATCCACAACGATGAAGCTCTTGGCCTGTATCTCACCTGATGGTAAGTGACGATCAGGCCGAACTTAATACATAACCTTTAGACATTTCAGCAGAATTGTAGAAGTATTTACATTTACCACCACTTGCCAATATCTTACTTCCATCCGTCCCTAATTGGTTGTGACTTATTCTCGCACCATAACTCAAAGTGTCCCAAAACAGTCGCAGATACAAAAACACGGGCAAAACAAGGAATCGAACCCGGGACCGTGCCAAGTGGGTCAAACGCTCGCTAATGGAGCGCATCGGTGGGTGGCGTTGTCTTCAGTAACTATTTTGTAGTTTACTTCAAATACTTAGCCTCGAATACCTAAGTTTTCATTTTTATAACTTATCACTAAAAAGTTAAGTATAAGATATAAAAAAAAATATATAAGATATTAAAAAAATATAATTATCAAGACTGCAATGTTAATACTTCAAAGTCACATTTTACTCCGAAAAAGTGGTAAAAAAAATAAATCAACTTTTCAACTATCGTAGTCAAAATAATGAAACTACGAAAAAAAGCTCTATCAAATATTTTGGGCACAATCACTGTTTCACTAATTTTTGTTAGAAATCAAAATGTTTCCAACTTTTTCGTGTTACCCAGAAAAATGGGAGTATTAAAATCTAATCCCAAAATGAAATACGAAATAGTTTGTACACGCAGGTACGTAACCCGCGTATAATCCGCGGGACGGTACACTTAAACCGCTTTCCGCGTCATTCCCCCGGGACTGATAGCTCGGGCCTTTGTTGCCACTATTTTTAAAACTTCCCCATATTTTGAGCAGAATTTCAATTATATAGGGTGTTTATTTTTTTACTTGGAACAAAGTAATAGGGCTCAAAATGTTCTAGTGGTCTATGCTAACGGCTTAGG
Organism: Ostrinia furnacalis; assembly: GCF_004193835.3. Taxonomy (NCBI): domain Eukaryota; kingdom Metazoa; phylum Arthropoda; class Insecta; order Lepidoptera; family Crambidae; genus Ostrinia; species Ostrinia furnacalis. The sequence continues at coordinate 373,963 of NW_021133692.1, read as the reverse complement.
CTTTGCGCCTAGCTTCCAAACACCCTGTACAAGATTCTACCATCGCTTTAAGCAGCTGAGTATTCAGCTGTATCAAAACAATACAACACTCGTATTGTACAGTTAATTAAGTTCCTCGTTAAAACCTCTTTAGTGGATGAAACACGTTAATAATGCTTATTAAAATTTATGGAGGTAAATTAAGTTTAATGTTTTTTTCCTTAGCAAGCACAATTTAATTTTTATTCATCGCTTTTCATCTGCACAGTCAAGTGGGAGGTTTATTGTTTTAATCTAGTGAACAAAATACTATAGTAGATATTACCAACCAACTTTTTCAATTACAAAAATAGGTCAACTATAGTTTTTTGCACTGCGTATCTATCTAACTACCTGCTATTATACTTAAGTGCTCTAACTCTAAACAAATAAATGATTTGGGTTATCACTGGAATGGACCCAAAATGGTCATGTAAAGTGTATCCCGAATAGCAAATGATTCGTAAGTTTTCTCGGAAACGAAAACCTTTTTCCACTCCCGAATACAGTTCCGTATCTTTATACCTTTGTCTACCTTTTACTTTTGACAGATAAAGATCTAAATCTTAAGCTCTGGGAAATTCAATGGAAAAATGTGTATACGTCAAAGAAAAGGAAATATTTGCTTAACATTTCATTTCTTTTCCAATACATTTTAATTTTATTCTTTTCGACTACAAAGTAGGTAGGTATTCTTTTGCAAGCAGTTTGTTTTTTGTGAACATTTCCTCCTTTCATCATCGAAGAATTCCGCTCTAATACTTATTAAATCCATTATAGTTGTACGATTTACACGAGGCTATCACCATAAACCCAGCTAATCGCACGTTTATCTAGTTTTAAAATTAAAAAGTCTTGGTTGTAATTCAGCGAATCGATTTCGCGCGTCATCGCGCCACTCGCCGCTGGAACAGTTAATTTGGCGGGAGAATGGACGGCGGCCATTTTGTTTTAGTGGACGTTAAGGCGAGTGATGAGCGCTGCTAAATGTGGGGTACGATGAAAATTTTCCCTCATATTTTTTAACAAAATATCCCCCTTAACTGGAAGCGCTCAACTTTTTTTCATATAACGGCGGTCGCATTTTTCTGGTGACCCAAAATATGCTTGAGGAAGTTTGAGGTGCGAAATAATGTAATTTATTAAAACTTATAATTAATAAGAGGATTATACCCATCTAAAATTTTTATTCAGTCTTTTTTTACAAAAAAGTGATCGCTTAACGAAATTGACGGATTGCAAGAGATTTAAAGCTACCGATAATGGTTTTTGTTTTCACTGAAAAATTATCCAATCCTACTCATGATAATTTGTAATAATTTTAACATTTTTTTAATCTTAGGATAAATCCTTAGTTTTGTTATTCATCATCTTGCAATTTGTATTTCTTGTAACAAAAAAAGGTTTCACATGATGTCACAGTGTTTTTCCAAACTTTTTCACAACAAAGTCAATGAAATTTAGTTTTACGCTTTTCCTGGAAAGCTGCGTCACACCGCTAAATAATGCTTCTAGTAAATACAATCTTTTTATATAACCCACAGTTGCAAGTAATTACTTATCTTCTACGTATGACAAAACAGATTTCAAGTATAATTCGACAGCCGCAAAAAAGATGTGGGTATCGTAATAAAATTGACAATAAGCCGCATATTTCACGACGCATACCCGTCCGGATGGGAATTCAATTATGCGGGCAAATTACACCGCACTGTACTGCGGCTTAAAATATGGCCAAATGCGCGCTCAAAGTTCAGCGCTCAATGGAAATCCCTTAGAGCCACAACACACAAATGATACTTTTTAACCTACTTCAACAAAGGGAGGAGGTTCTCATAGCATCGGCGATCGGCAATTTTGCCGCGTTTGAAAGCAGCGACCATATGTTATACACCGCGCACTCAAAAACGCAACAGCGGCGATTGAGTCGCTTTTAGGAAGCATCGATACAGTTACAAAATCGCCCATCACCGATCTTAAAACTAGCATGACTGTCTGCTGTGGCCCTTAGAACCTTATACAGGGCCGTTACAGTATTTCAAAGAAGAATATCGTTAAAAAAAGTCATTTTGTGTAGGTATCAGCAGGCATGTTATCCCATGTTAGTTAGATTACGAAAGTTCTGACACCATAATTGCCACCTCTGTTGTGACAATTTACACGAAGCACACATCTGCTCGTGTAAAAGTGCTTTTTAAAAGCTTACTTGCAAAAATAAAATGAGTTTTAAAATTCTTAACCATTGGAGTCCAACGTGTTTGTTTTATTTTAATTTTAAAGAAGGAAACTGCTTAAATGCCACATTTCACTTATGCAGACGTAGTTACGATCACAAAAACATCATGTCATGTATGTTTTTGTGTAACATTCTTTACAAAAACCTTTTACATTCATTGTGATGTCTATAAGCGACTATAACAAAGTTGACAGACCCGTAGTACATAATGTAATGACAAAAGTTGCTTCGCGCACGAGTCGCCGGGGACCCGTAGGTCGTACGTAGCACAAAAACGACGGCAGAGATTTTAGTGTTGTCCTTCGAGGTCAGCGAACTCGGACATGAGGGTAATTGCACTTTCATTCTGAACATTTGTAGTAACGACCACAGTAGCATTTCACGGACGTTACAATGGATATTTCATTACTTATTTCATAATTTTGAACGTAAATAAAATTGGAACACAAAATAGGAACATACTTTGTTAATATCGACAACTAGTGCACAAATTGTAATTTTGTGTTATTACTAAGCACATTAAGTTTAACCACAGTTATTGCTATGAAAGCAATAATAGCATAATTTGGCCCTAGTTTAGTTAATGAATATTATTTGTGAATGGTACAAACTAAATAGACCGTAACTATAACGATAACCGGTGTTTTTTGTACGGAGTTTGACAGATTTTTTATGTTTGTCAAAGTTATAGTAAGATTGTGCAACCCAGCCTAAGAATTTAATGCTACACCCTAATCCTAGGCAGATTGAAAAAGTTGCTACAAAGCTGCGATAAAATCCGTAATATTTTTTCCCTGAAAATATATCTGTCAATCATTTTCTTCCCAAAAAAGTTACATAAAGTTTTCCTTTTTAATTCGAAATATGAAAGCGAAAACACGATTGCAAAACACAATACGTCTTCCATATTGTTACAGAAATGTCAACTACCGACCGCGTCCGGGGACCGGGTAGGTCACATCGTAGGCGAATGGAGTAGGCTCATACATGCACATAGAAGCGGATTAAGCTAAATGAATACTGTTTCTTATCTTATCTAGTGCAATAAAGCAACAAAAATTATGACGTAGAAAAACACTAATCATCGGATCGAGTTTTCATTATTTTTCTGTGCCTCCAAGTGACTGTTAATCATCTTACTGGAATTTATAATGGAGTGGAGTTATAATAAGATATAGCGTACTAATCTTCAAACAATTTGAACCACATTGAGCTTCAACTTTTGTTAACAACTCATACATTTTCCGAAAGATTGGAGGTAGGACCTACCCGCAACCGCAGCTGTCTATGTATTTTCCTATACGTCATGTCTTAAATTTAAGGCAGGTGATGACTTTGTTTATGTGCAAGTTTTGTAGACTGTGGCACAGATAAAATTAGAGGTCGGTCATTTTAGACTAGAACTGGAATGAGACCACTACACATATTTGCCTTACATTTTAAGTCAGATGACGTAATCCGAATAAAATAAAGTTTCACAGATGGCGGGACACCCCCGGAGTATATTTTTTGAATAATGGCCGTCAAATTCGGCCCTGTCCTATTAAAAGTTGCAAAGATTATAAGCATTAGCTTGGAGAATTGAACTTTCCCGTAATACCTTGCGAGGAATATTTTGGGTCATTCACAGAAGTATTAGGGTTCTTTAAGTTGCGAAGGGATCCGTGCGAGAAGTGATTTATTTCTGGCGTTTTCTGCGAACGCTGGAAGGGGGATTGAGGCATGGGCGTTTTGTTCGCGGCAAAGTTTCTCTGATTTTTTTTGGAACTTGATAAAGTGGTCATCGACAAAGCTAACGCGTAAAGGTAAATCCACATTATTGCTGTTTGTAAAATAAGATCACAGAGGCCAGGGCATGCATCAATCCATGTCTTCTACCAATAGCTCACGGATTAATCTGAATATTCTTAAATCATGATAATTGAAATAACAGTCCAACATATTTTTAAAACAATGAAATCGCCTTCAGAGAGTGTCATGTCAATTTTGCTGTTATTTGTTTACTTTTGTCTGATCTGAATGACTTCAGCACAATAATACGTATTCATCAAGCACTAGTATTAAATTACGTACCTTTTGGTTATTATTTTCTTGTCTCATTAATTTTCAACAAGCTTGGTAAAGAAACAACAACATTATTCACAAGCGTAAAATTTTGGAAATATTTACACATAGCCAGTTTTAACGCGGAAAAGCCAATATTTAATTAACATTCACGCCGGGTTTTTCTTTGTACTCGCACTCAACAGTTTTTAATTACTGAATTAAGTTAAGTTAATGGACACATTTTTGCATGAATTTTTTTAACTATTGCATACCAAGGTACTAATATTAATATAAAAAAAAGCTAAAGCTCGTCTAGATTAGTTGTGGGATGCTGAAAATATTTGAAAAATACTTCGCGGTTTTGTGTGAGAAAAGTTTTATGGATTAAAAATATTGCTGTTCACAAATCCAAAAAAGATCAGCCACAAATAAATAAAATTAACGAAGCGTTACTTTGTCAATGCCTTTTTTATTTCGTCTAAAATTATACCTTTTATGAAAAGAGCAAGTGGTTTTGATTTATTAATAAGCATTCAGTGACTGAATTTCAGTCATACTTATTTCTAAACCAACCCTATTAAGTTGTAAAATGTTTTTATGATTTGAAGAAAATACCTACCTAAGAACCTTGAAGTACCTACCTAACTACCGTTTTCACCATCAATCTCTAATTTTTAAGTGACCCCATTTACAACTTAAAAATAAATGTATAATAACACAATAACAGGAATTTTGTTTTCAAAGGGGTCACTTAAAAGTTAGGGATTGATGGTGAAAACTGGCATAAGCCATCTAAAATCCTGCCTGCTACTTCATTTTGAGTAATCCATAAATAAACAATTTCTTTCCGAACAAATTCTTACAAATACGGAACCGCACCTCGCGAAGTATTCAGTCTTCGCTCGTCCCAGCTTCTTTCGAGGGAATATCGAGGATCCCGGTTTTTAATATTTGAAATGAGCTCTGTTCCCTTTGAATTTATTTAGTCTGAGCTCGAACTTTGAGCGCCTTTTTAAAGGTTATGCCGTGTTCTGTATTTCTTTATTTTTATACGGGCCCATCGAGAGCGGCGCGGGATGCTTTTATTTTATCGAGACGCCCATTTGCATTTTCGGAATGGATATTTTTATTTGGGTAAGCTGGGTTACTGCTTGATTGTTGTTGGTTTAAGTGATTGTGTGTGATTGTTGGATAATTGGGTAATCACATCAAAATCTCATCAAACAAAAGATATCAAATTTTAAAAAAAATGTGATAACTTTGAATAACTACTTATTGTTTGTCTAAGAGTTCATCAACCAACGGGGTATCGAAAATTGTACAGTACCTAGTTAAGTGATTGTTGGAAGAATATTGGCTTTTATAAAGTTTCAATTGTGAACTTTCTTTGTATGAACTCTAATCTACAAAACTAAGATGTTTAGTTAGTTTTCATTTTATCTGGAATTGATTTCTCTCCAAATAAGTTATGGCACATCATCGTAGTAACAAATAATCCCTTTAAATACCTTCCAACAATGCTTTTAAATTATTTTTATTTTTATACTTCTGCAAAAAATATTACAATATATTACTAAGTTACATCACGGAAAAATAGAACGCAATACACTATCGAGCGTAACCCAGAAACCTCGTAACCCGAACAATTTAAACTCGCCTCCATCTCCGACCCAATAATACATGCTAATACCACTCAAACTATCAAAGAGGCATTGAATGCTTAAGCACCCATAACTTACCCTGACAAAAGTGCCGTCAATAGGCCAAAAAACTCTGCGGGACATAAAGTGGTATCAACGACGTCCGAGCCCAAGGCGAATGTATAAATCTCTTAAATCACGTTGTTAACAATATAGCGAGTTTGAGAAAGTTTACGCAACACTACGTAAGTTATCGTTGGGGTGCAATGGTAATAGAATAATCATAATCCATCATTGGGAGTGGGAGAGATATGTGATACAATTAAACATGATGTCATTAAAACCTTTTTCATCTAGAACTACCTACCTACCACTGCACTGTCTCTACTATCACCTAGAATAAAAAGTAAATAAAAAGAAAAAACAATCACTGAGCCACACTGCATCAATAGGCTCAGCTCAGTATTTACCTTGACATGCGTTTACGAGTGTGCCAAGAAGCTGGTTTGCCGCGGACGCCCTTGTTATGTTGGCATCGCGCGTGCTACGTCAAGTTTTAGCAACCCTGGTACACTGTACCTCATCATCATCTATTATAATCATCATTCAGCCAAATTGACATGCCATCCGCAGAGCACTGCTTGACGTAAGTCACCCAAAGAACGACACTTAAGCACGAGCATTTTATTTTATTTTATTTTATTTTTTTAATTTACTTTACAACTTAAAGACAGTTACATTGGGACAGTTACATTTAGATAGCTTTAAAATTCGTTAAAGTTTGTAGTGGGTACATTCACAATTTCACATACAATTACATAATACAGCATAAAATTAAATAAATATAAATAAATAATAAATAATAATAAAATTATTTTGATATTTTGTTACATTATACCCAGCTACTCTTGAAATAGATACGGTGTTTATTAATAAAAAAAACCTTTACTCTCCTATCGAAAGTTTTGGACTAAAAACCTTGAACTCCAAGTAGGTATATTCAGTGAACTGACCCATTAGAGCGTTATAATCATGTTTGCCAAATATTTCATGGAGTTGATGGCCACAGCAATAATTTACACTAAACACGCCTATAAAATGTCTGACAATAAAATAATGCCAAACTTCCCCGATAACTGGGTAATGGTCCTGGGAGGACACACTGGCCCTTGTCCCTCCCTTCTCCCCCTGAAATTATGGCCCAAAATACTTTTTTGTTTGTCGCATTTGGGTACCTACTTCTTGATTTAATGACCAGTCAAAGCATTTAAAGATAGTGTAGATATCTGTATAAGTCAGCTGCACAAAATGTAGCCGTGGGTCTAGCTAGACAAAGTGCACATTATAATAGCAAACCAGTCGAAAAGTGGTCGAAAAGCCTATTTTTTGTATGGAGTTTTGACAGATTCGATTTTCGATTCGATCAAAGAGTGTAGGGGGTGTGTTTTGTCTAGGGGGCCAAATGCTACTTTATTGTCAATGTGATAGTCAACGCCATCTATGTAGGTAGTTGTCTTCCCATCGGAATAAATAATGAACTGCACACTTCTGTAAGAACTTAAACGTGCTTAAACTTTATCGAGCAGGTTTCTAAATATAAAGTAAGTTGGAAAATAGTTATTTTCCAATGAAAAAAAAAGTATCATTCAGTTGACATTTAAGGCTTATTCACTGATCCATCGTCTCTGATCATCCGTCTCGACTTAACGAATCGATCACCTGCTTAAAAACAAGTCAAGCGGCTCACTTTTATCACGGGTCAGTAGAGTGAGGTGCCGGATAAACTGTACCAGGTGATACATCCGAATAAACAGACAAATTAAATATGTAATTGAGAGCTTCTATCGTAAAGGTCAGACTTTAGGAACCGCCCTAGTTCCTGAAAAATATCCAGATTTCTGCTGAGCATTAACTTTCTGTATTCTGCAGAAGATTCTCCGCCAACCTCAATCATGGTCCGTCCATTGGGTTATTAGTTTAACATATTATTTAAAGTAGGTACATCGGCATAGTCACCTACCACCTACACCTATACAAAGACATGAAGTGCTACAGTACGTCATCAATACTAAATTAGACAAAGCTAGGTGAATAATAATTTAAAAAATACGTTACCTATATTTTATATTTAAAAATAAAAATATTTTATCTTTTTTTTCCAATACGTTGTTACTATGGTTTCCACAAACACAGTATCTTTTTTATTGTAACAAATAAATATCTTGTAAACGAACAATACATTTCAAATAAATAAAAGTGAGGTTACGTGGTCATTTTGTTGGCTTTTTTATTTATATAGGATTTGATTATTCTCCCCTCAGCTGGAATGTGTTTTTTATGCTTATTTTATTGTGTTTTCCTTAGTAAAAACACTAGGAGATAAACAAATGATCGGTAAATAAAATTTTTCGCCCATTCTTTGGTTAGACTTCCTTCCGCGTTTACTTTTTCCATTTTGTCTTTTATTAGTAAATCTTGGATCAATATTTTCCACGTGCACTAAAAACATGTTCTTGTTTTCATAATAGCGCAGGGCTTAATTTTTATTCTTAGTCTAAAATCATCAGTTCTAGGATTATGCTTCATAATTGCCAAATATTAATTAAGAATCTCTTAATATCTAATTGACTCTACAATGATGCTAAAGGTGACTGAGTTTCTTTTGTCGCTTCTTCTCAGCTCCAGCCCATTATGTTGCCCCGAAGTGGTGGTAGAGCAAGCTATATTTGGGACGTGTATAAGTGGCCTGGAAAGGGCCTCTGTACTAAATAAACTATTTGAATTTGAATGTCCTAGTTTTACTTTCCATAAGTTTGATGGTTTTTAATAATACATTAAGGGCTAATATTTTCAGCATAGCTAAAAATATTAGCCCTTAATGTTTATCCTTTACCATTATACCACACACTGTAACGGCATCAACGACTCAGTCCTTTTCCGTGTGTACTTTCCTGGAAATAATTATAATGAAAGTTTTCCAGGTGAATGCCTCTGAGTTGCCCCTAATGACCGACCGAACAAACAGCACTCGAGTCGGAGTTTGGAAACAAAAAGAACCGAATCATCAGAGACCGACTCTTGCTAGAGTCGTCCTTTGATGACTTACATCGATATTTTAACGAGAGAGTAATATCTAATCTTAAATGTGAATATATTTTAGAACTAGCTATTGCCCGCGGCTTCACCCGCGTGAAATTTAATTTGTCACAGATCGTCATAAATTATAGCCTATATGTTATTCTGGGTTATAAACAATAATACTGTAAAGTTTCATCAAAATCCGTTCGGTAGTTTTTGCGTGAAAGAGTAACAAACATCCAGACATCCACACAAACTTTCGCATTTATAATATTAGTAAGATAGGTTTATTTATAAGGCAATACTTTGAAGGAAAAAGTCAACACTTTTATTCGAATCACATTAGACAGATATTCTGTCTAGGCCCGTTAGTTTTCACACCTGAATCATTAATTAACACACAACATGATGGTGAATTTTGATAAACGATAGACGAGACCTAGGAAATCAACTTAGGCTTACTTTGATGGTGAAGAGAACGAAAACAACATTATTTAAAACGCTAATATGATCATTACTAATAATTTACAAGAAAATTTGTATTGGGACTGAATAAATAGACGAATTTACATGTTTTTCTTTAATATCATTTCTGAAAGATGAAACATTACTATGAAAATCTGTATACTAATGTATTCATTCAAACTTACTATCAAGCAACGTTTATTTCTATTAACTAATTACAAAATAAAGTTTCAAATGTTTGAACAGTTGCAAACTATCGACACTAAAACTGGCGAGCCGTCAGCCGCACTGGCCCGGAGTTGGCAACAAAAAGTGAGGGCCCAAGAACTTGGCAACGACGCCTGACTAATGGCTGTTTGATCTCATTAACATCAACCCGGCTAATCGAACTGGGACACCTTACTCGGGACGCTACACGAGACGTTGTTTACATTCAAGGCATGTGAATATTTCATATTTTACTAGACAAACTAGTCAAAATAAAAATGGAGTCAAAACGCGGGCATCATGCAAAAAAAACTCACTTAAAAATACGCACATTATTTAATGCCAACGTTGCAGTCTCATTAAACGAATAAATATGTACCAAATCTTAAATCAAAGCCATATTTGCTGAATTACTACTCTAAATATCTCACACCTCATTCCCCCGTACCACTTCACTCAGCTCAGCACGACAGCGACAGCACGAGCGATACCAACCTCTCGTCACGGAGTACCGTCGAATTAATTCCATCAAACAACACAACGCTCCCCCATTTAAGTATAACTTAATTCAGGGCCATTAGAGCTAAATGGGACGGCACTTATCGGTACATCTCGCTGGTGATTAACCCGCGATTTTATATCTAAATAAGCGACAATCGCTAATGCAGGGGGCGTGAAAGTTCTGTTTTCCCTTAACAGTTTGTTTGTTATTTAATTATGGCTTTCGGTCGGTAACGTTAACGTTATTTTCGTGGTGGAAGTGAACACTTTCGTGGCTGCTGGACCAGAGAGTTGAGGGCTCGACCCTGAGAAAAGGGTACAACTAAGTGAAATGGAAATCACATTGTAATGTTTTCTATCTAGTTTAGTTAAAGAACCTTAAATTGTAATTGTACGAGTATTTGACGTTGAGAGACCATATATGACGCGACCATTTCAAACCGGTTTCAAACTGGTCGCGTCATGTGTGGGCTCTCAACGTAATCTATGGCAGAAACTTAGATGCAACTCAAAAGTAACTAGAAGTTGCAGTTTCGTTGCAATTGCGTTTCACCGTGTGTTCTGGGCCTTAGTCACAAAAAGTTTATAATGGACAGACTGCAGACGACAGTACATGAATGTAAACATTTTAGCATTTAAAAAAATTGAAAATGGTTCTGTTTTTTAAAGTAAATGGCATAGTCTGATGTGTTGTCAACTGACTTGACTGACTGACGTATAGATAAGATGTCGTATAACCGCTGTGTATTCCCTTAGTATACAAATAAAGATTAGATTAAAATGTACTTAGATAGAATGTCAACACAATTTTAGCTTGTAACGACATACCAGCCCACGCACCGATATCAGGGCAAACAATTACTAATATTCAATATAGTTAACGTGGAAGTGGGTACTTCAATATATTGTAGGGTCATACTTACAAAATGTACTGGCATTTATTTCCCTGAATAATAATTGATCCACATCTTTTTTTTTTTCTTTTTTATCCACAACGTGGAAGCTCTTGGCCTGTATCTCACCTGATGGTAAATGATGATCAGGCCAAAGGTGGAAGCGAGTGGTTCTGTTGTAGAAAAAAACACTTAACGCATCAATTTGTTTAAATAAAAACTTGATTTGTCTATAGAAGAGAGAGATGTTAAAATTCACCATCTCCACTGAGACTAAGGTTTAAAATAACATAAAAAAAGTCAATGTAGATTTATGTTAGAGCCCTCATGAAAACCTTTTCGTGTTTATTAATACGTTAATTCGAACTAAAGCACTTACGATTACATCTACAGCGAAAACAACAATTCTCCCATCCATCCACAGCTCACATAATCAGAAAACACGTGAACCTATTTTACCAGCTCATTTGCACTCCAGTTGCATACGATTCTCGCCGTTTATTCACGGTGCGAACACGCAATAAGGCTCAGAATGGAGCGCGGTCGCGTCGATTAGTAGGATTAGTGGACGTATGACCACAAAATCAGATATGTCCAAACCGACCAAAATTTTAGTGGTGTTCCCGATTATGGGTGTGAAAGGGGAGTTCCGTGAATTAATTCGCAATTTTATGTTGGGCTAGCCATAATGGGTCGTGGACTGTTAAAGTTGGCGATGAAAGTAATTACTGAATGGTATAACCCTTTTTTGAATTGACTGCTTTATGTTGGAAGTTTTGATAATGATTGGTTTATAATTATAATACTGCTAGCGGCCGCCTGCGACTTCGTACGCGTGGACCCCGTTTTACCGCCTTAGGGGTTCAATTTTGGAAAATTCCGTCTTAGTGAGCACCTACGTTCTAAAAGGAATCCCCATGCAAAATTTGAGACTCCTAGCACTTGTAGCTTCTGCGATTTCCTTTGACCTTTCGCTTTTATAGATTTCTGATGTCATTTCGTTTCGCAATTTTCAATAGCACTTACATCGAATTCTAAGATATTATGCTTATCTTGGTTAGTTGATGCCTGTTCGTGGTTTACTTCTAGTTCAGTCGTGACTATGGTCGTGATGCTTCAGTAGCGATTACTAAAGTTATGAATCTTACGATCGTCGGTGGTCGGTGGTTGAGTGATAATTCCAAACCTAAATATGTTTGGTATTTTATCACAATGGTATCCACGCCGCGGAAGGCAACTTAAATTAGCGTCTCTTGTATGTGGAGACNACTAGACGCCTCAATTCTCCCATCCATCCACGGCTCACATAATCAGAAAACACCTAAACCTATTTGACCAGCTCATTTGTACTCCAGTTGCATACGATTCTCGCCGTTTATTCACGGTGCGAACACGCAATAAGGCTTAGAATGGAGCGCGGTCGCGTCGATTAGTAGGATTAGTGGACGTATGACCACAAAATCAGATATGTCCAAACCGGCCAAACATTTTAGTGGTGTTCCCGATTATGGAAGTGAAAGGGGAGTTCCGTGAATTAATTCGCAATTTTATGTTGGGCTAGCCATGGGTCGTGGACTGTTAAGTTGGTGACGAAAGTAATTACTGAATGGTATAACCCTTTTTTGAATTGACTGCTTTATGTTGGAAGTTTTGATAATGATTGGTTTATAATTATAATACTACTAGCGGCCGCCTGCGACTTCGTACGCGTGGACCCCGTTTTACCGCCTTAGGGGTTCAATTTTGGAAAATTCCGTCTTAGTGAGCACCTACGTTCTAAAAGGAACCCCCATGCAAAATTTGAGACTCCTAGCACTTGTAGCTTCTGAGATTTCGTGATGAGTGAGTCAGTCAGTGACCTTTCGCTTTTATAGATATTCTGATGTCATTTCGTTTCGCAATTTTCAATAGTACTTACATCAAATTCTAAGATATTATGCTTATCTTGGTTAGTTGATGCCTGTTCGTGGTTTACTTCTAGCTCAGTCGTGACTATGGTCGTGATGCTTCAGTAGCGATTACTAAAGTTATGAATCTTACGATTGTCGGTGGTCGGTGGTTGAGTGATAATTCCAAACCTAAATATGTTTGGTATTTTATCACAATGGGATCCACGCCGCGGAAGGCAACTTAAATTACGACGATGTTCATTAATCCGAATCATAGGACTTTGAATTATTTGACATTTTGAAATTAAATTAACCACTTCCCTTACGCCTACACCTTTATCAAACTATTCCATAGAGAACTTTGAACTTTTAGTGGGTGTCAATAAACTTCGCCTACAAAATACACAATTTGGAAATACGTTTTCACAACACCATTCGTGAAATTGCCACAAACTTAGTTCGAACAAACAGTTTAAATCAACCTTTATTCTGCGAAAATATAACAATCGCTGCGTGTAAAAGCCCCTCGAATAGAAATTGCAACAATTGTCCCACTAACTAATACTTTGTCCCGCAAACTCACCCGACTCCATTAATCCAGCGGAGGCGACGAGCCGCGTGACAAATGACGTCACGTCCCCCCCCCCACTCGATGGAAGCCGATAAAAAACTATTTAGCTACTTTATGGCCCATAAAGATCGGGTCTGTTTTTGGTTTAGAAGTTAGAGTGCCGATACGATCTTTGTTTGTAATTAAATAGGGTGTTTAGATTTATTTGGACGTTTATGTTTACGAAAATCACTGTTGATTGTGAACCATTAATTCAATTCTGTCAGCAACGACCCAAATTGTTTTGTTATTGAATTAAATTTCGCTAGAAGTTTGGTCTTCCTGTTTTATGAAAACAAAATCTTCAAATTTGCCCATTGATGTATAAACTCATTTTGATATCGTGATTATTGTGAACCGTGCTTCATTGTATTAAGTGTGATGTACATTTAAATTGCTCACCACCTCTTAAACTACAATAGGATTCAAAGCCAAAGCAACAGAGTAACATTCATTAACTTACATGAGCTAAAGTATTGCAGAAACTCTCGCGATAATGCTGCACAGCTCATACCGTACTAATAAAAACGTTCTTGGCACATGTAAATCGAGCAAACAACCCGTGGATTGTTAACATTGTCTAGACATTCTCAGGTCTCACCACAAAGTTTTAGCTCCAACCGAGTTGTTGTTTAACTTTCCCCGCCAAGGACCCACTTAGGGGAAGAACGAGAAAAATGGGCCGTAAGATTAGGAAAAGCTTTTTTGATACTTTATCACCTATTAGAGCTCGGATGTTTTGGGTTATACAGGATAGGAGAGTATAAATGTCGCGAGGATCTACGCGGCCTACATATCTTGACAGTTATCACAAAAGTGTTCTTAAGTAAGTACTATATTGGACACGTTCTGGATTTTTTCGTTAGACTCAGATTGATGCAAAATAAACTATGTAATATAGTTTGAAAATGTTTGCATGTTATCGTGGAAAATATAATATGCTTACATGGAAATAGCTCTGTATGCTTATTATCTTTTCATTTATAAATTCCTGTATCAAATCTTATCAATAATATCGAGAGGTACACAGCACCTTGGAAAAGGCTTCTTCTTAAAGCACAAAATGTAAAAAAGGATTAAGATACGGCAAAAAACCTTTATTAAGTTTAAAGGCTTTAAACCACGTATTAAGCGAACCAAGTTAGGTTTTTTAAAATATTTCTCCTATCCTTTTTTTTTCAGTAGGGAAACTCTAACGAAAAAGCCTTCAAAATATGTTCCTAACTCATTACGTATCATTAAGTTTAGACGCAAAATTAAGCTAATCCTAGATCAAATACAGACTTGCAAATGTATTAAACTTCCATACCCCGTTGGTAATCCTACAGCAGCATTAAGAAGACGCCTGGCGTTCCTGCGCGGGCATTTATCAAAGTCACTCGGGACCTAACGCGATTCTACACTCTTTATTAGTTAGAATTCATTAATCCCACGTAACCCTTGCAAAGTGGGTACAGCTCGTAAGTAATGGAATAGGATTTGAATTTATTCACCTGGATTTTGAGTGTATAATGTACAGTCGAGTTCATAATATATTGGTAGTGCCCAATGTTTCAAAATAATGTTGCAGTTGCAGTATTGACTACGCTACCGCAACATGTTAATGAATGAACAGTTTATAATCATTACTTTTATTGATGTTTGAGTTTGTATTGAAATAATATTATGATCGTTAAAATTTTGAAACATTGGCACTGTCGATATATTTATGAACTCGACTGTACCTACGCGAATATCTATTTTCATTTTGATGGTTTCGTTTCGATAACTCTTTTAAAATGCGAACAGCTAAGGATTGGAATTCGCTGCCTGCTGCTGTCTTCCCTAAAGACTATAAGCCAGGCCTTTTCAAGGCGAGAGGGAATAGGCACTTATAGGGCAGATATGACTGCATCTCACTTAACATCAGTTACGATTGCGGTTTGATCACTGCTTTGTTCTCCATAAAAAAAGGTTTTGTTACAATCAACTATTGATAAAAGTAGATACAAAATTGATAAACACAAAAATAAACCAGTTAAAAATTCAATTTTTCAGCCATTTAAGTAATCTTACTAAAGCCGTTAGTTATTCTGCTGTTGTCTTAAAATTTGATTTGAAATAATCCAGTTGTTTACATAGAATAAGTCCTTAATCTTTATAGAATTAGTTCTTAATCTTTATCATCTCTGAATTTAATAGAAGATTTATTATAAAATCTTTTGAACTAATGAACAAATTAAGTGAAATCGTGGAAGAATTTTTTCAAATTAATTAAAGCAAATGACGCCACCATTTAATTCAAATAGTTTTTAAAAGCTGTAAAAACTCGGTTCCACTATAAAATTTTGCAAGGCAAAGAGAAAGTCGTCGTTTTATTATTCAATAATTGAGTAATTTCAAAGCTACTAAAAATATTAATTTACTTAATTGAAAAACTAATCTAATTTTTTCTCATCACAGTAGATTGCTACTTTCAAACTGATTATTATGTATATCAATATAATCTAAAGTAGGTAAATTATGTACCTGCTATACATGTTACGGTCAAAGTGATAAATGTGAAAATTATGAATAATCGCCGGTTATTATTTATTTATTTATTTGAACACCAACAAGGTTACATTGAGGATTCATAAAAGTAACTATAAAAAATGACACTTGTTAAATGCAATTATGAATAATAACCGCATGATTTGGTAAATGTGATTAATATGAGGTCATTTATGTGTGTATAAAACTAAATAGGCGGCTTAGGGGTGGCCCAAGGGCCACCCTCGCCGCACCTTAACCTATTTTTCACTTTTAATCAAAACATTATGTTATAGGCATCATGGAAAATTAATATTATGCAAGAATCATTCCAAACTCATTAAGCCAAATTATATTAATATATGATATCAAAACGTTCAAAAGTTTGGCTGTATACGAGCACGTACACAAGATGTTGTTCTCTTTTATGAAATTTGTTAGTACTAAGGTTGAATTATTAAATAATCACTGTTAAATGTGATTAATTTATCACTTTTACCGCGACTGTCGGTAATTTTTCATAATAACCAGTTATTATTAATAATTTTCAATTAATCACATTAACCGTAACATATACATCACACGTCTACGCCCTCTTTAAAAGGGTCGCGCGAATCTACTTAGACGCCATTAAAGGCTACGCTTTATTTTTCATTTGTAGTCGAGCGTGATTGTTGAAACTCATTTAAATAAGTGGTGACGTAATTAAACTTTTGTTTATTTATAGTCCTTATGAGCTACTAGAGGTTTGAAGCTACATGGAAATCTCTATGCGTCTTTCTATCGAATATTTTTTATGCAGTATAAACCAGGTATTTGACCGCAATCACACCTGATTTTGAGTAAGATGCAGTCTAGGATGGTAAGTAAACACCTGCCCTGTAAGTGCCTATTCTCTCTGATTTACTAATCATTGATGATGATGNCAATAAATTGATTCCAATATTAGTAAATGTCCACGAAACTGCTCAAGTGCTGTTACTCAAGCATTTTGAGAGCAATAAAACATAATGGAAATACAGCGTATCGTCGGGCCGTCCGATGGCCCAGCCATTGGGAGGACCATCCAGTTGATTTATGGCTTCGCGATGGCTTGTTTGGTACGGAGAGTAACTTGACCCAGTAATTATTAAGTCAAGTCAAGCAGGTGTATACTGTATACTCCTACGAGATGTTTCACGCTGGCTAAAAATCTACTAAATTATTAAAACAGAAATCTAGGGATATTCAAAAGTTAATATTAAGTATTAATAACATGAATTAACAAAAAAAAAAGTCATTTGCAAGATTTTTAAAATCATTTTTGAATAAAAAAAAAGCTCAATGCCATAAAAATAAGAGATCTAAAATAGCAATAAAAGTGGTGCTTAGTGATCAAAAATTAAAAGGTATTTTTCCCGATGCTTCAATTGGTACTAAAAAGAATACGAATATTTCAACGATTCCTTTGTCAACATCAAATATAAAAGTATGTACTCAAAGAGAGACCCAACCAACAATGTACAAAAATTAAGTTATTCCAGGAGGATGATTTCGAAATAACGTTGTAGCGTTTTGTCTTGCCCCGCTGAAAGCAGTTTAATTGATTTATAGAGGTTACGCGATCGACGGCGAGCAGTGTTCTGCGCGAGCGAGTCGCTTGACGGGCACTGGAAAATGGAACGATACTTTTTTATGATAATTTTCGGTACAAATTTTGTTAAAGTTAGTACTACCGACGGGACTATTCCCACCTCTCGTTCCCACCACTGCAACTCCTGTGTAGCCAGTAAACCCAACCAATTAAGGTCAAGTTTTTCCCGGGGAAAGTTAAAACTGTCATTGGACCTGCAACGAAATTAATCGGAAGAACATAGGAGGAGTTCGAAATTAAGGTTCGACTTCCCTCCATTGCAAAGCGGATGACAGGTGACAAACAAAGGTTTAAAAGCTTTAAGAAAAGATTATGCAAGTAAGTACTAGTAAAAACAGGTTAATTCGTTTATCTCCAGTTAATTGGCTTCACGTCTTCTTCACGTCGCAACATAAGTTAAAAAGTTGTTTTTTGTGTTGAGCGGCTATTCTAGTTCTATAAAATCCTAGTATCACTGCGACAGTACCTATCACTGCGACCGGTATCGGTCTATTGTGATCGCCACTGTTATAAATTGGAAAGTTTTTTTTCACTTCTCAATATAGCAAACACTAGCAACTCTTATGTAGTTGTTAATGGTGCTAAAAATAAAATAATAATCAAATTTGCTGCCGACTGTACCAACCTACATGAAAGACAAATGGTGAATGATTTCTAGGAAGGCTATAAAAATATAAACGTACGAGATGTTTTCATTGAAGATAAAATTAGTAGCTACCTTCACCAGAATACATGCTCTAAATAGCTTTCTAAATAGCTTTCCAAGAAGTTAATTTGTAACTTGAATAGAATTCCTGGTATATCTTGTTTTGAGTTAATACATATTTACATACTAGTACCTACCTTATTAAGTCATTGATTGTATCGATTTGATTTGACCCCAAAACTTTTGACCTTTCAAATCATGAACGAAGCGTTCGCAATTAGTGAAAACGGAGCATGAAATTGGTGATTTCAGTAACAAGAGTTGTAAGATTATTTATCGTTCGAACAACGGCTGAGTCTACTCAGGGCAGGGGTTTGCAATATTTACGTTATACCGCTGTCGATTCAAGATTGACATAATGAGGACTATTGTTTTAGCGATCACCAGTTGGCGCTACTGTAGAGTAAGGTCCTGTCACTTGCTGGTGGCTAAGAAAGTGATACCAACTGGTGCGGTAGGGACTAAGCATTTGTATTCACTACTATGGCGCCACTATACCTACAGGCTGGAATTTTGTAATGCCACCTGGAGGGAAAGTACTCTTAATACTGTAGATAAAAAATTTAATTTTACTCAAAGAAAACATTTTTTTATTTTTCCATTGATTGGTCTATAGAGTATACACCTAAGTCCGCCAATATACTTTATACTATAGAACATAAAAAAATATAACGTGCCCTTTGAGACGAAATTATACGAGTAATAATGATAATGGATAGAACTAGTCAGTAAGAGTTCGCAATATTAAAAAAGTAATATTCAGTAGTTAAAACCATATTTAGATGATTGATAAGACAGCTATAATCTGCTCTTTTCTAAATATCTTAGTTTAAATTACCACGACGCTAGTATTAAAAGTATAATATCAAAAATTACTTTTCACAAAGAAAAGTCTTAATGTGCCCATGAAAATTAAATAGACCTGTCTTGCTAACGACCGTTCGCTACTACATTAATTACCTAAGTGCTCTGTTTTCAGCCCATTTTTCAAGTTTAATACAATGCCACGAGTTATTTAGTAAGATTGATGAATTATGAAATATAAGAAATGTCGACTTGAATATTAACAGTATAATAAATTATGGTTACAACACTAAATTGGGCATGAGCTCCCCTGGCTTACCTGGAAGTCTTTAAATAGACTTGGGAGTCAGGTCGGCCGTAGTAAGGACAATCTGTTCAAGTGGGGATTCTTGGATGGCTCAAATTTGAAGTGCAAGTGTGGTTTTGTTCCCCAGTCGATGAAGCACATGATGTCGCCCTGCGTGCCCAAACAATTTTACTGCACGCAGGAAGGTTTAATAAAGGCTATTGACAACGCCACTCTTGTAGCGGAGTTTTGGGCTAACACTATGTAGATTTGTTGTAGAAGAGAACATTTTATTCTAAAAAAGAATTACTGTATTCTATAACTAAACCCGATTTTTATGTGCGAATACGATCAAAATTCCTGCCCTTTGAAAAAATATCGCGGGTTTCAAAATGATAATTTAAATAAACGGTCTAAATAACCAATTAAAAAACAAACACGCCGAAAAAACGCAAACAAAAAAATTATTTGCGTTTTTTCCGCGTGTTTAACCGATCGTTTTGGCTTTACACGTGCGTTACATTTCACGCCTAAATACATTGACCGCGCGTGTATTCGTGTCCCGAAATATTGTGGTCATTCATTCGTTTCCTTCTAAAACCTCGTAAGTGTCTTGTATGTACGAGAAAATAAGCTTATCTACGACATGGGACTAGTTCCGAATAAGTTACTTAAATTACAAAAAGCTTTTATGTGCCAAAAAGACGAATTTGAAAGTGCTTAGGTAAATTCGTATTTATTTTTCATAAACAAACCAAATCATAAATATGTATGATAATAAAAAAGATGATTTAAATACCTACATAACTTTCACTTTAAAATGTGTGTCAACAACGTTCTCATAACATCAACTTAGATCGTTGTATTAACACATTAACTCGCATCTAGCGCGGTTGCAGCACCGTTAATATTAAGTAGCAAAGCTTCCTTGTACAAGAATTATGTTTATATCAATGTAGCTAAATTCCATGTGAAGCCAAATTGAACGTAATGGGTAACAGGTAACATGCAATTAAAATGCACCTTACACGGTTGTGATAGAGTCTATTATAATGATGTCAACTTTGTTTGTAGCTGCTACGATGCTACGACGCTACGCCGTAGACGCTAAGTTACAGTGCTACGTGATAAAAGGACTTATTACTCTTGAACAGTAAAAATGATGTCAGTAAGCATGCTTTACACAATTTTAACTTTTTCAAGTTATTTCATTTTTTGTTTCTTTTTGTGTAACAACTTTGAACTCTATAACTGGTACTAACAGTAACGCCCAGAACAGACGGTGAAAAGCAACTGCAACGATACTGCAATGAAACTGCAACCGCTAGTTACTTTTGAGTTGCATCTAAGTTTTTGCCATAGCGTCCGTTGAAAGACCACACATGACGCGACCAGTTCGAAACTTTCAGGGCCTAAGGGAATCAAAAATGGTATTACAAATGAGTGATTTATTTGTCTGTCCATTTTATTTATTATCCTGTCAATGTTAGATTTTAAAATACTTTTTGTTGAATGAAGGGGTTACGATGGAAGGTATTTCGGGATGAGCACCTACTGAAAACTTTTCTTTGTGGTATTACTCTGCCGTGTTTATGACGTGATATCACTATGTGGTGGCATCATCATAATAAGAAGACACTGGTTTTCTTCTGAGTAAAATTATGGCTTAGTTCAGTTACTATTTTTTATAACTATGAGCCTTACAGGTGTTAATTCATTTAAGATTTTAAACTTTCGCGTTCCATTTCAATTAAAATAGTAAGACACGGGTCTTAACGCGACGTTTATTAATTACATAATGTAACTTATTAATAAACGTTATATGTTATATTATAATTATAATTATTATAATAATATGTTATACTTATAAAAATTATAAAAATTCATAAAATGGATCAATTACCAATAAATTATTGAAATAATCACGTAGTATGCCTTACTACACGTACATAGGTCGGTATCAAAAGTCCTGCAGGAAGATTTTCCAAATAAAAGTTTACAACAAAATTACATACAAGTGATGAAAAGAGGTGAAACAACAGTATTCGCTCATTGCATCCTATAACAAAATACACTGATATAAATTATTATCCAAACTGCCACCGCCATGGTATTCCGTTCAAATACCTACGCCATTATATGTGCAAAACGTAAATTTCGCTTCGGAACACAATTACAAGAATTTATATCGTTCGCGCCGTTTATAAGGGCGATTTCACACGTTTATAAAGGCGAGTTTACACGTTATCGCGCGATCGTAACGTTTACGGGCCTTAAACACGTATCGGTGTTCATGGCGTTTGGGTGATACTGATTTAGATGGTGTTTTATGGGGGACAACATTTGTTTATTTTAAATACATTTTAATGGCGATATCTTTCACACAACAATGTTTATTAGTACATTTTTTTCATTTGTCTAGGTATTCCTCGTTTCATATTCCCTAGCTGATAGATGACAAAACAAACTAATTCGAGAAAGTTACTTATTGGTTATATTCTACATATTCTTATACATTGGCCTACTTTTGTTAAAAAATACTTTAGTAATATACATAAAGGTACCTACTTAAAGTAGGTCTGTAATAATTTACTGATACATTCGTGTACCCAAAGCCCGGAGCGTTTAGCTTGTTTAATATTTAGTACATTTCGAATACAACACGATTTGTTTTTTTGCTCTATTTCTACTTGCCTTCATTTTAACGATAATTTTTGGAGCACACTTTCTGACCCAGTAACTTCTGGCATACTTTAACCGTCAAATTATAACAACGATCCGCAAACCGTCCAGCAAAAGTTTTCCATGGAAAAAACTAGCAAAGGACCCAATAACCTACTCTGGAGAGATAAGACGTGCGTCCATAATACATAATATATTTATCCTCACTCTCGCACCCGTATCATAAGTTATTGGTTATGCGGTCGCACTCCCTCGGGAGAGCTGCGCTCATCCCGCCTGACCTCCGAGGGAGGCAATTCCGTCATTCGCAGATCGTATTGAATGTTCGCTTGTGCCTATGATACTATGAGGAATCAATACTATTGTTCAATTCTAATGTATGAGGAGCTAATTCATTGGAAGAAAAAAAAAACGAGTCTTACATCTTTTCGGTTGACAGTGGCTGAGTTTCTTGCGCTGCGGCTTCTCAGCACTGGCCCATTTACTGTCCCGAAGCAGTGGTAGGGTCAATACTGGGACGTGTAAAAGTGATTTTAAAAGCTCACTTGCAAAAATAAAAATAGAGATTTATTAGTGGAACTGTTAAAAAAAAATTAAAAGAACAAGAAAGAAGCTCTGGCGTTGTATTCACGGTTGAAACCGATACCAAGCAATACAAAATACAAATATTTAGTAACAATTTTCAACTTGTATACAATTTTAAAAATCTAGATAATAATAATATGATTCAGTGTCGAGAGTCTAGACAGAGATTTATTTAGAGCCAATTTGAAAACCAAATTGCAATTTTAAGAATTCATAATCTGTACAGATCTATTTTATTAATAAGCACTTACGATCAAAATATTGTTCAAGCTAACTAGACTGACTTTTGTTGCAAACATTTTTGATATCATCTTAAAACAATGTGATTGATTTATATTCTACTGTAACAATTTGAAGATAAACAAAATACCCATTATTGCTGTCAGGTGAAAAAAGACTATCAGAAAACGGTCCCTCTTCAAGTTTAAGACCCCATTTCCCATCAACTTGCTGTAAAAAAAATCCCACAAATCCCGCGAAACTTATCTTTTAAAACTCTAAAAGCAAATAAAGGCAATAAAATCAAAACAAAGCAAACCCTGCGGGCCATCTGTGGGCTTTATATTCAATGCTAGAAGAAATTTCGGTGTGTTCTTTATTTATATGGGGTCTAGGTTGAAAGTTGTTTGTGTTGGTCTCTGTTTGCGAGTCGAGGCACGTTTTGGCGTTCGAAAAACCGCCCGTCAGCGAGTCGGGCGTTTTTTATGTGTTCATTTGGAAAGATAAGGCCGGTTTATGGGATAGATTACTGGTGCTGTTAAATCGGCTAATAGGCGTGTGATGTGTTTAGGAATGAATGTAAAGGGCGAAGGGATGAAGGTGCGGCTTTATAAAGGTATAAAATCCAATCGAATGTTTCTTTTTATCACTTTCTGGCGGACCACTGGACGTTGACATCGCTTTGTCGGATAAAAAGAAAATCTGTGCAACATTCAATTTGATTATTCTTCAAGTTTGTATACATTAGACCTACCTACCTACTCGTATTATTTTCATCAGAGTTACAGCTATGACATTTCATCATTTCTCAATGTCTGTTCAAAAAATAATTAATCTAGACTATTATTTGACAAAGTCAAGCCTGTTACTAATAAATCTATAGATTAAAAGGTCGGTACATTATCGTCAAACAAAGAAGTGCTTTATATCTCCGAGAAATACAAAAAATCTGCATATAGCTAATATTGTTATGAATTATTGAAATAATATTTTGATTTAAGTCAGCTGTATCCGTAATCCCTGCTGGGCCATTCAGGACAATATTATTACGTTTTCAGTATAATTTCAGACATTATACCGAAATATGAATGGCAGGGCATTCGCAGAATCCGTTTGTAGCCCCGACTCACCCTTGCCCGCTATTATTGTAATCACACAGGTCCGGCCGACAGGGGTCCAAAATTTCATTATTTATGAAGTGCCCAATATGAATTTTTTGAAGGAATTACCGTAATAAGCAACCTTACAATAATATTGCTCGACCTTAGGACGGTAATTAGGATTGGGTAATTTAATGCTTAGTGTAATGGATATTCACACTTATCTACAGTTTATGTATTATGAAGGGTGATGCAAAATAGTCTAAATATCATCATCACCGTTTCAGTCTATGGGAGTTCACTACGGGACTTTATCAAATCAAATCAAATTAAAAAAAATATCCTCCCTTAATCTCTCAGCCCCAAGCGGTAGCCGGCAACTGCGTAACAATTTGATTATGTATTGTGTCTGGATTCGCGGAGCTTGAAGGATTAAAGAACGTCAAAAAAATGCGATTTGCTTGAAGTTATCGGTCAATCAAGCAAGTAGGCAGCAGACGTAAACACCAGTAGCAGAATAAATAGGACCACGAGGGCTAAGGGTCAAAATATACAAACGTCAAGCCTTCCCAACCCATCTAGCCAGCGTAAGGAGTAAAAACTCATAAAACTCATTTATTTCTGTAAATAGGCTTTAAAAAAGTACTTTTACACGTCCCAGTATTAACCCTACCACTGCTTCAGGACAATAAATGGGCCAGTGCTAAGAATAAGCAGCGCAAGAAACTCAGACACTATTGTCAGCCTCTTTATCAAAGGTTTAGTCCTCCAGGAGTGAAGGTCAAATCCTCCATTTTTGGCTGTTATAGGGATATGCTCTTGTAGCAGAGACTAAATCACCAGTGTACCTACCATGAGTTTACGATAGGCATGCTCGTTAGCGAGTACGTCAAAAATCTCTATGAAGATTTTGTTTCTTGAAAGTAGCCGCTAGGGGCGCTGCATAATATGTCAAACAATTAATGTCATTTTTTTACGCAGTCGCTAGCGAGCACACCTAACGTTAACCCATGGTAAGTACACTGATGGTGATGTCCATTCGAGAACAGGTTTACTTCACTGTCTACTTTGTTCTACCGAAGTAGGTACACTAAAAATCTCCCTACATTTAAAACTGATGAAAAATCTGGTTACATTTAAAAAATATCGAATGATAAATCGAGCCTTACCCCTCTTTTCTCAACCGACCCGTTAGAAAATGCATTCGTTCTGAGCCCCAAGTGCAATAACAATCTCGGCAATAGCCGGGAGTGGAGTGCATTAGCCACATTAGGGGCGGGTCGCGTCGCTTCTATTTGAAACTATTTTAGGCTTTTGAATTCCTTTTGCGACAAGCGCGTCCTTTTGAAGCGCTTTAGATACAATCTAGCTACAAAATATTTTTTTCAATCTATTATTTTAGATCTCATGCCTCTCGTTGTCTATTTATGTCACAGAAAAACTTAATCGCGCGCGTCCCTGTTTCAAAAACCGGGATAAAAACTATCCTATGTCCTTTCCCGGGACTCAAACTATCTTGCCAAATTTCATCAAAATCGGTTCAGAGGTTTAGGCGTGAAAGCAAGACAGACAGAGTTACTTTCGCATTTATAATATTAGTGTAGATTTTTATAGGTTCATTCAGTGAGGACGACTTAGCAACACACGTTTGTCATTTGTTTATTTAATTACTTTTTTTTTCATTCAAGTCAAAGATTAAAATTCTTTATTTAATTTGTGGTCCCTTTTCAGCTTGCCTCACCACCACTTGAGGACAACATATCTATCGGTTGGTACTGAGAAGAACTAAATTCAGAATTCTAATGCAATAACAACCTCATCAACTACCTAGAGTGGGCACTGAGAATATTCACATTATGTGTGGACACTGGACGCTAATGCCCGTTTTCACCATCAATCCTTAATTTTGAAGTGACCCCAATGGTAACACATAACAAGCATTTAGTTTAAGGTCACTTAAAAATTTGAGATTGATGGTGAAAACGGGCATAAGACAAATAATATTTCAAATATGATGTCACCAACACTTTTTCTAACAGTATCATTTATTTTGTAATTTTATTATAGAAGAGCGAAGCTTCCTAACACAAGCAAAACTGGTTGCTTAATGGGAAGCCCCAAATACTTGTAATTAAAATGTGTAAAAGTTACCTAAATAAACTTTATTATTATTTATTTATTAAAGTCAAAGTCAAAGTCAAAATTTCTTTATTTGTTTAGACTAATAAATAGTTCTTACAAATCATCATTTTGCTCTTAAGGAGCCTCTACATGTCTCATAATCTTTTTACCCTACCAGCGCTTCGAGACCAGCATTTGGAAAGTGCTGAGAAGAAGCGCCGCAACAAACTCAGTCACCACTGTCTGCCGGTTAATATAAATAAATAGAAATAGCAGAAATAGCATATTACTTATTATTTATCTACATTGGTTTACGTCAGAACGTTAGAGTAAAATAAGTCATCGAGTTCTTTTCACTTTGACAAGTGACTGAAAAATAAGTTTATCTCTTCGGTTGTAAATGCATTGGTGCTTAGCCCTCGAGCTGAAGTGCAATAGCAATCTCAGCAATAGCCGGCGCGGAGTGCATTAGCCACATTATGTGTCAGCTGCGGCCAGTTTTGGTATTTATTTGACATTTGGCTTTTCGTATTTCTATTTCGATGGTGAAAGACGATTATTTTATAAGAGAAGATAGTGTGTAATCACACACTAAAAACAATAACTTAATATGTATAAGTAAGAGAAATATGATTTCTAAAAACGAAATAAAGTCTCAAAACACATCTCTTGTCCCCGCTTATCTCCACCTTGGTGGAAATTGGGCCTAACTTGTAGTACGTATACATTTAATGTAAAATACTAAATTCAAGCTTTAAAAAAACGTTTCGCTTACAGTTTTATCAGCTCTTATTTTTACTTATGAGCGGAGACAAGAGGAGATGTGTTTTAAATAACCAATTAGATTTCGTTATTTTCACATAAGACATGTGGCCTCCGCTTGTCATGCTTCGTCTCAGTTTTGGTGGAAATTGGACCTTACACATTAATCTTTTCTTTGTCACGATTTTTCATTTTTCATTTGTCAGTCCATTGCACTCTGCTTAACTTTAACATAATAAAAAAAATTGGTTGAGTGCTATTGAAATGCACCTGCAATTATGTTAGTTATGGAGCTGCAGTAATTTAGTGTGTGATTTCATGATTGTAATGTATTGGCTGCTTAAGTTTGGTTGAATTCTTTTAAATGATCGACTATAATTGGTAATGTAGGCTTTGAAACTTTTTGCTGTGTCTTCTTTTCTGACTATTTGTTGTAGATTTTATCATAACCAATATTAAAGCCCTATTTATTTATTCCCAAGTCCACATTTTCAATTGGAAATGCATTCTCCCATTGCCTTTGTATCGGTATCGCTCCAAATGCAGGCTGATCACGCGATAGGATCACGCGAAGCCCGCTTTGGTGCAGTCCGCATTGCAATAACCAAAGAGGTGTATTAGTTTTTACTGTTCCACTAATTGCTGCAATTGCACCAAGTGGAATAGGGTTTTAATTTTTTTAATTGAGTTTGCTTAGGGTAACTGGTAAATGAGCTGTGTAACGTTGATTATTTGAATTATATTTAAAGTCTATTTGTAATAAAACTCAAATGGGAAAGACGTGTCTTTTTCAATAATAATGACATTATACGTTGTCTTTCGTTATATCAGATTTTAAACTTTCGCGTTCCATTTCAACTAAAATAGAGAAACACGGTTATTTGTTACACCACTAGTGGCGAATATTTTCAAGCCCGTTCGAACGGTCGGCGCCGGGAGCCACCAGTCTGCTTGTGACCATGGCTGCAATATAGCAGCCGAAACGTCAAGCCGTGAGTACATATTATTATGTAACTCATATAAAAAATGTCGCGTTGAGACAAATTAAAATTATTTCCAAAAGCTAACTAACCAAAATGGCTTAGCGACCTATATCCATAACACTATTGTCTATTAGGATTATTTAATCATGAACTTGTATCAATTCTGCTTCAATTGAAGTTCTGAATAACGAAAAGTTGGATCTAGATCCACAAGCTCATTTTGCGTGTTTTCAAATAACTTTACAGATATTCTTATTCGTATATTCGCTAACGAAATCGCCGGAATCCTAGCCAATCATATTTCATTTCCATCCCAAGACAGTGTTCATGCAAGTCGGGCAGTAAAAACGAATTTACAATCAAAGTTGCTAAAGTGTTCTTCGATTGCGTCACACCGATAAATGCTGGGAGAAAAGTAAAAGATCTAAGTAACATTGTAGAAGGGGTAAGAAGAAGACTCACTGGTGTGGGAAAACCTCCTCGATACTTCTTATGTTGTTTGTCACCTGTCATCCGCTTTGCAATGGAGGGCAGTCGAACCCTAATTTCGAACTCCTCCTATGTTCTTCTGATTAATTTCGTTGCGGGTCCAATGACAGTTTAACTTTCCCCCGTGACAAACTTGACCTTCATTGGTTGCGTTTTTATGGCGGTCAAGCTGTAGATCCTGGCTACACAGGAGTCGCAGTGGTGACGAACGAGAAGTGGGAATAGTCCCGTTATAAGAAAAACAGTATTTGTTTACTTGGGGAGAGGAACCTAATCGTAGTTAGTTTGTAACTATCGATTATTAGGAGTAATATCAAAATCGTTTAACAGTGAAAGATAATTTGATAATAATAATATTATGTGAGACACATTGATAGCTAGCACACAGATAGTCTCGGAAGCTTGTACTATGGGCCACACTTCCATCTACCCATTTCCGGTCATGTCGTCTCGTTCTATCGTAAAGAATCGCCATTTGATGAAAGCGAGAAAAAAAAACGGAAAAGGAACTATGGCCTTCTGTATTATAGCCTGACCAGGAACATAAAAACCCTCGCCATGTTGCGGAAAACTAATGGTACTAATTTCTTTTAATGGCAACAGTAACTGAAAACTTCATTGACATGTCACCTTGCATGTCAGTCTATTGTTGTCAAAGTGTAAACAAACTTTATTTTAAATGTTTGCAATTGATTTTGTGAATTAAATTGCTAAATATTTTTATAGTCGTGAAAGAAAAGTGGTTCACGATGTGTTAATGTATTTGTCGAAGAGAAATACTAAGGGTTCGGACAATATTTTCATTGAATAATGTTTCCGACAAAGGTTGTCAAATTGACTGACATGTTTATCGTATAGTACAGTCCACTATGAAAATTAGCTGTAGTCTGTTTCAACTACCTATTTTAAAGTTTTTTGTCACTTTCTAAGTTTTGAATTTTATGGAATTGGGAAAGAAGTACCGAGTTTGAAGCGTTCATGAGCAGACATTGCAGTTGAATATTCAAGTTCTGAATTTGATTATTGATGAATAATAAAATAAATCCTACTAGCTCGATTGATGGTTTCATTTAATTTATTTAAACCAGGTTACCTTTAATAATATTTTTCGTTAATTTATGAAAATATCAAATTAGCCCGTAATCCTGAATCCTGATACATAAATTTAGCCTATTAATTTAACACATGTACGACTGTACTCAGTGTTGCACTATCAAATGCAATTGAAGCGCCTCTATTCCAGGGTTTTTATGTTCCTGGTCAGGCTATACTTGAACTTCTACGAAATTAAAAAACCAGACAATTTTTCTACTAACATGTTAACGAAGGTCTACTGTTCTTGTATTTACTGTGGTCAGGTTTAAGAAAGTCAATTCTCTCTATTGGTATGAATCTAGAAACTGTTACCACGCTTATTTAAACTCACAGCTCTGTAAGCACTACCTCGAAAGAAAGTTTAAACTATTTGAATAACTTTAAAACTAATTTGGCATATAATTTTGGGGCATTTAAATTTTAAGATGCAATTTTACATACAAGCGTGTTTTCAACCGACTTCAAAAAAAGGAGGAGGTTCTCAATTCGACCCATATGTTTTTTTTTTCTATGTTTGTTACGCGATAACTCCGTCAATTATGAACCGATTTGAACAAATCTTTTTTCGGCGTATAGGTAATACCTCAAGGGTGGTCCCATTTAAATTTAATAATAAAAAAACAACCCCCAAGGGTGGAAAATTGGGAATTAACTTTTTTATACGCAATATCTCCGCCGATTATAAACCAATTTGAACGATAATTTTTTTGTCGAATAGGTATTATCAAAAGGGTGGTTTCATGCGAATTTGAAGAAAATATTCCACCCCCAAGGGTGGAAAATTGGGGATGAACTTTTTTATACGCAATATCTCCGCCGATTATGAACCAATTTGAACGATTATTTTTTTGTTGAATAGGTATTATCAAATTTTTTAAATTTTTAGTTTTTTTTTGTGTTCACGCATTTGAAGTCGGTTATTTTTTTTTTTAAAGTTATTAATAATGTTATTATACTCGCAGCCACGGATGAGCGACACGCTCTTTTCTTCATTAAAAGTTGCTACCAACTAACTCAATGTTCAGATTTTAGTGCCTTCAAAGTAGGGGCTGAGCTCTTAAAAATATTAATATCATTTAAGTTTTAAGTGAACCGTAGTTTTATTCCGGGGTTATCGGCGTTGTACGGAACACCTGCGCTCGTCTCTCGTAAAACTTACCGTCGACCGCACCTATACACCTTTTTGTTCCAAAGTAGATCCTATTCCAACGATATAAGATGCCCCAGTGTTTAGTTTGATGTGATATCGTCTGTACACTTCGCCGCTTCCGCAAGGAACGCAAGTTTATAGTTTCAGCTTATCTTTCGTGGTATTTCCTAAATGCATTTGTTATAATTTTCAAGCGAAAATTGCCACTTGCGAAATTTTCGTGGATGGAATTTTGTTTCAGCTGTTTCAAATGCTGCATGAGAGGTAGATATATTTTATAGTAAACGAATGATAATAGTTTCGATTCAGTTATATGGTTATTTTATTTAAAAGAACTGTTAGATCCCATGCTCACCGAATCTTTTTCAGACGCATTGGAACGCACTGTATTCGCGATCTTTAAGTTCTGCTAGTTTTTATGGATTCCATAAAGAAAATCCTTCCCGCAAACGCATGTTTCATTTATCTTATGCTATTTTCACACACATTGCTTTTGAATTCAAAGCTTTTTTGGTTTTTTTACTTTATTAAAATTGAACATTCTAATAAAACATAAGTTAATCCATAGCTCTCGTATCAATACCTACCAGTTAAAGACTACTCAATAAAAAGTATCTATTACATATAGCAAAAAAAAACACAAAATCCCGATGTGTTGTGCTCAAAGCGCAGTCGTCGTGTTCACAAAGAAGTTCATCGCTGTCGTCCACATTACGGCTGCAGCGAACGACTGCCGCGGGGCCAGGAGCGAGGCGTTTGAAGACATTGCCTGTGCCCAAATTTTGATCAAAATCAAAAATATTTTATTCAATTTTGACCACTGGTGGCACTTATGAACGTCATCGTACAGTAAAAGAAAGAAAAAAAAAGGTATTGGGCCCTACCAGCGCCTCGAGACATACATTATGGCAAGTGCTGAAAAAACGCCAGAACAAACTTACTTTTTCAAATCAAATAATTTATTTGTAAAACGTTTAGGTGACGGAATAGATATCGTTCGTTCGTTTCATTCCAATGACGTCCACAGCTGTACAAAGGCCTCCCCAAGGATATCCACAAGCAAAACACAAAGGATAAATGTCCTGCAGCGCCGCCCACATCTAGGCACCTCCCGCGCGCGACCCTCACCAGAACATTAAATATAGCGCTGACATTTTTGAAGAGCCTACACAACTCCCAAAATTGATGAAAAGAATCAATCATACTATTATGATAGTATGATCGTAACATCAGTAACGTTTTATAACCGACTTGCCCATTCATAAAATTGACATCTATGATACCTACCTATTTATGTATAATCGACAATAAATAATTATCAATGATTACATTTCACAATCGACTCAATTTCACGCACCTATAGATTGAGGCTTTCCATTAATTATTTTGGGTTTTGTAATTCAAAACTAAAGATTGAAACAGAACAACAGAACAAAAAATTACCTGTTTTAGGTCACAGCTTTACCGTATACCTACTCTTAGGTATTTTAGACAAAAAGACATTGCTATTCTGCACCCACCCGAAACTTTTAACCACTCCAAAATGAACTACAAAGCCAATTAAACTTAATTCCCGACCGGATGCGGCGATACGTCACGCCGGCTTCGTGGCCCCACCGCAGGTTTATACTCTCGTTCCTTTATAAAAGGGGCAAAGGCTTCTATTTCCGGTTCGGAGCGTGACGTCAGAGTGAGGTGGGACATTCCCATAATGATGCTTTTTGTTTTAGCCCCCGTTTATATTATGCGGGCTTTGTTTTTTAGAGTAGTTTTGTGTTTGACATGTGTTAGTTTCGCAGACGTTTAATTCCATTTTGGCGGTAAGTGACGGGAAAATTTTCTTTTGTTTTGAAACGGCTGTGTTTTTATTACAGCTATTATTATGACAGTATTGTGCGTGCTGTATTGTGATTTTAGATGAATATTACTATTGTAACGAAAATGTTTTGTGTTACTTATTTTTTGTTGTGAAATTCCTGGAAAATCTGAGGGTTTAACATTCATAATTATTTTTTATCTACTTTTGAAATATGATACTAAGGTGTAACATACCCAAAGAAATATCGATGCTTTTCGACGTTTTAACGTGGAAAATATAGAAAAGTAAAATTGAAAAGACCACATAGTATGTTTGTNTAAGCTATATTTTTTACCGATTTTTTAAAAGCACTATCACCTAGTCGGCTAAATTGTACCACATCAATTTGTATGGAACTTTACCAAAGGATTTTGATTTTTTTTTTGTAAATCATATTTTGAAGTTATAATAGCGTAGTTATGTTTGACTAATAATAAATGAAAGCAAAAGACTGGCAAAGTAGATTAGGTACAAGTGTGCGTTACGGTAATTGGAATTACAAAACTTGTACTCAGAATCGTGATAACGTGTAAAACAATATCGATTGTCTATGTTATTAACTACTGTTCCTCTTCATTTCCTAATTTGTTAAGAATGTATCGTATAATATTTTGCCATAGTTTTCTTAAAGGCTTGAAATTTATTGAAATCCAATTTAGTAAACCTGTGGTACAAATTATCGAACCGGTTGGCTAAATTGGACCGAAGCTCTGAACTCGTACTTTGTTAATTTGTGCTAAATATACAATAATCATGTTAATTAATACTTATGAAATAGTAAGTTGAATAATGTATCTTTTATTATATACCATGGACATTAGCAAAAACAAAAGAAAACTATGTGTAAAATGGGATTGAAAAAAACTGGTCCAAATTAGCGGACTCTCCCTTATGTTTGTGAATACGTGCAATAATTTCTTAAGACAAAGTTATGGACAAAATTGATGTTTTAATGTACCTACTCGTGTCTACTATAGATGACTTTACATTCCA
The DNA here is from genome assembly GCF_004193835.3 of Ostrinia furnacalis. Lineage (NCBI taxonomy): Eukaryota > Metazoa > Arthropoda > Insecta > Lepidoptera > Crambidae > Ostrinia > Ostrinia furnacalis. The sequence continues at coordinate 340,403 of NW_021133692.1, read as the reverse complement.
CTGTGACATTAATATCGCTACAAGATATTTACACAAAACATTTGGGATTTTAAATATTTATAACAACCTTTCAGACATCATAACCCTTGTACAAATAGGCGCAAATGGATTTACTACTACATAGATATTTAATTTTGATTTTCATATTTACGTATAAACTTCGTAGTTTTGTTTGCTCGTTCATATTTTGTGTCGCATTTCAACTGAGCAAACACTGACTTAATGAGTTGCTAAGGTCAAGCTGTCCTTGTCGCTCTTACACAGATTGTATAAATATGTCTCGCTCTAGTAAGCAAATCGTTTAGGGTTGCTTAAATGAATTTAGTTCGACAAGCACTTGAGACAGATTCAGAATTTTATTCTTTCTGATCTTTAATTTAGAGTTTGAAGTCTTTTACGTTTAAATGACTCTGAAAATATTTTCCAAATTGAGTTAAGGGTGTTCAGAAATAGAATTGATCTCTTTGATAACAAGGAAAAATGGGAATGGTGTATTACTCATAATATTTCTCCTTCCATGTAAGGATATGAATTAACATCTCGTATATTTTCACTCATAAATGCTATCTATGTAATATCTGAAGCGTCCAATAATATTTAACTAAGACAAGAACGTATTTCATGAAAAAAAAATTGCCGCTGTAGGCTTCTTTCTAGTTAACTCAATACTCAATCATTTTATTTTCCATAACAGAACAACAAACAAAAGATGATACTTTGTTTTTACGTGTACCCATCTAGTTTAAGAACCCTGATATAATGTGATAATAATGTGACGAAGGAGAATCGTTGATTTCAACTAATTGTACCGGCCATTGTGAAAGTCCTTGGGGATTATTTTTCCAGCGTTGGACGTTCGTTCGTTTCCGCCGAAAGACGTCCACAGCTGGACAACGTCCTCCCCCAAGAATTTTCACAAAGACCGGTCCTAAGCCTCCTCGCATCCAGGCACCTCCCGCGACCTACACCAGATCGTCGGTCCACCTAGTGGGAGGCCTGCCCACGCTACGTCTTCCCTGCTCGTGGTCGCCACTCAAGAACTTTCCTGCCCCAGCGGCCATCAGCTCTACGCGCCCACTCTATGTGCCCCGCCCACTGCCACTTGATTTTAGCGATTCTGCGGGCTATGTCAGTCACTCTGGTTCTCCTACGGATCTCCTCATATTTTCAGCGTTGGACGTAATTATACTGAAACTATCTGTTATTTATAAGTCCTATTCTTGTCCCCAGGTCTAGGCCTGCCCGGGGCCGGCAGCGGCGAAAGCTTGCGGCCTGAGAGGCCATACTTCGACGACGTGTCTCCGAGGAATGTCTCGTCGGTGGTCGGTCAGGCCGCCGTGCTCAGGTGTCGGGCGAAACACATAGGGAATAGAACTGTAAGTACCAACTACTTTCATCATCATCATCATCATTTCAGCCATCGGACGTCCACTGCTGAACATAGGCCTCCCCCAATGCTTTTCATGTTGATCGATTGGTAGCGGACTGCGTCCAGCGCTTCCCTGCTACCTTTACGATGTGGTGGACTCTACTTTTACTTTATTATGTTTCTTTTAAAATAAATAAGCAAATGAGTTTTTGTTGCCACATTCGTGGCCTTCGACCATGAGGTCTTAAACGCTAAGGGCCTCTTTTACGATTTCCGAGTAAAGCCAAGTAGTTACTTCATGACCTGCCTGGTTGAATTGTCACTTGTGCGCTAAAGTCTTGTGAGTGTCATGGTTTCGTTGTACTTGTAACTTTAAGCAACGAGTAGCCTACTTGACAGTTAGAGACGGTGAACCAGGCTTTTATGTAAACACAGTCACTTGAAATCTATGAAATGAAAAAACGTCAAGTCCAGCGTTTCAAATCTTTGTTGATTTGCTTCACTCTTATCAAACTTCTGAGGCGAGATCAACATACCAAAATATCTAAAAACAAGCTCAAGAGGTTTAAATAATTAATTAATGGATGTGTGAAAATGACAAACCGTGACATGTCATTGTGTGAAAACTATGTTGTGGAATCGTAACGCCAAGAGTTCCATAACACTGGTCTTATATTTTGTAACATCTTCGATGGATTTACAATAAATTATTGAGTATTGAAAGGTGATTGAAGTTCAGTTAACTTCAGCTTTTCAATCCAATCTTAATTTCAATAAGAGAGGTTGCTCCTAGAATCCAGGATTAATTCGCATTATTGTCCCTGCACCGCGGTTTATTGCCGCTGTTCGTTAATGCGGCTAATGCCCGCACTGTCCTGCAATAACTGTTGTTTATGGCCAGATTACTGTGATTGAGCACGTGCACGAAGGTTAAGATATTCATAAATCTACTTGGTCAGGTGTTATATTGATAATAATTAGGTATACGATCCTTTAGCACAGTGTTTGTTGATAAGGCAAGCTATATTTGGAACGTATAATAGCGCTTTTCTAAAGTCTACCTGCAAAAAATAAATGAGTTTCATGATTTTTTACCAACTACTGTCCGCACCCAAAGTTCAACCCTCAAGATCACAGCGCCACAAAATAACCAACAAACCAAAATATCCAAAATGAGAAATCTTATTTCATCTATATGTTACAGGAAATGTATGAATTCTAGGAATTGTATACTATTCCTAGGAAATGTATACAATTCCGAAGCTATTTAGGAAATGTATAAAATATTGCTTCAGAGATTTTTTAATACGCACATATCCTAGGACATGTATACTTTTCCTAGGAATTTTATAGAATTCCAATATTGTATTAGGAAATGTATAAAACTAAGCGGCACAAGCGCGGTCGTGTGATCGAGTGCCCCTCAGTACGCCTAAAATTTCATTTAACCAAACCACATTGGCCGATAGGTACTTTTAACTCACAACTATTATTGTTTAGCCTGACAGTTGTTTTCGCACTATTATACTTTGGCCGAAAAAAATACTTGCCTATTGGCATACCTTTATTTCGGCATCACGCATACATATTACGCTGAAGTATTGGAAAACCCTAATTTTAACATCTTTTATTAAACTATTATTGGCATGAAGGTTTTAGTACTCCTGTAGCTGGATAACTAAGTCTCGGTTAGGTTAGGTTAGACTTGCGACCTTACACATACACAGCTGCCGCGGCGTGGTAGCGCCATTTATGTTTCGGAGAAAAAAAAGAAATCTGAATTACATTGATTTACGTGAATTCTATAAAATTCCTAGGAAAAGTATACATGTCCTAGGATATGTGCGTATTAAAAAATCTCTGAAGCAATATTTTATACATTTCCTAAATAGCTTCGGAATTGTATACATTTCCTAGGAATAGTATACAATTCCTAGAATTCATACATTTCCTGTAACATATATAAAAGAAAGTCGTGTTAGTTACTCCACTTATAACTCAAGAACGGCAGAACCGATTTAGCTGAAAATTGTCAGGGAGGTAGTTTAGAGCCAGGAGAAGAACATAGGATACTTTTTATCCCGTTCTAAATTAAAAAAAAAGTCTGCTTATTTATTGCCATTAAGGCGGAACAAAGTTCGCCGGGTCAGCTAGTTTAAAATAAAAATAATGTAATTATGTTCATAAATATAATAATGTTCATAAAAAGTTTATGTTTTTCTTGTGTCGACTAAGGCATACTTTGAGGTAAACCTAACTTAAATTTTGTATCATCATTATCTAACTACAATTTTGTTCGTTTATTAATCGACACATTTGATCCCTTGACACTATTTAATTAGTTTACAGTCTACTTATTTACAAGTGTATTCGATTACTACTCGAGTGAGGGTAGTAATGACATTGAGACGTCTGTATCGCTTCGCCTACGTCAATAAAGTGAAGTAATTAAGAAATTCAATGAACCTTATACAAAATTCACGTTCGATTCCCACTCAGATAGGTTGATAGATTTCGCAGAAATCTAAAGATCTGTATGTATTTGATTGTAAGTACCTACCTACTATTTCTGGGTAGGTACATAAAAATTGTTGAAGATAAACAACGAACGCAAAAATGAGTAAAGAGTTCAAAATAGTTGGAGAATCAAAACAATAAATAAATAAGTGAAAGTGTGTCAAAATTGATCAATTTACTTAGGCTTATTTTAAATGACCTCTTTTCTAGAATGTATATGTTTATGTTACCTACTGGCATTCCTTCGTCATTCCTTCATTCCAACTACCTTCCTTTTTTATAAAAAAAAAATTTTTTTCCTCTAAATCCTACCAAATGTGCCTACAAATAGCCTACATTAGAGTCAACTTTTTGTATTGTCCCATCAGTGTATATTTCTTATCTGACGCCCTCCACCTGGCGCACATCATTTTTCAACGTCGAACTCCTCATCGGGCCCTCGATATCCCTCCTCAGCCACGGTCGGCTGGCCGCCATATTAATGGACGAAGACCCCGCAACCCATTCCTGAAAATAAATAGCCCTCTGACATGTCCCACGATGCATTATAATATATTGTTCGCTAGGAATTATCTTACGTCATTTCCTCCAAAAAAAAGGTCGCGGGATGAGCGCTGGGATTCAAGGATTATTTCGTGTGACGCTTTCGGTCGCGATAAATTCTCCTCTCCCATTGGTTGCTAGTTTTGGCCGCAATAAATTCTGGTTATTCATTGGTCGCCTCGATTGACGCAAGAGTATTCGCCTTTTTCGGCGCCCGGGAAGATTTAATGCCACTTCTGCCAATGACCTCTTTACCTTTTCTTATTTTGAAGCATTCTTTCTTTGCACGAAACGCCCGGAATGTTTCACGTTAGAAGCTGTACCTTTGCGTTTAAATAAATATATTATTATACAAAAGAATTTGCAGAATCCCTTTCAGTTCTTTTTTGCTATTTAATGAATTTCGTGATCGTAACCTTTATTATTTTCTCGTAGAATTATTTGTGTGGCGCTGAGTGGTTGTGGATATTGAACATGGATTCGGTCTAGCGAGTCTAACGTTCTCTCAACTAGACAGATTTTAAGTGAGCTGAGAAGTTTTCACAAAAATATTTTCATCACGACGTTTTCAATTATGTAGGATAAATTCCTAAGCCGCACTTTGCTCGCGGCCCTTCAAAAAAGAGATGATGATTCCGAAAAAGCGCTTAGCCGTCACTTAATTGGTTTATTTCGAATGCTGTAAAGAGTCTGGATGCTCCATCTTGTTTAATTACAAGCCTGGCTTAGACCGGCTCACTGTAATTACGCACAAAAACAAAAACTCGACAAAGGAGGAGAATTTATTTTCTAATTTCTCAGGCCCCGAGCGCTCGAATTAAAAATATAATTCAAACGTTTATTGTTGGTGTAATTTGAATCAAAGGCCAAGCGTCTGAAGTGTTCCGACGGCCGTTGCATGTTTTGTGCATATTTATTTATAAATAGTTCTCTACTTATATAAAATAATTAATTAAGCGGGTGTCGTTTTTGTGAGATGAAAGCAATTAAAACTCTTAAGATAATAATTTATAATACTATGTCCGTTTCTGTCTTCTTCTTCTGTCAAACATAGGTACGTACAAAATCAGTAAGTTATGGTTTTTCGAACCTAAATATAGATATTTTTCATTACAATATTTGGGTTACTGATAATTTAGCTAATTTCCTTTGGGCCAAGGTTAGAGCCTTGGAAGATCCACGCAAATAAGGAAACAGGTGATAAATATCTTTATTTACCGAGTGCCCACCGAATAAGTAAGGGAAAACATATTTATGAGTAACCTGATATTATTAGGTGAGATAATTACGGTTACGTATTTACCCAATTATCTACTTGCGATGTCAAAAGCCTAATCAAGGTTGGGAAGTGGCTAGAAAACTTGTGACATTTTCCAAATCATTACTTTGCTTTTGAAACAAGGTTCCGATAAATCATTGATCCATAAACTATTTATGGAATTAGCAAAATGGCATTTAGAACCATAAAAATTTTGACTGACAAATTATTGAGTGATGGGGTTTTTCACTACATCAGCACGAAATGCGTAAGTATTTCAGTTTCAACAAATAAACCAATTTTAAAGATGTTTGTATTATTCTAAAAATCTAATGTGGCTATTTTTAATGGATATTTTTTACCTATGAATATTCATACTTATGGTGAGAAATAAATTGCACTAAAAGAAATGTGAATAACACAAGACATGCTTTCAAGTTAAGGTTTTTAAATTGGCTCTCACGTTGAGCCTTTTCTATGGTTAAGTTAATAAAACCTTCAACATCAAGGCGACAAGCGTATAAGTTTCTCAAAGGCTGCTATGGCTCTGGCAATTTCCTTTGCTGCGATTCTTTAAGAACACAACTTAGATTTCAAATTTTATTTGTCTTACACGTAAAAACTTATTCACGTAAAAAATATTTGCACATTGAACATAATATTTAAGCTCGTTGAGTTAAGGTGGGGACCAAACTGCAAATAGAGTAGGCACACAATTCACACAAAATACATTTGAAAAAGAACCGTTTTTTACACCATATTTTGTTAAACAAAAAACTTAGCTGTATGGTGTATGCTCTTGCCTTGACTGCCAAAAAAAGGGAGAAGAAAAATATCTGTTTTAATCGTATCATAAGCATTTTCAGAAATTTCATATCACAAATTCAATTAAAATGATTCATCGCGAAATATAATCACAAATAGCTTTGTTAAATTAACATCGACTTCATTATTTCATTCCACTTAATGATCCTTGTTATTGTTTGTCAAATTAATCGCGTTATTTAATATCGGACGTTGTTAATGACAAGGACGTGGTTTCGGTGATGAATAAGAAAAAAATGGCACAAACAATACAACATTATACAATGAAAATTGATAAAGTTGAAAGTCAAAGTACGAATTTACGCGATTCAAAGTCAAAGTCAAAATTTATTTATTTGTATAGACTATTATAAAATATAGTGCTTACAAATCGTCAAATATTTTGCTCTTAAGGAGCCTCTACATGTCTCATAATCTTTTTACCCTACCAGCGCTTCGAGACCAACATTTGGCAAGTGCTGAGAAGAAGAGATTCACGCAATAGCCCTTTTAAGTTACATGGTTTATTTAAATCTGATGCACAAAAATGTACATAGGTGTCAAATTTTCCTATAATTTATCATTGGGTTATTTAGCCACTTGAGAAGGATAACCCTCTCAAATTTACCAAAGGCAAAAGGCGAAGGTTTGGCCAGCACTCCATTCTACCAAAAGCCATGACGGGTTTTTGAGGTCTAATGTTCGCACATTTCTCCTTGTAGCCACTTACATCATCCACGGGAATCCCATCGTCGTCGTAGTCGAGCAACGTCGCATGTCTATGTCCGTCAAAATTTGTTTTTTGGCATAAAACTACTCAAAAGTAGCTCCTATAAATAAAATAATTGTTATTTTCGAAGCTACAGAATCAAACACCGATGGATATAATTATTCTAACGCAATACAGAGACGTGTTTGTGCAAGATAACGTTTTGCAGATACGTCGTTGTTTGACGACGACGACGCCATGTAAATGCAGCTCTAAAAACCACAGCTAAACTGTACTTTATCTCCAGGTATCATGGATGCGCAAACGCGACCTACACATCCTGACCTCCCACATCTTCACGTACACCGGGGACGCTCGGTTCAGCGTATTGCACCCAGAACCCTCGGACGACTGGGATCTGAAGATAGACTACGTGCAGCCGAGGGATGCAGGGGTCTACGAGTGCCAGATCAACACTGAGCCGAAGATCAATATGGCGGTCATGCTCAATGTTGAAGGTAAGGGCTAGGTGTAACGTAAGTTGAGTTAGATTTGTTATTAAAATTTGATTAGTAAATACACCCATATTCTTCAGCAAGGCAAAACAACACAATTAATACCTATCTGCCTCCTAATTTAATATGATAGACGTGTTTTGAAAAATTGATCGGCAAGTACTTTACTCAAGGTGAAGTAACACAACACGCTGAAATACGTTTGCATTTGTGTGTGAGATGATGGGTGTATTTTTTAAAGCTAAATAATAATAATTTATTTATTGGCAAAGAAAATGGCGTTAGACTAAATTGTGGTACATAAAAGTAATATTTATTACCATTTTACAAATATAAATTCATAAAAGTTTTCCTTTGATGTGCGACTCCTTAAAAGGAGTTTAGTTCAGTTGCTAAGATTCTGAGATAGAAAGCACAATAGATTTCACAGGTACATTATTTTAGTTTAAACTGCAACTTTTAGCATTAAGGGCTATGTTTATTAAAAAAGTATGCAATAGAATGTACGCGAAACTAACAATGATCTTCATTAAGACTAACCAACACGACTTCCCCGTACCGGTTAATGTAATACGGCACGTGCACACGTGTGGGAACAGTGTGCAGGTGTAAACAAAGCCTTATTGTTACAATGTTCCAATTACAGAGAAATCAGAAATGGTTTTCAAGTTAAAATATTAATTAGAACCAATTTGTTGACGTTACAAGAACTCAATTATAAAGTACCCACAGCAGCAAAACTTGTTAACAAACTTTAAAAAGCAACAAATAAATTTATTCAATGGAACAATATTGAAGTTTCATGATTCTCGTTTAAATTATTATTATTTTTTGTTTAAATTTCCCAATTTTGATAGTTAGAAGGCACTTTTGTTGTTTCGCTATGAAGATAAAGTAATCAAAAAGTAAAATATTTGAAAGAATTTCAACATGAGTAACATTTTTGGCTACGGAATTATTACAAAATATATTTTTAAAAACTTTAAAGCAAATATACTTAAAATTCACAGTACCTATATTATTTAGAGCACTTGTCCTTTTCGTATTATAAATTATGAAATGTACGAGTACATGCAAACGAGAAAATCTACAGAAAGAAAACCTAAAACATACAAATTGGATGCTACTCACAAAAAAATCTCAATTTTAGTTGTGCTCTTCTTGGTACTCGAGATTCCCTCCTATTTACTTTTTCCAGGAAAATTTTGCTTTTATAACAAGCGTAGTTTGAGATTATTTTCCGTGGATTTCGGACGCGATAACCTTCACCAACAAACCTGGGTCAGCGGTAAAAGCTATGCCTCTCTCATGAAATATGCACAGACAATTTCAATGTTTCATTATAAATTCCGTTTCGTACAAAAATTTGTTTTGTATTTTTGCATAATGCTACAGGTCCCCCGAGATACTGTACCGTTACAAAATTAATGACCAACCGAAATAGTAAATTAAAAGGGCCGTAATTGTTATTTTGAAATGCATGAGTAAGGTCAACACGAGATTGTTTGTGTGGAAGACCTTTTTTAATCAACATGACTATTAAATAAACAAAAACAATTTCCGGGGTCGTTTTTTACCCAAACTCTGGCTTAATATAAAAGTAATCATACGCATGGTCTTTAAAATATTTGTCTATGTACGAAAACTATGGCGCTATAAATTTTATTAATTTACTCCTTTTACTATGGGAAACAGGATTTTAAATAAATTCTTTTAAAACCATTATTTCTAGTGCCAAAATATAATTATTTAGGTAAGAACATTAAACCATTATAAAAAGGTTTTTTCTGACTCTGACCTTTTTAGAAATACTTGACGACACTTTTACAGCTCATATTCCTTAACACACAATAACATCCCGTCGCCTACGCGTGCACTTTACTAAATATACCAAAACACACGGGGGACAAAAAATAAAACCGTACTCGGCTTTTGTAACAAATTAGCTCATACAGAAACGACTACTCACCACGCGAAGTGGGAACAGAAGTTCCTCCACTTTTTGTTACATGTTAATATCAAATTATTAGAAGTAAGAAAATTATAAACGACGTATCATAATTGGAGTGACTGACGCGACACGTGCATTAAGGTATTCGGAAATATCAAAAATTTGTACATAATTAAACCAGCGTGGGACGTCAAGGTGGACCGACGACATCATAAAGGCAGCAGGGAAGCGCTGGACGTAGGCCGCTACCAATCGATCAACATGGAAAGCATTGGGGGAGGCCAATATTCAGCAGTGGACGTCCTATGGCTAAAATGATGATGATGATTAAACCAGGCATGTCATGTTTCATAGGAGCCAAATATTATTTAAAAATTTTAGTATTTATTGAAGTTTGTCATTGATTGAATTTCAATTTTGATCCATGATTTAATCATTATTTTAAACCTGTACATCTCCATATTTGTGCCTTTTTATAATACGTGCAGAAACACTAGTGTTTTGTCTTAGTAAAACTTAATGTCAACTAACAAAATATAAAATTCCTTTCAAACTACCCCTTCTCATCCTTAATTCACTGTGTGCCCGCGCTCATCACGCTCCCCTTTTTCGCGTTACGTGAAAAGTGACGATGACGTAATCTCGCATTCATCTCTCGTCATATTAGAAGGGGGCTAATGCGGCGGTACAAAGTGGAACGCATCCGTCTACGTCAGCGTGCACTGGGGCCAAGACGTTTGTGTTTGGTTTTTATGAGGAAACCTGAGTTTTAGGGTAATTTTGTAAACATTTTTAGTAAATGTTGCTGACTTTGAGAACTTTTTGGAGTTTTAAGTAACTGACGTATTTTTCGTAAGCTTGAAGCTATCTACACTCAACATCAAATAAACCGCACCTTCCGCGACGCGAACTTTAAAGATTTTCTTCTGACACAATCATGGTACCCCAACAATGTAGGTGTTATTTGAAAGCCCAATATATCCTTAAAGAAAAACATTTAATTTCTTAATAAATGATTAACATATACCATTAATGTGACTTGAAAAAAGACCTCACTTTGGGTTCTCTCTGGGATCAATTAGACCAAATTTTATGGTTATAAAACCAAATAATGATCACACGTGTCCTCTTTAACAGATAGATAGCGATTAATCCCAACTTAACAGTTTTAAAGCCATAAAAGTTGGCTCAAGCGTAACTACCTATTTTTTGAAGAAGTGACTCTGGATCCTTCTAAAGACACATTTTTGGGATAAAAATCTTTCCTTTAATGAAATGAAGTTTAGAACTAGGCTTTTAAATGGTGCCAATATTGGTGGGAAGTGGGGATGCACACGTTTAAAAGTGCTTGTCGCGGGAGGTGCGATTTATTTGATGTCGAGTGTATCTACCTGCATATTAAAATTAGTTTTATTACTACTAGAGGCCGCTCGCGTGTTCGTACGCGTAGATCCCGTTTTACCCCCTTAGGGGTTGAATTTTGCAAAATCCTGTCTTAGTGAGCACCTATGTTCTAAAAGAAACCCCCATGCAAAATTGGAGACTCGTAGCACTTGTAGTTTCTGAGATTTCGTGATGAGTGAGTCGGTCAATCAGTGATCTTTTGCTTTTATAAATATAGATATGAACATGAACCCACCACACACAAAATTAAATGTAGTTGTTAAAACACAACCAATAAAATTCTTAGGCCCAGTTTTTTGATTCATAGTTAAAATAACTAATTGTTAAATTTTGCTACTAATGGTTAAATATTAACAAAATGTAAACCAATAGTTAAAAAATGTACTAAAAGTCAAGCTAACCGTTGTTCGAAAAAATTTTTTTTCTGATATTTAACCACTTGTCATATGACATCTGTCAAATTTAGCTATTGGTTATTTTAACTACGAATCAAAAAACTGGGCCTTATTCAGTTAAAGCAAATCAAAGTATATTTGCATCACTGTGAACCTGCCGCGAGTAAGTGAGTAGAGCAAGACTTGAACAAAATTAATTAATTTCGCAAATCTACTCAAAGCAAATTGCTTTTTGATCGATTAATTGTTCGACAGAAACGACTTAAATTGAATCGATAGTACGAAATCTACATCGTTCAATCAAAGGTACTTTAAACGGTATGAAATATTTATCATCTCATCTAAAAAGGGTCCAAGTGGTTACTAACCAACCGAAGAAGATGGACCAAAGTGAAATATAGATGAACAAAGGTCCGTCCGTCATACTATAGTAGCGTAAATGCAGTGATTTCATTCTGAGTATATTAGTAAGAAATGATACACTATTTTAGATCTCATCTTCAAAGCATTATCCTTTTTTCTTTGGACTCGAGTCTGCGTTTAAAATCTTAATATCACAAGGTCTCAAGATTCAAAAAAATTTTCATGATTCAAGAGGTATTTAATCAGGATCAGCTGTAAGAATCTATTGATGTGTAAGTAAGCATCAGCCATAAATAGTGAGAGTTAAAACATTGAAAGAACTCTGGATTAATAAATTATTTCAGACACTTAGCACTCTTCTAAGATAAGCGTACTTAAGCTACTTAACGGTTTTGGTAGTGGTTTGAAGACCCTACTATATGTTGCTTTATTTTGTGAGTGTAGTCTTAAATTATTCAGCGAACGCAAGGGCGGGACACTTCAAAGGGCAAAAATGGTACCACTTGGTCGAATCGCTTTAAAGCCGGAAATACGTCTGAGGGCAGTGGTGATGTTTGAATTGATGAGCCCCTTCATTAGACGTCTCTTTGTACATAACTATTAATAATCATCATTATTATGGTAGCCGATCTTTATCGTCAATGAGGTCTGTTTGTTACAAGCTTAGCTCGAGATTAAGGTAGTATTTTTTGCTATTATATCGCAGAATAAAAAAGAAATATTCCAAAAAAATATATTTTCACTCTATATTTATCACNCTAATATAGGGTCATTACTTCTTTTGTCTTAAAAAAGATAATCCAGCTGTCAATAAATAGACTAAATATTTAAGTTGCCTCTTTATTTTTCAGTTTGAGCAGACAAGCTGAAAGAGCTCTATTTTGTCTTAAGCCGCCCACATTTTATTCGTGAGTTGTAAGCCTCCCTAATCGCTAGAATGAATTACGATCTTAAGAAGCAATTAAATCTCGAATTGAAGACTATTTAAATTAAAATATCTCAGGACCAAATTCCACACAAACGGCGGCAACTTCAAAAAAGTTAAGTTTTAAACAAGGTTACAATGTGAAATGTTTACTTTTAAAAGAAAAGTATAGTTTAAAAAAGCATTGTGTGTGCGAGTTAACTGCAATAAATAGTGTTTAAAATCAATCTACTATTAAAAACATATTTTCGTACGTCAGTCTCGCTAAAACTGTGTTGTATATTTGTTGTAGTCCAGAGAAAGTTTGGAAGATTATGTAAGAAATCGACAGATGTAGGTACTACAGATACGAAGCTGATCGGGACATTTGGTTTGGAATAAAAAAATCCTTTTCTTTTTACCCCGGAAAATTACCTACCCACAAGCTTCACACTTATCATAATGTATCATCAATATATTCATGTGTGGAATTAAATAAATTAATAACATGAAAAAAAAAATTTTTTTTCAACAAAATGTTGCACAAGGTTGGGTCTCCTTCGCGTCACGTAGACTAAATATTGTGCATTATGTTAGCAGTTTGCTTCTCAGTATATTCGAGCAGGTATATGACAGACGTCTTTCTCATGACACCCCTTTGCCTGTGACTCTACACTTAAGTGAATCCGATTCGTCAAAGAGACGCCTTTTAGGGGACTCCTTGGGACGGTGTGTTCCTAGAAAAGAAGTCTTTGACAGAGGTATAGTGAAATTTAACCGTTATAAGAGAGAAGTACCTATTTTAAATGGTATTACTCGTAGAATTGTGATCCACGTAAAAATTTTGTACACATTTCGATGTTGTTCAGAAAAAAAAATCAGTTACTCAATTTTTTGCTCCAAAAAATATGCCCTGTAATAAGTAATTATTCTGATTTACGAGCCACTGAAAAAATAAATATTCGCATTTCGTTATTTAAGTATCTATTTCACTGTGTAGATTTCAAACTTGGCTAACGAGGCATACACAAATATTTGACGCAAATATCAGTCCGAATTCAAAGGATTTACCTGTCTTTAATTTAAAATGTTTACGGCTGAAGACAAACACGTTCCATTTAATTATTACAATTCAAAGCATTTGCAAGTCCAATTGTAAAGTTCAGTTTTAAACTAACTAGTATTAGCATAGTATAAACTTTTTACTAACCAAATACAGTATAGAATTTAGAACATTTCTATTATTTCAGGTTTGTGATGTGATATTTCATTTTCTGCTAATTGATGAAAGAATTGAAAGAAAAAAAGCTAATCTTTAGCCATTCTTGGATAGTAAATTCTCAAACACCTCTTTATTCCCATCTACAGCTGATGAATGGGAATAAATTAGGTAAGTTAGATAACTAACTGACACTAACTGCGGGCACTTTACCTTTTTATTAGACCTCTACATTTAAAATCAGAAATTTCTCTTACTCCTCGATTAGCTTAAAACAGATTTATTTTATTTATTTTTATTTTTTGTTATGTCATGATATTTGAAATGTCGCCCTAAAATATTTCAGATGAAGCTTTCAGCTCAGTAAAGGTTTTAGAGTAATCCTACGTTTGAAGTCTTCAAAATCCCACCTATACCCAGGTGGTATGAAATAATAAGTCGAGGGGATTGTCATCAACAGGCATAACTATTGAAATATAGACATTGTGGAGTCCATTCACGATTTTTATTCAACAAATTGAAGTTGATTAATCCGCCGAAGCTCCCGCTACGTGATCAGACCACTGAAACCGGATTAATATTAGGATCAACTCTTTTCTGAGTTACTTGTTCAATGATACTAAATAACTAGTTGGGAAATTTTCTCAGAATACAACAGAGCGTTAGGTTTTTAAATTGTTTTGAGTACCTAGTACCTTCATTACTAACTTCTCCGGGGTTTATAAACATTCTTGGTGAGTTTGACAATATTTTAATAAAGTCTCATGATTCTGATTCTGATTCTGATCTACATGATTATATTCTTATCTAAAATAATTATAAGTAATTTAGAGAAAGAGAGTGAATAAGAGACGGAGAGCTGATTTTGTAAGTAACAAAAATTCGTTCACTATTTTAAAGTTTCATAATACAGGGCTAGAAATAAATCTGTAAGCGAACGATAGTCTACACACAAAGTAAACCTTACTGCAATTTTGTTTACATTCTATGTAATCTAAGACAATGTAAGTAGCATTTGTGTCCTGATTGTTTTCATCAAGATGTTTGGTTATGTTGAGCAAATTCACTTGTGTTCTCCATTTAGATACTCCCACTAGATCAAAACTATTCACGTAATACACCATGATGAGTTTCGTTTCACCCGACTGCCCACGGAACCCTAAAATGCTACACGTTACGAGCAAACCTCTCAAATTGCGAGCCAATTACCCGCAGCTTGTTATTGTTGAAAAATGATCGACACATACATCCCCAAGCATAGTTTTTGTAATATAAATCGCGTACATGCTCTCTCCATATCTCTTTTGCAAATTTATTCGCGCCGTCTCAATTTGGCCGGTTTCAAATGAGCGCTGTCGGTGGAAATAGTTTTTTTTTGCTAAGTGTGAGTTACGAGTGCGTTTGTCGGAGGTAACAGGGAGGAGGTTGATAGCTATTTTTGTATGATAATAATTTGTACCTGTCATGCTCACTTCGTTGTTGATGTTTCTTGCAAAATAAAAACAATTGAAAGTGTATCGTAACTCGAATTCTTACTTCTTTGGCTGAGTTGCATCACCTTAACCTTAACCGTACCGTACCTATAACTCTAACGTGTGTTTTTATGTGGAGTTTAACTTTCCTCTTCAATCAATGTTTAATGATAACAATTACACTTTATTTTATAATATTTACTTATTTATCTACTTCATACAACCTATTTAAAGCTACTAACGCCATTTTCTTTGTACTTTCTATAAAAGCTTCACTATTTATTCTGATTTAAAAATACTGCACTATTTACACGTCCTTTCAAGCTTTCATTTTATTCAATTCAATTCCATTCACAGACTTTGTCTTATCTAGACCTCGAATTGAGATTCCAAACTCGTCCACGACTAGCACAGAATCGAATAGTTTCAAGGTCGGTGCATCTATTACGGTCATATTACATCATACGAAAAATGAGTAGGGCCATTTCTAACGAACTTCATTCGATTTAGATCGTTTCATCCACGAAGACGCACCTCAACATCTTTCCGCTAATGTGTGAGTGTTATCTGTACACACTAAATTATCCATGAGTGCATACGCACACTACAATAATGAAGCTCGGATTGTTTGGATCAAACTCCCCGCACTCCGCGCTTTCCTCGACCAAAATTTTGTGAAGCGCGTCTTAGTGGGTAAAACGATCTATAAGTAAACAAAAGTAGGAATCGGAGCCTATGGGAAATAAAAATCACGGTACAAGTCAATAAGATGCAGAATACGGTAACAAAAATATTGATATTGCTGTAGTGAAGAGAATATTGCTGATTATAACACAGAACAATCTTTCAAACATCATGAACAGTCTGAAATATTGCAACACCGACGAAAATCATGAAATAAAAATTAAATTAGATAGTAAATTGAGATAGAATAAGAAACTTTAACAACCTATCTGGTTTATAAAATGTAGTTACATTAGAGCTTAGAGCCACTTTTAAACAAAAATTCCTTTTGGAATTTCTTTTGAATGGAATGCAATAACGACAAGCTGGACTTATTTATTAAAAGCCTGAGGCTCTGAATAAAATATTTGAGATAGAAAAACTATCCAAATTATTACAGACTGAAGAAGAAAATAACAAAGCAAGTCAATAGATGTATTTTCGAACATTGTAGCTGTATCATAAATATAAGACGCAGTTAAGACTCCATTAGCTATTAAAAAAATCAATCAAACCAAAATTTTTAGTAAATGAGATTGGTTTTCCAGACGTATCTCAAAATGTTTCATCTTTAAATGATAATGTTTTTGTTAAACTAATCTTACTTAAGAAAATCTGATATATTCTAGTTAAATCTTATTCTAGAGTAGGAATTAGAATTTTACTTTTCGCACAAATCTGTACAAGGCCTTCTGCACGTCCCTACTTTACGGTCATATGCTATTTCGTATTCCCTCTCTCTGCCCTCTCCTAAGCTTTTGTCTTGTGCATTCCAGATGAGTCCCTCACCCCCGCGACCCAGGCCCCGCCCCGATCCTCAGGTACCAATTTGATTCCTACTTCATCTAGCGCCTCGCATTTGGCTACAAGCGTGCTACAAGGCACTCCCATTTGTCTCCGCCGCAAGTTGCAGACGATTTTTTTTTCATCAACTCGACCCACAAGCTTATGGCTCTATTGGCACGAGTTTTAGAAAATATATTTTGAAAATTTGAAAGTTAATTAACTAGCATGGAATTTAGCTAATAAAACAACTAGAGTGTTGAAGTGTATAAAAAAATGTAAAGTCCGTTGTCGTTTCTGATCAAGATAGAAGTAGTACAGTTGGACGAGTTGCAGAATGAATTATTTATTATTTTACTCGTTCCAAATGGGTCAAGGCTTTTAAGACGAGTTAGAGACCCAATCTGTAAACTAAAAGTATTTGAGCAGTTTTTCAGAAAATATGTGTTAAAAATTCGTTCACCATTTTGTGACCGCATCTCTAACGGCGCCTTGTGGCATCTTGCATGGTAACGCTTATGACGTCATCTTTCATTTAGTGTCGTTTGAAATGTAGTGACATCATAATTTTATAGCATGAGGCTTACATGCCTATATTTGTTGTTTGTGTCATCTCTGTCCCAAAAATAAGGGTTCATTCACATGCGCCTCGCGACACGTAACATCAATGTGAAACATTTACAAAGTTTCTTTGTTCTGTCTTGAACGTCTTATTATCGTGATAGGCAGTATGAAAGTATAGGCAAATGTGAATGACCCCATTTATATTTAGTTTGATATGGAGCAATAGAAAGAAACCCACTTGAAAAATATGAAATACTTTATGTAATACTACGAAATTCATGAGACTCGTCAAGAAAATTGTCATCTAAAATCTTCCAAGTTTCAAAATCTAAAACAAAGAACGGATGTCCACCGGATTAGAATGCTTTATTCAAACGTGTCACATTTTCAAATTGCATTCTAGGTGTGCGGTGTTGTGATACGGATCCGATTCGTTTGCGTTAAGGTTCGTTTTCGTTTGTTGCAGCGGCGGCGGCGACGATCTGGGGCTCGCCAGAAGTGTTCGTGAAGAAAGGGAGCACTATATCGTTGACGTGCACGGTGAATGTGCATTCTTCGCCGCCCTCCAGCGCATCTGTGTTATGGTAAACAGTTTTTCTGGATTTGAATTGAGAACGTGTGTTTGCTGCTGGAATGAGGATTTGGAGAGATGCGCTTTTCGCACTCCACTTTTTAATGCAGTTCCATTTTGAATTTATGACATTCACTTGTTTTTCAGTCAATTGTTTCTCATTGCTGAGCAAAGATTAAAGAATCTCTCTGTAATTTCTCTCTATTTTCCCCCCTATTACCGTGTCTTGATCCCCATCTTTACGGGTCACTTGGTTTGTAATCGATTACCAATTAATGGATCGTTCCACTAACGCCGAATTAAATAGAGCTGAAACAATAGTTGGCCTGATTTACTATCCTGAATTATCCAATTACGTCACATAATCTAGTCGTTAAGCTTCTTTATTTTCTAACTGTCACGTTATGTTGACGATAACAATGTACTAAATCCAAGTACAATCCCTCCATTTGAACAAACCGTTCTGGATGCTTTTCTCATTATTTGTCTTGTTTTATCGCCACTTTGTTTCAGAAAACAATTTGATCTTGACTATTACTTTATGCTAACGATTGGTATAGAATTCCATTACATGCCCGAACTAGATAATATAAAATCACAATAAATCAAAAGTATTTTATGAAAGTCCATTCGAGTAGAATATTACCACAAATTGCTCGGCGGTGCTGAATACAAATGAAGTCAGGCATTTTTCTTTGTACAATAAACAAATAAATAAGAACCTGAATAACTCGGTTTCAAAGTAAATAGCCTCTACTGGAGAAGAAAGATTGCCTCCATCCGCCGCTCTTATCTAATTAGAAACAAAGACACGTACGGCGTGTGCTAAAACTAATACCAGACAGAAGTTTCTATATTTCTATAAACTTATAACAATGTACGAGTTACAAAAATATTCACTGTGAACGTGAGAAGTTTTTGAGGTTTTGAAATACAGGCAAATCTTATTAAAAACTGCAGTCCATTCATAAGCTTCTAGGAATTTAAGATTTATTTTTGTAAACCTTGTCGGGTAAAGAACTAAATAGTTATGCCCATTATTTAGGGCATATATTTTTTCCTCTTACGAATAGGTAGGTATAATCATTATTTTGTTGACAACAACATGTCATAAATGAACTTTAGGGCCCTCGCCCACGGCGACTTTTTGTAGCAATGCAGTCGCATTGTTAGGAACGCGTTGGCATCACTTCTGTAGTGCGTTGAAAATGCGACTAACTCGCGTTAGTAGCGATGCTGTCGCCGTGGGCGAAGACCCTTAAAAATCCCAAATCTATTTATACACGTCACAAGAAAATGCAATCATACTTCTTACATAGTCTAGCGTAATAACGTGAGATCTTTCCGCAGGTACCACGGAAACTCAGTAGTGGACTTCGACTCTCCCAGAGGGGGGATCAGCCTGGAGACGGAGAAGACGGAAGGTGGAACCACCAGCAAGCTGCTGGTCACCAAGGCCGCTTTCACGGACTCTGGAAACTACACTTGCGTGCCGAATAACGCGCACCCGGCCTCCGTGTCCGTGCACGTGCTCAATGGTAAGTTGATTTATTCCTACTAGCTGACCCGGCGAACTTTGTTCCGCCTTAATGGCAATAAATAAGCAGACTTTTTTTTATTTCGAACGGGATAAAAAGTATCCTATGTCCTTCTCCTGGCTCTAAACTACCTCCCTGACAATTTTCAGCTAACTTGGTTCAGCCGTTCTTGAGTTATAAGTGTTGTAACTAACACGACTTTCTTTTATATATATAGATATTAGCCTGGAGATGGAGACAAAATGGGAATATTCCCACCTCAGGTTCCCACCGCTGAAACTCCTCTGTAGGATCCTGATCTATCCTAGGATCTTAAACTTGACCGCCAATAAAATCTCAACCAGTGAAGGGGGAAAGTGAAACTGCCATTGGACCCGCAACGAAATTAATCCGAAGAACGTAGCAGGAGTTCGAAGTTATTACGCGCACCCGGCCTCTATGATTTTGTGTAGGTAAAATATTTTTTCCGTTTCGTCTCTGAATGATGGATCATGCATTAAAATTAATTTATAATGTATTTTTGTTACATCTCCTCAGTATTGGGTTTTTTAATCCTACCTATCAGTTTGTGATCTAATATTTTATTTTAACAAGATGACAGAGGGCGGAGAATTCAGTTTGTTTTGAAATAGAGTATCTTATCGAGGATAGTAGATAATTAAAAAATAACACAAAAGCTAATGTGCCGCTTTAAAGTAACTAATTAGTATTTCAATGGAATTGCCTCCAGACAATTCAAAGTAAAATAAACACCAATTATCTGCTCCGCCAATTGAAGACTTATATTTCAATCGTGAATGCTGAACAATATCAAATTTCACAAATATGTCTCCTCCATCGGAAACCATTAACGAGCGTAATCCCCAAAGACACTTGTCCTAGCCTTTAAAATCGTTTGAAGTCGAAACTTCGGATCGATTAGCGCTAACTCGAACGTTGACTAAAAGTTAGCGAGTCTAATCTACCGGACCGCGCTAGTTCGGGTTCGTTAGCTACATTATCTGGAGCCGATGTCAGTTCTGAGTTATCACTATTCCGAACTTCAATTAGAGCTCGGAGGTTTTCCGCTTGTTTATTGGGTGACATGTGCGCTAATTACCAGAAAAACTAGAACATACTAACGTGTTCACAGGATTTCTGGAGACGTGACTTTCAAAGCGATCTCGATTCCTTGCGCGAAAGTGTGAATATGAAAATTAAATACCTCTTGGAGGAATGAGCTTATTCCAAAATTATTATCAATGTAATATGACAATACTAAATTCATGGCACGAGATCGGAAAAGTTGTTCTGAGCAAGGATTAAAAGATTATCGCACTTAGGCCCAGTTTTTTGATTCTTAGTTAAAATAACTAATTGTTAAATTTTGCTACTAATGGTTAAATATTAACAAAATGTTAACTAATAGTTAAAAAATGTACTAAAAGTCAAGCTAACCATTGTTCGAAAAACATTTTTTTCTGATATTTAACCACTTGTCATTTGACATCTGTCAAATTTGACCATTGGTTATTTTAACTACGAATCAAAAAACCGGGCCTTAAAGTTGTTAGAAAGTTTGAAAAGATCCTTCACTTCTGGTCAAAATTTTAAAGCGTACCTAGGTTAAAAAATCATGAGTGGCATCATTTAGGCCTCTTACCGTAAATACGAGTTTCAAAGAAATAAAGATTGTATGTATAACGATCGGTCGGATAAATAGAAGCTCGCTACTCTTAATGCGTGTCCTAAAATAAGATCACAATGGACTACCACTAAGCTCTCTTAATCTAGTCTTAAGGGCCTTGCCACATTGGCGGAGACGCCGCGGCTGCGCGGCGAGAAATCTAGACGAAAACGTTGCGCATTCGCGACGTGTTCGCTGCGTCTTCCGCTCCGCTTTGAAACCGCTTGCAATTCGCCAGTGTGGTAAGTGTTTAGGGAGCAGGTAAAGTCTGCGGGCACAAGTACCTAACACAAACAGCACAAGTTCTAAACCAATTTAAATTATGTTTTAAAATCAATAATTTTAATCTTCTATAATATAAAAATGAATCGCAAAATGTGTTGGTAAGCGCATAACTCAACAACGCCTGGACCAATTTTACCAATTCTTTTTTTTTAATGTTTGTTGAAGTCCAAGGATGGTTTTTACAGCGAGAAAAGTTTGAACAATTTCCGGGTAAACCCTAAAAAACTCGAAACTTCACCCCTAAGGGTAAAACGGGGTCCACGCGTACGAAGTCGCGGGCGGCCACTAGTATGTTATAANAATTACCAGAAAAACTAGAACATACTAAACGTGTTCACAGGATTTCTGGGGATGTGATGTTCAAAGCGATTTCCATTCTTTGCGCGAGTATGAATATGAAAATTTAATACCTTTTGGAGGAATGATCTTATTCCAAATTAGCTTTGTAATATGACAATACTAATTTTATGGCACAAGATCGGAAAAGTTGTGCTGAGCAAGGATTAAAAGATTATCGCTCTTAAAGTTGTTAGAAAATTTGACAAGATCCTTCGCTTCTAGTCAACATTTTAAAGCGTAGGTTAAATCATGAGTTTATACATGTTTCAAAGAAATAAAGATTGTATAGCGATCGGTAGGATAAAATGGAAGCTCGCTACTCTTAAGGCGTGTCCTAAAATAAGATCACAATGGACTACCACTAAGCTCTCTTAATCTAGCCTTAAGAGCCTTGCCACACTGGCGGAGACACCGCGGCTGCGCGGCGAAATCTAGGCGAGAACGTTGCGCATTCGCGACGTATTCGCTGCGTCGCCGCTCCACTTTGAAACCGCTTGCAATCCGCCAGTGTCGCAAGGCTGTAAATGTTTAGGGAGCAGGTAAGGTGTGCAGGCACGAGTGCCTAAGGCAGGATACTCACCTGCCATGTAGCACGTAACGTAGCATAAATAACGTAACCAACCTTCAAGTGAGTACGGCTTGTCCACGGTCATCGCGTATCTGGCTGCGAGCTCACTGCGAGCCACCTTTGTACGCCCGTCGGCGGGTCGCTGCGATCTCCCTGCGAACCACGCGCGAGCAGCGAGCAGCGGGCTCGTGCCTATCTACTCACTTGATAGAGTATCTGATACATTACATACTACACAGCTAGATGTAACCTGCTTTACATACAAACAGCACAAGTTTTTTTTTGCTCAGTTGGTCATTCTTCCCCAGGCGAGCACCCGGCGGCCATGCAGACGAGCAACCGAGCGTCCTCCTACCTCACGTCCCAGCTGAGCTGCGCCGCCGTGACGTACCTACTCTCCTCGATGGCTTGCAGATGATCGCCCTGACCGGCCCGGGGACCGTAGGCTAAGGGTATGGGATTGGCTTGAATTCTGATCATATTTTGTTGTTTACCCCTTTATTAGTGAAATAGGGTGCTGTCAAATTAGAGGCATGAAGAAGCGCTGCAATGAGGGCTATCGTTTTTATACTTAACAGTTAGCACCCCTGGCGATTGACAGGACCTTACTCTACAGTGGCGCCATCTTGATGAGTGCAAATGCGATAGTCCTCCTACCACTTTAGCGCTCACCAGTTGATGCCACTGTTTTCGCTACTAGCAAGTGACAGGACCTTACTCTACAGTGGCGCTAACTGGTGAGCGCTAAAACGATAGCCCTCATTGAGACACTATGGCGCCGTTACCGCACCACTACCAGTCTTTATACATAATTATTATAGATCTTTACATCCACGAAGATGCGCCCTACCAATTTTTGGTCGAGGGAAACGCGGGGTGGGGGAGTTTGATCCGAGCAATCCGAGCGTCATTATTGTAGTGTGCGTGTGCACTCATGAATAATTTAGCGTGTACCGATAACACTCAAACATTAGCGGTAGAATGGTGGGGCGCGTCTTCGTGGATGAAACGATCTATATCTAGACGCACAGATGTCACATGCCACTGATTTGAAAACGCACTATGGCTCCAATGTATGATTCTTGAAACTCAATCCTAGTTCTTGATAGGTTGAAATTGTGTTTAATACCAATCACAGGACATAATCTTAAAGTGAACGCTTGAGTTTAAATCAAATTTTGAGCGTGGTATCGTAATACGAGCCGCCGTCTTAGCCTAGCCGCAGGCTATAGACTTTCTGTCGGCCGATTGTTGAGCCGGGCAATCAGTAAGGACATTGTGTGAAATTACGCACATCTCGAGTACACCAATTAGCTATCGGCCGATTCTTCATACAAATTAGAATCGGTCCCAGTTTTAATTAAACACAGTTTTGTCTCTTTTCATTCACATCGAAATCAACAATTGACTGAAGGAGACAAAGCTTTATTTCACAAATAAAATATAGAGCAGCAAAAGCTAAAGCAGCTTTGATAAAGCAAAGAGTTTATTTTTTATTTTATGACTGCAAAAACCTGGGCTGCCTTTTAGTTTCTGAATTGAAACAACTGAAAGCATATCTGGTCCGAAATACATTTGTAGAAATCAGAAACGTTTTAGGGAAGTTTAAAGAATTTTGCTCTTTCGTCAAAGTTTTAAAAAATTAAATGAGTGCATGTTTTTTTTTAATTTAACCTTATGAACGGCCAATGTGGTTTTAAATAACAAAAGTATGTAACAGGTTGTGATGTTTACAATTTGAAAAACTATTGAAAAATTTAAAATTTACTTTTTTATAACTAAATGAATTTGACGCCGGTCCCAGTCTCCGTAATTAGTCTAGATTTAAACTAAATTTAAAATTGGTTAGGGGTTGGTATGCAAAGTAAGAAATCGGCAAAGTGTGATCGACGAAGCGATAATTGTAATTTAACACTAATTGTCTCTAATACTATGTTTATTACGTTTGTCTTTTAGAAATTGTAAAGATTACGAATTAAAATTGTCACATTAATTTATTAACTTTGGAATGATAATATAAATCACCAAAATTAAACAATTTGGAGTTTACTGGATGTTTTTAAACTACCTCTTAACGATCCGGATTATAATTATCTAAAAAGGTTGTTAAAAATTACTTTTATTGTAAGTACTTATTTACAGTTGCAGTCTTAAATTAACAGTTCGTCAAAACACCTGATACAAATAAAACTGAAAAAAAAAGCTATGTTCATTATTAATGGGGATGTTGCCTGGGTCAAAAAGCAAGAGTTTTAATTAGTCCGTCAGTTAACTTATCAAAAAATACTCTACACGTATTTTTCACTTTTTCAAACTAATGAAAATTTAAAGGATAAAGCGCGCCAAAGTTCATAAATAATAATAAATAATAAATAAATCTTTGGACAATTTCACACAGCGCCAGCTAGCCCCAAAGTAAGCAACTTAATGCTTGTGTTATGGGTGCTAGCTTAACGGATATACTACTTATATACTTTTTTTTTAAATATATAAATATTATACATAGTCACACCCAGACCCGTTACAGAAATTAAAATTCATCATTTCAATTTCTGCCCGGCCGGGAATCGAACCCGGGACCTCTCGGCATAGTGGTCCGTTCTGAACCACTACACCAAACGGCCGACAAGTTCATAAGAAGAGGCCCGTGACGTCAACGCTTGCTTAAAAATGCCGCACGTCGTGACGTCGTGCGCAACTTCAACGCACCATAACTATGTAATTTTTTGTTAGATTGACAAATAAAAATATATGTGTCCAATATTTTTTGATATTAAACATTACGGACTAAAAAAAATTTTTTAGGCAACTAGCCTATTGTGGCTTACCTACGATATTTTACAGGTCAAAAGGCGCAAGGTTAGTAGATACCTACTTACAAAATATATTTATTACAGATCTGTCAGTTTAAATTTATTCTGAGTCCTTTACATTTATTTTGGCTGTAATTTAGAATTTAATGATTTTATATATTAACGATTGCTCATTCCTTTCATTGTGATATTTAGTTAATTAAAACCCAATTGTTTCAAAGGAAAACAACATTGTTAGCAAATGTTCCCGCAAGTAGGTGTAAAGTAACATAATTTTGTACATAACTACAATTATACGTAATTGTAGGATAAATGTTTATATCAAAAGCATGTAAATATTTCCAATTGTTGTACATAAAAACGAGTTCGTGTATAAGTTAATCTAGTAGATAACCATTCGAGTGGTGAAAAATTGTTTTTTTTTGTTCTTAGAACAAGGTTTTGAAGCGGAGTCCGTATTCTTTCCTTGACTGTGTAAAAAGACATTATAACATTCCATTTTAGTTGTGATAGATTTACTAAAATATACATAACATTTNCATATTTTAGTTAGACAAAGACTGCATAAGCCACCATTGAAACGCTTTTAAATTATAAGACAAGCTCGTGGTTCGCGAAATAATTAAGTTGGAATAATATCCGTTGAAAGTAAGCAGTAGTGCACACAAGCGCAAAGCAGTTTCCACAAAGATAAACTCGGCGGCCGACAGGCGTAGCCGCGGGAACTTTCGCCGCAGCCTAATGCGCGCTCCACATGTTTGCGTTGCAGTGTCAAATAAGTTCGCGCAGGTAAAACTTCGAAGAACAAGTTAGCTCGTGCGCACTCCGCTTAACTTACACAACTACAATACGGGAACGAGTACGGACTCCTAATTGCTAGTTAATAATGACAAATAAATGAAATAATAAAAATCTATTGACTGTTTTTCGTCTGTTGTTAACAGAATCGCGTCGCAATTATTAGAGTTTAATTTCATTGTTACTACAGTTTGCGGTTACTCATTTTATAGGTGTTTGGTCAACTATTTATCTACCTACTTTGAATTTGCAACGGACAGATTTCCAGAAGATTTTTGTAATTAGGAGTGTCAGTAACAAATAAATTTAATTGGAAAGCACATAAGTACCTACTCCCTAGTGCTATACTTACTTCTGAGACTAAAAATATCTTACCTACTCCATTGTAACAACTGCGATTATGAGTTCAAATCCTATTGGAAGCAAATAAATTTTACCAGCTTTTATCCCCACAGTAATTCATATTATGATTAGTAACTGGTAAATGAGATTCTTCTTCTTATCGTATCGACAAAAAACCTATACAGTGTCAGCCCAAAACTCCGCTACAAGAGTGGCGTTGTCAGAATGAGGTTTATTTTTAACGATATTTAGGAAAAGCTTTATGGGCACGTGTAATACAGGTGGTCGTGCCCTGTGAAGGGAAAAACAGAAAAAATAATTTGATTTTTATATCCAATATTATTTTCTAAATCTGATTTGTGAACTAGACACTTCCTGCGGAGACGAGAAAGTCTATTAAAAGCTGTCTATACCGTATGTCAAGGTAAACGAAATATTAATAAAGCGGAATTAAGGCTGATTGTTGACATAAGTTCATTAGTTTGATTCCTTAAAAATGACTATACCAAAGTTTTAAACTTTCATGGTCACTATCATAATTATTATTACTGACGGGATTGCTACCATGTACCTTAATTTTGAGTTTCCGATATTTCGGCACTGTTGCAAGCGCCGGAAATATCGGAAACTCAAAATTAAGGTACATGGTAGCAATCCCGTCAGTAACAATGATGACTATTCCAAAGATTATGATTATATCAAAGATATTTAGTCCTACCCACCTTATCTTCAGATGATTATTTGAATCTCAATACTGAGTGTCTTTTCATCTTTAATTTAATTTCTTGGCGACCTATTTTCAAATCTTCAGCTACTTAAACTGAGTTGCGACTTACACCACAAAACACAAAACGCTCGCAACAAAGTACTCGTTAAGTCCTGGAGTGAAATCCAAAAGACTTGTTCACTTCTTGACCTCTTCTATTGACTTTGAGTTACTTCAGTTTTACCTGGGTCTGGGCAAATAAAGCCGAGATCTAAGTAAAGGCTGAAACTTTGGTTTAGTCTTTGAAGGTAAATAGGGCTCGGGCGGGATTTGGTCACACAGTTTTATTATTGACTGGAATCCTAAAGGGATAATGTGAACCGTTTTATGCTGATCTTTTATTAATAAGAAGTGTAAGATATATTTTTTGGAGTGAATCCTGAATTTATTATTTGACATTGAGTAGGTATTCACTAATGGCCGACCGTTTCAGCAAGTGGACTGTCAGTAACTTGCATTTAATATGACTATGTTGGTAAATATGAGTGACTAAATACAAGTTAAGACACCTATGTTTAACTTGCATATTTTTAATTCTAGAGCACATTTTGATGAATTTTAATTATAATTATCAAAGCCTAATTTAGATTTTAAAATAACGCCACCGTGGGTTAGAGAATTTGATTTTCTAGAGAAGAAATGAGTTAGCAGAACTTGGCTAAGCATTTATAAAATGAGTGAGTGCACCGCTGACTTTACGCCTCCAACTGTTGACTCCATCTCTTGTATACTTGTAAAGTAGAATACTGATATAATAATAGTGTCGTAGCTGATCTATAACTAGCTATGTTTCTTATAATAATGCGTAGATGACGTCATGGGTGTTCGGTGAACTTATTTGTACGTTTCGCTTACGATTGTAAAGTTTGTAGCGAAAGTTCCAAAATGTACCTTAACATCTAAGGTTTTAGGATCTTTTAATGACTTTTGCTGCGGACTGCACACTGAAGATTACTACGAACGATTACTTTGTTTTTTTGTATTTTGTAAATACATTGTAACGAGAGAAAAGGGGGTATTAATAAATATTATAAAAAATGATATGGTGTTTTATTAAATACTATTGGCTAGCACAAAGAGAAAGGAAGAAATTATTTCCAGAAATTTTGAAAAATCTGGTATTACCTCGTTGTTATCACATAATACGGTGTAGGTAAGTGGTAGGTACCATCGGCAACAGTGTTACTTACCATTTCCTGCCATGTCGTCTCGTTCTATCGCAAAGAATCACCATTTGATGAGAGCGAGAGCAAAAACGGAAATGGATAGTTAACAGTGTGGCCGTGTGTACATGATCTTCAAAATCTTCAGGTAATTGTGACCTACCAAAAAACAAGTGCAATACTTAGCGGGTTAGAACCCCGTAAGGACTTATACATTATGAACTGAAATTCTTCGATATTCTGCTTTCTTTCAGCCGGTTTCAGCTATTTTCTTATGGTTGGAGGTTAATGTAAGTATTTATCGTTAAGATGAAAATGTTTCTTATGACTCAACTTTTATGGATTTAATCATGTGTAATATGTAATTCGTTTAATAATCAGATTAGGCACGAACGAATAATTCAGCCCAAATAAAATAAATCTGTTCCCATAAGCGTTTGGCGACAAAAATATAAAGGTACCTACCTATTTTCAATCTCGAGGCGCACAAAAGAAGTGTATTACATCCAACATCTGACAATTCACATACAAACACTCGTCTCTCATACGAAATGATAAAAGCACATCGGAGTAATATTAGGGCGTGTCTATAATGGAGTACTGAGTTAAAATATTACTATAACTAATGAATTCTATCAATAGACAAAAATACTTTGGCAATTAATAGTAATATGTGAAATAGTTTTTGAGTTATGAGGGGGTCAAAAAGGCTCCAAATGTTTCGTGTAATATTACACACGGTGCTGCTTGCCCAGTTCTGTTACTTGAACTTGGCTTGATATGCTAACGCGTGTCTAAACTCAATTTATTAAAGAAACAAAAGATCATACTCAGTAGAAGAAGCAATTTTTTTTTTAATTCTTAAGCAAATAATTTGGACACCGTTGGTATCAATTAAGTAAAAAATACTAACACCAAAGCCTGGAATTTGCAATGTTTAAAACTATAGGTTTTTTTGTAAAGATTTCTTCAGAGGCACTATATTTACTCTTATACTTTTACTTAATAACAGATATTACAATTTCAAAAGTACTACCCGTTCGCGCTAAGTTTGCCGGTCCGTGGAATGCGCGTCGTCTCTCCCAACTGAGATTAAACGCAATCAGTTAGCGATTAAACGCAATTAATGTGTCTTATTTTACGCAAATACACAATTTTTGTCAATAAATAATAAATAAAAATATTTCAAATATAGTTTGTTATAGTTATAGCCGCTTCACTTCGAGTGACGTCATATCGCCAGCGGCAACCTTAAAGCGAACGGATAATATCACCTATGTGTGTATTCGTTAAGATTCTAGAGTGTGAACGTACCTTAATGCACATATAAAATCCGGAGACTGTCGGCGAAATTATTTCAATTCCCTATCACATTATAATCCTTGCAGCGAAAGCGGTTCCCGCTTAGAAATGAAATATAAAATCTTACTCTTTTGAAGTGCCACCAATCTCGAAATTATTTCTGCCATAATCTTGGTATATTCCGTTTGGAGCGCCTTAATGCGCAGATGTGATAAAGTCGGCTTGAAAACAATTTAGTCTTGGATTTATTTATATTATTATGTAGGTACGTCTTGTATTAGGTAACTGTGTAGACGACAGCTTATCAGAGTATACATTTATATTGTGAAATAGATCTTATAACTACTTACATAAGATAGATAACTACCTACAGGATAAATTATTATAAAGTATTTTTTTTTTCAGATTCGATACTGTTCGTTGCGGGCAGTCGAATTCACAAAATGAGTTAATTAGATTACTAATTATATATTAGGTAAAGAATAGGCTATTTTTGTACAATTTTAAGACCCTCAGAGGTGTAGGCGCAAGGGTGAGCGTTTTATTTATAGAAATCATTGACATGGAAATTGTAAGCACCTACCCAAAAGCCTACGGAGAAAAACTTTCCAATAGCGGCTTACCTAAAAATAAAGTATCATAATCCCAAAAATAACGTCGAAACAGCTACCTTTACCTTCAATCTTTAGCTGCATCTCCAAACGAAATCAGCTCCAACCACAGATCACAAGAACTAAAGGGAGATGTGACAAGGGGGCGTAGCCGGTGTCGCAGCAATATGCCCAAAAACAGAACACATTTCTCGTGAATGCAATTATGACAGCAGCAACGTCATAATGTAAACAGTTCACATTACTTGCGTAGTACTAAAGATTATTCGAACGTTGAGAACTAATACCGCAGTGGATAATGAGCACATATTTTGATTACTTTGTGTGCGTGAATTATGCGACACTGAGTTTCGAAGTTGGCATCTCTCTATATCTCTATGGCTCCAATATTACAAAATTAAGCGGTGGCTCGTTTTTAAAATGGCGTACGGGCGTACGAGTATCAAGCAGCAACAAGACAACTTAAGCCCCAAACAAAAGGCCAGCAAGAGCAACCGGAGCTATCTTAGATTTCCGATTGGACGAACAAGGCTGCGAGCGATGCAACAGCAACCGTGCGGCGCGCAACACCATAATGCACGAAAGTGCAGTACTATTAAACTGGTAGAGCAAAAGTAAAATTGAAATTATCGCTTAAAAAAAGCTGCTCTAATTTTTGATAATACTTCCATCAGTGAATATAGCTACACAATAACTAAATGATAATAAATAAAATTCCTACTAAGATGATTCAAAAGAAGGAATAAATTCAAACTTTGTTGAGCGACAGTTTTTCAAAAGACAATAAAAGTAAAGACACGTTTATGGAAAGATCCTGTCGTATGACTAACGACATAAAGGACATTTCTTTTCAGTCGAATCACGCCTCCAAGAACAAAAACCTCTCACAAAGTTTTTGACGAACGGTGACCGGACTGCTTTGCTAGGTCTACAGTTTACCAAATGGACGCCAAAACTCGTAAATTAGGCATTAGCTAGTGTTAATTCCTACGTGAAAAATCACAGTTNTCACAGTTGACTGTTTATTTTAGCTCACAACAGCGCCTACTGCTTCTACCTATACTATGTGAGATCAGCGCAGCACGCTAGTACACACGACGGATCCGAGCAACGCTTGAAGCAAGCTGAGCTCGGGATAAATCTGCAAAGACTATGCGGTCGGACGTGCGGAGTGGGATTGGGATACATAGCTATGTATGTACTAGGTATAGATCGTTTCATCCACGAAGATGCACCCCACCAATTTTTGGTCGAGGGAAGTGCGGAGTGCGGGGAATTTGATCCGAGTAATCCGAGCGTCATTATTGTAGTGTATGTGTGCACTCATGGATAATTTAACGTGTACCGATAACACTCAAACATTAGCGGAAGAACGGTGGGGCGCGTCTTCGTGGGTGAATCGATCTATAAGTAGGTATGTATGAAGGTAGGTAAAACAACGGCACATCGAACTTAACACTGTGGCATGTGTAATATTAAAAACTATAAATTGATACCACATATACATACAATTACATAGTTATTCAGTTCTTAAGATCGCTCGGAACAGCTGTTGTTGTACATATTTTATTAAAGTGCCACGTGAACGCCTTTAAGTTCCTGTAACCAGTTTCGACAGGCATCTTCAACCTGAACATTAGACACAAATCTATTTCCGAGTGCTGCGCAAAAGATCCGCGTAAATATTTGAAGAAAGATTTCGGCAATGACGTCGGCGATATCCCGGCGAAGATTGTTTTGCCGCCCTCCAGGGCTTTGAAACCATAAGCCACGGCGGCCCCGGGGCCGTGTGAAAGTCATTAAGTTACGCAAGATGGAATAAGAAAAGCATGATTTGATTTATACAGATAAAATGGTAGTATCGGAAATTTGAGAGTAGGGACAGCGGTGGAATAAAGTATGAAGCTTCAGATCATGGGGTAAGAGTGAAAAATTCCTTACACATAATATGATAGGTATAATTAGAGCGCTTTCACATTAGGGCGTTAGTAGCGCGACAGCAGCGCGGCAGCGGCGTTTTTGTAATGTGAAGGGAGGCATCAGCTGTCACATAGTATTAAATTTTCGGCAGCGCGTCTGTCGCGCGTTTGTCGTGCTGCTAAATCGCCTAAATGTAAAAATGAAAACGCTCTTACACTCGACCATAAGGTACTGTTTCCACCAAAGTGGAGTGGAAAGTAGACGAGAGGAATATGTATTGAATGAAACTTATTACTATTTATATATATAACTTATATGAAACTTGCCTTATTACCACTTCGGGACAACATATTCAAAAAACACCATCTCCTCTTCAATTCAAATTCTTTTTATTAAGTGTCTGTACCGTCTAAAATCTAAGCAATCGAAACTTAAAATTAATAATTTCTCTCTTTTCTTTGGTGGAAATCGAGCATTAAACTAGCGCAGCCAATGAGTGGCCAATGCGACGCCATTATGTGCCTTTACGGCTGCACTTTACGAGTCCCATCCGTGTCGTGGGCACCTCATGTCTGATTCACTTTAGATAATGATAAGTTTATTGGCCTCAACTTTAAAGCAGATATTTGCCAGAAGTACAGGTGTTCTATTTCATTTTAAAAATATTTAATGAGAATAGTAATGGTTTAAAACATTGTGAGTAGGTACCCAATACCCATGTCATAGTTTCAGGGCCCTCGAACACGGAGACTTGTTGTCGCGCGTTTCGTAATTGCTACTAACGCGCGTTAGTCGCATTTGCAACGCACTACAGAAGTGATGCCAACGCGCTACAGCAGCGCCACTGTATCGCTACAAAAAATCGCCGTGGGCGAGGGCCCTTAGAAGTATTTAAATTTTGTATTTTTCCGTAAGTTGCAAAGTTAGTAGTTCTTTTTGCAATTTTAGTCAGAGTTGCTTATTAAATTTAATAACGTAAGAAACATAAATAATCCATGCGAAAGTAAATCTGTCTGTCTGTCTGTCTTGCTTTCACGCCTAAACCACTGAACCGATTTTGATGAAATTTGGCATAGAGATAGGTTGAGTCCCGGGAAAGGACATAGGATAGTTTTTGAAATAGGGACGCGCGCGATAAAGTTTTTCTGACAAAATTCCACGCGGGCGAAGCCGCGGGCGGAAAGCTAGTTTTGTATAAAATACATAACACGGACCATTTCAGGTGGATGAGCTTACTAGAAGCAAAATTTTTCGTCTTACCCTAGACTTGTTATCTAAAAGAATTTCTAGTGTAGGTATCACATAAAGTAGCTTAGCAGAAAATTACAGCTATTAATTTAATATTCACTGTAATTAGCTTAAATATCTGTTCCCTACATCTATCATTAATTATTATGATTAAATCTTATCCTGGCCTATAAAACTGGACTGGCCAATAAGTATGACGGCGTCCATTACTGTTTTACTGCCGGTCACTTTACGAGCGCAGTGGGCGTCTACCTTTATAGTGCCAGGTATGACCTTACATTTGATTCGATACGGCCTTTTACTATTTCATTTGACCCTTATTATTTCATAGTTTTTAGGCCAAATGGACATTAAAATATAGTGATAAATCGGGCGAGTTCGGCTTAATAAACTTACAGTGAGCTGAAATTATGTAGCGTCTTGCATTTCGTAAGTATAGTTCAAGATTTTTAGGACTATTCCTGTCTTATTTTCTAGTTTATTTCAATCAAAATTTTGTAAGCCCATGTTTTATGCCAAAACAGTGTTTAAGTTGAGAATAATATTGCGGCTTTTTTAAAGAATCAATGACTCACATCGGTCTCAAAGAACATATTAAACAAACTTCATCATAATAATGATAGTTAAGCATAATCACATGCCAGCTCATAACTTTAATATCAGGCCAAAAAACACTAAGTAACATTTACAACGCGTGAAAAAACACTAAAAAACAGCCATAAACATAATCTAGTAGAAACATCAACATACCGCCGAGATGGTACATTAAATCGTTTACTTTATGACGTCACACATTACCATACTGCGAATCAACAAAGCGAGAAAACAGCCGAAAGTACTGGCTGAATAAATATTTAATATCATTGTCTTTACGACTATAAGTGACGATAAAGAAATCATGATTGTACTAACGGTGCCGATACGCGATGTTAGACTTTATGCCCCCAGCCCCAAGGGTGAGCCTTTACGATTATTGATATTGACATGATCAAACAGAATTCGCGTCGAGTGAATGATATTTTTATTAGGATTTAAAAGTTTTATTCGGATACGTGTTACGGAGTTTGTCAATAACATAAACAATTTAGTTTGCGAACTGAATTTATAACAATTCAATATTTTACACACAATTGAGTATCCAGTAACCACCAATCAAGGGATTAGTAAGCTGTTAAAACAGGATTATCCCTCAGTTTTAAAATATAATTTGTTACTTGTTTTCTAAATGAAAATCATACTTGTGGCTTTTAAAAACTAATTGAAAATTGTATCAAAATTAAGACTTTTCGAGGAACGCGATTATCCGATAAATAATAATCAACAGAGTTCAGGGGGCGTAGTGTGAGTTTATTTCAAACGCATTCGACTTGACTGCGTAAAAAAGTGACATTCAATGTATGACAGATTGTACAGCGCCCCTAGCGGAAACTTTCAAGAACTATAATCTTCATATTTCANGTGTTATTTTATACGATAATATTACTAACTAGCGGCCGCCCGCGACTTCGTACGCGTGGATCCCGTTTTACCCCCTTAGGGGTGTAGTTTCGTAAAATGCTTTCTTAGCGGATGCCTACGTCGTAACATCTACCTGCATGCCAAATTTCAGCCCGATCCGTCCAGTGGTTTGGGCTGTGCGTTGATGTCAGTCAGTCAGTCAGTCATTCAGTCACCTTTGATTTACTATTATATATTTATTAGATGTTGGTACGACGTACTTTCGAAGGGATTGTGTTAGTGAAATACTCGTGAGCTGAGATTGTTGATGATTTGACTCTGATTTTACAACAGTTGCTGTTGTTCTTTGAATCTCATGTCAACATAAAGATTATAGCCGTGGTTTCTTATAGCAGTTGGAANCCGGACTGCTTTGCTAGGTCTACAGTTTACCAAATGGACGCCAAAACTCGTAAATTAGGCATTAGCTAGTGTTAATTCCTACGTGAAAAATCACAGTTCGTTGTTAATTTTAGCTCTCAACAGCGCCTACTGCGTCTACCTACAGTATGTGAGATCAGCGCAGCACGCTACACACGACGGATCCGAGCAACGCGCAAGCTGAGCCCGGGATAAATCTGCAAAGACTATGCGGTCGGATGTGCGGAGTGGGATTGGGATACATAGCTATGTATATATTATGTACTAGATATAGATCGTTTCATCCACGAAGACGCGCCCCACCAAGTCGAGGGAAGTGCGGAGTACGGGGAAATTGATCCGAGCAATCCGAGCGTCATTATTGTAGTGTGCTGTGTGCGTGTGCACTCATGGATAATTTAACGTGTACCGATAACACTCAAACATTAGCAGAAGAATAGTGGGGCGAGTCTTCGTGAATGAATCGATCTATAAAGGTATGTATGAAGGTAGGTAAAACAACGGCACAATACATCGAACTTAACACTGTGGCATATTCTGCAGTTGTGACAGGACATACAGGTAACAGGTGATTTTGTGACACAGATGCATAGTGTAATATCTGCCGTCGACATTGCCGGATCAATCCATTTGCAAATTAAATTATTGGGGGAGGCCTATGCTCAGCAGTGGACGTCCTATGGTTGAAATGATGATGATGATAATTAAGCAAGTCGCTTTTCAATTGGTACCAAATATGTTTTTTTTTTTCTCTTAAGACCGATATTGGGTGCTCATGCACCAAGTAGTCTTATGCCCGTTTTCACCATCAATCCCTAATTTTTAAGTGACCCCTAATGGTAACACATACAGGAATTTGGTTTTCGTAGGGATCACTTAAAAATTAGGGATTGATGGTGAAAACGGGCATTAATCTAGCACTGGCTATCTATTTTAAATAAAAATAAACTAAGTATTTGGAAATCTTGGACAGTCAGCTTTTACCCGTATTTTTTTCTACGCTCTTTGTATTACGTTGCGTTACGTTTTAATTTTGATAATTATTGGCTTCCAAACAAATTCTACGCTAATGCTACGTATTGATGCATATCAATTAATCAGCGATAAAGTATGCCAAATTAAACAAATTTCATGCATTCGGTTATTGTTAGTTACTCCAAAGCAAAACTATTTAATTATTGTGAGTATATTTAATTAATTATATATATAATTCTAAATTAACGTGTAATTTAATTAAGGTGATATTTAATAATATATTTGAGTATTTAGAGTATAATCATTTTACTAAAATCAAAAACACAACTTTAACGTAATATTTTTAATTCAAATTCTATACCTAAGTGTAGATAATGTTCAAGGCTGGATAAAGCTTCGTAGATGGTATAGAGCTATGAATTATAAAATAAATATTGTCGTGACGATATTCAAAATATATTATATCTTCTATTATTTAATTCATTAAATACATAATGTAATAAATATTGTTTTCATATAAAAGTATGTATAGTTCTTGCAACTCACGAAGGCGAGTGAGCTTTACTTGTGTATGTACGAACGTGTACATGAACATAACAATAGTGTAATATCTATCAAAACCTTTGAAAAACGAACAGTAGCGCCACCACATATGTAAAGCTCAAACGCTTTCGTGAATTGCAACAACTACACTCGGGAGCAAAAATATGGAATCAACCTTATTTGTTTCGAGCGTTCACAAAAACTAAATGACAAATACATAGATGACAAATTAAAATGGTACCATTTTTAAGGTAATATTAAAAACTATAAATTGATACCACAGACACATACATAGTTATT
This sequence comes from Ostrinia furnacalis, assembly GCF_004193835.3. Lineage (NCBI taxonomy): Eukaryota > Metazoa > Arthropoda > Insecta > Lepidoptera > Crambidae > Ostrinia > Ostrinia furnacalis. The sequence continues at coordinate 303,284 of NW_021133692.1, read as the reverse complement.
CAGTTCTTAAGATCGCTCGGAACAGCTGTTGTTGTACATATTTTATTAAAGTGCCACGTGAACGCCTTTAAGTTCCTGTAACCAGTTTCGACAGGCATCTTCAACCTGAGCATTAGACACAAATCTATTTCCGAGTGCTGCGCAAAAGATCCGCGTAAATATTTGAAGAAAGATTTCGGCAATGACGTCGGCGATATCCCGGCGAAGATTGTTTTGCCGCCCTCCAGGGCTTTGAAACCATAAGCCACGGCGGCCCCGGGGCCGTGTGAAAGTCATTAAGTTACGCAAGATGGAATAAGAAAAGCATGATTTGATTTATACAGATAAAATGGTAGTATCGGAAATTTGAGAATTGGGACAGCGGTGGAATAAAATATGATGGGTTTAGTTCATGGGTTAACAGTGCAAAATTCCTTACAAATATGATATATTATATTATTACACTCGACTATAAGGTACTGTTTCCACCAAAGTTGAGTGGAAACGAGACGAAAGGAATATGTATTGAGTATCAGAGGGCTTAGTGTGAGTTTACATCAAACGTCGTCACTAGCGAGCACGTTAAAAAATATATTATGAAGATTTTATTTCTTGGAAATTTCCGCTAGGGGCGCTGTTCAATCCGTCATACATTTAATGTCACTTTATTTACGCAGTCGACATCGAATGCGTTTGACGTAAACTCACACTACGCCCCCAGATTCAGATAATCAGATCTCCGAAGCGAAGCCGAGCGGAGAAGTTTTTCAAATTAAAATTCTTTAGTTTAGTACAGTCACGGAATGAAAAGGTTCGTCAGTTTTCAAATTGATTCCTTCAACGAATCGCGAGCACATATTACCTTTTGAAACTATGTTACAAAATAATCTCGAGTTAGAGAAAATAATCTTTAACTGTTCGTCAGTAAAGTTCAAAATCATTCAGATCAAAGTTGTTTGACGATTTATCTTGTCAAGAAGATTATTATGATTGATAAACTAAAACCTTCTTATTGGTTCAACCTGCCATTATTATTTCTCTTAAATAAAAAAACCTATTGTCAATTGGTCAATGTCATCATTGCATTGCACTGATGGGATAGAAAAATAAACGAGCAAAACCTTATTCGTTAGCAAACGTCATATTTATTTAAATGTTAGCAGCACTGTTTCTTGCACTGTTATGTTGGCAGGTTTGACTCTTACAGTACCTAGTGCAAGCGAAAACCGACACTAAGGTGACGAACCTTTTCATTCCGCGACTGTACATAATGCATTTTTAAGGGCGCTTAAACACGTCCCAAGTAGCTTGCCTTATCATCACTTCGGGACAACATATTAAAAAAACACCATCTCCTCTCCAATTCTAATTCTTTATATTAAGTGTCCGTACGGTCTAAAATCTAAGCAATTGAAACTTGAAATTAATCATCTCCCTCTTCTCTTTGGTGGAAATCGAGCATTAAACTAGCGCAGCCAATGAGTGACCAATGAGACGCCATTATGTGCCTTTACGAGTTTTACGGCTGCACTTTACGAGTCCCATCCGTGTCGTGGACACCTTATGTCTGATTCACTTTAGATAATGACAAGTTTATTGGACTAAAGCAGATATTTGCTCATGCCAGAAGATGTTCTATTTCATTTTACGAATATTTGATGAGAAAAGTAATGGTTTAAAATATTGTGAGTACCCAAACCCATGTTATAGTTTTTCAGGGCCATCGCCCTCAGCGATTTTTTGTCGCGCGTTTCGTAATCGCTACTAACGCGCGTTAGTCGCATTTGCAACGCACTACAGAAGTGATCGTACAGCGAGATCGAATCAGAAATGAGGAAATCCGTAAACGAACTAAAGTCGCTGACATAGCCCGACGGATTAGCAAGCTGAAGTGGCAATGGGCAGGGCAGTAGGCCGCTACCAATCGTTCAACGTTGAAAGCACAGGGGGAGGCCTATTTTCAGCAGTGGACGTCCTACGGCTGAAATGATGATGATGACAGAAGTGATGCCAACGCGCTACAGCAGCGCCACTGCATCGCTACAAAAAGAGGGCCCTTAAAAGTATTTAAATTTTGTATTTTTCCGTTAAGTTGCAAAGTTAGTAGTGTTCTTTTTGCAATTTTAGTCGGAGATGCTTCTTAAACACAGAAACATAAATGATTTTGTATGTTATACATAACACGGACTATTTCAGGTGGATAAGCTTACTAGAAGCAAACTTAATCGTACCGTAGACTTGTTACCTATCAAAAAGGACTTCTAGTGTAGGTATCACATAAAGTAGCTTAGCAGAAAATTACGGCTATTAATTTAATATTCACTGTAATTAGCTTAAATATCTGTTCCCCACATCTATCATTAATTATTATGATTAAATCTTATCCTGGCCTATAAAACTGGACTGGCCAATAAGTATGACGGCGTCCATTACTGTTTTACTGCCGGTCACTTTACGAGCGCAGTGCGCGTCTACCTTTATAGCGCCAGGTATGACCTTACATTTGATTCGATACGGCCTTTTACTATTTCATTTGACCCTTATTATTTCATAGTTTTTAGGCCAAATGGACATTATAGTATAGTGATACATCTGGCCAGTTCGGCTTAATAAACTTACAGTGAGCTGAAATTATGTAGCGTCTTGCATTTCGTAAGTATAGTTCAAGATTTTTAGGACTATTATTATTAGAAGAATCAATGACTCACATCGGTCTCAAAGAGTTTGTTGAATAAGTATTCAACAAACTTCACCATAATAATGATATTTAACTATAATCACATGCCAGCTCATCACTTTCATATCAGCCCAAAAACACTGTAAGTAACATTTACAACGCGCGAAAAAACACTAAAAAACAGCCATAAACATAATCTAGTAAAAACATCAACATACCGCCGGGATGGTAGGCATTAAAATCGTTTACTTTATGACGTCACACATTACCATACTGCGAATCAACAAAGCGAGAAAACAGCCGAAAGTACTGGCTGAATAAATATTTAATATCATTGTCTTTACGACTATAAGTGACAATAAAGAAATCATGATTGTACTAACGGTGCCGATACGCGATGTTAGACTTTATGCCCCCAGCCCCAAGGGTGAGCCTTTACGATTATTGATATTGACATGATCAAACAGAATTCGCGTCGAGTGAATGATATTTTTATTAGGATTTAAAAGTTTTATTCGGATACGTGTTACGGAGTTTGTCAATAACATAAACAATTTAGTTTGCAAACTGAAATTTTATCAATTCAATATTTTACACACAATTGAGTAACCAGTAACTACCAATCAATGGATTTGTAAGCTGTTAAAACAGGATTATCCCTTAGTTTTAAAATATAATTTGTTACTTGTTTTCCAAATGAAAATCATACTAACTTGTGGCTTTTGAAAACTAATTGAAATTAGTGGCAAAAGGAAGACTTTTAGAGGAACGCGATTATCCGATAAATAATAATCAACAGAGTTCAGGGGGCGAAGTGTGAGTTTACTTCAAACGCATTCGTTAACAACTACGTAAAAAAGTCACATTCAATGTATGACGGATTGTACAGCGCCCCTAGCGGAATCTTTCAAGAACTAAAATCTTCATATTTCATTTTTTTTTTAACGCAGTCGATATCGAATCACACTACGATTATTTTCCTTAGGAAAGACTATTAATTTCTTTGTACTTTCTGTGGAAGCGAAAATCTAGTCAATGGAATCACGAACTTTTAACTGAACCATCGAACTAAATAGATAGTTAAAAGGACTTCACAGAAATTGTATTGCCAGCACAAAATATAATTAAGTCAGCGGAGCGTGAATACGATGGCGTCAGTCACTCGATAATTAGCTGAACAATGGAATGTGGAACAGATTGAGGTATCGCGTGACCGGCATTGTCCATCACTAGTACTTTATGTGTTGATGAAAATTTCTAACGACGCAATGATTTTAATTAACGGTTTTGAGTACATTTTCTTCATACAAGATCCTTAAAATAAAGTTAAAAGGCAGAGGGTTAGATTCGTATGTATTGAAAAGTTCTTCGTTATGAATCTCTTGCAAAATTTATTTTATTTAAAACTAGCTGACCCGGCGAACTTTGTTCCGCCTTAATGGCAATAAATAAGCAGACTTTTTTTTTTATTTCGAACGGGATAAAAAGTATCCTATGTCCTTCTCCTGGCTATAAACTACCTCCCTTACAATTTTCAGCTAAATCGGTTCAGCCGTTCTTGAGTTATAAGTGGAGTAACTAACACGACTTTCTTTTATATAGATTACTTTCATTGCAAAGAGCCACTAAAAACACTTCAAAATTCTAAAATTTCAAGAGAACAGTCGATGAGTTAATTGACATACTAAAGTTTTTAATGGATTTAGTTAAAAACATTGCAAAGAGCAAAATTTTGATTAAAAATACTTTTTAATGGGTTAAAGTGTAACTAAAACAAAAGAACATCAATCAAATTCCATTAACTCCATCAGCTTATTATTAAAAAAATATTAATCGCGTTCTAACAACAGGTCGGCGGCGAGTACAAAGCGGCGGCGCGCCTTTCATCCTTCTGCCTTTGTAGTGCCGCCGGACGTGACTCTTCTGTCATCGAGTGATTTAATGGATATGCCTCTGATGGTCTATGTAGGCTGGTTGCAGGCTAGGCTTTTCAGCGTTTCAAACGCGCATTTCTGAAGCGCGTCATTAAATTACCTGTTAGTATTAATATTATAAAGAGCTGTGGTTTTCTAAATAAAGAAAAATAAAAATAAAATAAAGTGAAGCAAATGAGCTGCGTGCAAGACAGTAAGTAGGTCTGAAGGCAACATTACTAGTATTAATGCGTCTTAAACTCTTAACTGTATGCATCACCATTGCAAGTGCTATACCTGAAATTGCAAGTATACTTTGCTAGTGTATAGGTAAGTATCGATTCCATAACTGTGATATCAGTAGCTAATATCAATCACTATCGCAATTTTATCACTTGTGCTCTATGTATCACGGATTTATCAAGCATATAAATAACGACTCTATTGCTGGTGCATTGAAAGAAAGAAAGTATTTATTTGATGCAAGTATTTAAAAATAAACGGCAAAATTCTTTTAGATACGTTGCAATACCTACTAGCAATAACTCTCAGTATGTTTATGGCCTTAGTTTTCAAACCGTTGAAACGGTCGAGAAAATAATTTGCATCTTGTTCTTTTGCTCCGATATAGTTTCAATTTGGTTAAGCGAGTTTTAATTAAATTCAGCAGTATTTCGATTTCAATTTGTTTCTAATATAAAGTCCTTAGCGATTTCAAGTGCATACAAACTGTTTATTTTAAAACATTTGCTTAAAAATAGGCGAATATGCCTTGAATTGTTATGAAATCAGTGCACTTCATACTTAGGTATGAAAAGATGAGATTTTTTTCAACCATTGAATACTTCTTTGCAAACTCATGCCTTCCTATGACATTGTTAAGTATAATTTTCAGTTGTTTTTTGGTGTAGGTTTTAGCTACTCACTTAAGTGATAGAGTCAAAAGTTTAGTAGACATGGGCGTAGTTTAAACTAACATTTTAAGCAAATCGACTAATTTTAGGATTCAAATTGAACTTGTAACACTAGTTTTAGGAATTTCAGGCGCCCATTTAGTCTCTGGTGGCTGTAAGGCTGTAAATAATGGCCGAAGATAACCAGCGATGCTGTCCCGGATGTAATTATGTTAATAACCACCCATTAGCCTGGATCCTGGGCGTAGATAAACGAAAACAGCCGCAACACTACGTTATAAGGGAAATAACACAATGGTCACCACTGTGCAAATATTTTGTAGGTAGGTACGATTTTCAGAAATTGAAAATTTAGTACGCTTGTGTTTTAATGGTAGCTATTTTATCAAACTTATGCAACATAAAATAGTACTGGTGATAGAATTATAAAATAATATAAGTTTATTTTAATTGTGATAAGTGTAATGAATTTGAAATACTCGTGTTCCTTTTGATTGCTAAGGATCATGTTCTTGATGGCTTAGTGTATAACTTCGTAAGTACTACATATACACATAAATTCGGGTCGTATTCTGAAGTGGCTGTATGTCTTCAGCTTGTGATCATTCTGAGCACAAAACCTTCGTCACCATTGTTAGAAAAATTTGACGCATTGCAATCGCTTCCAAAACCGAGCAAGGCTTCAGTCATGATTGGTAGATTCCATTTTGCTGAAAGTATTTTAATGGTTCAACATTTATTATATTCCCTTTTGGTATGCAAAATAGCTTGGGGAAACATTTGAAAATTAATTTAATTTCTTTGACATTATTATAAGCTACTCGTAATTAGTGTTTTTCTTTCTGATAGTTTTCATACACACCTAGTACTGTTTCGCAATATTAGGTATTTTACCGATTTGTGGAGCCTGGATGCGGGCAGCGCAAGACCGTGCATTGTGGGAAAACCTTGGAGGAGGCCTTTGTCCAGCAGTGGACGTCATTTGGCTGAAACGAACGAACGAACCGATTTTTGGACTATACCTACATGCAGTGCTGACCTACAGCCAAGTTTTAATTAGTGTGAGTTCGAACATTTTAATAATTTGTGTAATTAATATGCTCCGAAATATTAAAATCTGAGAACTTCATATGATAAATGATAAGATATAATTTCTGTAATAATCATCAACCGGCCAAAGACGTGGAAGCACGGGACCTGACCCTTCAACAAGATTTGATAATGTGCCTACTTTCAATCAAAACATCTTTATCCTTTTAACTGTAACAAGATGAATCTTTCAGTAAACGAAGATGGCGCCGAACATCAAAGGCGAGTCGTGATTAGCCGACTCGTGAAATTCGAGCCATAACTGTCTTTAAACAAACTTTACGAGGTGACTTTCACAAACGCCTGAGACTGTATTATTTCGAGATAGGTACTCAAGTTTAACGGCAAAGTGAAAGTGTTAGAACATTAAACTCACATGATTAGTAATTAAGACAATTTCTAACGTTTTATTTCTAGTCTAAGAAGATACATTATTAACTTGAAAAGATTTCTGTAAATTTTCCATCCAATAGGTACATTTTAGGAATGCGTGTACGTTTTTTCCACTGGGAAATAAGATATGTGTGTTCTCTCTCCTCATAATTGACATCCTACAAGCAATAGCACTTTAATACATTACAATTTATTATTATTATTATGTACACACACACACAGTTTTGTTTTTTAAATATTATCTTTTTATTTATAAATATCTTATCACATCTTTTCNTTTTTCATACAAATGTTTTTTCCCGCTAACTCCCGTTCCCGTGGGAATTTTGCAATATCCTGTTGTAACTAAGCTTTAAGTTTACTAAGGTACCTGCATGCCAAATTTCAAGAGTCTATCTTACGCGGTTTAGATTTTTTCATACAAATGTTTTTTCCCACTAACTCCCGTTCCCGTGGGAATTTTGCAATATCCTGTTGTAACTAAGCTTTAAGTTTACTAAGGTACCTGCATGCCAAATTTCAAGCGTCTAACTTAAGCGGTTTAGATTTTTCATACAAATGTTTTTTCCCGCTAACTCCCGTTCCCGTGGGAATTTTGCAATATCCTGTTGTAACTAAGCTTTAAGTTAACTAAGGTACCTGCATGCCAAATTTCAAGCGTCTAACTTAAGCGGTTTAGATTTTTCATACAAAAGGATTTTCCCGTTAATTCCCGTTCCCGTGGGAATTCCTAAGCATCCTATAACCTGCCCAGGAGTATGAAAAATAATTGTACTAAGTTTCGTTAAAATCCGTCGAGTAGTTTTTGTTTCTATAAGGAACATACAGACAGGACAGACAGACAGACAGACAGACAAAAATTTTACTGATTTTTGGCATCAGTATCGATCACTAATCACCCCCTGATAGTTATTTTGAAAATATATTTCATGTACAGAATTGACCTCTCTACAGATTTATTATAAGTATAGATTTTTAACGCAGTCGATATCGAATGCTTTTGGCGTATTGTTTGGCGTAAACTCACACTACCCCCTGATGTGTAAAGACTATTTTCTTTGCACTTTCTGTGGAAGAGAAAATCCAGTCAATGGAATCACGAACTTTTAACTGAACCATCGAACTAAATAGATAGTTAAAAGGACTTCACAGAAATTGTATTGCCAGCACAAAATATAATTAAGTCAGCAAAGCGTGAATACGATGGCGTCAGTCACTCGATTAATTAGCTGAACAATGGAATGTGGAACAGATTGAGGTATCGCGTGACCGGCATTGTCCGTCACTAGTACTTTATGTGTTAATGAAAAGTTTTAACGACCCAATGATTTTAATTAACGGTTTTAATACATTTACTTCATATATCATTTAAGGATCCTTTAAATAAAGTTGATAGGCAGAGGGTTAGATTCGTATGTAGCTATTGTAAAATTCTTGATTAGGAATCTCTTGCAAAATTTATTTTAATCAAAAATACTTTCATTGCGAAGAGTCACTAAAAACACTTCAAAATTTAAAATTTCAAGAGAACAGTCGATGAGTTTAATTGACATACTAAAGTTTTTAATGGATTTAGTTAAAAACATTGCAAAGAGCCCAATTTTGATTAAAAATACCTTTTAATGGGTTAAAGTGTAACTAAAACAAAAGAACATCAATCAAATTCCATTAACTCCATCAGGTTATTATTAAAAAAATATTAATCGCGTTCTAACAACAGGTCGGCGGCGAGTACAAAGCGGCGGCGCGCCTTTCATCCTTCTGCCTTTGTAGTGCCGCCGGACGTGACTCTTCTGTCATCGAGTGATTTAATGGATATGCCTCTGATGGTCTATGTAGGCTGGTTGCAGGCTAGGCTTTTCAGCGTTTCAAATGCGCGTTTCTGAAGCGCGACATTAAATTACCTGTTTGTATTAATATTATAAAAGTGAAGCAAATGAGCTGCGTGCAAGATAATAAGTAGGTCTGAAGGCAACATTACTAGTATTAATGCGTCTTAAACTCTTAACTGTATGCATCACCATTGCAAGTGCTATACCTTGAATTGCAAGTATACTTTGCTAGTGTATAGGTAAGCGCAATTGTATTACTTGTGCTCTATGTATCACGGATTTATCAAGCATATAAATAACGACTATATTGCTGGGGCATTGAAAGAAAGAAAGAAAAATATATATTTGATCCAAGTTTTTAAAAATAAACGACTAAATTCCTTCAGATGCGTCGCAATACTAGCAATAAAACTCTCAGTATGTTTATGGCCTTAGTTTTCAAACCGTTGAAACGGTCGAGAAAATAATTTGCATCTTGTTCTTTTGCTCCGATATAGTTTCAATTTGGTTAGGCGAGTTTTAATTGAATTCAGCAGTATTTCGATTTCAATTTGTTTCTAAAATAAAGTCCTTAGCGATTTTAAGTGCATACAAACTGTTTATTTTAAAACTTTTGCTTAAAAATAGGCGAAAATGCCTCGAATCGTTTAGAATCAGATTTATTCTCAGTTTCATTTATTCAGATCAATTCTCTGATTAATTCGCTTCGGTATGAACACGTGAGTTTTTGTTCTTACTTACTTACTTCTACGCGAACTTATGTCATCTTCATAATTTTGTTTTGAAGGGACGCGCGCTGACAGCTTGACGAGCTTTTCCAGCTTTTAAAGGGACGCGCGCTGATACCTTACCGTATTTTGGTGTGGGTTTTAGTTACTCAGGCGACAGAGTCAAAAGTAGACGTGGGCGTAGTCGAAACTAACATTTTAAGCAAATCGACAAATTGTAGGATTCAAATTGAACTTGTAACACTAGTTTTAGGAATTTCAGGCGCCCATTTAGTCTCTGGTGGCTGTAAGGCTGTAAATAATGGCCGAAGATAACCAGCGACGCTGTCCCGGATGTAATTATGTTAATAACCACCCATTAGCCTGGATCCTGGGCGTAGATAAACGAAAACAGCCGCAACACTACGTTATAAGGGAAATAACACAATGGTCACTACTGTGCAAATATTTTGTAGGTAAAATTTTCAGAAATTGAAAATTTAGTACGCTTGTGTTTTAATGGTAGCTATTTTATCAAACTTATGCAACATGAAATAGTACTGGTGATAGAATTATAAAATAATATAAGTTTATTTTAATTGTGATAAGTGTAATGAATTTAGAAATTGAAATACTCGTGTTCCTTTTGATTGCTAAGGATCATGTTCTTGATGGCTCAGTGTATAACTTCATAAGTACTACATATACACATAAATTCGGGTCGTATTCTGAAGTGGCTGTATGTCTTCAGCTTGTGATCATTCTGAGCACAAAACCTTCGTCACCATTGTTAGAAAAATTTGACGCATTGCAATCGCTTCCAAAGCCGAGCAAGGCTTCAGTCATGATTGGTAGATTCCATTTTGCTGAAAATATTTTAATGGTTCAACATTTACTCTACTCCCTTTTGGTATGCAAAATAGCTTGGGGAAACATTTAATAATTAATTTAATTTCTTTGACATTATTCATAAGCTACCTACTCGTAATTAGTGTTTTTCTTTCTGATAGTTTTCATACACACCTATTACTGTTTCTCAATATTAGGTATTTTACCGATTTTTGGACTATACCTACATGCAGTGCTGACCTAACTGTAAGCCAAGTTTTAATTACTGTGATTGTTAGAACATTTTAATAATTCATCTAATTAATATGCTCCAAAATATCAAAATCTGAGAACTCCATATGATAAATGATAAGATATAATTTCCGTAATAATAATGTCAACCGGTCAAAGACGTGGAAGCACGGGACCTGACCCTTCAACAAAATTTGATAATGTGCCTACTTTCAATCAAAACATCTTTATCCTTTTAACTGTAACAAGATGAATCTTTCAGTAAACGAAGATGGCGCCGAACATCAAAGGCAAGTCGTGATTAGCCGACTCGTGAAATTCGAGCCATAACCGTCTTTAAACAAACTTTACGAGGTGACTTTCACAAACGCCTGAGACTGTATTATTTCGAGATACTCAAGTTTAACGCCAAAGTCAAAGTGTTAGAACATTAAACTCACATGATTAGTAATTAGGACAATTTCAAACGCTTTATTTCTATTCTAAGAAGATACATTATCAACTTGAAAATATTTCTTTAAATTTTCCATCGAATAGGTACAATTTTGGGAATGCGTGTATGTTTTTTCCACTGGGAAATAAGATATGTGTGTTCTCTCCCCTCATAATTGACATCAGACAAACAATATTACTACGGTAGACATGCAATCATCAGGCCTCCCAATCAGGTGGTGTGTTGGACAAATCCTTCATATTTGTCTCTAAATTAATATAAAAGTAAATAGGGTTGCTTTACTGTACTAGTAAAGAATAAATGACCTATTGACGATGATGATAAAGATAAGGCTTAATACTAATATCATGGAGCTAATTTCAATCTCAATAATATGTATAAAATATACCTAACACCTTTAGGTATGGTAGCAGTATTGTATACCTACTCAGTATCGCCTGTAAAGTATAACGCGTCTAACTAAACGGATATAACAAAAATTATGAAAAGGATATAAGAAAGAACTCACTGAATACTGAATCTTATCGATTTCCTCCAAAATGATATTGGCAAACAATAAGTTGAGAAATATTCAAGGGATTATGTTAATATAAACGAGCCAGGTCGTCACAAAGCCGGAGAAGAGAATATTTTGATTAAAACTTATGAAAAAACTCTTTGGTGACGAGCGCGATGTATATCATAAGCAAAAGCGGATCACGGATCCAATTTTATTAAGCTATCCACAGACAAATTGAACAAACAACCGAATCCATACACGTGGAAACCAAGCATGCCATAAATTATGTGACGTTGAGACATTTCTGCTACGATACTCATTGTCTGTAAACAGGACACCACAACGGTTGTACGAGCACCAAGTACTACGAGTATTATGAAATTTTTAGAATCATCGCTTCAAGTTTAATTTTGCATCCTCTTGTATCGTGAAAATCCCGCGCGCAGACGCGTTGTCAGTGTGTTGTGCCTATGGCTCTGTGCACGAGTACAGCGCCAACTAGCGTCCACAACTTTGTGGGCTCTGTCACATTGACATTTAGGTCGTATATTTGTGAAAAAATATCGAAATGAAAAAAATACAAATAATATTTTCAACGAATAAATTGTTGTGATACCACGATTTAAAATCAAGTGAGTTAAGTCCAAAAAGTGTGTTTAATTTTGATTGTGTCAGGGTTTGTTTACTTCATTTATAGTTGTAGTTTTACAGTAAAACAAAAAGAAAAAGCTACTTTAAGGGTTTCATTATATAACAGTAAATATATTTAAATGTTCCTGTATCACTAGTAATAAATTAAATATCGTTTTCAGATCGAAATGAGTATTGTTTTGAAGACCGGGTTTGTGAGTTTTACAATATCAAATTTCAACCACAAAGCGTATTTAAAGGAAACTTGTTGGTATTGGCTGGACAAGTCCGAGATGTAGAAGAATTAAGAACAAAACAAGGGCAGAGTTCAATAATTCACGCTCTCATCATAAGGCAAACATCTGTGCACAACAACTACTGTGACTCATTTTTGTACTACCACGTTGTATAATCTAGTTATTTCCAAATTGTTAACGGCTATTAAACCAGCCCTATCGAAATACAGTCCTCTCTTTTATTTAAGTTCCCAGTAGGACCCTTTTCATGCGATTTAAATTATGATATTAAAATGTATTATGTAGAATCGCTTTGCCTTTGACAGATACATCTGATGACAGAGCTTACATTATTTCTACTTTTGACCACCATGAGCGCTGCGATCGATTATGTTACCCCCACCTAGTACTTCGCACTCAGCGAATACAAACTGAGGTACTTGCATACAATGATTAAATCTGTCGTCCCGCATACCGCGGCGGAGCGCGGTGCAGTGTGATAATCGCCTAAGTATACATTAATATCTTCTGCCAAACTGTGACACAGTTTGTCGGCAGCAGAGTTCTCACAATACTGTTAATTACAATAGCCTCTAAACAGAACATTTACATATATGTATAGGTACAGACGACGGCACGCAAAGCTTTTGTTTTCTATGTTTAAAGAGGCAGTTTGAAATGTCAGTTTATCAAATAAGTTTGTAAGTTTTAAAGCTTATTTCTTGGGCCAAACAGCTTAGGGCCGGCCAAAACTTGTTAAAAATGTATCAATTTAACTTTGCGATGCCGTCGCCGAGTTACCGACGCCCTTTGACGAGATGCCCTTCCTCTAATTTCGTATCGAGTATTTCAATAAATTATTATTTTTCTGGAAACGTCGTTTCAGAATTAGGATTTATTTGAAATATGCATTAAATTTTAATCAAAGAAACATTAACTTAGTCTTATCTGATGTTCCAAGTTGTGCTTTTTTACTTTTCTTACATAGTTGAAAGTAAAAATTAGTGTTAAAATATAGTCTGAACGACGGCACGTAAAGGAAACATAGTGGCATCTTTCTTAGTTGTAATAGAAGCGATTTTAAAATAACTCAAGTCAACAACAAAAGTCTGTTGTGCTGCGGACTGTACATACCTAACCAAAGGCTGTAAAACTAAGTGAACAAAAATAGCAGCCTAAATAACTCTCAGAGCAGATGAAATTGGCCTATTAGCGTCTATAAATTAGCTCTCAACTTAATCTAGTTAGTTTGTTATTCTTGGTATTATTTTGGGCTAAAAATCTTTAGAAGAATATTTGCTAAGAAGGACTTCTTAATTCATGTTCCGTTGCACAAAAAAAAATCTCCGAAACCGTATTGGGTTCTTGAGTTCCAATTCTAGTTTTGTAAAACAAAAACGTTTTAATATTTAATGCTGTCAAATAGTTAAAAATACGTAAAGCCTAATAAGAACCAATTTCGTATTAGTTTCTTTACACGACTTCAAGATACGACTTGAATACTTCGAAATACGTATAAAAGTTTCAATGCTTCAAGATACACCTTTACATGCACCCTTTCAGTGCCCCAATGTATTCTAGATCCCCTTTCAATGCAAAGCAGAAATCCAGTGATTGATATACGACCGGTGTGGGGAATAAAAAAAATCAACTTACAAAGTAATTTTCGCTTCGGCACTTGAATATTTGAATGAGAAATTCGCACTTGATTCCTTTTGTGGAAGTCGGATAGTGAGGCATTGAGGTTTCATTTGAACGGAGTTTTTTATAAGGTGGCTACTGCATTGTGCAGCTGGTTAAATACAGGTAAATTAACATTTCTATTATTATTTATTAAGTCACTACACTATAGTATCCCCTGCTAAGGGTAGAATCGACTATAATCTACAAGGCTTTTTGAACTATTGGGCATCTAGCTCCTAGCATTTGATGATAAAAAGCCACGATCATAGTTAAAGAAAGAATTTACCAGCTCGCTTACTTGATTTTTGAACTAATATCATTTTATCATCTTTAATACAAGCCTGCAATGTCATAGTGAAACTGCTAAATACAAACAATCAAATTAAACTAACCTAGTTGACCATGCTTCTCCGTCAGAGAGCTTTAAACTAAATTGATTTAAGCTCAGTGTGCCTACCATGAGTTTACGTTAGGTGAGCTCGCTAGCGAATACGTCAAAAAATTATATGAAGATTTTATTTCTTGAAAGTAGCCGCTAGGGGCGCTGCACAATATGTCATACATTTAAATGTCATTTTTTTACGCAGTCGCTAGCGAGCACACCTAACGTAAACTCATGGAATGTAGCTACCGTTTCCGAAGCCTGCTTACACTATGTGTTGAATAATAGTGCCTATCACCATATCATAAAACGCCAGTGTTCGATATGCCGTTATACACAAGACAGAAGAATAATTTAAATCCATAATCTTAAGAGTTTCATAATAACAAAGCATTAATTACGCTATAATATTATATTCTTTATAACAATGGCCTACCTGTGCCATTAGAAGTCGCAATAAAATTTCACTGGGCCGCGGCAAACACGGCCATAACTCTGAAAGTGATCGTAATCGCCGCCACTTGTCGCCGCGGTGTACATTACCCACTATGCCTCTGGGGCAAAGCAAGAGACTAGCGGTTAGATATCATAGATATCTAAATATAAATAACTCAAAGGTGACTGACTGACTGACTGACTGACTGACTGACTAACTGACTGACTGACTGACAGTGATCTATTAACGCACAGCCCAAACCACTGGACGGATTGGGCTGAAATTTGGCATGCAGGTAGATGTTATGACGTAGGCATCCGTTGAGAAAGGATTTTACGAAACTCCACCCCTAAGGGGGTAAAACGAGATCCACGCTTACGAAGTCGCGGGCAGCCGCCGGATAGATATAGAATCTTAACGTCGAACTCCTCCTATGTTCTGCTGATTAGTAATTTCGTTGCGGATCCAATGACAGTTAACTTTCCCCCGGGACAAACTTGACCTTCACTGGTTGGGTTTTTATTGGCGGTCAAGCTGTAGATCCTGGCTACATAGGAGTTGCAGCAGTGGGAACGAGAGGAATTAAATCATTTCAAAATATCATTTACAATAATCCGTACCTATTATAAAAACAGAATTTCAGTTCAAAACTCAATTCTGTCAAAGTTAAGGTCCTGAAATAAAAACTTATCAAATAATGGATGTAGTTAGTTGTGTAGTGCAACCATAAATAAACGCACACTTAAACTTATAATCAAAAATATGTGTAAATTGCACCGACAATAGGTACCGTGATAATATGACGAAGACCATAAATCAGATCCTTTATTAGCCGTAGAAAGTACGAAAATGTTTCCTTGTCTCAACAAAATCGGTTATCATGTCTCGGTAACTCGGCAGCACAAGACGATTGTACCGTAGGGAACCTACCCTTGTCTTCGGCAAATAGGCACGACTACAGATCGCTCGTGTCCCTAACTCAGGCCGCGCCCAACAACCACTTAATAGGTTTCAAAGGGCCCGAACAGGCGTTAATAATTAACACATTAATCTGGCGCACTTGTTAATGCGTTCCATATAATGTGCTGGTAATTGAGTGACGAAAGTGTTATATTGGCTCACCGCAGCCCTCGATCAGCTTAGTTTTAGTTTCAGTTTAGAAATTACTTTATTTATTTATTTATTTTTAGGAATTACAAACAAATGTGTTACAAAAATTAACTTATCTACTAGACTTATGTATTATTTATGTGGTAATTGATAATGAAACCATGTAATATAGAGCGAGGCAATTACAATTAAGGTACACCTTTTAAACGCGGTGTAGCTCAACACCAAGAAGTAATTAATATTATGTTCAGACTTTCATCATGATCATCATTATCTTAATTTTAAATTTGGTCACTTTGCAGAGTGTCTAAAATATGCTTTTTAAATCTTACACTGATTTATTTGTGTAATTCAATCTGTTACGAGTGCTACGGTGACATTGCTACATTCTCGTAACGCATTGAATGATGCTACGAATACTCGTAGCTTATGTTAC
This sequence comes from Ostrinia furnacalis, assembly GCF_004193835.3. Lineage (NCBI taxonomy): Eukaryota > Metazoa > Arthropoda > Insecta > Lepidoptera > Crambidae > Ostrinia > Ostrinia furnacalis. The sequence continues at coordinate 286,834 of NW_021133692.1, read as the reverse complement.
GGCGTAGTATGGATACGTGATGTAGCACCATCATTCGTAGTATGAAGATTTCGTTTTTAAGCGTTTAATAACCATAATTCGCATACCACGCACGAATTATTTTGGTAAGTATTTATAATATTGGGTATCACATATAAAAATAATTCAGCGAATCCAGTAAACGTAGCTTCTATAAAGCCGAGCCGAGGATTGGAAATTTTAAAAGAAAATTATCTAAACACAATCATCAACAATGACGAATCAAGAGAGAAAGAGAGAGAAATGGCGAGAAAGATGGAGACAGACGGAAAGAGAAAGAAAGATTTAGATAATAAAGTTTGGAAAATGCGCCACCACCAACGTGTCTTAAAACTCCTTTGACAGCGTGAACAAAAACAAGATAATTTTTCGATGCGATTTAACTTTATTTTTTTGCTTTGTTCCTTAGCTTTCGTCCAAAGCGCAGTATTTACGTGTTCATTACTCACCTATATCCTTCGCAGTTCCTATTTACGTTGATGAGGTCGCCATTACGGCCGTCCAGTTGATGTATGTGTCCTTTCAAGCCATTGTCTGCCTCAAAAGACTTCCTCGGACGACGCGAGACACGCGCCCTTTGATTTGTGGAACGAGGGGAGACGTGTTATTTTATACGATAATATTACTAACTAGCGGCCGCCCGCGACTTCGTACGCGTGGATCCCGTTTTACCCCCTTAGGGGTGTAGTTTCGTAAAATCCTTTCTTGGTGGAAGAAACTCAGTCATCTTTGTTCCACAGAAAATTATTATGCAGAAAGAAGTGAGAAATTCCTTAGGTTAGGTCACTTAAAGCTTTAACATCGTAGTTTCCATTATTGCTGTGATTATAGTTAAAATACAGTTTCAAACATTTCCAACTGTATACTTATTTGTTAGTGCTGAACTAATCGACAAAAGGTGACGTTTAGTACATTGAAGTACTACGTGCATTAAGAACACTTTACGAGTACTTGACTTAATGTTTCAGTCTCATGTCGAGCAAATGAGCCAGAAAAGGCAACATCAAAACATTATGAAACCAGCCTTACGTAACTAAAAGCATTGCTCGAACATAACCTCGCATTTTACGAGCACTACATTCCGTTTTGTGCATCAAATATAAGGAAATCAAAGGAATGCGCGAAANGGACCTACGAATTGGATTGGATTGGATTGAATAATCAAATTAAAAGCTTTTATTCAGTTCAAAGTCAAAGCTTATAATCAGTACTTAGGCCCTTTTCAGAGCGCTTGTACGCATCACAAATATAGCTTTCCTTAAGCTATCACCACTTTGGGACAACATTTATGGCTTCACCTTGGCAGTCATCTTTGCTCCACATAAAATGTTATGCAAAGAGAGAACTCCATTAGGTGTACGTCACTTAAGCTCGTGGTTTCCATTATTGCTGTGATTACAGTTAAAACAAAGTTTTTAACATTTCCCAATTTATACTTACTTATTTTTTAGTGTTGAACTAATCGACAAAAGGTGACGTTTAAGTACATTGAAGTACTACGTGCATTTTACGAGTACTTGACTTAAGGTTTCAGCAGTCTCATGTCGAGCAAATGAGCCAGAAAAGGCAACATCAAAACATTATGAAACCAGCCTTATGTAACTAAAAGCATTGCTCGAACATAACCTCGCATTTTACGAGCACTACATTCCGTTTCGTGCATCAAATATAAGGAAATCAAAGGAATGCGCAAAATGTCACTACTTTAAGCATTCTTGACAATAAACAAGTTGACTGTACGACATGTTCTGCCTGTGGGATCCCACTACTGGGACTCCTGACAGGCGGGAACAACTTAAATCCACCTGTCAAGTAACAAAACCCACTTTCGTTCGACGAAACAAGGTCCAAATTCCTATAAATGACGAGAGCGAGATTTGAAAACGCATCGCAAACCAATTCGGTACATGCTCAAAGGACGTCAGGGTTCATTTTTGTCTGAGTTAGAAGACGCTCTCAAAGGAGCGATTTAAAACATGTTCAGAAATGCTTGCGGTGAAAGCTTTCTTGGCAGAGTTTTGGCTTAGTGTTTTATTTTTAAATTGCGATTTATGTTAGTGAAGACGTAAAGGTACTACCAAAAAGTTTTACTAACTTCATACTCTTTAATGTATTTGGCTATATTTCTGGGTGCTCGCGAAGTGTTCCAAGTTTGTGTTTTATAATCGCATTATTCGTCGAGACTGTTTTGCAACTTGCTATAAGTATGTTTAAAAGAAACTTGTCGTGCAGCGAGGTTGGCTATTGAGTGCAAAATAATTTGGAATAGTGGTGTCGGGTGACATACACATAGTCTATAAAAAGTAAGAGCGTTTTTCTATCAAATAACATAATATTAATTTAGTTAGATCATGCTCAATAATTTTGCTAATCGAATTATAAAGACTGGATACGTAAATAAGCATAATCTTTTAATATACTCGTACCTAGTGGGATAAAATAGATGAGCAACAGTATTTGCATATCTAGCGCCTAAATTAAAAGTTCCCTTGTTTTCGTGATCCAAATTGAAACATTACCCTCAAACCCAAATGAAGTCGAAAACAAAAACGACCTCAATCTTTACGAGTCACACTTACACAGCAAGAAAAACTATTCGTCACAAATATCGCCCGACGATGCCATTCGCAAGAGCCGAGCAAATCCAGAGTTGACCGTAAAACCTTTTTTACGGCCGGCAGTGTAATCTTTTCGCAATGCAAGCACAATTCAATCAAATCAAATCATTGTAAGGACTCTTTTACACAGAACAATGGGATGGGTGCTGGCACTCAGGCTGTTTCCCAAGGACCCTACTGCTGGCCACTTCATTTGGTATAATGTGCCAATTTATCAGTGGAATTGATTCTTTGTTACGACTTTCCAAATATCCACCACTCGCGCCCAACAATGCAACTCTAATGTTGTGATAAATGACGATCGTGAAAATGTTTCACGTTTTAGCAAACAAGAATCATCCATAAATATCTTTCGTATTCTTTCCATCAGTGTGCCTACCATGAGTTTACGTTAGGTGAGCTCGCTAGCGAATACGTCAAAAAATTATATGAAGATTTTATTTCTTGAAAGTAGCCGCTAGGGGCGCTGCACAATATGTCATAAATTTAAATGTCATTTTTTTACGCAGTCGCTAGCGAGCACACCTAACGTAAACTCATGGTAGGCACACAGATCTATAAATGGCACCGTAAAATTGTGAATTCCGTCAGATTATAATCTCACTTAGATTACAATATAACCTAACCTAACTCACTGTTAATTTTCAATCTCATGCGTTATATTACAAAATTACATAGTTCACAATTTCATATTGACCTAATATACGAGTACAGGTAAAACAAATAAAAACATATCAAGGTATATAAGTAGGTACTGTGAAAGTTTCTGAACCCGCTTCAGCAGAAGGAATTAGATTGTCGACTGTGTCTGTATGCAAATGTAGAAGTGCTAAAGGCATATTTACATCTATAACTGATATTTCCCAAGTTTCCGAGTTCAATTACAAAAGTTATCAGCTTGATCAAACAATTTTAACTGCAGAGGTCAGTCGAAGCAAATCTCATCAACCAACCACTTCAGAAATAGTGACACCAACTTTAGAAATTANCAACTTTAGACATTATTATTATTGATGGAACAGACAAATTGCCAGATCATAGTCTATAGATTCGTATTCGTCTAGTTTTAAGCTCACACAAACAAAGCCCATACAAAGAAATCTAAAAGAATAAAGGCTCATTCCCACTGATCAGAATCTGCAATTTAATCAAAGAATCCCAAACAATCCAATACATCAAGAAGTCACGAAGCGCCGCGATATCCGTCTAGAAATTCCCGGGACGTTTCAGCTCAGATAAAAGTGTGGAGGCTGCGCCATCTGCAGGCCCGTTTCGTGTAAGAATACCCTAAACCTTGGAAGTCGGCAACGTCATAATTGGGGAAAGGGGGTATAAAACAGTTGGCGTGGTATCGTAAAGTACGCGGGGATGAGGGCGACCAAAAGTTAAAGGCGGTTAACTTCCAGGAGAAATAGGATCTTGTTCAATCTTGATAGAAACCGTATTAATTTTAATGAGAAATGTTTGATGTATCAATTTTGTTGCTATTGGTGTTTTGAATATGAGATTTCAAGTCTAAATTATACAATGGAATTCTGTGGACAAGTTTCGTAAGTTTGGTTGTGTAAGCTTATTATGTCTTTATTATTATGACACATCAGTGTTTTTCATACCTACTGCACCACTGTCAAAGTGGCTTAAAATTCACGTCGAAACTAGTATTACGTTGCCGTTAATCCCTAAAATCCAAAAACAAACCAAGTTTTAAAATCCGACCAATTTCCAAATCCTGGTCGCCCCACTCCGAAGCAATCTCAGAGACATAGCTCGCAGCAAGATGGGAATACTTACTCGAGTCGAGACACAGACGTTCAATTGCTAACGATTTGGAAAATTTCGACTGTATCGACTTTGCGGATTTGATGTTTAGACTTGTGAAACGGAGTTTGAATGCCTCGAGTTAAATGGGCTCTGGGATATATCGCGTTTCGGATTTGTTAGACTTCGTGATTGGGATCGGTTTGAAGATTTTGTTGACCCAAAGATTTAACTTCGTTGGTACTTGTGTAACGTTTTATCGTTAGCGTAATGAATTTATTTGCTAGGACGCCTACGTGATCTAGTGATTAGATAATTTGATTTGTGTAATTCCTAGATAGCTTAAATAAGGTTTCAAATTACTAATCACTTATCACACGCTTAAATAAATTTTATTGAAATGTAAATAAATTTTGATTTTGGAAGCCATTTTGCGCAATCACAAAGAGTGTGACAAAATACTTTCCTAATTATTGAGAACATTTATAGACATTTTTGTTTGAATTATTGGAATAGGAGAAATTTTAACTAATCCATAGGTCTGGTCTCCTTTAGGTAGTTTCTAGCAAGGATCTACAGCTTGGTTGCAAATGAAATAAAACTAGTGAAGGTGTATTTTTAAATATAAGAAGATTAAATATAGATTTCTAAGAACGAGTTTATTATTAATTTCTCTCCAGTCCAGATATTAATATTAGCCTTACTGGAACTGGGTTACAATTCTTTTCTGAGATTGAATTATTTAATGCCTATAAACCCTTCTAGTAATCTGTTTTCTACTTTACAATAATAGTCTATAATAATAATTCTCAGAAAAATGCCAATCTATCATTACGTAACTAGCTAAGTAAGTGGTAGAAGCAATAAATAACTTTTATTTATTTATTTATAAACATTGATTTCAGTTCTACTGAATATCAGGACGAGTAATTTTGTACAAATAAAGAAATGTCAGATTATAATTATACTAAGCCAAGGCTGACAATACATCAGGCTACAACGCCAGCGAGTCGTGGGTTCAAATTTCGCCAAAGATGAAGTTGTGTTGAGTGGCGACCACGGGCTGGAAGACGTAGCGTGGGCAGGCCTCCTACTAGGTGGACCGACGATCTGGTAAATGTCGCGGGAAGAGCCTGGATGCGGGCAGCGCAGGACCGTGCATTGTGGAAAGCCTTGGAGGAGGCCTTTGTCCAGCAGTGGACGTCATTTGGCTGAAACGACGAAGTTTTTGAGATGAGCATGAATTAATGTTCTTTTGTCTAAGTAACCTATATTAAAAGTTCAATTTAATTTGTTGCTAAGCCATTTTCTGTATTATTGGAAAAATATTATTTATTGAGCACATACGAGTAAAATGCATCACACATAATTTTACAGAAGGGTACTTTACAATAAATGTCTGTACATAATAAATTATCATAATACCTACTGTTCACGCTTTCACAAAGCATTTCTGTTGGTTACAGCTATTGGATAAAATTTGTGGTTTTGCGGCGGAATACCAACTGAAATGTTACCTTGTTCTTTGATAAGTTCCATCATTTTTAAAACCATAAAATTAATAAACGTAATTAAAGCAAAATTTTATTTATACTATAAACAGAATCCCGACTGAAGATGTATTTATAAATTTACGAGTGAACATTTAAAACGTGATGTTATATTTAAAAGGACTTGAAATATTCCGAAATCCATCATAATGAGTTCTTTGACGGAATTCTTAGAAATAGGGAATCATTCAGAATTGTATTCGTTAAGTTTAAGCTAAGGACTGTGTCGTTTAGTCGCCAAAATGAAACTGTACCAATGTCATTTAAAGGTCTATTCACACATATCCGTTCCGTCACAGTACTGGCATAGAGCGAAATATTCTCTACGAACGTCAATTGTGGAGTCTGTGACAATCCTGTTCTCTCACGCTCGTATTCACAAACATTACTATGAGGTCTCACAGTGCGCGTGGACGCACAGGGTAACACAAACCAAACACAGAGTTTTAAAAAAACTCATTAAAAACTCATTAAAACTCATTTATTTCTGTAAATAGGCTTAAAAAAGCACTTTTATTCAACGCTGTGCGTTCGATTTGCTGCTTCACTTAAGCAAGCATCGTTTGCGAATACGGGCGTCAGTGTCAATTCTGACACCAATCACGGACGTATCACTGAAGCACTGAACAATAAATAAAACTCATATAAATAGGTACAAGTAGGCTTTAAAAAAGCACTTTAACACGTATACTGGGAGTAGTATTAACCCTACCGCTTCTTCAGGACAAATAAAGGTAGATACTGCCACCCGTCATTAAGTCGGCCAAAATACTTTAGTGTAACAAGTTTAAATGAATAAAAAAGAAATAAACTGAATAATTTGTATTATGATGTGTGATTTAATTTCTGACGCAACGCAACTGAGCGATTGCGTTGACAGAACTGCGAAGCCACAGTTCTGTCACTGGTGGGTGTGTGAATCGACCATTAAAGTCGCAGTGGTCCGGTGCATTATGGCTTAAGAATGTTCCGCGACGTTCCCGACAATAACGTCTGAGCTGGCTCGCGTCCAGGCTTTCTTGGTTACATTAAAGGACGTCTGTCACACTTCTCCACAATGTTTGTACTATCTCGTAAACCTATTTCACAAAGAGGTTATACCTACTAGTGTCTTCTATTAGCTACAAAATTTGTTCAGGTTATCAATATTTATAACTGTTTTTTGTGTCTAAACGTGTATAATAATATTGTGTACTAGCTGACCCAGCGAACTCTGTTCCGCCTTAAAGGCAATAAATAAGCCATCGCAATTTTTCCTTATTTGCTCACCGTTTAGACCTACCCTGGACTACGACAAACATTTTAAAACCAAAATCAGCTCAATCGGCCCAGCCGTTCTCGAGTTTTAATCAGACTAACGAACAGCAATTCATTTTTATTAATATAGAAGATANTTTGTTGACCTAAAGATTTAACTTCGTTGGTACTTGTGTAACGTTTTATCGTGAGCGTAATGAATTTATTTGCTAGGACGCCTACGTGATCAAGTGATTAAATAATTTGATTTGTGTAATTCCTAGATAGGTTAAATAAGGTTTCAAATAACTAATAATCACTTATTACAAGATTGAATAACTTTTATTGAAATGTAAATTGATTTTGATTTTGGAAGCCATTTTGAGCAATTACAAAGAGCGAGAATAGGAGAAATTTTAACTACTCCAAAGGTCTGGTCTTCTTTAGGTAGTTTCTAGTAAGGATCTACCTACAGCTTAGTTGCTAATGAAATAAAACTAGTGAAGGTGTATTTTTAAATATCAGAAGATTAAGTACAGATTTCTAAGAAAGAGTTTATTATAAATTTTTCTCCAGTCCAGATAATATTAATAGCCTTACTGGAACTGGGTTACAATAAAATTCTTTTCTGAGATTGAATTATTTAATGCCTATAAACCCTTTTAGTAATCTATTTTCTACTTTACAATAATAATTGTCTATAATAATAATTCTCAGAAAAATGCCAATCTATCATTATGTAACTAGCTAAGTAAGTGGTAGAAGCAATAAAGAACTTTTATTTATTTATTTATAAACATTGATTTCAGTTCTACTGAATATCAGGACGAGTAATTTTGTACAAATAAAGAAATGTCAGATTATAATTATATTAATTAAGCCAAGGCTGACAATACATCAGGCTACAACGCCAGCGAGTCGTGGGTTCAAATTTCGCCAAAGATGAAGTTGTGTTGAGTGGCGGCCACGGGCTGGAAGACGTAGCGTGGGCAGGCCTCCTACTAGGTGGCCCGACGATCTGGTAAAGGTCGCGGGAAGAGCCTGGATGCGGGCAGCGCAGGACCGTGCATTGTGGAAAGCCTTGGAGGAGGCCATTGTCCAGCAGTGGACGTCATTTGGCTGAAACGACGAAGTTTGTGAGATGAGCATAAATTAATGTTCTTTTGTCTAAGTACCTAACCTATATTAAAACTTTAATTTAATTTGTTGCTAAGCCATTTACTGTATTATTGGAAAAATATTATTTCTTGAGCACATAATAATTATGACATAATTATTTTGGTACTTTACAATCAATGTATGTACAGTCAACAGCACATCAGGTTATATATTTTTGTTGCAATATCGCACCTATTACAACTATAATAAGATATAATAACAATCATGATGTGCTGTCGTCTGTACATAATAACATAATAAATTATTATCATAATACCTAGGTACTGTTCACGCTTTCACAAAGCATTTCTGTTGGTTACAGCTATTGGGTAAAATTTGTGGTTTTGCGGCGGAATACCAACTGAAATGTTACCTTCTTCTTTGATAAGTTCCATCATTATTAAAACCATAACATTAATAAACGTAATTAAAGCGAAATTTTATTTATATAAACAGAACTCCGACTGGTGATGTATTTATAAATTCACGAGTAAACATTGAAAACGTCACGTCATGTTATATTTAAAAGGACTTGAAATATTCCGTAATCCATCATAATGAGTTCTTTGACGAAATTCTTAGAAATGGGAATCATTCAGAACTGTATTCGTTAAGTTTAAGCTAAGGACTGTGTCGTTGAGTCGCCAAAATGAAACTGTACCAATGTCATTTAAAGGTCTATTCACACATATCCGTTCAGTCACAGTATACCGACACAGTGCGAAATATTCTCTATGAACGTCAATTGTGTGGACGGCACTTATTGGCGTCTGTGACAATCCAGTTCTCTCACGCTCGTATTCACAAACATTACTATGACGTCTCCATAGCTGGGCATTAACTCGTTAATCCGTTAATCGTTAATTAACGAAGTTAACATTTCTATTAACGGATTAACTTTTAAGTTAACTTTAAAAATTGTTAACGGACTCGTTAACTTCCGTTAAAGTATCCTAAGTCCGTTAATCGTTAATCCAGTACCTACTATTTACCAAAAAGATACAGCAGGCACGCCGAAAAACGCGTTCTGACAAGTACGTTCGGGCTTCCAGAACTTCCAGAACCCAAAGCAACAGTTTTTATAATCAGATCACTAAAGCAACTATATATTAAAATGCATTTTTTATTTATTTACAACTGAATTTAAGACGTGGACGATGTGGAATTGTGTAAAGCAATCGTTATAATTTGACAGTTCATAACGTACGATTATTCTGTCAAACGCTTTGTATAACTGACTTTATCGAACGTTATGAACTGTCAAATGATTACGATTGCTTTACACAATTCCACCTTAGTTCTCCTCAACCGATTATGCTGTATGGTATACTTATGTAAGTACGATGACAATGCAATGTTATTGTTGACGATGGCCACCTAGAGTAGGTATGTGTTTTATAATGATTTTACAAAGTTACATTTTCTGCCAAAAATAAAAATTCATTTCGTCTTACATAATGGAACATGTTGTATTTTTTACTCACACGCAAGCTGTAGTCTATTCATTCTGCACAGGAACACGAGACACAACACACACAACGATCACTACCACTGCACACTTTTTTGTTGTTTACACTCACGTCATAACAACTCACAGCAGTCGTCACAGCTGATAGCCGATTAGCTGATCAACTGATTGGGCGAGCTATCACTTCAATGTTGCAGGCCTACTCTCATATCGTTGTCTATCCTTATTATCTTATGTTGATCACAGTAAAATGGATTCACGATACCATCGAAAAACCAACCAGCAAAGGCCATGATTTTTAAGGCGCGTCTTAGTAAATTTATTTGCATTTGTGCACCTGTGCGTAATAGTTCACTTCACGAGCACTACAAAACGCACCTTCACACAAGAAAGCTAGTCAAAAACTGAATTAAATCAAAGCGCACGCGCCGACAAATGCCGACAAGCCGCACGCCCTTTGTTGACACAAAGACGCCGACGCCGCCAAAGAGTCGCAGTGGTCCGGTGCATTATGGCTTAAGAATGTTCCGCGACGTTCCCGACAATAACGTCTGAGCTGGCTCGCGTCCAGGCTTTCTTGGTTACATTAAAGGACGTCTGTCACACTTCTCCACAATGTTTGTACTGTCTCGTAAACCTATTTCACAAAGAGGTATACTGTTGCCTTCTATTAGCTACAAGATTCGTTCAGGTTATCAATATTTATTAACTGTTTTTTGTGTCTAAACGTGTATAATAATATTGTGTACTAGCTGACCCAGCGAACTCTGTTCCGCCTTAAAGGCAATAAATAAGCCATCGCAATTTTTCCTTATTTGCTCACCGTTTAGACCTACCCTGGACTACGACAAACATTTTAAAACCAAAATCAGCTCAATCGGCCCAGCCGATCTCGAGTTTTAATCAGACTAACGAACAGCAATTCATTTTTATTTATATAGAAGATATAGAAGATAGATAGATAGATTATGAAGACGTTGAATATGTAAGAATATAGATGGTAATCTCTTAAAATGTTCAAATTAGTGTTCAGTCGAATTGTTGATGCAAATTCTATCGTTTTCCTAGCTACGTGGATACATCTTCCAAAAATAGGACAGTTATAAATAAATTTGTAGTCACATTTTAAGAACCTGCAATTGACTTCTTACCGAAGGCAGGTCTCAACACTCAATATTAATTTGGACAAATTTGAATCAAGCGATCCCTTGTTTTCCTGTTTTTCCCTTTCCTGGAACTGTCTTTAAGTCGGTAGCATAAAAATAAGATCTATATCAAGAAAATTGGCGTTCTCAAAGAATATTCCGAAGCAAGTTACCGCAGGAGACGGGATTCAAAGGGTATAAATAGTGCAAGTGAGATCGGGCGCTCCTCACTAATGCCTTGTTAGTTGCGGATACCGCACCAGATAGCCTTGCTCCAAATTGGGAGCTGAAGCGGACTGAAACAGCGTAGTATCTAAAATTAATACAATATAGAGTTGGTCTAACCTTTCGACTACTCAGTATGGCCACAACTCGAGTTCACTGACTTCGTCAGTTCAAGAAGTGTAGTTCCAGTAGAAGAGAAAAGACTCAACTCTTGCTGGTTGTCGTAAGAAGCGACTGAGGGAGAAATATGCTATCATCAGGCAGCGTGGAGAGTGTAAGCTAAATCGTCCCATTTTCTTCTGGTAAATTAGAATATGTCTTCAGAAGAGAAGTTCCAGAAAGAAGAGAAGACATGACGGCGATATATACATTTTAAAGTTTCCTTCGGAGTACAAGTGTTATATTTTATGATCACGTGCTTGATTCATAAGACCCTATTTACCTATTCTCTTGTGTTAGGTACACGTTTTGCAAATAATATTAAAAACACTGCTTCAACCTCTTTTGCCTTGCACCACAAATATCAGACCGGAGATTTACCCCCAGCTTGTTGTTTGATTTAGGGAGACTTAGCCGGACAAATAGCGTACCTATGTACTACACACACTGCAATTTATAAAAGAAACCTATCTCAAGGCAGACGCTCTTAGAATACGCACGGAGCGAATAAATTCGTGCCCATTCGTAGTATGTTTGCGGATTACGTTGAATTTCTAATAAATAAAGGAATTGAGCGGAATAGAGCGCGGAATGATGATGTTACGAGTGGAGTGAATACGATTGTCGGTAGTAAAACCGTAGAACAGAATAGAATTGCAATAGTATTAGGTATTGTTAGCATTAGAACAGAATCCAAAAGCATATACACAGTAAGTGTATGAATGTAATAAATAAAAGTATAAATCAATTAAACATCTTCAAATGTTGAAATGTTATTAAATTTTTATCTGATGGTGGCAGAATTGATGCCACCATATTTTTAACTTTAATGAGGTTCAAATCAATAAAACATATTTTTCTTTAAAGCATTTAAAGGGTTCAACCAACATTCTTTCCACGAAATTTCAGTTTGCCGTTCCAATACCAGAAGTTGATTCATTCAAGGTTTGAAGAGTAAACACTCCATGCAGGACGATTAATATTGGGCTTCAATAAAAATTCCCGAAACGATCTGCCAACGCCAACCATCTAAGCTCCTGTAATTTCGATCCCCTTTTTTCCCTGGCGCATTTTTTCGCATTTGGCATTCTAAACTTTCTCGAAAAAAATCCGTTCAAAACCCATCCGCACCGTCCAATCCGTCCATTCCTCCGACCGCGTTTCACCGTGGTTTCTGCTCAAAGTTTGTTTGAGCGAAATTCGTTTGGCGTGCAAATATTCATTTTTTGGAGTTCCGTGACTAAAAAAATGAATGGTAATTTCTTGTCCTCCCGTCACTACCGAAAAAATCTGCGAATTAGCATGTCCCATTTCAATCCTGGTTCAATCACCGTAAGGCCGAACCAAAGGGTTAAAATTATTACGTATATTTCTTGTATTTTTTAAGTAAGGATTACTTAGGCTACGTGAAAAGCTTTTGATTGAGTTATTTATTTAAAACATACTTATCCTTTTATTTTTTTTCTATAAACCTTTTTTCACAGATTTTGTCCTTTAACCGATATTAGCTGCATTTTGAATATTTACAAACAATCTGATAAGATATCAGGATAACGTATTTTTAAGATAAGATTTTACACTCGCCTACTTTTGGTCTAGAAACGATATAAACTGATTTTCAATGGGCTGGGCTCAAGTTAGGAACATTGCTAACTTTTATACCAATCAAACACAAACTTAATTCATTTACCTTGACGACATCATCATTTCTACGGAACCAGCCTACACGCATTTTGGCTACTTTTTTCACGTTGATACTCGCTTTGTTTTGGGGCGGACGTCCTGTTGACTTTAGTCGCGGTCTATGAGCGCGGTCCCGCGTGTTTATTATGTAGTGCCGGATTTGTTCCGTGTTAGACCGTGCATTGTTTTTTTTTTGGGATTTATTTACGGATATTACGAATCCAATTGTCAAGGCCCATTACTCATCCGCTATAACCCGATTAGCGCGTAGAATGGGTCCCGTTTAGTATAAAAATAGCTATTGTATATTTTTTTCACACACATGGCGCAGTCATTGTTTCCATCGCGGTGTATGTTAAGTATCTTGTACGTGACTACATTACTTAAGGCGGCTCACAAAAGTCTAGACAATGTGAAAAATACTAACTATAGATATAGTGCGTAACTCGTGTGCCTGAGGTATGGAAGCGGCACGGAAGGGTGTTTTTGTAGCGTCAAACGTCAGCATTATTACTTCGGATCTCCTTCAGATTGATATGCTCTGTCACGTTGTAATAAGTCAATGTCACGCTCCCTTACCTCAGGCACTGACTGAATTAAGTGCTAGACTAGAACTATTATCATCATCATCTCAGCCATAGGACGTCCACTGCTGAACATAGGCCTCCCCCAATGCTTTCCATGTTGCCCGATTGGTAGCGGCCTGCGTCCAGCGCCTTCCTGCTACCTTTATGATGTCGACAGTCCACTTGTGGGTGGACGTCCACGCTGCATTTTCCGGTGCGCGGCCTCCACTCCAGAACCTTGCTGCCCCATCGGCCGTCAGTTCTGCGTACTATGCCCTGCCCATTGCCACTTCAGTTATATCAGCGACTTTAGTTCGTTTACGGTTCGTTTAGAACTATAGCTAGAACTAAAGCCAGTGTGTTAATAAAACTCACATAAATAGAAGCAAAAAAAGTATACTTTTTTCACTTAGTTTTGAAAATAAAAATATTTTATGAAAAAAGTAAGGAATCGTTAGCGTCCGCCGTGAACGTGCTCGGTGTAGTTGTAGGAAATGAGATAATGTATCTCAACGCCGGATCGCGTCGGTTCGTGCAAAATCGCTTCGAAATGCAATATTTTAGATACGTAACCTTATTTTCATTCCCTTTCTTGTTTACTATCGCACCGATAGAATACTGTTTGAATATTATGTTTGGGACAAAGACATGGGAATGCTTACGGTTAAATGGTGGTGATAATAAAATTATTTTTTATCATAATTTGCGAGGTTCGCGGACTTTTAAGTAGGTATAATTTAAAAGAAAGAAGAATTTCAAGGAATTAAATTCGTCTGAATGTCATTGCATTCTTACATCTTTCGTAAAGCTCCGAATTTAATAAATGAAATAATTTAAGAAAGTCGGCCGGGAAAACAAATTTTGAGTTTTTATAAGATATCAATGTGGTCTGTATTGACGACTAGAGTTCGCAGAGACATGTTTGCAAACATTGTCAAGATAAAACATAATATAATATTACTCATTTCTCAAATAAAAGAAATGGCAGATACCTTAACTATTCAGCTAGAGGTTACTCGTTGTAAATACGAAATCTGTAACTGACAGAGCTCACCTCGGGGACCTGAATAATATATCCCGCCTCCTGAAAGGGCCTGATTCGCACCCGAACCTTCTCTTTTTGTTTGACTGTAAAAAAGGTTGGCCCTGTATTGATTAATGATGCTGTACAACGTAATAGATTAAATGGGAGTATCGGATTTTAACACTCGTCATAAAATGCTCTTGTGTTGGAAGGCAAGTTAACGGAACTCTCTACAAGCTTAATTGATTTAACTATAATATGTTATGATGTGTTGCACCATCTTACTTTAACTTTAACAAACGTCAAAAGCCTGTCTTAATCCATTCAAAAACATCGGTTTTTGTCAGAGTTACGTTAAAGTAAAGTGGTACAACTCAGCTTTAGAAGACGAACGAAGAATAAAATGTAATCTTTTCCGGATTTTTTCGCAGTTTTTCAAAACATTGTTCAGTAATGAACTGACGTGAATCAATTTCAAGATTAGACATCTAACCACGCTTACAACAGGCAACGGAAAAGATAGAAGATGAAAAACCCGAAATAAACATTTTAAAGGTGAAAGTGAAGCTCTCAGAACAATTTTAGTATACACACTCAAACCCACATATTATGCTAGTGTTATTTTACGAGATTGAAAGCTCCCGGTTCTTAAATTGTATGACTGTTTTATAAAAGATCAACCAGTTACACGTTTGAAGATAAAATGTAATATTTTACTGTCTTTCTAAAAGTACTATCAAGTTCCTACCCATTTTACAACTACCCTAACTCACGCTCAAAATCTAATACAAAGGAAACTATCGTCGTTTCCAATACTATTTTCATCACACTTTAACATTTACGACTTTCCGGCTTAAAATAAAGCCACACTCAATCTAGAATCGAAATACGAGCCGGATCCGACCACTCGGCGATATTCAATTTATTTTCTAACTACCACTCCTCCAGTACAAAGTCAAGGAGCCACAGCCTAAAAACATCCCCTCAACTTGGACTACAGAACACTCAGAATCAAGGATTTTTTAATCGGGTCTTTTAGGCTGTGATACAGGGTGTAGGTTGCATTACAACTGAACCCAAGGCCCCCAAGGGACGTCCACTGATTGAAAAAGAAAACAGCTCCACCGCTGTCCGATTGATTCTTTGTGCCCCGTTCTGTATATCTTGTCTTACAGACGAACGGCTGGGTTTTGTTTGTTGATGTTTTTTGTACACAGGTGTGAGAACACGAGCGTGAATTTACTAAGTCTGTAACATTGTTATTTATTTCGCTGATATTAGTTGTGACACAAAGAAGTAATATTACTATGTTTACTTGTGATATTTCTTCAGTAGCACAGATATGTTATTAACCAGTCTGTAGCCTAGGATACGCGTCATTATTGTCTGATAGAGCCATTTTATTATTATACACATTTGTCTTCTAAAATAGAATATAAAATTATAATCATGGCGCACATCCTAGGCCGGTTGAACTCAAAGGTTCTGGGTACGATTCCCAAGTGAAACATACAAGTAAAAATATGATTTTGCTAAATCATGGTGAATATGGTGATGTGTCAGCTTAACGCACAGCGTTGAATAGAGCTATGTAATTGGTTGGTGTCTCAACCTGTGCGTCCCGTCTCTCTCTTATATTATCCTCAAAGAAGAAGACAAACTACAAAGCTAAGTCGATTTACATGCACAGACCGCGTAATGAAAGGACGCTTTACATACAGTCGATAGCAGATCAGACTCTACAAAACATTTTTGTGGGAAAACCAATCTTATTACAACCGTATAAGACCCAGAATGTTACGCTTGATGTGCCCTCTGTACTTTGTGTGTACAGTTACTCAAATGGGACCCGTCCAGTGTCCGGTTTCTCAGAAAACATTTAGGCTTGTATCCCAACAAGGTCGCATGGTAAAGAAACGTTTTGAGAACCTAATCCTGGTTTGGTTACGGCTCTGGTTACTTAAGTAGGGCAAAAAGTATTTATTTAAGTACAGTACACATTTACAATGCCTACAGGATTATTAGTGTTACTCGTATTATCTCTCTACTCCAGTTAAGGTAAATAATGTTCGTAAAGAAGGAAAAGACGTAAATAAAATAATTCAACGGTGGACAGGGATGACTATGGGCTATGGTCACTTCTAAAATGGGAAGTCAGTAAGTTCTTATATTTAAACCTTTTAAAAGTGATAGTCCAATATAACGACTCACAATTTGAATAACACTGCTAGTGTTGTTAGCTAATAAAATTAAACCTATGACAGATCAACATCGATATAGCGTATCAGAAGGCTTAGTGTGAGCTTATATACACAAAATTTTAGTACATGAAAGTTTCCGCTAGGGGCGCTGCACAATCCGTCATACATTTCATGTCATTTTACGCGCTCACTAGTGACGACGTTTGATGTAAACACCCTCAGGACAATTGCGTGAAGTCACATGCGTAAAAAGTCATTAGCGCGCACGGACACTCGCGAAAAGACAAACGCGAAAGGATTACAGCCTACGTCAATACCAAAACTATTTATGTGAAATTCAAACTATAATAAGACGAAAGTGCGCGCAACATTAAATGCGTACCAATTTAAAAATGTACAGTTCCACATAAAGAGTTTCGGCTCTGTGGGAGTAGTTCCGGCCGCGGTTCCGGGCGGCTCGTTACGGGAGCTGTCCGGCAAACACGCCTTTGGCTCTGTTCGGAACTATGCTCATGTTGTATTCACATAGAGAAACAAATAGCACTCCACGAGGCAATTGAGGAGAACTCTACCCTCAAGGAATCAAATGGGATGCAAACCGAGACGTACAATCAGATCTACCACCTTATTTTACCATATTTATACTCATCTACGATAATAATAATATAGAAGTTAGGTCGGTGGTAGTAACTTCAATAGTAAAGATTTTAAAAACTACTTATCCTGGAATTTCACAAATAAAATGCTCCAAAGTAACATTGTAAGGTATTGATTAAACTCCGTCTAGTTTTTTTGCATGAGGGAATGTTCACCAACTTTTTCGTTTTACTAACTGAATTACTTGAATCAATATCATTAGCCAATATCATGTTTACAGAAAATACAAGACCAAAATAAAAATATCACAAAAAGAAACCTAAACTAAAATACTAAAACCAATTTTGCTCAAAAAGCGTATAAAATCTAAGACTCAATCATTCAGGTCTGTAACTCGTTTACAACAAAATAACGTTAAAATAACGTTATTAGACGAACTCTAGACTGGAGATAGAAGATTGGATGCGTATTTTTTCCATTATACTTAATTAATTTGAGCTTATAATATAACAATACCTTTTGAAATATTTCACAATAAGTAAAGTTAACAGCGAAATTCACAGATCTTATTAACGTTGATGGCTTGTTTCAGCTAGAGGTAATAAATTGAGATATGTATGTATATCTGTCTCATGCGTACATATTTTTAAGACATTTTATGGTTAGAAGTATTAATTTACTTCAACTTTGGTATTATTGGTATTATGGTGATGCAAATAAATATCTATCTATATATTTAGTAGATGCCCATAATATTATAAAAATGTTTAATTTTTTTGCGTCCAAATTAATCTGAAACATACCCGGGCTCAACATTTAAGTTTAGTTTTGCCATACAGTAAATAGCGTAGTAGATCAAACCCGAGTGTTTGTCTGTAAGAAATATGTCCACAATAAACCCTAATTTAGGGACAATGAAGACAAATGGACCTTTCGCATTTGGTGGCCAGCTACGAGTATGAAGAGGGATTTGTCCAGCAGTGGACAGTGATAATCTGATTCGCTAAATACACACACTGGGTAGTACCTACATTATTAGTGTACAAGTACAATATNTACAATTTCCATTGAAACAATATCCCTCTGTACGATGAGTTGTAGCGCAATACCAATGTATTGCAGTTACAGGTTGACCACCAAAAGTCATGAATTCGATCTCCTCAATACAAAGATTTGTATAGTTCCATACACGATGTGTATTGAAAGGCAGGTTTATAATGTACCTAGTTATTATAACACTTAACAAGTCACAAAAGACGTCAGACGTGCCTCGATCAGACTGAGGGCTTTAAGTGCCATCCAGGCACACAATCTCTCCTTTGTATTTTCATTTCTCAGTGTCTACGAACTTTGAAGGACAAAAAAATATACACCGATTTGATATGATTTTTATTTCGCGCCGAAACCCATTTACAAAAAAACTTGAGTGCCACAATACAGTCATAAAAGCTACAATACAACGATTGCCACAAAAATCACAGCTAATAAAACGTGCTAAAAATATTATGAAATGCCCGCGAAGACCTCAAGTAAACTCGCGCATACAAAGATCCAATTTTGAAAGAATAACCCATGATTTAAGATGCTTCGCAGGGAGGCTCTGAGACAAAGGAGAGAGAAAACTGTAAACGTTTCATTGGAATATATAAAAGGGCGGTTTACAGCTGCAGATAACCTCAGATGATCAAAATAAACTTGGTACTCAGGATCTCCGATTACGAACAATTATTTTAAATCGCTGATCGGACAAAAGTCAAAACCATCGCCGATGGTGAAGGAAAATCAATTATTTAGACGCTCAGTAGGTAGCTACAAAGTAAAGGAACAGATTGATCTCAAGACCAATCAAAATATCATCCAAATAATTGAACCTAGTCCTAACATGATGTGTTGATTCTGGTTTACATGCTACAGAGCATAATAATTTACTGTTAAATTAACGGCGATCGTATCTGCACTTATAAACCGGCCGTAGAACATAAAGCGGGCCGCATCAAAATTCACTTTCGCAGTGGCAACGAGCAACGTAGCGATAAGTGAAATAAATACGCGTCAACTCGATATAAATCGCCTGTAGTGATGTGATATTGTAACACCATTAATTCGGTTAATACGCGACGGAGCGCGTAATCTGATGGGTAGTGACGTGCAGTATGTGTTTTCACGCGAATTTTGGACTGAAAATTGTTTTTTGTGAGAGTTACTTTGTTGCGTATTTTTCATAGCTTAATCAACTGCGCCCATCAGATTTTTATAAAAGCTGCAATCGGTTTTATGAAATGAAATGAAATCCTGGTAAAACTTTGTCCGGTTTCAATCCCCAGTCTTATATCTATCTCTCTACCTATTTAAATTTTTATCTGCGGCAATATACCTCTCTGTTAGTACCTCAATGTAGACAGGCGATATTTTACACCAGCTAGGTCTAGATTTTTTTCCTGGTTGCGTTCGTACATCATAGGCCCTTGTGTGTGAGAGTAGAAAAATTTTAGGAACAAAACAAGGAAGTTAAAATATTATAAAAATACTAACCAAAATTGATAACTGGAGTTCCTAACGTCACAAAATAATAATAAGTACTACGTACAGAAGTTTTACTTCGCGAAGGTATTTAAAAAAATGTATGCTCAATGTCATTAACAATATGGTGTAATTTAGCCTGTCTCAAGAGTCAAGCACCATTTTGTTGACAAACGTCAGTGATCGGCACTGCGCCGAAGCTATAGGGCTGACTTCGGTAAAATGATTTGACGTGAGGTGCCAAACTGCGGAAAATGGCGGAGGAAATACATGATTTAGCATGAATTATCATGAATAATATTATCTACTTATTTACCTCTCAGTGTCTTGAGGCAACTTAAAAAAGTACATTCTGTTTTTATTATTATTTAGGCAGTTAAATACTGCAAAGTATTTAGTACACCATTTTCTTTATTTTCTTCCATCATACACAAGAATACGCGTGCGTGAGTCAATGTTCGCTCGTATGCGAGGCCTTGTCGAATAGTATCCTGTAGGTGGGCCATCGTGCGTGTTTTGTTTTCGATGTAAACTCGCGGAGATGAACAGGCCTGCTAACGTTTCGAATTCAGCCGAATTTATCAAATAATTATGTTTATCCGGCTCTAAACAATATACAGTAATACTTCTCATAAAATCTGTATCTATTTACCTAATTTTCCACCGAACCGGTTCGAAGCGAAACAACACACCTTATTTCTAAACACACAAAGTTTGTTTTGCTTTTCCGACGACAACCGGAACGGATAACACAAGTTTTTGGCAGAACTTCAATCCGGGAGTGAGCTATTGCACGTCAAATTTAGACAAACACCAATCGGCTCATGAATAACTCATGAGGCAGGAGCGATCCATCTATATCGATATTCTGGGAAAGATCGCGCGTTCTTAGGCCAGCGGAATGTACAGATCTCGAGCGGTTTCAGAATTGGTTACATATTGTTTCGTACGCAATTATTCATTGCGGTCTTCCAAAATACAGCGTTCATACATAAAAAATGACTGCATTCTGCACCTATCGAGATGGACACCTTAAAAATTAACGTCATTGCTGTGTTTCATTTATGAAAATCAGTTTTTTAAAACTATTTCTTACCTGAAAAAAAAAATACTTTATCATCCCTTTTCATAATACATATCTACATCAATGTAATTTACTTAGCTAGTTGATCTTAGTAGTACTATTTTGCTACGAAAATGTACCTATAGTTTAATATTGTGTGGTTAATTGTACTACACATTATAGACAAATCCACGTGTATTTCTTATACTCAAGAAACATACCAAGAAAAGGCTAGCGTGCGCAATACTCGTTGCTTCGAATGATAAGCGCCATTAGGATTCCGCGCCGTTGCAACTACAATATCTCACTGTACAGATAATGCATGAAACCCAAAGCATTTAACCGTTTAGCGGAAAACTGCTGAACTTATAAACAAACCGCAGCAACTCGGTCAGAAGAAATAGAGACTCTTCCAAAAAATAAATATTTACTTTTTTATCACAACGAGGAAGTTCTGCTAGGATACGCAACGTGATATACTTTATCGACGTCAAAATGTATGGGCAAAATCGATGAAATGGCGTGAGAACTGCTTATCTAGACGCGCATCCTAGGCCTGCTGATGGAAAGTGATGTTGATCAAGCCAAAGCAAAGGTAGAAGCAAGCCTTACCCGGAATCCTTAACTACAGAGGAACTAGCTTTCTCAATTTCAACTGCTGAAACATTACTGTTATGACAGACTAAGGTAAGAGAGTGGTAGCTAGCAAAGCTGACTTGAAATAAGACCACAGAGGTGGTTTCACATATCATCATCCAGTCATTTAGTCTACACTGCAGGAGCACGACCCTCTCTTATTTACCAGACGCAAATGGTTGTAAGTAAACTTGCTTCTGAATGTATTGTAACTTCCTACTTTTTATATTTTTAAACCGGCAGACAGCGGTGGCTGAGTTTGTTGCGGCGCTTCTTCTCAGCACTTGCCAAATGTTTGTCTCATCATGTAGGGCAAAAAAAGAATGAGACATGTATTGTATAGGCTCCTTAAGAGCATTTGGCGATTTTTAAGTATTTAATTAGTCTATACAAATGAAGATAATTTTGATTTCAATTTTAAATCGTTACACATAAAATCCCGAATCTGAGATGTTCAGTGAAATTCGAACAAAACATGCAAAGGAATCTATTTAATCGCTTCTGAAAAAAAATCCTGTACCATACTTAAGTATAAATAACAAATTCTTCAACGAAATGTTTTGTGAGTATGTACCTACATTATCCTAAGTGTGTTGTCAGAACAACTCCTGAATATCGTGCTAGACGCTGTTTGCGGAGATTCTCCGACCTAGACGATAAACATTTGATCAGCATTATCTTTGAATACAGGCTGTAAGTGTTTACCAAGGCGAGGCGATTCGGGCGTTTAGTACAGTTGGATGCTGTATTTGAGAGTACGTGTGTGCTTGTGGCTGTATGAATGGATTATAAAATACTACGTCGTCAAGGTTACTCACGCCCGTATTCCCAAACGATGCTTGCTTAAGTGAAACAAATCGAACGCACAGCGTTGAACAGAGCTTTGTGATTGGTTCGTGTGTCACCCTGTGCGTTCTCGCACACTGTGAGACCTCATAGTAATCTACGGGCGTAAGTCTCCACTGCAGGATACGACGCTCTCTTATTTTTAAAAGAAAAAATAAGTATTAGGCCTGCAATTGGCTTAATTGTTAAGTAACTTGAGTTAATTAAAAATAATTCTTAGATATTTTTTCTTAAGGCTCTTTATTTCAAAACTAAGTAGAGCTTGTAACTGATATCAAACAGATAAACAATACATACCTATTTATGCAAAAAAAATGTCCGTAAAGTGCGGGGATAAATATCTACAACAAAAATAATATTTGAAAGTCGTCTTTAGGATATCTATACTTATCTAAGATATGGACACCCATTATTTTACGTCTACCCACGCACTAAACAGTTCAGCACAGTAAGACGTTACTGCGCATAAAAATAAGCCTATTAAAGTGACGACATAGTATTATATGCCTTGTGAATAACTATTTATATCATTACTGGCTTAACCCTTTGACTTTCTCCCGCGTCGCGTCTGCTTACAAAACTATAAATATGAAGTAAACATCTTTGAAATATGTAAATAAGGTCAAATGAAATGTGACAGAGGCATTACACGATATAAATTCAGATTTAACAGTGCCCCAAGCATAAAAACTGTAGATTTTATTAATTTTCGTAAATAATATAAAAAAATAAAATTAAAAAAAGCTTTAGTTAAATGCTTATATTGTTTTAAACTGTCATGGTCACTATCATAATAATCGTAGTAATCTCGTCAGTAATAATAAATGCTAATATGTCTTTTTATAGTTTATTTAAGATAATTAATCACAAAAGTTTTTCTCTTGTGACCAAAAGCTATCAGTTTTAATGACATTTAAGCTCTACTAGTATTATTAGGTACTTTACGATTACAAGAGTTGTTCGTATTTGAGAATACACAAACGATGCTTGCTTAAGTGAAGAGCAAATCGAACGCACAGCGTTGAATAGAGCTTTGTGATTGGTTCTTGTGTCACCCTGTGCGTCCACGCGCACTGTGAGTCCTCATAGTAATGTTTCATAAGGGCAATGTCTATTGCCCTTATGAAAATTTAAATTAAAATTTTTATTAGATTAAAGATGTCTATCTTTAATCTATTTATTTATTATTATGTAGCTTTCGAATGGTGAAAGAATTTTTAAAATCGGTCCAGTAGTATTTGAGCCTATCCATTACAACTAAACAAACAAACAAACAAACAAAGTTTTCCTCTTTATAATATTAGTGTAGATAACGTCAAAAAACTGTTTTCACAAAAGTAAAGCTAATTTCACTTCAAGAAAATACTTCTGCATTCCGCCGTTACGAGTGTGCGATAACTCGTAATGGGGGTCTATTAACGGAGCGTTCGATACTATCTCGATCGATTGGCGGAATGAATTACCTCGATGAACACGTTCTTTGTGCGGATGCAGCATTAGTCTCAGTCGTGGATGGATAGGATTGTTGTGCTTGCGTGTTACCCCCTCGTTGGTCTTGGGGATATTACCCTAATGAGATCGATAAGGCTGAAGGAAGACCAGCGGTAAGTAACCCGCTACGGCGGGCCGGGGGTCCTGTTGTACCAGGGCCGCGAGGAGAAAACCTCTATAAAAAACAACTGATGGAGAGGATTGGGGGTTCCCTCGAAGCCAGAGAGGCTCGCTCGTGAGCGAGCCTCTAGCCTGAGGCGGAGCTGCGAACGAATGTCCAACCAGGACAATAACTCGCGGCTCCGTTTCTTTGGGCTCTGGTGGAAACCGTCGGGTTTTAGTGGGTAGGCCCCGCCTTTACTGGGTAGGCGGGTAGAGTCCCACAAAACCCACTGGCCGTCCCCATAGACCAGTGGGTATGCGCAATGCATTTCCCGACGAAAAAAAAAGGCCAGCGGTAAAAAGATCGTGGTGGATATTAAACTTTCAAGAAAACAGGTGTCCTAATCAAGCGAGTAACCTACAACGAGGAAACCCTTGGCCTGTATCTCACCTGATGGTAAGTGACGATCAGGCCGAAGGCGGAAACGAGTTTCACCCTGAATCGTCAAGCACAGAGGAAATGATTACCATACCTCTAACTGCCGGAGCATAGCAATTTAGCAATACTGTTAACAATATTGTTATGGAGATAAACTAACAACATTGTTAACAGCATTGTTACGTTTCGGCAGAGCGATAGACTTAGGTAGGTTTAATTAAAAGTAATTAAAAAAGATTACGAGGATCACATACCNCTAAAACCTTCTTGTTGGTTCAACCTGCCATTATTATTTCTTATAAAATAAAAAAAACTATTGTCAATTGATCAATGTCATCATTGCATTGCACTGATGGGATAGAAAAATAAATAAGCAAAACTTATTCGTTAGCAAACGTCATATTTATTTAAATGTTAGCAGCACTGTTTCTTGCACTGTTATGTTGGCAGGTTTGACTCTTACAGTAACTAGTGCAAGCGAAAACCGACACTAAGGTGACGAACCTTTTCATTCCGCGACTGTACTTACATTATCCTAAGTGTGTTGTCAGAACAACTCCTGAATATCGTGCAAGACGGTGTTTGCGGAGACTCTCCGAACTAGACGATAAACATTTGATCAGCATTATCTTTGAATACAGGCTGTAAGTGTTTGCTAAGACGAGGCGATTCGGGCGTTTAGTACAGCTTGATGCTGTATTTGAGGGTACGTGTGTGCTTGTGGCTGTATGAATGGATTATAAACTACTACGTCGTCAAGGTTACTCACGCCCGTATTCACAAACGATGCTTGCTTAAGTGAAGCAGCAAATCGAACGCACGTTGAACAGAGCTTTGTGATTGGCTCGTGTGTCATCCTGTGCGTCCTCGCGCACTGTGAGACCTCATAGTAATGTTTGTGAATACGGGCGTTAGTCTCCACTGCGGGATACGACGCTCTCTTATTTTTAAAAGAAAAAAATAAGTATTAGGCCTGCAATTGGCTTAATTGTTAAGTGACTTGAGTAAATTAAAAATAATTCTTGGATATTTTTTCTCAACGCTATTTATTTCAAAACAAAGTAAAGCTTGTAACTGATATTAAACAGATAAACAATATATTATATTTATGCAAAAAAAAAATCCGTAAATTGCGGGGATAAATATCTACAGCAAAAATATTTGAAAGTCGTCTTTAGGATATCTATACTTATCTAAGATATGGACACCCATTATTTTACGTCTACCCACGCACTAAACAGTTCAGCACAGTAAGACGTTACTGCGCATAAAAATAAGCCTATTAAAGAGACGACATAGTATTATATGCCTTGTGAATAACTATTTATATCATTACTGGCTTAACCCTTTGACTTTCTCCCGCGTCGCGTCTGCTTACAAAACTATAAATATGAAGTAAACATCTTTGAAATATGTAAATAAGGTCAAATGAAATGTGACAGAGGCATTACACGATATAAATTCAGATTTAACAGTGCCCCAAGCATAAAAACTGTAGATTTTATTAATTTTCGTAAATAATATAAAAAAATAAAATTAAAAAAAGCTTTAGTTAAATGCTTATATTGTTTTAAACTGTCATGGTCACTATCATAATAATCGTAGTAATCTCGTCAGTAATAATAAATGCTAATATGTCTTTTATAGTTTATTTAAGATAATTAATCACAAAAGTTTTTCTCTTGTGACTATAAGCTATCAGTTTTAATGACATTTAAGCTCTACTAGTATTATTAGGTACTTTACGATTACAAGAGTTGTTCGTATTTGAGAATACACAAACGATGCTTGCTTAAGTGAAGAGCAAATCGAACGCACAGCGTTGAATAGAGCTTTGTGATTGGTTCTTGTGTCACCCTGTGCGTCCACGAGCACTATGAGACCTCATAGTAATGTTTGTGAATACGGGCAATAGACATCTTTAAACTATTTATTATAACGTCAAGAAACTGTTTTCACAAAAGTAAAGCTAATTTTATTTCAAGAAAATACTTCTGCATTCCGCCGTTACGAGTGTGCGATAACTCGTAATGGGGGTCTATTAACGGAGCGTTCGATACTATCTCGATCGACTGGCGGAATGAATTACCTCGATGAACACGTTCTTTGTGCGGATGCAGCATTAGTCTCAGTCGTGGATGGATAGGATTGTTGTGCTTGCGTGTTACCCCCCCGTTGGTCTTGGGGATATCAGCCTAATTAGATCGATAAGGCTGAAGGAAGACCAGCGGTAAGTAACCCGCTACGGCGGGCCGGGGGTCCTGTTGTACCAGGGCCGCGAGGAGAAAACTTCGAGAAAAAAAAGATTGGGGATTCCCTCGAAGCCAGAGAGGCTCGCTCGTGAACGAGCCTCTAGCCTGAGGCGGAGCTGCGGACGAATGTCCAACCAGGACAATAACTCGCGGCTCCGTTTCTTTGGGCTCTGGTGGAAACCGTCGGGTTTTAGTGGGTAGGCCCCGCCTTTAGTGGGTAGGCGGGGAGAGTCCCACATAACCCACTGGCCGTCCCCATAGACCAGTGGGTATGCGCAATGCATTTCCCGACGAAAAAAAAAGGCCAGCGGTAAAAAGATCGTGGTGGATATTAAACTTTCAAGAAAACAGGTGTCCTAATCAAGCGAGGAACCTACAACGAGGAAGCTCTTGGCCTACATCTCACCTGATAGAAAGTGATGAGTCCGAAAGTGGAAGCGAGCTTTACCCGGAATCCTCAACCATAGAGGAACTCTGTCATACCTCTAACTACCGAAACATAGCAATGCTGTTAACAATGTTGTTATGGCGATAGACTAACAACATAGTTAACCGCATTGTTGCGTTTCGGCTGAGTGATAGACTTAGGTAGGTTTAATTAAAAGTAAGTAAAAAATATTGAGCCGTGTGGTGACGGCAGAGTAGAATACATTTGTCACCAACCCCTACTCTTCCCGCGGGTGTCGTAAGATGCGACTTAGGGACTACACATCAAACAGAGAATGGGCAGCAGCGCTCTCTGAAAAACATCAATCTTTTAAACTGCGATCTCCAACCCGCCTGCCAAGCGTGGAGATTATGGCAAAACCCTCCACTATAGTGGAGGAGGCTCATAGTCCAGCTGTGGACTGTAAAGGGCTGTTGATGATGATGATGAAGTAAAAAATATTACGAGGATCACATACCTAATTATATTCGAGAAATCACAAATTTCAATCGTTCAAATTGTAAAATAAACTAATTGGTAGGGTATCGTTGTAAATAATAAGCCTTTTACATCTCAAACCTACTAATAACCTACCTACTTAACAACCTTAAAACCATAGCCACAAAAAGAGCATTTCCACTTGCGTTATTTCTAGGAAAAAAAATTAAAAAACTAACGAAAGGATCCCGAGCGCGGGAAATTGCAAAAAACATAATGCTGTTAGTTCAGCCATTGAAATTGAGCTGCGGGTAAATGAAAATTATTCGCCGGCATTCAATGTTGAAGCGTCGGCGAGCGGTTTAAATGCATAAGGTCCGATGTGAACTTTTTTGACGATGAATATTTAATTAGTTTAGTAAGTAATTATTATGAAGACCATAATAAAAAGGACGTAGTGTTGCTTTTGAGTAAGAATAGGATTAAATTAAAAAAATCATTACGAGTTAACCGGTGTAACTTTTACGTTTCAAAAACGACATTAAAACATTTCATTTGAGTTCCGATTTACAATATTTTATTCCATCGACAATACTCGTAATACCAGAATTTACAAAAGTGATGGTATTCAATGTAATTACATGCGGTTACTTAGGTTATTAATAATTAAGGGGTACCTAAGATTCGTTCCTGTATCCTTCGTTATAGGCTCTAGGCACAAAACTTCAAAATAAAACTTATTGTGAAAAGATAACTGACTAAGCAAAATAAAAAAAAATACTTTTAATTTAGAATAATAACTGTTTATCTGACTTCAAAATAACGTTTAATAACAAATTAAAACAATTTTCCTTTCCGTCCTTTTCTCTGGAGACCGCATCGAGTCCAGCCTGGAGATACCCTCAGCCCAAATTAACCTGAAGGAGTCTACGAGCCCCCATTTACGGTTAAAACCTCGGATTTAAGGGGTCTCCGTTCTGAGATAATTAGTACTACTATAAGTTAACCTTTCTTTAGAGGAGAGCTTTATGGGATTGATGAGCGTTCTGAAAGTCATATGCGGGAAAATAGGAAAATGCTATCTTTCCCGAAGACTATAATCCGGGCTTTTTCAAGGCGAGAGTGAATAGGCAGTTACAGGGCAGATATGTACCATACTAGACTGCATTCCACTTAATAACAGGTGCGATTTTGGTCAAATACCTGCCTTGTTATGCATAAAAAAAATAAAAATAGAGTTATTTACAATTTCAAAGCTTAAATATTTTGTGTACGTTTTTGTGATTCTGTTAACCCGCAACTGGGAACTTTTTATTTGAAACTCAAATTGTATATGTCACCGTAAAATTGTGAATTCCGTCAGATTATAATCTGACGTAGTTATTATTACAATCTAACCTAACTTAACCCACGCCACTGTTAGTTTACAATCTAACGCGTTATATTATAAACTGACAGAGTTCACAATTTTACGGTGACAAATATAAAACATAAAATAATACTAGATAACAATAACATTTTCACGTTAGCAAAGGCGGTAATGAAATTGCTAGAAATCTAAGATCTTTACGAGGCCAAAAGCTAGAATATTCGAAGAAAGATATTTAAAACAATGAACTCTTTTATGCCTTTTTAAAAGAAAAAATATTACAATGAACCCGTCGTCACCTAGAGTTAGGAACCAGTTTCTTATTTTAAAAACCGGCCAAGTGCGAATCGGACTCGCGCACCGAGGGTTCCGTACAAACCTGTAGGTATATAACTTTGATTTTGTTACACCTTAAAGGTACTATAGACCTGAATATTTGATATGAATTTCAATTTAATAGCTTTACGCAACAATTTTTGTTGGTAAAGCTATTAAATGGTCGTTTGGTTTACCTTCAAGTTAGGTGTTCTGTATTCCCTTTAGAAAGATATGATAAATCAAAAATTTCGTTGTTTCTGCAAAGATCAGGGATTTGGAGATACGTCAGTATTTGTTGTTTAAGGATTAATCAGTCAAAAGGTTTGTTTGATCGTGCCCTACTATGTTTGCAGAATAACAATTTACCGAAATACGAAATATGTTTACAGGACCTGCCTTCGCTCGCCCTATTTTGGGAAAACGAATAAATTAACGAATCTAAATTAACTGTGTAGAAATTAAAAGTAAAAAGACTAACAGTGTTTATATAAATATTTTTGAATAGTATTTAAACTGATCTTCATGTGGACTGAGTTTTTATTTATTTTTAGTGACCGAGTTTCTTGCGTTGCTTCTTCTCAGCTATGGCACATTTATTGTCTTGAAGCAGTGGTAGGGTTAATAATGAGACTTGTAAAAGTGCTTTTTATAAGCCTACTTGCAAAAATAAAAAGAGTTTTTTAAGTTACAAAGTTTTACGGTGCACCCAATAACACCAATTTAGGTTCTTATGAGTAAAAATCCAGAAGAGTTATTGGAATTCGGTAGGTTAAACAAGCATTTTTTAATTTAGGTAAATGCTTGTTTACCCTAAACAAAATGCGTCTTCAATAACGCGCCGTCCGAATAAAGGGCGGTTATCTCGGCGCCCATAAGTGTAAAATAAGCAATAAATACTGGATATTGCTGGATAATCTTATTGGTATTACTGTAGCGCGTTATTTACACCACCGATAGGCATCCGCACGGGCTCGATAACGACGCGAGCCCAATTTAACACGATTGCTGCGGCTTGTTCCGCTACGTGCCGGTGATTTTAGCTATGAATAGGAATTTTTGGAACTTAAATATAGAAAAGAAAATTTAGGTATTTTTATATATCTCAATGAGTAGAGGGAACGGAGATGCGTTTAGGTTCCTCTGCTGACGTTGTGACGACATGACAGCGATTTGAAGTACAAAGAAGAGCGTAATCAAAACATGTTTCGACTTAGCTAAATAAGTAAAGCAGTGCTTACTTATGCTGTTCGTTCGTTCGTTCGTTTCAGCTGAAAGACATCCACTGCTGGACAAAGGCCTCCCTCAAGGATTTCCACAAACACCGGTCTTGCACCGCTCGCATTCAGGCACCTCCCGCGACCTTCACCAGATCGTCGGTCCACCTAGTGGGGGGCCTGCTCACGCCACACTAGTTATGCTGAATCGAATAAAATGTTATTTACTTACTTATAACATTTTTTTCTATTTTATTTATGCCAATTGGCATTTTGCCCTAAAATAAATGAAGTTTTTTTTTCGACTTCGAGTAGGTAAGCATTGCGAAGCCAAAGTGGAAAATTTCGCGCGCAGGGCAGGTCGGTGTAGATAAGGCCCTCTACATAACTCATCGACGCCATATTTTGTTACGCCTTCAGATTGTTAAAATTTATGTAACACCTTCAAAAACTATGGAGTGATAGTTTTTTGCAGTCAAAACTAAGTCAATGTAGGTAGGTACTTCAATATAGGTAGGTACGAGTACTATAGTATTTTTTTTTTACTTTTCCCAAAAATACAATATAAAAAAACATAATTATGACGCCAGTTAGGTAATAAAAAGTTTATTCAGTACATAGGCCCTTTCCAGTTCACTTATACACGTCCCAAATATAGCTTGCCCTACCATTACCTCTGAACAACACATGGGCTAGTGATGAGAAGAAGTGGTGGAATATGAAATTGTGAAAGAAATAAATAATGAAAAAAAAAGATTTCTTACCGAGTTCTTGCGTGGATTTAATTAAAATGTTGAAGTTGTCATATTTAATCTAAAATCATATTTTTATCAAACATGTTATAACATTAGTCCCTGAAAACTAGTTACGTCCTCTATTTATGGCAAACAAAGCCTGAATTTGACGGGGTATGAAAAAAATAAGATATACCGACAAAGGGAGGCAGCGGTTAACCGGCAAAAGCACAAAAGCTCTGTATGATTGGACTACAAAGGTGGGCCAAAGGGCCGCGTTTGATGCTAATCAGAAGCTTTGGCGTGAGATTCAAGCTTTGAGCTTTCGCCAGGGATGGTAAAGCCATTGATATTATTATTTAAAGGTATGCGTGGAGCGCTAGGATATTCAGAACTTTTTGAATACATGACTTTGAATATCTGATTCTACATATATCACGACTAGCTTTGTAACAACTTCGTGCGTGAGGAAATCGTTTTCCATCGTTTTTCTTACTTAAACTATATTTAAAACTTGAACCCCTCTTTTGAAGGTTTTTAAAATCCTCCTGTGACTGTTTGTCTTCAAAATTCAAAATCCTTACTTAGCGGATGCCTACGTCATAACATCTACCTGCATGCCAAATTTCAGCCTGGTCCGTCCAGTGGTTTGGGCTGTGCGTTGATAGATCACTATGTCAGTCAGTCAGTCCTTTGAGTTTAACAAAGTCGCGTACTTCTGTACCTTGAAGCCCATTTCAGATTGAAGGGCTTGGTCAGTCGGAGCGTATTGTCCTCAAATTTAATGGAAGGTGTGTGACGTCACAGCATTGTTGGTCGCCGCGGACCCTGTAATCTGCTTTGAGCTACATTTCACATGTTGTTCTCAGAAATTGGGTGTAATGTATAAAACATTCATGCTTTTAATATTCTTTTATTGTTTTTGTTTCATATAAAGCTTGTGAGTTTTACTTTTTATTGAAAACGATGTTCCAAGAATTTATTATTTTATATTTAAAACCACAAGAATTATGAAACAGTAAATAACTATGTGAAAATAAAATATTATTTTTTTATGAATTACTTTCAAGGACACATGCAATTCCTCTTTGACTTTTAATTTACTGTTAACCCTTTCGCATCTTTCCAAGTACGAGTAAATGTAATAAGGCTTTTGTAAGTTACGTTGAAGGATTACTTCCACGGATATCGTAATTTACGCTACAAAATTGTACCTACCAAATTGTTGTTTGGCTTTAAGTACATACTGTCTGATACAATATTTTTTTGTTGTGAGCTATTTAGTTTTAGCTTTAGTTTTAGTAGTAGCTCTTATTAAGGAGCCTATAGTGTTTAGCTTGTCGTGTTATTGTCTGTACCTACAGTTAGTACATGTACATGTACAATTAAATCGTGCTATAATTTAAGTTTTGTTGCAAAATAGCTTTGGTATAACTGAAAAAAATGACATAGGTACTATTATTCGTAATGTACTGTTGTCGTCTATACTCGTATATATAGGTTTCAATGTTCATCAAATTAAATCAACTAACTTATTTTATTCAATTAAATTATCTGTAACTTGAATGTAAATAACTTGAATCAAAGTTTAAAAATAGTTTCTAGGAAATCCCTGTACATAAAGTCAGAAGATACTGAAAATTGTATATAGACACTACACACAATTTTACACTAGGTATTCAGTTTTTTTATTTATTTAGATGTGCATTCGCTTCGCCTCATACAAATGCTAGTTCGAAAATTAGCTACTGAATCGCCAAAACAGAGCTCTCTTTGTTGCAGGAACCAAAAACTACTCGACAACGCCCGGGCGAGTGTTCGTTGTTTAACTAGTTGCATAAAGCACGGGGATTAAGTAGACCCGCAAGGCACTACTAGGCTTGCTTTATGTCCTTACAAAACAGCCTATTACTTCTAACGGGACTATTCCTATCGTTCCAACCGCTGCAACTCCTGTATAGGCAGGATCTACCTACAGCTTAACCGTCAATAAAAATCCAATCAATGAAGGTCAAGTTTGTCCCGGAGGAAAGTTCACTGTCATTGGACCCGCAACGAAATTAATCAGAAGAACATAGGAGGAGTTCGACAAAGTCTTTACAGCCTATACTTACGTAATAATAATAAGTATTACATTTTGACACTTAAAGATGACGAGACATTTTAAGGCGAGCAACATCCGCCAACAACAACCCACACTTCTGACGACCACGACTACTCTGTCAAGAATGCAACAACTAAGAAGAAGAGCCTTTTTGGTAATGCTAGAAAACAGTCGTAGACTAAATTGAAAAGATACGACCTTGTACCAAATCTTTAGGATAGCAACGTGTTTACTCCGTGGATTGAGCTCACTAGGGCAGTAATGGATTGTTATAAAATTCAATATCGAAGCTTATATTTGTGAATTACGCTCCCCGGAGAGTGTTTATTTTTAGATTTGAGCTGGTTCTACCTGCGCTCCGTTTACATAAACTTAATTAAACCTACTCTTAAACAGCTTTGTTTTTGTTTGAAACAGCTGTGAACGTGTTAACGGTCCTCTAAGAAAAGATAAGACAGTTTTTCAATTTATGTCACAGGGTGACCAGTGTGCCTACCATGAGCTAACGTTAGGGGTGCTCGCTAGCGACTGCATAAAAAATTACATTAAATGTATGACAAATTGTACAGCGCCTATAAGCGGCTACTTTCAAGAACTAAAATTTTAAAGGTCAGGCCGTGACTGGCCGTGAGTACATATTGTAACTCATTAATCCTTCAAGGCCCGCGAATCTAGACACAATAGATTATAATCAATTGTTATGGCATTAATGAATGCCGTCTGGGACTTTAAAGGTTAATAAACGTCGTGTTAAGACCCGTGTCTTACTATTTTAACTAAAATTTTCATAGATTTTTAGACGCACTCGCTAGAAAGCACACCTAACGTAAACTCATGGTAAGCACACTGTTTAAATTTTGGTAGAACGGAAAAAGCTTCAATCACTAAAATTACTACTACTCCCACTTATACTGTGCTGGTGTCGGTCCGATTGTTCCACTTCTGCCCCTTTGCAATGTCCGCGGAGCCCGCGACCCCCATCGGACGCTGCAAAAGATACAAACTCCTGTTTGTCCTCGTCTGTCGACCGTGTGGGCCATAGATTGCTTTATTTTGGAATGGAAAAAAATATTCCTGCCACTTTTGTATCAATTCCACGCATGTTGATATTTACAGCTGGAGTATGGTGGAGTTCACAAAAGTTCTTTTGCAAATATTGAAACAAATATTCAATTTAAAAACCTTACCTTTAAATAAATGTTATAAATTGAGTATTTTATTATTTAGTTAAATATTTTCATTTAAGAGTACTTTACATTGGATTTTAAATCTGACATAAATCTTATCTCACTAAGTAACCCATACTAAAGTTGTTTTATTTACAGATTTAAGAACTTGCATGCACGTAACTAATCATTTATGACGATTTCAAAAGAAATATCGTGGGGACTAGAACTAGCAACTAATCAGAGAAACTCTGTACCTATTCGATAAGTATTGGTTGAGTGTATTATGTTACGGTGAAAGTGATAAATGTGAAAATTATGAATAATCGCCGGTTATTATGAATAATTATTTGGTATCCGCTTATGAATATTACCGCATGATTTGGTAAATGTTATTAATATGAGGTCATTTATGTGTGTATAAAACTAAATAGGCGGCTTAGGGGTGGCCCAAGGGCCACCCCCGCCGCACCTTAACCTATTTTTCACTTTAAATCAAAACATTATGTTATGGGCATCATGGAAAAGTAATAATATATTATGCAAGAAACATTCCAAACTCATTATGACAAATTATATTAATATAATGATATCAAAACGTTCAAAAATTTTGGCTGTACAAGAGCAGTACACAAGATATTGTTCTCTTTTATGATATTTGTTAGTACTAAGGTTGAATGATTAAATAATCACTGTTAAATGTTATTAATTTATCACTTTTACCGCGACTGTCGGTAATTATTCATAATAACCGGTTATTATTCATAATTTTCAATTTATCACATTAACCGTAACATATACAGTAACACACACTACACAACAATTTTTGTGTTAGTACTCAGTTTTAATCTAAATAGTAGCGCTAAACCAACTCTCACGGCTGACCTAGTCGCCTGTTGAGTTAGGCCTCAGCCTCGAGTTTAGCGGGCAGCGGGGCGGGAGCGGCGGCGGCGCGGGAGCGGCAGGATCTTATGCGTGAAATCAAATAGACCGGTTCTCGAAAACAGCGGGGCGGGAGCGGGCAACGAGCGGGCAGCGGCGCTTGAGCGGGCAACGAGCGGGCAGCGCACTCCTTCTTTTGCCCACAATAAATCGAGCGTTAGGAATAAATTTGAATCGAATTAAAATTGTCGCCGTTGTTCAGACATTTCGTTTGCGAATAAAAACAAATATCTCGACAACACAACCCCAAACACAACATTTCGCCGCTAAAGCGCCGCGCGAGCTGCCCGCTTGTTTCGAGAACGGGTCTGCGTTGCCCGCCCCGCTCCCGCGCCGCCGCCGCTCCCGCCCCGCTGCCCGCTAAACTCGAGGCTGAGGCCTAAGAGTCGCGCAATTTGAGGCAACTCACTTATTAAGCCGCGTCATGAATGCGAGAGCGGCGACTAATTGAGACGTTACATTAACTGTGACCTCCACTCTTTTATAATTACTCCAACGTAGTTTCCTTTTTCACTGTTTCTCTTTACGAGAGCCACTGCAAAATAGGTGTGTTTATATTCTTGTGAATAAAGACTGTACTGCACTGCTCAAAGCAAAAATGATGAGGTTTTTTGAGCGACTGAAAGCTACACTAAAGGTTAGATTGCCAACAATTTTTTAAACTTTATCTATAATACAAAAATGAATCGCAAAATGTGTTTGTAAACGCATAACTCAACAACGCCTGGATCAATTTTATCAATTCTTTTCAATATTTATTAAAGTCCAAGGATGGTTTTTACGGCGAGAAAAGTTCGAATAATTTCCGGTAAAATTCTAAAAAAAACTCGAAACTTCACCCCTATAAGGGGGTAAAACGGAGTCCACGCGTACGAAGTCGTGGGCGGGCGCTAGTGATAAATAAAATAAATTCAAAGTTAATAAACAAAATGCAATAACAAGATTTCTCAAATCCCAATTAACTTTGTAAGCAAAATGCACTGGTCAAAATACTGAAGCTGAAACGTTATGAAAAATAAACTCCGACTGAAACCTGTACAAGTTCCGTTAAAAATAAAGTAGTTCCGTAACTCCTTGTTAGTTTTTGTTTGCGTCGGTGCATCCATCAATCCGTGTTTTAAAAATACGAAACTTTACAAACATCGCTCGTCTGCTGATATTTTGTTGCTTACTTATTAGAGGATTTGTTAGTTCGGAAAGTAAGTTTTAAAACGAGCTCTCTTTTCTGGATAGTATAAAGCCGTTGCTGATTGCAATGATGCACAAAAACAAAAAGTTGTGTAATGAACATTTAAAGTTTCTAAACTTTAAAACATTCTTATGTGTCACTTAAAATTATAAACTACTAATAGGAATACATATTATTATGACTATAACTTGTTTTTACGCTTTTTGTATAATTTCAAATAAAAATACGCGGGAAATCGAATATATTGCCCTCAAAAATATACTTTTGGATTTTAGGGACATTCCTTGTTTTGCCCCTGTACCCTTCATTTTAGTCTACGACCTGATAACGGTAGCAGGAAGGCGCTGGATGCAGGCCGCTACCAACCGTGCGATGTGAAAGACATTGGGGGAGGCCTATGTTCAGCAGTGGACGTACTGTAGCTGAATTAATGATGATGATTTTAGCCTATAGCAGTTCACTGTTGGATGTAGCACGTGTTCTCCCAAGAAATCCTAAAGATCTACGATCTTCCGCATTTTCCCCGACTGCGCCAGACGGAGAGTTATGTTTTTTTAGCCAGTCTACACTGCTATGTTATTGAGGTTATCGGTTCATGAAAGGGTACTTACACTTCATTAGTTCCTCAATTCGATATCGAGGTTAACTAGCGAGTAACTATACTGGTCATCACAAAAATCGGCCCACCCACGTTTTACAGGAAAACTCGTTTCTATTGACACAATCATGGTGCCCCAACAATATTGGTGTTATTTGAAAGCCCAATAAATATCCTTAAAGAAAAACACATTTTATTTCTTAATAAACGATTAACATAAACGCGATATAAAATAAATGTGACTTGAAAAAAGACCTCACTTTGGGCTCACCTCTGGGATCAATTAGACCAATTTTTATGGTTATAAAACCAAATAATGATCTCACGTGTCCTCTTTAACAGATGGATAGCGATTAATCCCAACTTAACAGTTTTAAAGCCATAAAAGTTGGCTCAAGCGTAACTACCTATTTTTTGAAGAAGTGACTCTGGATTCTTCTACAGACACATTTTTGGGGTAAAAACCTTTCCTTTAATGAAATTAAGTTTAGAACTAGGCTTTTAAATGGTGCCAATATTGGTGGGAAGTGGTGATGCATACGTTTGAAAGTGCTTGTCGCGGGAGGGTCGATTTCTGTGATGACCAGTGTATATGCCTTAGGTCTTTTGTCTTGAGCCTGACTAGTATATTAAATTGCCAAATTTTGTCAACTGAAGGACCAAGGCAATTACCCGTACTACAAATTAATCCAGCTCTTGTCCTCGTTTTAATGACACAGGTTGGGTTACCGAGTCAATTATCCTGGGCTCCTAAGTTTGACATAGTTAAAACTATAAGGCTGGGTTGCACCATCTTTCTTTAACATTCGTTCGTTCGTTTCAGCCGAAAGACGTCCACTGCTAAACAAAGGGGAGGCCAAGGATTTCCACAAAGACCGTTCCTTCGCCACTCGCATCCAGGCACCTCCCGCGACCTTTACCAGATCGTCGATCCACTTAGTGGGAGGCCTACCCACGCTACGTCTTCCGGCTCGTGGTCACCACTCAAAAACTTTCCTGCCCCAGCGGACATCAGCTCTACAAGCTATGTGCCCCGCCCACTGCCACTTTATTTTAGCGATTCTCCGTGCTATGTCAGTCACCTGGTTCTCCAACGGATCTCCTCATTTCTGATTCGATCACGCAGATCACTCCGAGCATAGCACGCTCTATCGCCCTTTGGGTGACCTTGAGCCTTCTTACGAGGCATTATTTAACACTACCTTACATCAAAAATCTGTTAAACTCCATACAAAAAGCACCGGTTATTATTATAGTTACCGTCAACTTTAGGTGGTGCAACTCAGCCTAAGTGGTGTAGGTACATTTATAATCAAACTAATAGATGATAACCACAGCTAATGCTGAAGTTGCTCGCAAAGTTCTTAAGATGTGGTCCACAACTTTCTAACAACTGTTGGTTGCTAGTTCAGAAATCTAGGACGGAGTGTCTCGTAGATTAATTTACAGCAAGGATCTGTTACTGACACAATTAGTTTAGGATTTCACAGATTTCCTTAACTTTCAGCAGAGAAGGGTAATTTGTACAGAATGAAATGTTGAGGATTTCTATTTTATAATAGAGCTTTAGAATTCGCAATTTGCCAGATTATCAGACTGTAAAAGTTTATTTATTTATTTAGAACTTACATGCACATAAAACACGGTAGACAGAAGGCGAAACTAATGCCATTCGACATTCCCCTCCAGTCGACCTTAGGGGTAAACTGAGAATAACTAAGGCGGTACAAAATTACGCTTAAAACAAATTAATTCTTTCCATTATTTCCTACATATTTTTTACCTTAATTTCAAGCTGTTATCTCTGCCATTACTTATTTAGGCTGGCGTGGCATCCGTCCCACTTAAAAAGAGCCTCGGAATAACAGACCTGTGCTATAAATATACATAAAAGAAACTTAATGGAACTCCTTTGAAGTTGTTTCATTAGGTCTCTCGCGTGAAAGTCTTCTTTTCGGATTAATATCAAAGTTGGATAATAAAATGTA
Source organism: Ostrinia furnacalis (assembly GCF_004193835.3). NCBI lineage: Eukaryota > Metazoa > Arthropoda > Insecta > Lepidoptera > Crambidae > Ostrinia > Ostrinia furnacalis. Next base: position 247,592 of record NW_021133692.1, on the reverse strand, counting down.
AACGTATGACGTAAAGGAATCATGTATTTTCCGTGACGCGTTGCCTATATTGTTAAGCCGTTAAGCTAAATATTTTTCATTTACATAGAGACACGAACTGAATCTGTGGGGTTATGCCAAGTTATTAGGCAAGATGTTCTGATTTAAAATGAATCTAAATCACAATAAAAATTGCATGGAAATAATANGCTTGCTCTTTTTTATGCATGACAAGGCAGGTGTTTGACCGCAATCGTACCTGGTACTAAGTGAGATGCAGTCTAGGATGGTACATATCTGCCCTGTAAGTGCCTATTCACTCTCGCCTTGGAAAAGCCCGGATTGTAGTGTTCAGGAAAGACAGCAGCAGGCAGCGAATCCCAGTCCCTAGCTGTTCGCATTATAAAAGAGTACTCGCATATCGATAAACAACTAAATGTATTTTAGTTAAATGTCACAAACTAATAGATTATTACCAGTGATATTTCAACTCAGGACAGTCTAGTAGAACACTAAGAAACCTACTATCAAATAAGTACAGTACTTCAAACATTGATTTAATTGAGTACATCTGTATGCATTTCCAATGAAAGAACTAAACAATTAAGCCTTAAATTTTCCTGTAAACTGCATTTCAAATAATATCTTCAAGGTAATTGAGGTGCTCGCCTGAAATAAGTGGTTCTTAGAGCATTCGATTGGCGAATCTGTAATTGCTTCTCGCATGCAAAAAGGGTAATTACATTTAATTGCCCCGCTGCAGTCTTTTGTTCTACAGACGATGCTGTCTTTAGAATAAGCATCGAAGCAAGTAACTGTACACTGTACAGTGCACATAAAACTGGACATTGTTTAAAAACAATTAATAAAGATATTAAGATTAATCTACATTATTATAAAGAATAAAGATTTATACAAACTTCTGGGCCGATTTGAAAAATTCTTTCACTAAATATTTTGTTCACAAAGACCGGTCCTGCGCCGCTTGCATCTAGGTACTTCCCGCGACCTTTGTGGAAATCGTTGGGGGAGGCCTTTGTCCAGCAGTGGACGTCTTTCGGCTGAAACGAACTTACGAAATATTTTGTTCAATTTCGACCAGTATTTTGGCACTTGTTCAGCTAGGTACTTTTAATTAAAAAAGAACTACACACATCGTGACTAAATTCATAGGCTTTTAAAGACAACTATGCTGAAAAAATCTTGTAGTTCTTTGTTTTATAACCAAAAGCTAGATTAAAACTGTTAAGTACTTGAATAATGCTTATGTACCAGGAAAAATCTAAACATCTCTAATCACGCTACGTACAGGTAACTTATTTTTCAATACGTAAAAAAAATATTTTTTTCTCAATAAATGTAAGCAATTTTAATACATAATTCTCNTGCTTGCTCTTTTTTTATGCATGACAAGGAAGGTATTTGACCGCAATCGCACCTGGTGCTAAGTGAGATGCAGTCTGGGATGGTACATATCTGCCCTGTAAGTGCCTATTCACTCTCGCCTTGGAAAAGCCCGGATTGTAGTGTTCAGGAAAGACAGCAGCAGGCAGCGAATTCCAGTCCCTAGCTGTTCGCATTATAAAAGAGTGCTCGCATATCGATAATCAACTAAATGAATTTTAGTTAAATGTCACAAACTAATAGATTATTACCAGTGAGTCTAGTAGAACACAAAGAAACCTACTATCAAACAAGTACAGTAGGTACTTCAAACATTGATTTAATTAAGTACATCTTTATGCATTTCCAATGAAAGAACTTAACAATAAACCTTTAAATTTTCTCGAAAACTGCATTTCAATAATATCTTCACGGTAATTGAGGTGCTCGCCTGAAATAAGTGGTTCTTAGAGCATTCGATTGGCGAATCTGTAATTGCTTCTCGCATGCAAAAAGGGTTATTACATTTAATTGCCCCGCTGCAGTCTTTTGTTCTACAGACGATGCTGTCTTTAGAATAAGCATCGGAGCAAGTAACTGTACACTGTACACTACTGTACAGTGCACATAAAACTGGACATTGTTTAAAAACAATTAATAAAGATATTAAGATTAATCTACAATATTATAAAGAATAAAGATTTATACAAACTTCTGGGCCGATTTGAAAAATTCTTTTACCAAATATTTTATTCAATTTTGACCAGTATTTTGACACTTATGATCAGCTAGGTACCTACTTTTGATTAAAAAAGAACGCACACATCGTGACTAAGTTCATAGACTTTTAAAGACAGCTATGCTTAAGAAATCTTGGGGTTCTTTGTTTTTTAACTAATAGCCTGATTAAAACTGTTAAGTATTTGGATAATGCTTATGTACTAGGAAAAATCTAAACACGCTACGTACAGGTAACTTATTTTTCAATACACAAAAAATACTTTATTCTCAATAAATGTAGGTAAGCAATTTTAATACATATTCTGTAACACATTACATAAACCATCCACGAGCGGCGCCTTTGTCTAAGGAGGTCGCGTACTTTATGAATAAGGCATGGCGCTGAGTTTTAATAGATTTACAAAAGATAAAATTTATGTTGGAAATATTGCCAAATAACGATTTTATCTTTATTGAGTTATTTGTACGACGACCTCGGAAAATATTTGGAGTTCACTCTTAGCAATTACTTTTCATGTTTGGCAATAGACATTTTTGTCAATAAAACTCATTTATTTCTGCAAATAGGCTTTTGAAAACACTTTTACTAATTTAATACACGAGTGACTTGACCTTTGTATAAAGAACACTGTATCATACAATTTTCGTAGGTAATCTTAATAATATGGTACCATTGGCCATGGAAGTCAATAATATTTAATAGTGGAAACCACAAAACTTTTAATAAGAGTTATGTAACAAATTTTCATCTTGATTACAAAACCTGTACTTATTGCAGATTTACGTAATTTTATTCACATTAAGCTTAAAAGCAACACTAAAAGCTTGACTTAATAAGCCTGACGTACACAATTTCCACATTTAATCTCCATCATACAGAGTAAAGTACACATGGATTTAACTATTTTAACTTAAACCAATTCCCCGATTCAGCGCGGGGAACTAACTTGAAAAGTTCCAAGTAAAATACGAGGTAACATGCACAATGACGTTAATAAGCCAAGAACAATTTCTGCGTTCTTTAGAAATCCCGGCGTTCCCAACGAAACGGAACTCTTTGACTCGGGAACAAATAGTTAATTAGGTGAAGTCATTGGCTGCAGATTGTAGCTGCAGATTATTCAGAAAAGCATACGGTTTTCTCTCTCTTTCACACTCTAGAGCATTTCGAAGATAGATGTGTTTTGGATTCAAAATTTCCAGAATAAAGCTGCGTTTCCACTAAAGCTGCATTGTGTAATTGAGCACTTTACGAGGAAATGACCAGTAGGTACGAAGGGTGTAACCTACTTTAATATTCAGATTTGGTTAACGCAGTCTTTACATGTTTTAACATTCGTGTGTATCTAGAATTTGTTTACATAAAATTGCATACATTAAGTGTTTGGGGTAAACTTAGCTAAGCTTTGAATAAAAAAGAAAATTATATTATTTGCGTGAAAAAAGCTAGCAGCGGTAAATAATTAGACCGTTATAAGTGACGAGAAATTTGCGTGTGAGATATGAGAGAAATATGATGTTGTAGAACACAGTGCAAAATAAACCACTACGCATCTTGAAACTGGTTTAAGACCAGTTTTTCCGCTTTGTTACATATTCTGGTCACTTTTCTCTAAAACACAACCAGTGTATTCTTTCCTTGACCATTAACCTTGCATCTATGTTAGGAATGCAACTTAAACTACCATTTTTATTCACGTAACTTTTGAAAGATTGTGATTCGAAGAATGCGGTCGGAGTCCTCTTCGTTTTGCAATAAGATGCAGAAAATAGTTTGTGGAACGTTCGCCGTCATTTTGCTGTAAAATTTTGAGAGGCATTTCTTGACTTTTGACTCCGAGTAAGAGGCTGAATTTATTTATTTTTGAGAAAGCTCGAAATGTTTGTTTTCTGTGGTATATTAGGATCAATATTTCCGTAAGTTTTTTCTAATATTTGTTAAATGGGGTAGAAAATTTCATGGTCAATTAGTAGGTAGGTGCTATTTCGGCATATTCGAAGATAATTTATAGGTTCCAAATTATTTATTACATTTCGTTCGTTTCAGCGAAATGACGTACACTTACATTTAATACTACTTATTTTTAATCGTTATTAAAAATGTGAAATCTGTATCTTTATCTTTTGTGCTAAATATTTAATAAATTTAATTAAACTATTCAAGAAAATTGTTGCACTGGATAAAATTCCGCGAAAAGTACTCAATGAAATCAGTTTGCAAAGACATTCGGACAAAAGCCCGTGGAACAAAGCAGATATTTCAATAAGCTGAGTTGCAAGTTTTTATCAAGAGGCCCGCTTTTAATAAACAGCTTCGGGGGATATTTCTCTATTTTCTTCACTGTTCAGCGATACTTTTTATGCTCTAGACTCAGGCCTAGTTTTGAATCTTGAGTGGAGGCAACATGTGTTCAAGACAAAGATATAAAGTGATGGATGGGCCTTTGTTTGTGAATCAATCTCAAATATTTTGTTGTTGAAAACTATTTGGCCCAGACAGCTTCATTTAAAAGGCAGATGAATTGTTACTGCTAAATAAAGCAGAAGATAAACATAGTTATACATGAATCATGATAATATAGTCTCTCATCAATTCAGAAGAAATATCTTTGAAAGTTTAACTCATAAAACTTAGTTGAGTATTCATGAAATATTATTTTACCAATGCATATAAAGTTTGGGATTTAAAATGGTCCCTTGCAGTGAACCTTCATGAAAAATAAAACATAAATCTATAAGTCAAAAGCCAGTTATAACTTCTCAAACAATATTGTTAGTCCAGGCCATAAATAACCACAAAAAAATAAAATGCATGCTACAAACTCCTAACCCCACAACAAACCCGAACGCAACTTAATCAAAGGCCCATCCGCGGACATAAATCTCTGTGGGTAGTTTTAAAACGCGCGTCAGCAAACCGCGTCGGCACAAGATACATTTCCCCGCGCGGGCACATTTGCCGCAGATGCGGGTAATAACGCCACTACAACAGACAGTGTGTCGTGTCCTAATGCGATTTAAATATCAACGGAAGATTAACGTTTTGTGTTCGGGTGAAATTGTAATTATTGGGGTAGCTGGATATTGGGTTCGTGATAGTGAAACAATGGCGTCCAGTTTACGTCATAAAACGAATGAGGGTAAAGAGAATATACAACAGCATTATTGTTCGTCCGATGTAATAAATACGTGGGAGTTAATATTGTAAACAAACACGTTATTTGAAATAAACTATTGTGTGTGTGTATAATTGGAGCATGTAAAAGTAAAGTTTTCGATTCCATTATATTTTACTAGGGGTTTGACTTTTATACAGAAATTGTATTTGAATGTATGACCTACATGAATTGTCGTGTTCAATTAAGCTAAGGTATTATTTTCTTCTATCAGTGCAATGCAATGATGACATTGACCAATTGACAACAGTTTTTTTTATTTAATAGAAATAATGGCAGGTTGAACCAACAAGAAGGTTTTAGTTTATCAATCATAATAATCTTCTTGACAAGATAAATCGACAAACAACTTTGATCTGAATAATTTTGAACTTTACTGACGAACAGTTAAAGATTATTTTCTCTAACTCGAGATTATTCTACAGAATGTTACAACATAGTTTCAAAAGGTAATATGTGCTCGCGATTCGTTGAAGGAATCAATTTGAAAACTGACGAACCTTTTCATTCCGTGACTGTACATACAGGCAGACATAAAAGACAAACCGCCAGACAGTATAACAAATAAATGCTCATATAAATATTAATTTATTCCCTTTGAGGTATATTCCATAAACATAAGATTAGTCCAAATATCTTCACATCAAGGGNTTATATTTTACTAGGGGTTTGACTTTTATACAGAAATTGTATTTGAATGTATGACCTACATGAATTGTCGTGTTCAATTAAGCTAAGGTATTATTTTCTTTTAACAATTATATTATCGTAAAAGCCAGACAGGTTCCAGTTGGACTACACCAGTGTTTTTCAACCTGTGGGTCGCGACCCCCTGGGGGGTCGCCAAGCCTCTATAGGGGGGTCGCGGGAGGTCGTAAAAACTACCTCAGTAAAAAAAAACAGTAAAGTTATAAAGATAGATTTATCTGAAATCTAATTAAGCAAATGCATAAATGTTGTATGAATTTAAATAATCGATTCCTACAACATCATTGTAACATTGTAAAATGCATGAAAATAAAAACAAGCGGTCGGGGGGTCGCAAAATATTTTTTCATACTAAGGGGGTCGCGTCATGAAAGAGGTTGAAAAACACTGGACTACACTAAGGTTTCCGTGTTCTTACTTCCTCTCCCCAAATGCCTTTGTTGAGATGTCAATGATGACCTTGTTTCATGGATTTTTTTTACACCTTTATCCTAACAAGAATGTACAGTCGCGGAATGAAAAGGTTCGTCACCCTTAGTGTAGGTTTTCGCTTGCACTAGGTACTGTAAGAGTCAAACCTGCCAACATAACAGTGCAAGAAACAGCGCTGCTAACATTTAAATAAATATGACGTTTGCTAATGATAAGGTTTTGCTTGTTTATTTTTCTATCCCATCATAGTCCAGTCATTTCGTCCGAAAAAAAGGCAAANTTATATTTTACTAGGGGTTTGACTTTTATACAGAAATTGTATTTGAATGTATGACCTACATGAATTGTCGTGTTCAATTAAGCTAAGGTATTATTTTCTTATAACAATTATGTAATCGTAAAAGCCAGTCAGGTTCCAGTCGGACTACACTAAGGTTTTCGTGTTCTTACTTCCTCTCCCCATAGCCTTTGTTGAGATGTCAATGATGACCTTGTTTTATGGGTTTTTTTTAAACCTTTATCCTAATAAGGCAGACATAAAAGACAAACCGCCAGACAGTATAACAAATAAATGCTCATATAAATATTAATTTATTCCCTTTGAGGTATATTCAATAAACATAAGATTAGTACAAATATCTTCACATCAAGGACCCTCACTCTATCGTAAAGCAAATAATAATATCGTATACGAAGTCTAATAACGACGCATCAAAGAAACAATAAGAATACCAAATCATTTGGGGGAGCACTTTAAAAAGACAGTAAAACGCTTTCCAACTCCAATATGATATAAACACCCGCGCCAAAAACAGAGAATATAAACACATTTCCTAAGGCAATAAAAAGAAAATCGCAGCCGAGGAAATTCAGAGAGCCAAACGTGCGTTTCTGAACCATGAATAATATATAAAATCGCGAAAAGCATATATTAGGTTTCATGTATGGAATACCTTTACAGGAGATAATGTCAGTGGAGGCATTCGTTTAAACCCCGATGCTGCGGATTGTGTTTTGTTCTTTGAATTTAGTAGTGATAGGGTGGAGCATGCAGTTATTGGTATTTTATGATACACTATTGCTATTCTAGTTACGCTTCTAGGGTGAGTTGGATTTTAGCCTAAAGGTTCTGGGTTCGATTCTTAGATGGGACTCTATAAAATTAAGAAATCTTCTCAGTTTGAGCCGTAGTCGTAGGATTCCGATTAGCTATGAAGTTTAAAATTTTAATACTACGTCAACAAAGTAATTTCATTTAAAATTAACAAAGATTAAGAACCAACTAAACCTAACTTTACCTCACTAAATATACGAGTAGATCTCATACCTATCTACTTTTGTTACCAGTATACTCGTTAACTTATTAGAGACTATGAGTTATTAAAATAGTGAGGAGTTTCTAGCGCTGCTTCTTTTCAACACCAGCCACGTTATTGTTTTGAAGCAGTTTTAGGATGCTACGCTAGTTGGTATGTTGAGACGTAGAAGTGCTATTTAAAAGCTAACACCCGAATTCACAAACGATGCTTGCTTAAGTGAAGCAACAACGTCGATCGCACAGCGTTGAATAGAGCTTTGTGATTGGTTCGTGTAGGTATGTCACTCCGCCACTCAAGTACCTATTGTCTATGAATAGGTTTGGTTTGCTGGAAGACGTAGCGTGTGCACGCGCACTGTGAGACCTCATAGTAATGTTTGTGAATACGGGTGCTATTTACTGAAAATCTGTTTTATTTTGGGTTAGTGTTAATCAGCGAATGGTTTCCAGTGTTGTAGCTTTATCTGCTGCATATCTGCAAGATACATCACACGCTAAATGGAAACACACTCAGGCGTGCCGCAGTCAGATGCACTCCGTCCCCGGTATAATTTCCCAGATTTAATGCGGAATGCAGGAAATTGCATGTGTTTATACTGAAATGGAACGGGGCGGTTCAAGACGGATTCACTCGAATGAATATGTTTCTTTCTTTTGTTGTTTAATTTATGTGGATTCATTTAGCTTAGTCGTATCACATGTTATTATTACACACTAATATTTTAAAGAGGAAAGCTTTTAATTTTTCTTTGTTTGTATTTGATAGGCTCTAAAACTCTTGGACCGACTTGAAAAAATATTTTACTAATATTTCTGATGAACATAAGTAACTATAGGACCGACTTCAAATATTCCTTTCACCATTATAATCCTATTATTTCTGATTAACATAGGTAATACGAAGTTATTCACTAGTTAGATCATACGAGATTATAATGTTTATGTGAATATGTTTTCATGAGTAAACTCTGGTACACTAATACCCAATTTTGTTATTAATTCAGAAATTCTTCGAAAGCTTTTAGATTAAGCATTTTAGTACGTTAATCAACGCTAATATGCGCATATTATGAACAATATCATGAACTGAATTAATTAATATACAATATTAAGCCGACATAGCGATTTGCTTTAGTAATTTACTAGTTTTAATAAATTGCAGGAAGCCCATTAACGAAACCCCGTAGGGAGCAACATGTTATTATTTCAATATTTTGTTTGTGTAATGAAATATAGAGTTTTCATTTAATTATTTGTAGGTATTTTGTTCAAAATATTTATCTTTTTTTACTAACTTTGTTGCTAGTTATCGAAAATTGTGTTCTAAAAATATTTTCAATGCTGAATAATTCGAGTTTTTGTTACTGTTTACACAAAAAACTTCCAAACTAGATGTTATCTAGGCATAACAAAATGGTAACTAAAATTAGTTTAAGAAGAAGGCGGGTTGGTTAGTTACTGAAGTATCCATAAATATTGGTGATGTTTGATATAAAATTGTTGTACTATAGGTATGTACAGACGGTAGCAAATCAGAATAGATGTTTGTAAACTCGGTCTTATTATAACTCTACATAATGACACCACAGTGTCTAACTTGATGCGCTGTCGTCTGTACAATGTAGGTAGATTAGAAACTTTCTTAACGTGAGTATATTGTTTTAAACTTTTATGGTCATTAACAGAATAATTATTAATGACGGGATTGCTACCATGTACACACGGTCACAGTATTAACTATCCATTTCCGTTTTTTCTCTCGCTCTCGTCAAGTGGTGATTCTTTGCGATAGAACGAGACGACATGACCGGCAATGGGCAGTTAACACTATTGCCAATAGTACCTTAATTTCGAGGTTCCGATATTTCAGCACTGTTGCAAGGGTTTCTTAACATATTTAGGCCCGGTCTCCACCAAGGCGGAGCGAAGCGGAGACAGTCTGACACTTCTCCGCTCTGCTCCGCTTCGCTCCCCTTGGTGAAAACCGGGCCTTACTCATAAATGAAAGACAAGGCATTTTAAGTGTGAATAAACCTTTTTTTTTTCTATAAATACACAATTTATTTTATTTTTCCCGCTCATTAATTGGAATAGCCAATTCGTCGAAAAAGGAAACAATATCATATTTTATTCACTTGAAATATTCATTGGTTGAAACAATATTTTTGAGATTTAAACAGAACAGAATAGTGATGTGCTTACTTAACAGTAGTATTTTACTATCCATTATTCACTTTTAGTTCATAGAATTATAAAAAAAAAATCAGTTAAATTGTAAATATTATTCCCATATGTATTACATTACGAATTCCAAAAGCTGCCATATTCTTATTTCCTAACTTATTTCCTATTTTTTCAAATATACTTAGAGTGACTGACTACCTCCATAGTTCTAGTTAAGTTATGAAATCGGATCTAATCAAGAAGGTACTGTCACGTGAAGAATATTCAAGTAATCAGGTACTTAATACTCGAGTCCAAGTACCATCTTCGTGCTTCGGGTACATCCCTACTAAAGTCTGTCCCGCGTTTTAATGCGGGTACGAACAGGAATAAATTCACAGGGTTTTTCGGGGACGCGTCGTGACTCCGTAATTTGTATGGTCTTCGTTTTTTGGGGATCCGCAATGAATAGAACGACGGCAGATGCCGCCGGAAAATATTTTTCCGCTGCAAAGCTAAGAATGAAACGGTTTTTAATACAAGGAAGATCGGATTCGCTGTAATAAATTGTAACATTCTTCACCTTTAACATGGTTGTTTTGGGGAAAATACCGGGACTACATTGGAAGAATAAATAACTTTTATGTTACATTTCAGTTTACAGTACAACAGATTATACATAACCTACATGCTTGTAGCAAAATTGAACCTATTGCTCTAGCAAATAAGATGTCTCAGCGTTTAGCATAACGTTCCTACCGTCTCTTGTCTAAACAACTTGATAAAATCTATCTATATAAATAAAAATGAATTGTTGTTCGTTAGTCTGATTAAAACTCGAGAACGGCTGGGCCGATTGAGCTGATTTTGGTTTTAAAATGTTTGTCGTAGTCCAGGGTAGGTCTAAACGGTGAGCAAATACGCGCGCGATATTGTTTTACTGTGACAGACAAAATTCCAGCGGAAAGCTAGTAATAACTATAAATAAATTATGTGTAGACTGGAGGACAGCTGAAAAATGTGCTGAAACTGTCACCTCAGTCATTTTAAGTATGATATTTTTAGCACCTACTGTGGGAAACTGGTAAAGATGATTCCCAGATCCCTATACCTAACCACCCCACCATCCTCTCTATACTGAAAAATATGTTTAGTTACTGCTTACACAAAAAAGCGACTTATGAACTTAAACTATAACCAAACCAGTAAGAACCTCTAGCATGAACAACTTTCGTCTTCGAATCGTTTGCGTATTCGACAAAATTCGATACTCGACCTTCGAATTAAACGATAAACAATTTTGATTCTCAAAATAAGTTTCGTGCAACCTTTATTCATACTAAGTTCACTTAACGACACGTTCACAAGGGCGTTGTAGTTTTTATACTAAATCTTTTGATAGCGATTCGAATACGCAAACGATTCGAACTCGCAAGTTTTTCGTGCTAGCCGTACGGGGCTACAGAATAGCTCACTACAAAATAGTTAGTTAATTTTTTTTTTGCTGGTTAAACTTTTTATTCAGAACGACAAACTAAATTTGTACAGGTAATTTACAAACTTAAAAACTATACTGTATACAAAAAAAATCAATTTACACAACAATTTATTCCTCCTAACCAAAGTCAGTAGATGGTAATAACCTCCAGTTCTGTTACTGTTACTTTTTTGTATAAGCAGTAACCAAACCATTTTAACCGACTTCAACAAAGGATTTCTCAGAATTGAGAACAAAGGAGGTTCTCAATTCGGTTGGTGTTTTTTCAGTGTACACGTATCCCACATTGAGACGTCCAAAAGGTTGTCCAGCAAAAATAACCGGTATAATCCTGATAGAGAGTCTGTTTTGTGAGTAATGTCCGCCATCCGTCCGGCGTCCGGCATGCGTGGGCACGTATCACGTGTTACTCACGACACAGATAATAACAACTGTCACAAAGACGTCATAATCTACGACGTTTGTTGTGATTTCTACAGATCTTGTGGAATTAAATAAAACAGATGACGATCAGCTGACCTCGTGGTTCGCACATTGGATCGCAGTGTAAGATGCAGTTGTAGATTTGAATCTCACAGGCAAGTGATAAGCGAGATTTAAAGTAGGAGTGATATCATAAATTATAAGGGATATTTTTGGAACAAAAATGTACAGGATACTGATGCTATCAAATGTGACTTCGAATTTAATAGTGAATAATTATATACGACACGTATCTACTTAAGTATAATCTTTATCTGTTATTGTGTCTCAGAAACGCTGAAACAGTTATTAGTTGCATTATAAATATTACTAGCGGCCGCCTGCGACTTCGTACGCGTGGATCCCGTTTTACCCCCTTCATCTATCTTACGCGGTTTAGATTTTTTCATACAAATGTTTTTTCCCGCTAACTCCCGTTCCCGTGGGAATTTTGCAATATCCTGTTGTAACTAAGCTTTAAGTTTACTAAGGTTCGTTCGTTCGTTCGTTCGTTTCAGCCGAAAGACGTCCACTGCTGGACAAAGGCCTCCCCCAAGGATTTCCACAAAGACCGGTCCTGCGCCGCTTGCATCCAGGTACTTCCCGCTTACCAAGGTACCTGCATGCCAAATTTCAAGCGTCTAACTGCAGCGGTTTAGATTTTACATACAAAAGGACTTTCCCCTATTTTCCGTTCCCGTGGGAATTTCGGGAATTCCTTTCTTAGTGCACCTCTACGGTACCTAAGCTACGTCCCTTCTAAATTTCAAGTGCCTACGTTTAGCCGTTTAGGCTGTGCGTTGGTCTGTCAGTCAGTCAGTTTCTCCTTTTATAGATACACTAGCGGCCGCCCGCGACTTCGTACGCGTGAATCCCGTTTTTCCCGCTAATTCCCGTTCCCGTGGGAATTTCGGGAATTCCTTTCTTAGTGCACCTCTACGGTACCTAAGCTACGTCCCTTCCAAATTTCAAGTGCCTACGTTTAGCCGTTTAGGCTGTGCGTTGATCTGTCAGTCAGTCAGTAAGTTTCTCCTTTTATATATTTAGATTTTCAATATAATTCTACGTAATTGGCAGTGTCATGTCATTGGCACGCAGTATAATAAAGTTCTAAGGGCTCATGATTATTGCTTAATCCGCACGTTCATGTATAATGTAGGTAATCCTTTACTGAATCCCATCAAAGCCTACCGTTAAAGGTCGTCGCTCCGTCTCCATCGACCTCTCAAATGATCAGCGCTAACAACACTCCACGAAGTTTGCAATCGAACTATAAACCGTACAATATACTAGATATTCGATTGGGTTCTCAAAATAGCAACGGATTAGTGGTGGCGAGGTATCGAGAGAGCTTATCGATTTTTTTTTATTGCATTTATGTCAAAATATAGAAAATGCGAAACCTAGTCGTCCAGACGATTTAATAACTATCTCATCTTATTAATTTTATTATTGATAGCGAGTTTAAAGATTTTTTAACAGGTTACGAGGTGTTGAAACTGTAATAAACCTAAATGAATGATTAAAAGAACTCAGGTCTTAATGAAGTATATCAAAGCTCTCCAATCTATCGACTTATTTAGAACTGTTGCTGGTTCGTTATCGATATCTAGCCTAAACAGGACAACACTAAACCAATGCAGAAAATCCAAGTTAAATTGGCAGTTAAAGCAGACAATAGTATTGTTCGAACGAAATAAAAGTTAAGTCGAGGCTTTGTCTTTCCCAGTACAAGTGCAAAGTAATTAAACAAAATGTAGTTCATTAATTTTGTAGCATAAAAGAACGTGACAACTAACTTTAAACAATACAAAGTAAAAGTTCAGGGCGACTGAAATGACCATCGAATAACTTATTAAGGCTGGGTTGCACCATCTTACTTAAACTTTTACAAACGTCAAAAATCTGTCAAACTCCATACAAAAAACACCGGTTATCGTTATATTTACGGTCAAAGTTAGGTGGTGCAACTCAGCCTAAGTGTGTCGATAAAGTGAACCAAGCTCTAAATTAAGCTAACTTTACAACTTACTTATTGTTTATGAGGCATCGAACTTGGTTAGTGGAACTAGAATCGCCATTAATGCAGTAGGTATACGTCCCAGTTTCGTTTCCTGGTTTAGCCAGTGCCCTGTAGGTACAGAAATCTAAACGTGTTTTTTTGTGGACTGGGCGACATACTAAAATTCAGTTATATGGGTTCTGGTAGGTAATGAAAAAAATAAACATTAATAATTCGTAATAATAAATGAATCGGCCGTTTGGTGTAGTGGTTCAGAACGGACTACTAAGCCGAGAGGTCCCGGGTTCGATTCCCGGCCGGGCAGAAATTGAAATGATGAATTTTAATTTCTGTGACGGGTCTGGGTGTGACTATGTATAATATTTATGTATTAAAAAAAAAGTATATAAGTAGTATATCCGTTAAGCTAGCACCCATAACACAAGCATTAAGTTGCTTACTTTGGGGCTAGCTGGCGCTGTGTGAAATTGTCCAAAGATTTATTGTCCAAAGATTTATTTTATAATCATTCGTAATAAGTTCCCAGATAAAGCAATGCATAAAGAGATGAATTTTATGTTAAAAAAATAATAATTTGTCAATTATTTTGAACAAAAACGGCCTCTACGTGTTGGATCTGTATCCCCACACAAGCCTTATAAAGGACCGGGCCACTTTTGACCCGTGAGCTCCAAAGCGTATAGTAATAAAAACGTTTATTGCTTTTTAAAACAAAAAAAGGTATTACAAGAAACAAAATAAGTGGTTTCATTGTAAGTGCATCCTTACAATGTCAGGTGCGATTGTGGTCAAATAACTGCCTTGTGATGCATAAAAAAATAAAATAAAAAGTTCTAATGGCTTCCAGAAAAAAGGGCGACTGCATTGGTTAAAATCAGCAAACGGAAGTCCACTAATAAATCCGGAACTTATGTATATTTTTGGTCCAGACTGTACCCGGGGGAGCCTCCGGCGCTAATTTCCGGCCCTCGCTCGCCTCCGAGAGGACTCCAGGTGGATATTTGATTAGTATGATCTGCTTTGGTTATGTTAGCTATTGAACTGGCAATGGTAACTTTAGTTTCAGACAAACGGAAATAGAATATAGGATAATCAGTTCGTAAATAGTTTATCTAATAATGTTTGATGTATTTTAATTAATTTGATCCCTGTTGCACCGGCAGTGGTGACAGAAACGTCAGGCAAACCTATCCGCGTATCACGTTATAGCCTGTTAAAAATAATTTAAATTATGCAACACGAAAGTTCAAAAAAAGATTTGTTAAATTAAAAACCAATTACAATGTATATTCAAATTATGTCTGTTATCCAGTCCTGTTTATTATATCAGTTATAGAGATTTAATTTAATATTTTAAATTAATTTACTGAGAAAAACAGCAAAGCTTTTGCTTATAATTCAAATGTAAATCAACTTTGGTTATGAGATTGCTTTTTGAAGTGATCTCGACTAATCTTATTAAATTATTTTTTGTTTATTGCGTGAGCAGCTCCTAACTGAAACTTCAAATTCATATTTTTATTAAAATATAAATACAAATACAAATACAAATACAAAATCATTTATTGTGAATCATAGGTAAAATGGTGACATGTATAGGCTCTTTTAGGGCATTTACGTCCCAACTGCCAAATTTTAAAGGGACCGGATTTTATCAATTAGTATAAATCATATCAATTAGTAAAAGAGTATTTACCAAAAATAATACTATTTTAAAAATGTTATTCCACTTTTACAACCATTTACGAGTATCTATGACCAATTTAAAATTCATAAAAACAGCATCAAAAAGCCTTAACGCCATCGAACAATCACCGTCCAGAAGGCAACAAGAAAATAGATTAACGAAGCTACAAAAAAGCTCGAGTAGGCTGCTCCCAGGAGCGGAAATTAGTATCTTTAAGTTGTGCAAAAGCTTCGCTAGGGGCGGAAAACGGGAATTTCCCGGTGCCGGCCAGTCCTGTAGGGAGGCGGGCACGCGATTTGATTCGATTTTTTGTAGCCGAGATATCGAATATCACAATTATGCGTTGAAAAATAGGTTGTAATTAAGTAAAATAAAATAATCCTGATAAATGAATCTTAGTAAGTAGTTAACGAAAGTCAAGTTAGTATGTAACACACTAGTCAATTGACTTTTTATGAACTGTAAAAATATCGAGTTAGTCTTATTGATCAAACAGCAAAGTAAGTCTTTGTGTTGATCATGAAGTACCAGCACTTTTTATTGATAGATTAAATCCCTTTACAAGGCATAATTAGGAGAGAATAATCCTACTAGGCAAGTCTATACCATCCTAGTATACCTTTATACCTTTGATACCGAATGTGATTGAGGTGAAATATCTGCCTAAAGTAACTTAAAAACAATTAAGTATACCACGGTGACAACTGACAAAGTCCTATAACGATTGAATCACAAGCTCGCCATGATCGATCTGAAATCTAACTAAAGCACATCACTATTCCGTAATGGGGTGAATTAGGCCCTACGCCTCCGCCCATTATTTACGACCACTCATGGAGTCTAATCGGACACTTATAGAATTTTCCCAACGGTATGTTTTGTGTTCGTGCGCAATTGGGCAGAAGAAAGATAAATGGCATCAACAATAGATAGGGTACAGTCGCGACTGAAATTAAGTGGGTGATTTAATTTTTTTAAATTATTAATTTATTTTTATTTTTGCTGCGTCACAGACATAGCTCATAGCCATAGTCTACCTATAGGGACAAACTTAACCTTCACTGCTTGGGTTTTTATGGGGGTGACCCCCAAGCTGTAGATCCTGGCTACACAGGAGTTCCAGTGGTGGGAACGAGAGGTGGGAATATTATAGTCCCGAGTCATAGTCTCTAGGATTTGTATTGAGATATAATGGGATCGTACACATCCACTGTATTTGATTTCTTACTCAAGGGCTAATTTAAATCGCCCTGTAGTCCTAAGATGCGCGCCGTGATAACTTTTATCGTCGTCAAAATGTATGGGCAAAATCGATAAAATGGCGTGATAACCGCTTATCACGGCGCGCATCTTAGGCATACTGGACGAGATTTTCCATTTCTTTGTATAAAATATTCAACGAGCAATTCGATTCGAACGAGAAAAGAGTCAAAGCATCAGGAAAAACTCAAGTAGGTAGGTACACAATCAGTTTAAATAATTTACAGCTTAATAAATAATGAAACATTGGACTACTAATTGAGAGGACCCTGCATTTTGGCCATTTATTAATTTATTTTGTGTATTTACTTAACTACAATCTTACTACTGAACTGATAAAATACAATAGAGTAGGCGCACACCGTTGATTTTTAATTGTCCGATAGTTGTGCCCGATTTTAAATTGTATGAAGAATCGGCGAAATCGAATCGGCGTAGTGTGCGCACTCCCATACATGCCCATACTGATCAACTGCCCGACTAAACTATCGGCCGACGAAAAATCAACGGTGTGCGCCTACTCTTAGAAGCACTCAAGCATTCGCACGTATTTCAAAGGAAAACCATTGCGTGAAAAAACAACAGCTTTATAATCCGACACTGACTGTACTTTATTGTGCATTCCCACATATTTGTTCAGCGCAGCCAAGTGTAAAATTATCCATTTTTATTCAAATCTATTTGAAGTCGCTTTCACGCGCCATTGGCTCTATCCATTAGTTGAGTGTTAACAAGGACGGATGAGCTAAAACGAGGCGATATATTCGTGTCACTTCGACAAATGTGAACGTCAACGCGATACAGTAACATGTGGGATACAAAAAGTTTAATTAACTACTTTTGGAGGCATTTTTGACTCCATCATATTATTATAGCGGATCTATGTCTCTATTTGCTGTGCGAAAACATAAACATTGTTGCGGCCCTACTCGCGCCTCGTCATATTCTAATAGCAAAATCTACTTCTAATGTAAATGTCACATAACTTTTGTCAGTCAATACTTTATATTGAGAATCATTGTATAAAATCACTTCTCTTTTGGATTCCGATCGAACAACATCAAAATTGTAACGTCTCAAGAATACAACGAAATAAGCAGTTTCCGAGTTTTATTTATAAAATTCCATCGCGTCTGCAAGGCGCGAACAAACATAAAGGTATGATCAAAATATAATTGTACGGAAACTCATTAATAACACGACTGGCTTAAAAAGCTGTAAAAAAATAAAAATACGAGTTTGAGTCTAACTAAGATGAAAGAATACATAATAGTAGCAACTAATATTGTTATCTATATTAATACTAAACATCATCCTTATCGTCCTTAATAGAGCTTTCAAGAAATTTTATCAAAGTTACTTGTAGTATCTTGAATGTTTTTCTTCCTTATTTCTTTGATGTTCAACAATCCACTCTAGAAATAGTAGAAATGTATATTTGTAAGGTTCAAATTGCTGTGAGTCTATGGGAGTGTATTTAATTATTTGGAACCATCATGCTTTCAAGAAAATCTATTTAGTACGAAATCTAANGAGATCTGCAATGACATTGAACGTTGTTCTGCCATGACGTTGAGGGTAAGGGATCCCTATGGATCCCTAGGGAGATATCCCATATTACAGTTTTATTGTTTTTGGATTATTTTAATTTTGATATTCATTTTGATGTTGAATTAAATTGAAAGAACAATTTAATTTCAATGTTATAGGAATCTGATGTTGATGGTTACCATACCAATTTGTTAAAAATTTATAAGTATTGAATAAGTAGGTATATTCTAGTATTATTTAACAATTTTACAGATTTTGACTAAAATCGCATTAACAAAACAAATAAAATAAAATAAATAAATCAACATTTAGGTCAATAAAAGTGTGGCAAAATTAAACAAGTGTACTTATTCAATGGAAATATTCGTTTTTGTAATACCTTGGTTGTGGCAAAACTAAACAAGTGACATGCAAAAACTAAATAACTGCAACTTAGTTGTAAAATACGGTTGTGGCAAAACTAGATAATTACATTTTTATTTTTTTTATTTAAAATAATACAAAATAACATCGTCGAAGAATATTGATTTAATAAAGGTAAATTTGCTGTATAAAATATCAAAAGACCGACAGTAAAATATTTTTACCCTTAAAAGTTATCGCCATTTTTAACTAAAAATATCACAAAAACGTGAATATCTCGCAACTTTGGTTTTGTCAGTTATTTAATTCTGCCACGACGGTGACGATATTTGTTCAGCGCAGCCAAGTGTAAAATTATCCATTTTTATTCAAATCTATTTGAAGTCGCTTTCACGCGCCATTGGCTCTATCCATTAGTTGAGTGTTAACAAGGACGGATGAGCTGAAACGAGGCGATATATTCGTGTCACTTCAACAAATGTGAACGTCAACGCGATACAGTAACAAGTGGGATACAAAAAGTTTAATTACAGCATGGTTGTGTTCTGGCAGTTAGAGGTAAGATAGCCAGTTCGTCTGTGGTTGAGGATTCCGGGTGTAGCTCGCTTCCACCTTCGGCCTGATGGTCACTTATCATCAGGTGAGATACAGGTCAAGAGCTGCCTCGTTGTGGATAAAAAATTAAAAAAAACGACTTTTTGGAGGCATTTTTGACTCCATCATAAAGGCTCTATCGCTCGTGTTCACAAACATTACTATGAGGTCTCACAGTGCACGTAGATGCACAGGGTGACACACAAACCAATCACAGAGGTCTATTCAACGCTGTGCGTTTTGCTGTTTCACTTAAGCAAGCATCGTTTGTGACTACGGGCTTAATGTCTCTATTTGCGATGCAAAAACATAAAGATAAGATCAAAATTAAACTCCAGAATATAATTGTACGGAAATTCATTAATAACAGACCGGATTTAAAAAGGCTGTAAAAAATTAAAAATACGAGTACAACCAAATGAACAAAACTATCTTGAGTCTAACTAAGATCACAGAATACTACATAGTTGTAGCAACTAAGATCGTTACCTATATCAATTCTAAACATCATCCTTATCGTCCTTAATAGAGCTTGCAAGAAATTTTATCAAAGTTACTTTTAGCATTTTGAATGTTTTTCTTCCTTATTTCTTTGATGTTCAACAATCCACTCTAGAAATAGTAGAAATGTATATTTGTAAGGTTCAAATTGCTGTGAGTCTATGGGAGTGTATTTAATTATTTGGAACCATCATGCTTTCAAGAAAATCTATTTAGTACGACATCTAAGGTTGAGTTACATGAGCGCGAGTATTTTTGGGAATACATAATATAAAAAAATATTAATGCTAAGATTACACTAAAAGCACATGGAAGATACAAACACATTTATTATGTTTTTGAATCTGGATGAATGGGATAATATTTGAAATTTTTGACTGTATTATTTACAAACTGCCTAAATATTTATCAACACACGAGCGGGATGCTAACTTATCAAATTCTATGCAGCAGCACTGCGTGAAAACATACCAAACGAATAACCAAAGTGACTATTGCATAAGTTTAGTGTAAAATGATAAGTACGACAATTTACGTTGGTCACACAGTTACAGTGGCAATTACCACGTGAATTATTAAAAATGAACCCAGTCAATAGTCCCGTGGCACTAATTAACGTAATATCTTCACATTAGCGGTCGCATTCACACTGTGTACTGGACCAAACTAATTACTGTAATCAATTTCCTCACTAACTAGTTCAGTCGAACTACCGATTGAGTTCGTATTTATTTTATCGAATTTAAAATTCTAAAGGAAAAATTTCTTCGTCAAAGACTTTCAATACCTATCAGTAGTAAAATTTCTATTAATATTGTTGCATTGTTGTGTTCCGGCAGTTAGAGGTAAGATAGCCTGTTCCTCCGTGGTTGAGGATTCCGGGTGAAGCTCGCTTCCCCCTTCGGCCTGATCATCACTTACCATCAGGTGAGATACAGGCCAAGAGCTTCCTCGTTGTGGATAAAAAATAGGCTTTTTTAAAACGCGTTTACACGTCCGAGTGTAACTTAACCCTACCACTGCTTTGGGACAATAAGTGGGCCAGTGCTGAGATTTGTCTCAGCAAAAGATCACCGTCGCAGCGCAAAATCCCATTCACTTCTACAGACCACACTTCATACGATTTACGACAATATAATAAAGTTAAGTTAAAGTCGGGTCGTGCGTAAGTTACGATGCAAACTCACCTTAACACATGTAAAATTTATAATGTCGACTCTTAACTATTTTCGTTGAGTGCCAACAAAAACTAAGTACAGTTTTCGTCAGCACTCACACATCACATTTTCCTTACGACCTTTGTATTAAGAGTGAAAATGTGCAACTTACTTTGTTGCCGTATGTATAAGGTTGTATCTTATGACGTCAATCTGATAGCGGTTTATGATGAATAACAAAGTGATTCCAATGGAAGTTCTTGGAGAGTCATTGCTCTATCGATTAAAGTTTTTCAATTAAACGGTATGAAGAGGGATTGCTAGTTATTCGTCCAGCATAAAAAAGATTTACCGCCTTAGTCTCTCCAATTGATCTGTGTTTGACTGGCAGAGAATGCCACCTGGCATTAAGTCCGCCACTGTACAGTTTTATGTGCAAAAGTATAAATAAATAAATAAATACTAAAAAAACAACTTCAAGGGGACTGACACTAAAATTATGAAAACAATAGGTAGGTATTTAACTTTTATAAGGAGCTGTTTATTATAATTTTGTGCTGTTTCTATTAATAATTAAAGTTGTGGAAACTTAATTGGTTTATGTGTTTTCTTACTGCACCTATGTTAAATTATATTGTAACTGTATGTTTCCTAAAAATAAATAAATAAATAAATATTCATCCTGTGAAATTTTCAAACGGTAAAAAGAATTTCCACACAAACTTGATAGACATCGATCCCACCAGATGATAAGATTTATTTGTTACATAATCGAGATCACAGAAAATGGATTACATCATAATAATATAATAACAGAAGATCTAGATCACAAAATCAGTTACCGATACAGAATCCTTTGTAATCCTAATTACAGGTCTTTGTCTCGTACATAATAGCCTCATCGTGCTGACGTCATCTATGACGTCATTGTTCATGAAATTGTGATAATTAGCGAGAAATCCAGTCAGGTCATGTAACGGTTAGACGGCGTTTGAGAATTCATGAAATTATTCTTAGTACGAGTACAAGCAAGAAGAGAATTATTGTAGTTAAGTATTTAGTATTAGCCTACCTTAATAGTAGAGCCGCCTTGAGCAAGTACAAGAGAATTTTGTGTTTTGGCATCTATACTAATCTACATATACTTTTATACTATCCATACTAATATTATAAATTCGATAGTAACTCTGTCTGTCTATCTGTCTGTCTGTCTGTCTTGCTTTCACGCCTAAACCACTGAACCGATTTTGATGAAATTTGGCATAGACATAGGATAGTTTTTGTCCCGGTTTTTAAAACAGGGACGCGCGCGATAAAGTTTTTCTGTGACAGACAAAATTCCACGCGGGCGAAGCCGCGGGAGGAAAGCTAGTTTTATCATAATTATCATAACATAAGGCTGGATTGCACAATCTTACTTAAACTTAACAAATGTCAAGTTTGTGAAATTCCATTCAAAAAACACCGGTAATGGTTATGGTTACGCTTAAAGTAAGGTAACTCAGACTGAGGCTGAGTTGCAGTTGTTAATAGTGGAGCCACAGGCGAATTAGTCCTGTCCTGTCACTCACTACCCGTAACTAATCTTAATATAGAAATGAAAAGGCTCACAATCTTAACTTTAGGTATGCTTGAATTAATGTAGAGTTCCGAGCATCGGTATAAAATACGTGCCTAGAGGCACTAGATAGTATTGATTTGCTCTCCAGCGCCGTTTCATAATACAATCCTTTATTATAACGCATACCAATGCCCCACCCCCACAAGAGATTATAGCAAAACATTTCATTTTAAACACTAAAAATGCAGCGAGCAAATTCTCCGCTATAGACTTCCAATAACTTTTATAACGTTGCATCGACGAAAAATCCGCAGCAAATATTTCATTGCACGCCATTTGCTTGAGATACGGCGCTGTTCCATTGCAGTTTAATTTTAACTCGAAACAGTTTCTTATATTCGCATAATTTCCTTAGGGGAGACCGGGTGAGTTGTAACAGAGGTGAGTTACGACTTTGTCGATTTTTTGGAACTTATTCACTACTAACTAGCGAGCTACTTTAACTTCGAACTATGTTCTTCTGATTAATTTCGTTGCGGGTCCAGTGACAGTCAAACTTTATTTTAAACTTTCGCGTTGCTTAATTGAATCAATTTTAACAGCCTGTGACCACGGCTGATGCAACCCGGTCGAAATGTCAGGCAAATACAGGTAATTTTCAATATTAGCTATCGGCGTATCGCGTTAAAACCTGATTAAATTAATTCAGTTAAACTTTCCCCCGGGACAAACTTGCCCTGCACTGGTTGTTTTTTTTACTGGCGGTCAAGCTGCATAGATCCTGGCTATACAGGAGTTGTAGCGATGGGAACGATAGGTGGGAATAATCCCGTTACTAGCGAGCTCGTAACAGTGCACGTTGTTAGTACAAGCCTCGAGCTAACAAATGCACGCGGGTCGCACTCGTTGATAGTTAATGGGTTTCCAAAAATCAACAATTAAAAGGTCTAAAGGTAAGAACACCTGCTTCAGACGCAGAGGTCCCGGATTCGATTCCCAGTGGGGGCACATTTTTCTATTCGTTTGGTTGGTGGTAGGGCTTGTTCTAAGTCCGCCTGGCTAGCTACCACCATCTTACCTAAGTCTGTCGCCATAACAACAATGTTAACAGCATTGTTGTGTTCTGACAGTTAGAGGTAAGATAGACAGTTCCTCCGTGGTTGAGGATTCCGGGTAAAGCTCGCTTCTATCTTCGGCCTGATCATCACTTACCATCAGATAAGCAAGCCAAAAGCTTCCTTGTTGTGGATAAAAAAACAATGTCACAACTCTCCTCTGTTACAACTCACCTCGGTCTCCCCTACTCCTCGCTGCGTTTCACCTGATTTATTTTGAAGCTCGTGTTAAGGTGAGAGAAATGAAAAGATTTATGTCGCGCTAACAAAGAGTGAGTGTGTGTTCTCGGGAGCGGCTAATAAAGCAAGTTTCAGTTTTAAACTTGCTGCTTGGGTGACATTTTTTTAAAACAAAATCTTTTTAATATTGTTTCAGTAAAAAACTTCGTTTACCTATATGTAATCGGAACATGCAAATTGCAACTTTCACTTGCAGAAAAAGGCTGGAAGTTGATAAAGTAAAATAATTGATTGTGATTTTTGGCCAGCCCACATTGGCAATTATAATATTTCTATTCTTTTTGGTTTGTCACCGTGTTACTTTTTATTCTAGTGGATAGTTAGCTGGTAGATGAAATAGAAAATTGCCTTTCGCAATAGTGTTCTGTGGTGGCCATTAGGCTCATAGGCTCAACTACAAATTTTTAGGTAGACTAACTCCTTTGCTATGGCCATGCATCGACGGTAAGACACTTCCTTCTGTCTCACACGTCTAAGCCTTCATCCCAAAGAATTATTCACGCCCCAAATTCATTTGTTTCCAAGACATAAGCTGCTAAGCTTTGATTAATATTAAAAAGTTGCTCGGAGCAGATTAGTTCAGTTTACACGCGGTAATGATAGACGAGGTTTGTTTAGGCTCGGTGGGAAATTGCCTCTTGAAGGTAGTTTCCGTTTTGCTGACTAGTTTCCCTCGTGGGATGTATTGAAATATTGCTATAGTTTTATCTAATAACATGGAATAGGAAACTCTGGATTGTAGAGCGGATTTAACTTTTTAGAACGAATTACTGAGCTTTCTTAGCAACTGGTGTTGTTTGTGGCAAATTCATGTAAAAAAAATTGCATATAATAGGACTGCAAAGACCTAGCCTTATTCACGTAACAAAACGACAACAAAACTGAGTTGCGATCCTATCGAGTAATCGTTCTATCAAAAATGACCCTTGTGAATACGGATTTTAGAACTGTTTTTCAATGGGACGACTTCTGTCAGCGAGATCTTGACTGTCAAAATACTCGTACGTGAATTAGGCCACTGGGTATACGCCATACTTTCGTCTTATGATTATCTTACGTCCCGAGTTATAAGATAGGTTCTCTTAATTAATGATTATTGTCCGTGGTACATATCTTTTCATAAAGGTTACTAAACGTTTATATGTCACCTGTCATTCGCTTTGCAATGAAGGGAAGTCGAACCTTAACTTCGAACTCCTCCTATGTTCTTCTGATTAATTTCATTGCGGGCTCAATGACAGTTTAACTTTCACCCGGGACAAACTTGACCTTCACTGGTTGGGTTTTTATTGGCGGTCAAACTGTAGATCCTGGCTACACAGGAGTTGAAGAGGTGGGAACGAGAGGTGGGAATAGTCTCTTTTCACTCGTAATTTGACTGTAAACTAACCTAAAATAATATGATCCCAATGTGATTGAAATAAATAATTATATTTATGTTACGGTTAATGTGATAAATTGAAAATTATTAATAATAACCGGTTATTATGAATAATTACCGACAGTCGCGGTAAAAGTGATAAATTAATCACATTTAACAGTGATTATTTAATAATTCAACCTTAGTACTAACAAATTTCTTAACCTTCGTATACCCGCGCCAAAAAGCATTACACATATACCCGCGCACGGTCTCTCAGACCGAAAGTTGAGCTCGTGTTTTATAGTATAATTGTGTACTGTATTGTACTATAATTTGCTTTAAATTATACGTTAAGGTATTAATTGCATAAAAAAATTAAAACAAATTTTATATTTATAGATATTTTGGTTTAATCAGCCTTTAAATCCGACTTAAAATTGAAACAAAATTTTACATCAGTCTAAATTTTAATAACAAAAAAAAACTTTTTTTCTTTTGAAGCCTAAAAATTACTATAAAATATAATAAATGGAAGTATCCTTAGTAATATAAAAGAACAAAACAGTATTTATCACTAGTGGTTTCAGTGGAATAATAACCGGAACATAGCATAACTGCATGCTCGTATAATGACAAAAATACTTTTTGCATGTGACAAATCACCCTTCTGCTCAGAATCGGTGTTGTTCTCCTGCACTTCTAAATCATCCACTACCTCATCACTGTCACTCTGGTCATCATAGTTGGAGTCCGAATCTTCACATTCTAACAGCGCCCTTATCCTTTCTTCGTTCATTATGACGACAAAAATGGTTAAAACAAATTAATAATAATAAAATACAATAATACTTAGTTGATATGAAACGTCACTAAAATGTGACAATACATTTTATTGAGTAATATTGTAAAATAAAACAAAATAACATACCTGAAGTAGTTACACGTATACCCGCGTCGGTCTCACAGACCGAATATCAGCAAAAAGTGACACACGTACACTTGGCAGCAGCGATCGCCCAACACTAGACAATGGCTGGCCACAAATCATGAAGCTACTAAAAACCGCAAAGTCATAGAGTTAATACTTTTTGAAAAAACTCCGAATTATTAGTTCGTCGGTCTGAGAGACCAACGCGCGGGTATAGGAAGGTTAAAAGAGAACAACATCTTGTGTACGTGCTCTTGTACAGCCAAACTTTTGAACGTTTTGATATCATATATTAATATAATTTGGCATAATGAGTTTGGAATGTTTCTTGCATAATATTACTTTTCCATGATGTCTATAACATAATGTTTTGATTTAAAGTGAAAAATAGGTTAAGGTGCCCTAAGCCGCCTATTTAGTTTTATACACACATAAATGACCTCATATTAATCACATTAACCAAATCATGCGGTAATTATTCATAATAACCGGCGATTATTCATAATTTCCACATTTATCACTTTGACCGTAACATTTATATTTACGTCCCGAGTTCTAACTTTTTAGTTCACATTTCAAAGGAGGATTTACGAGCTTGATTTCCCATCAATTGGGATCCCTCTTTCAAAGTACACCATTGTGTTGTTTCTACAATTCTTAGAATTCCAATTACAATTTGGAACCCAACAAGTAGGTATGTTGTTTCGTTTCAAAAAGAGTTCTCATTCGGGTTTAACCCTCCAAAACTCCGATGCTGAACCCTGAGGTTCCGCGGCGTACTATTGTCTGATTTTTATTTATTTCCAATCGCGAGTAATCCCGCTATGCAGCTGCGGCCCGGCGCGGATCAACACAATGCATACACAATGAACAGAATCGATATACTACATTTTAGGATTAACTATAATTACAAGAAGGATAATTGCGGTATCTTATCAAATACCTTCCTACGTCCATTAATAACATTTATTTGAACAAAATTAGCAGTAACAACAGCTTAACCTTAGACATTTAGTGATATGAATAGACCTTTGATCTTTGATTGTAACTATCAACATGTAAATGATTGAGTATCCATTTTCCTGTCTACTAGGTATTCTAAATGTATCCTTTCTTTACGTCTGGCTCTCTAATTTAATCGAATTACATAAATAGATACAAAGGCCAAATTTCAACAAATCACGACTCTACTTCTATAAGTAACTAAGGCTGAGTTGCACCACCTAACTTTGACCGCAACGATAACGTCAACCGGTGTTTTTTTGTATGGAGTTTGACAGATTGTTGACGTTTGTTAAAGTTAAAGTAAGATGGTGCAACCCAGCCTAAGTTTGTCTGGTGTAAATGAGTCATACACCCGTATTCACAAACGATACTTGCTTAAGTGAAGCAGAAAATCGAACGCATAGCGTTGAATAGAGCTCTTTGACTGGTTCGTGTGTCACCATGTGCGTCCACGCGCACTGTGAGACCTCATAGTAATGTTTGTCAATACGGGCGTTAGTGTGTGTTCAAATATAGGTCACATTAGCAGCCGGTCCATATTAGGCAAATTTAGTTTACCTAAATACCTATTCAAGAATTTTACAGGCCATTTTAATACCTGCAGTCCACGTGCCAGCGACTCAAAGCTCTCGGATTTGTATTAATTAATACGCACGGCAATGACGTGTTGAATGGTACCATAACGTTCTGGAAATTGCTCGTGTAACGTTTATAAGTAATCTCTTCAGAGAGTATCGGCCCAAATTAGATATTATTATTATCTGCCTTTCTGTCTCACTACAAAAGCCTTGTGGTAATGTAATGAAAATATGTTTGAGGCGCTCCTGGAATTGAATACGACATTCAAGGTACGTAATCAATTTTCTTTTTTTATAAATCAGTAGATATATTTTTTATTGTGAAAACATTCGTCTTACAAAAATCTTATTAACGTGCTATGACGGATAATTTTATTTACATACGTCGTTACTAATGCGTACTGAATATTCCAGAAGTCTCGGGTTCGATACTTGAACCTAAGCTTGTATAATTCTAGATTATTATTTTCAAATGAATAACATAGTTTATATTTGTTATCCGGGATCCACGAAATATGATCAGTTTGTAGCTAGATGGCATAGTATGATAATGATCAAGAAAATCTACTCAATAATTTTATTCGTTCGTTTGTTCGTTTCGTTGCATTATAAATATATTTTTTTTACATTCATGGGCTCTGTTGAGTACCTACGCAACTTTCTTTTATTTGTATTCTCCTGGTACGAGTGCATTGTGATTTTAATCGTGGTGGCGTGCGTTCAAAAAACTCATAGCCCCTACGCAAGTCATTAAAGTCAGTGTGCAATGACGATTGTTAGACAGTCATTACTAGGTTTGGTAGACACAGGCTGAAACACAGGCACAGGCCGAAACACAGCCCTTTAATCAACTCCGACGGGCACTGATTGCGTCTGTTGTTGTTTATTGGGAGACAATCATTGACTTCACTTGAGACTCATTCGTCATTAGGCGTCGGGTTTTGTTCAAAGCAATTACGAAAATTGGACAAAGTTAGATTTAGGTCGAGAAAATTGCTAACTAAGTAGGTACGTTAGGTAATAATACTCCAGACAAAAGTGGTAAGTAACTTGCTTCTGAATGTATTGTAACTTCCTACTTTTTTATATTTTTAAACCGGCACTACCGGCAGACAGTGGTGACTGAGTTTGTTGCGGCGCTTCTTCTCAGCACTTGCCAATTAATGTTTGTCTCGAAGCGCTGGTAGGGCAAAAAAAGAATGAGACATGTATAGGCTCCTTAAGAGCATTTGACGATTTGCAAGTACTAATTTAATTAGTCTAAACAAATAAAGATAATTTTGATTTTGATTTTGAAAACGAAATGTTATTTATTTAACAGCGTTTGAGTATTTTTCAGCCAGTTTAAGCAGAATAATCACTTTGTCAAAGTAACAAAACAAAGTCATAGCAAAAGCACAAAAAACTACCATCCATAGATATAAAAGAGAAATACTACTCACTGATAAATCACGAAATCTCAGAAACTATAACACCTACAAACTAGAAATTTAGCAGGTAGGTTCCTTATAGGATGTAGACATCCGCTTAGAACGGATTTTTATGAAACTCCTCCCTTAAGGACGTAAAACGGGGTCCACGCGTACGAAGACGCGGGCGGACGCTAGTCTATCCATAGAAATCTTATTGCAACCGCTCTTATTCAAATTATGTTGCGCCATGTAGCGTCGTGTAGCGTTTCGTCGCGTTTGTCTCTTACAAAGGACCCCACGTGACCAAAGCAATACGTAAAACAGCCAATAAAAGCCAACATGGCCGACTAATCAGCCATAACGGTGTAATTAGACCACAAAATTCCTCGCACGTCACATCTAACCCTTCACGGCACAGTTACCATAGTGAACTATCGCCTCCGCGGCGATACGGGTCGAAAATACCCATAACATCCGTAGGCGAACGTCCCATATTCCTATGTAATAAAAAATGACAAGTGTGAATCATATGTGTACTATCTGTGTTCTGTATAAGATTTATTTATCAACAAAATTTAAATTTTATTTGAACTGGTAATGCCACTTCAAAAGTAAATAGTAATCAACTTCTTTCTTTATTTACTTTGTTGAGTAAATGTTAGGTGGTAGAGCTTTTTTTACATATTGACTAGTTTTCTAAAATAAGACATCTCAATTCCCTCCAAAAGACCTTCAAATTCTTGATTTAACTTTTTATTTGCCCTAAATCGTTAATATAATAATATTGTCTTTAGTCAACGCGGTGAAAATTAAATTATCTCTCCAAGATCAATCTTTTTTAAATTTAGTTGTTTAGTAGTAGCGTAGTAGTAGCTCTCAAGAAGGAAATTCTAAAAGCAATTGGGTTGTAGTTTGGAATAGTAAGAAGCTTTTTACTTTTTTTATAAAAAATATATGTTTTAATAAATATTAATTACTAATAGTCACGTTACGACCCTCGTACTAAGTACTTTAGCTTCATTTTCAATCGTAAACCTTCAGGGTTTCAACCAAGAGGCAATTGCCTTCNTTGCCTCCGTAAAGCACTTGCGACAATCAACCAGCGAGTTCAAAAGGATTTTTCCAAGGAACGCGGATCTCTAACCATATACATATATAAAGCATAACCGTTGAAGACCTTTGGAGATATCTGATTATAGGATTGGGTCCCCATCACATTATGATAATAGATACTTGCGCGGCGCTTGGTTATAGAAATAGATTGATTCTCAATTTTTTCGCGCAGTCGGCTCCAGCGCGGCGAAGGCCGACTCATTTTGGTGCGGCTGACACAACCGAGGTTGGTACAGTGTGGTCAGATTAGTGGCTTGTTTTGATAGTGGTTTCATAAGGACACAACTGTCGTGCGACATTCATAAATTAAAAAANTTACTACTACTGCGCTGAATATTGTGTGCGGATTGGCTTGTCGTACAGGGGTACTACACGGTAAAATAAATCTCTTCGGCGAAAACAGGATAATTCAGATCGAACTTCACTTGGTAAGTTCGTTTGATCATCTAATCAAAAAAGTTTGGCAAAAATTTGTTGCAACACGAGATAGATATTGTGGAGAAATAAATTGACAGATTGTAAGGAACAAGAATGTAAAATAGGTATTCGTAAGTCTAGATCCATTATTCGAAATATTTAAAGAGAAAATTCATAATATTGCTCACTTATCAAGAAATACCTTACGATCAATAGTAACTGTGCGCGGTACTATTTCTACCTCTCATTCCCATCGCTGTATAAACTCCTGTCAGGATATAACCGCTGCTCAACCGACAATAAAAACCCACCTAATTGAAGGTCGTTTGTTACTAAAATAGTGCCGTATGATCGTAGCGTGATAGATTCCGCCAGAAAACAATTGACGATCGAATTTGTTCAAAGAATATACCTGCTCGTAGAATGAAGTTTCTTAGAGGGCAAGTAGAATTTGGGGCTTTCCGACCTTTCTGTACACGCCTCCGTTATACTTTAGGTTATTCCTTAGGGTTATTACTTATTCGATAATTATGCTGACTGATCTTTGACGGCTGCCCGCGTATTTTCGGCGGTGAAGTTAATTGGCCCGTAACGTTCCACTCCCAGAGATGAATGCCCGCGGTCTGTGGGTGCCGTTTTAATGGAATACTTAAGCGATTTAGGCTTCAATCATCCGATCTGTGCTGAATAAAAATGGTATTTGCATTCCGTAGATTTTATTAAGGTCCACGTTTTTATTGCAATACGCAAGTTAAGCTAAATTTCGTTGAAATAAAGTGATGAAGACGCAAACAGAGAATTTATCATCATTAATAAAATGTTTTCGAGTCATTGAATACTTTCAGGTAGTATTGGATTCAGTAGTTTTCAAAAAAAAAAACCCATGTCACAGTCTGAATCATCTTCATCAGGTCATTGGTCTACCAGAGGCAAATGAAGGATTTGGCCAAATTTTTTTTTCCAAAATCCCCACACTGGCCAGTCGGTTTGGGGAGAAAATGTTAAAAAAATATATTATCAAAACGTATTTTCTCTCATTTCAATCTTTTAAACATCTAACTAAACTTCTTGG
The DNA here is from genome assembly GCF_004193835.3 of Ostrinia furnacalis. Lineage (NCBI taxonomy): Eukaryota > Metazoa > Arthropoda > Insecta > Lepidoptera > Crambidae > Ostrinia > Ostrinia furnacalis. The sequence goes on along the minus strand of NW_021133692.1, from coordinate 215,792 downwards.
CTGGTATCCAGTATCAAAAATCCATCTTTCTGTGGTGCGAAGCCAATTTGTAATTTGTTGTGCAATAACTAGAAGTTATTGCTATGATGTAATAGGTGTCAGAAGTTTTGCTCTACTACCTACAGAGGGGATTTTTCTTGTAGAATTAAGGCCAAACTTAACCAAAAGAAAGATAAGTTAAAGATTGCCACAAGAGCCGAATGGTGAATAGGTTCGGACTGGCCGACTCGAGATCCGAGGAACGCAGGTTCGAATCCCACTGCCACTCGACTATTGTGGTGAGCCCACTCGTAACACAAGCTTATTTAGCTTAACACGAGGGGCTAACGGGACTATTAGTAATTTGTGTAATACAAATTGCTAATAATTTAAAAAAAAAATGGTTAGGTAACTCGCATTTAATTTTCTAAAACAAAAGGTCAAACCTATTTTATGCGACACACCAAATTGATTACCCAATAGTAACGTACTCTACTCGATAAGGCCCCTATGTAAATATTATCAGTAATTTATCAGTTCTCAGAAGCTGAACCGTTCATAAGGTTATAATTCTCAGAGAAATCTTTTTGGGTTTATTTACTACACTAACATATTCATAACATAACATATTCATACAGACTATTTACTCCAGAAAAATAATTTAAATATTATCAATCACGGATATTTTTTCGACAGGATAGTTTTATGAAGATAGTCATCATCAGATCAGCGCCACAAATTTACTTACCACGATAAGCGCGATCGATTTTACGCGATAAGCTCAAACGTTTGTCGTCTAAAAACGTCGATAAGATTTTGTCCAAGTCGTATCCTTGACTGGCAGGTGACGTACAAGTCACGAAACAGCGTCAAAACTATCGGCCAGCATCACCTATCAAAATACATATGCTGAGTTGCCCCATCTTACTTTAACTATAACAAACGCCAAAAATATATCAAACTCCATACAAAAATCACCGGTTATCATTGTAGTTAGGTGGTGTAACTCAGCCTAAGCCTAGGCGCAGACCACCGACTTTTAGTTGGCCGATAGTTGGGCCCGATTCTAATTTGTATGAAGAATAGGCCGATGCCAAATCAGTGTATTGTGCACACTTTCATACATCTCCATACTGATTAACGGCCCGACCCAACTATGGCGATTATCACACTGCACCGCGCTCCGCCGCGGTCCGCGTGGCGACATAATATAACGAAGCCCGCGCGCAAACGCGTTGTCAGTGTGTTGTGCCGCGCGTGTTTTCTATACATACTGAGGTACTTGCATATAATGATTAAATCTGTCGTCCCGCGTACCGCGGCGGAGCGTGGTACAGTGTGGTAATCGCCTATCGACCAACTAAAAATCGGTGGTCTGCACCTAGGCTTAGTTATCAAAAATCAAACTATCTAACCCCACGCGTGCGGGAGCCCGAGGCCGTCAATCTCAACCCTTCAACAATTAGGGACGTACAGACCTTATCTGCTGTAATTTTCCACGCCACTTGGCGTAATTAGGTCAAACGTCCCCCAGGGCCGGACACTTTAGGACGGGCCTTAGGAGCCCTTTAAAGTTCCGTGTGTAATCTTAGGGTTGAGGGATGGGCTGATGCGAAACAATTTGCAAAATATCCTTTGCTTTATGAATGCAAAAATTACTACTCACTGCGGTGCAAACCTCAACATCAAATAAACCGCACCTTCCGCGACGCGAACTTTAACGATTTTCTTCTGACACAATCATAGTGCCCCAACAATATTGGTGTTATTTGAAAGCCCAATAAATATCCTTAAAGAAAAACACATTTAATTTCTTAATAAATGATTAACATATACCATAAATGTGACATGAAAAAATAGCTCACTTTGGGCCCACCTATGGGATCAATTAGACCAATTTTTATTGTTATAAAACCAAATAATGATTTCACGTGTCCTCTTTAACAGATGGATAGCGATTAATCCCAACTTAACAGTTTTATAGCCATAAAAGTTGACTCAAGCGTAACTACCTATTTTTTGAAGAAGTGACTCTGGATCCTTCTAAAGACACATTTCTGGGGTAAAAACCTTTCCTTTAATGAAATGAAGGTTAGAACTAGGCTTTTAAATGGTGCCAATATTGGTGGGAAGTGGGGATGCATACGTTTGAAAATGCTTGTCGCGGGAGGTGCGATTTATTTGATGTCGAGTGTAGTAGATCCCAACTAATATTATAAATGCGAAAGTAACTCTGTCTGTCTGTCTGTCTGTTACGCTTTCCCGCTTAAACCTCGCAACCGATTTTGATGAAATTTGGCATAGAGATAGTTTGAGTCCCGGGAAAGAACATAGGATAGTTTTTATCCCGGTTTTTGAAACAGGGACGCGCGCGATAAAGTTTTTCTGTGACAGACAAAATTCCACGCGGGCGAAGCCGCGGGCGGAAAGCTAGTTATTTAATATTATTTAATTTAATATTGTTTTTTTAGTATCTCAAAAGTGTGAGTATGGGAAAAGTGCTTGAGTTACGGGAGCGGCACGAGGACGGTTGTGACAGCCAAACGTCAGTGAGACTTCAGATCTCCTTTAGATTTGTATTCTGTCACGTCATAATGTCAATGTCACCTCTTCCGTGCCACTCCCATACCTCAGACACTGACTCAATTAAGCGCTTTACCAATATCATCATCATCATTATCATTATCATTTCAGCCATAGGACGTCCACTGCTGAACATAGGCCTCCCCCAATGCTTTCCATGTTAATCGATTGGTAGCGGTCTACGTCCAGCGCTTCCTTGCTACCTTTACCTTTAACTTTACCTATAGCAATGAAGGAATGATAAATGACGTAAAGAGACCTATCTATATTCATAAAATTAATGTCAAAAGCGAAGATTTGGATAATCACTAGCAAATTAATTTGGAACAGCATTAAAATCACTCGCCGTAGAATCAAAATTACAATAACACAATCATGGCAAGATCTCGATTCTTATTACCAACATAATCTCGAAATTATCCGCAACCTAATTGGTTCCAACAAAGAAAATTTGGGGGAAAAGTCCATCAGTGGACGTGGCTTGAGGGGGATTTTTCATAAAATTTCATTAAATACAATTTCTTTGGCGCCATTTCCTCCAGAGCCTGGATAGAACAGTTTGTTCACTTGAATAAATGACTACGAATCTTTGAGCAGCCACAGTATGTCACCCAGACACCTTCAATGTACATATAATACCTAGAGGTAAAACATTGAACAGTCCCAGCTATGACAATGACAGGAGGGCGCTACTATGAATATATGTAGATGACCCACGCTGAACTGTCCCACCAAACTCAATGACAGGGGGGCGCTACCATCGTTCAACTATATGGTTTCCAATATGGCAAAAATCTGAACCAGCGATCCGGTATTGACGGTGGCGCCCCACTGTCAATGTCATCGACAGGACAGTCCATTATTTTGGAACTATACTGAGTTATTAGTTNGTACATGATGTTAGACGATTTGGTTTCAGTACATGACATAAATAAATAAATAAATAATTCATATTTTATCGTCTGGCGTAGAGATTTCTACACGATTAACATGAATTAATTCCAATTAATTCGCCTTAGAATGGCGACTATTTTTTTTAGACGTTAATACGTTTTTTCAAAAAAAAAAAAAAAAAAAAAAATAGAATGCTGGGGCAACAGGTACATCAGTAGTACCATATTGCCCATTTAAGCTTACCTTTCCTTGGCAGTGAGTTTTGTATTTGGCAGTCGTGGATCAAACAAAACGTACCAGACTCCGCTATACACTCCGCAAATAATAAATAAATATCCTTCCTTCGACATTTTACACTACGCTCCTAGTCCCAAACACTGAGCAAAGCTATGGGTCCTAGACAACGGATATAAACATACTTAAATACCGTTTTTATATACATAAGTACATATTATACATAGTAACACCTAGACCCATCACAGAAATTAAAATGTATCAATTCAATTTCTGCCCGGCCGGGGATCGAACCCGGGACCTCTCTTGTTTTGTATCTGAACAAACAGGCAACATTTTTGTTTGTCTCTTTGCGGCCTTGCTTTAGCCCTGATATTTTTACAAAGTTTATTTTTTTATTCATGACGTCTCACCAGCTTGTATCTATAAATAATAGATAAAATCTAAGAGCTTCCTTAAACTGTATCGGTATCGGTACATAAGATGATTTCATTTTTTCTTGTATTGGAAAAACATTATTATGTAGGTTTGTACCTACTAATCAATGTATGATTAATGCTAATAATACTATTGATAGTCTTACAAAGTAAGGCTTCATCATCATTATTATTATTTACTAGCGGCCGCCCGCGACTTCGTACGCGTGGATCCCGTTTTACCCCCTTCATCTATCTTACGNCATAACCCTTTGGATTCAAGACTGAAAGAAAGATGTCGATCAAACAGTTTTTTTTTTTATTAACTACTTAATTTACGCCTTTTGTAATTGTATTACCATTTAGATAGGATTGCGGCAGTCGATAACTACAAGCAGTACTACATCTTCACTTAAAACCGACTATCCAACCTACAATGCCCGTTCCAGACAATATTCCAGACTCGTGACAATACAGGGTGTGTACCCAAGTGAGCAGCTTATCGCGCTGCAACAATAAGCAGCCATTATCGGGCACCTGCCTGTAACCGAGACGTCAATCGGTGCGTGTAACGTTAGTAATGCATCGGTTAGGCTGGCCACGGGTCTACGGCAAAAGTTGTATTTCAAGACAATACCTACTTTACACGGCGCGCATTTTTAGGATTTGCAGCATTGTCTCGGGAAATTGGTTCCTAACAGCCAAAACAACATAGCTACAATGTCTTTCATCTATCTACTCTAATACAGTGTGAGTCACGTTAAAGTGTACATACATACAAAAATTTATCGACAAAAAAGAGGTCAAAAATTTTTTGAGATTTTTTTTAAATTTTTTATAGAATTTTTTTTCTTCCCATTACTTATTGCAAAGAAAACGTAATAACTTTTAAACTAAGAGGTATATCCTGATAAAATAAAAACAGTAATAATGCTAAATAACAGGCAATACTAAAAAAATACATAAAATACTCAGAAAATGCCTACAAAATAATAATAAAAAAATATACTTTTTGAAAAAAATCTGCTTTTAAATTCGTGTTTTTTTGGTTATTTGATAAATTTCTCCAAAAAACGCCCCTATAGCAGATGGTTTTTATTACTTTGTATTATTCTCTATCGTATTACCTTTGTAAAACCAAAAATCGCATGTCTCTATCCCTATCACAACATTTGCTATGATCGTTTGAACCAAGCCTCTCCGGGCGCGCCATTCATCGCTTCGTTAACAACAAAACTGAAAGTGGCTCTAGATTTGTAATTTTGATAAAGACAAGTTAGATTTCAAATAAAAACAAAAAATTTCCAAGTAAAATAAGCATTTTAGTTAAAATTAAAATTGTCTCTACCTGTAGCGGAGAATAATGTGGTGGCAGGCCTTTGTTCAAACGATCATTGCAAACGTTGTGATTGGGATAGAGACATGCGATTTTTGGTTCTACAAAGGTAATACGATAGAGAATAATACAAAGTAATAAAAACCACCTGTTATAGGAGCGTTTTTTGGAGAAATTTATCAAATAACTAAAAAAACACGAATTTAAAAGTAGTTTTTTTTTTCAAAAATTATAATTTTTTATTATTTGTTGGCATTTTCTGAGTATTTTATGTATTTTTTTAGTATCGCCTCTTATTTAGCATTATTACTGTTTTTATTTTAGCAGGATATACCTCTTAGTTTAAAAGTTATTACGTTTTCTTTGCAATAAGTAATCGGAAGAAAAAATATTCTATAAAAAATAAAAAAAAAATAAAAAAAAAATTTTTTGACCTCATTTTTGTCGATAAAAATAGGTCTAGTTTCATTTATTTTCATATGTACACTTTAACGTGACTCACACTGTAAAGATGTGATAAAGAAGAAAAATTTGATTGTTTGTATTGAATAGGCTCCGAAACAACTTTGAAAAAAAATGTCATTATGAGAATCCTACATTATTTCTGATGAACATAAGCGGTACAAAGTTCGTCGTCAGCTAGTTACTTATAAGCGATAACATTTTCCCACCGAAAGATTAAAATTAGCAACCGCATTGTTAGACTTGCAAGTTAACTATTTTTCAGCGGACTTAGAATAGAATGGAGTATATTATACACGCAACCAAAATAACTACCGAAAGAAGCCTACGAGTAACAATCAAATTAAATTGAAAGAGCATAAAATGACAACAAAGTAACCAGTCAAATAACTTCTAGGAATGATAAAAAGCAGTTTTTTTTTTAATATTATACAGGGTGACTGGAACTGAACCCGCCATAGCTAATACGCGTATAGAGGAGGTCATTTGCTACTTATTGAACCTTACTTTCGATGGCTAAAGTTTTATAGTTTAGAAGATATGTCAATTTTTATAAATTTTTCAGATTTTTCCGAAATTGGACCTAAAAACTGCTTTTTTTTGTCGCATGATTTTAACCGATTTTTTAATCTGACACTAATATCGAATAAACCTTTAGTCAAATAAAATAAATTTCAGATCCAGATAATGATTGAATAACTAGTTACGAGCCGCCAAAGTTCAACAAAAGTACAAACAACGATAAAAAATTCAAGTTCGAATTCGATTTGAAAAAAAAACTAATACTGATAATGGAGTGCCAATGACCTTGAAAAAATCCAATGATATGTCACACGTAGTAATTAGATATTGAAATTTATTAAAAATTCAAAGTTTATGGAAGAAAATGGAGTAATAATACGAAAATTATCCATACAAAGTTTCTTCAAACATCTCATATTTTTTGCTATACTCCTTTTCATAACTATTTTTGTGTATTTTTTTAAAAATGAATTTAAAAATAATAAGCACATTATGAAGAAAAGAGAATAAAACAATTCAAAATCAACTTTGTATGGATAATTTTTGTATTATTACTCCATTTTCTTCCATAAACTTTGAATTTTTGACAAATTTCAATATCTAATTACAACGTGTAATATGTCATTGGAAAGAAGAGAAGCTAGAGATATTTTTAAGATTATTGGCAATCCATTATCACCATCAATTTTTTTTTAAATCGATTTCGAAGTAGAAATTTTTATCGTGGTTTGTACTTTTGTTAGACTTTGGCGGCTCGTAACTAGCTATTCAATCATTATCTGGATCAGAAGTTTATTTTATTTGAATAAAGACATATTCAATATTATTATCAAATAAAAAAAAACTGTTGAAATCACGCGAGAAAAAAATTTAAGCTGTTTTTAGGTCAAATTTCGGAAATGTCTGAAAAAAGTATAAAAATTGTCATATCTCCTAAACTATAAAACTTTAGTCATAGAAAGTAAGGTTCAGTAATTAGCAAATGACCTCCTCTATACGCATATTAGCTATGGCGGGTTCAGTTCCAGTCACCCTGTATATATTATTTTTTATATTATTATATACAGTGACTCTATCGAATGCTTTCAGTTACAACACAAATGCAACCACAACACAACCTGTCAGCAACATACAACAAAGGCATCGTTCTCGTCCGCCCTAAAGCACAAGCACATAATTATGCCTGAAGTGATTGCGATACATTAGTGCCACTGGTAAATTTGGGAACGCTATTGACTGAGTGCTATTGTTTTCCTACTAATATGTATGAGTTAATCGCATTAGGTTTCCTACCTCGGCATGATTGATCTAGGACAATTTTGTCTTCCTGTAACGTTTATCCATGTAACGTGTATCCGTGTCCAGTATTTTCGGTTTTTAGTCTTGAAAAAACGCCCCGAAAATGGTAAAGAAATATGATGAAACCATGAGCTATACTAAACCACCGACCATGCATCACTCGGCAAGCGAGAAAGGTCGATGCTTGGATCTTGTTATGGGAATAATATGCTCGTTGAGATAAAGCAGAAGTTGACAGGTCATATCTTTCGTAGAGCCGATGAAAAGTGCATTGCCCGGAGGACCAAATATGAGCTCAAGAAAGCTGTTAATGTTAAAAAGGCATACGTTGCTCACACGTCATACCATCTAGAAATATCTACAACACTGAGCAGCCATTATTTGTGAACTATCAACGTTGTGCCTCAACTCCAGGAGGAACAAATCCTGGGCCTTCGTTACCTGCAGCGCCGCAGCATTAGCATCTCATTGCGATGCAACCGCTGGCGGCGCGGGCGCTGCCGTGGATGTGGCAATATGGCCATTATGGTATTACTGTCGCAGTAAGATAGATAAAGCCGTAATATTTATTAGGGGAGAGTTCGGTATATTGTACCGCCGGGTAAATTGTACCACCCTCATATTTCGTACAGTATTTATTGAATGTCTGTAATTGCAACACTCAGCGATACACAACTAAAATCAATTCATATCGACCATGTGGTATTTACCGTGACAACAAACACGTGTGTTTTATTTTGAAAAGTATTTTTTCATTGTTTTCAAGTAACTTTTGACAATACATGTTTGGTTTGTAATTTTGTTAAATTTAATCACAGGGTGTTTCTTATATATTATTTAGAAGCGTAAATTAGTGTGGATTACAATTATTTGAAACATTTTTCGGTATTTATAAGCTATATTTTTTACCAATTTTTTAAAAGCACTATCACCTAGTTGGCTAAATTGTACCACATCAAGTTGTATGGAACTTTACCAAAGGATTTTGAATGTTTTTTTAGTAAATCATATTTTGAAGTTATAATAGCGTAGTTATGTTTGACTAACAATAAATGAAAGCAAAAGACTGGCAAAGTAGATTAGGTACAAGTGTGCGATAATTGGAATTACTTACAAAACTTGTACCTACTCAAAATCGTGATAACGTGTAAAACAATATCGATTGTCTATGTTATTAACTACTGTTCCTTTTCGTTTCCTAATTTGTTAAGAATGTATCGTATAATATTTTGCCATAGTTTTTTTATAGGCTTGAAATTTATTGAAATTCAATTTAGTAACCCTGTGGTACAAATTATCCAACCGGTTGGCTAAATTGGACCGAAGCTCTGAACCCGTACTTTGTTGATTTGTGCTAAATATACAACAATCATGTTAATTAATACCTATGAAATAGTAAGTTGAATAATGTATCTTTTATTATATACCATGGGCATTAGCAAAAACAAAAGAAAACTATGTGTAAAATGGGATTGAAAAAAACTGGTCCAAATTAACGGACTCTCCCTTATATACCGTAACATAGTTATACGAAAGCGATTCATTACTATCTCACTAGGAATATAGTTATAAAACGGTCCAAGTTTAGTGATATGCTTATAGGAATATTGAAAAGATGGCTTTTGCCATCACAGAAATGACTCTCCTTTGGTTAAAAGAAATGTAAATAAGACCTATACATTTGTATTTTACAATTTTAATGTGTAGTCATTAAGGAGGAACAAATCACCTGCACCTATAGGTTTCGTAGCATTGAATTGTAACAGAAGATGCGTCAAGCCGTGAGTACATGATGTAACTCATTCATTAACTATAAGATCGACCCGTGTCTTACTATTTTAGAAAATGCTTCTTTTCAAAAGTTTTAATGTGTAATTAATTTGCTTTGGGGACTTGTAACAAAGTATCGTTAAGAACATAAACTCACGCATGCAAAAACAAAGCTAGCCGCTCCCGTATAATGCCCCTCTAACATGTGCTCGTTACGCTACATGTGGCTGCAGCACTGCAACCCACTTTCATTCNTCCTCGTTATGGATAAAAAAAACAAGCTTATTTAGCTTAACACGAGGGGCTAACGGCTAATCTTTAAAAAAAAACGGTTAGGTAACTCGCATTTGATTTTCTAAAACACCTATTTTATGCGACACACCAAATTAATGAGCCAATAGTAATGTACTCTACTCGATAAGGCCCCTATGTAAATATTATATTATCAGTAGGTAATTTATCAGTTCTCAGAAGCTAAACCGTTCATAAGGTTACAATTCTCAGAAAAATCTTTTTGGGTTTATTTACTACACTAACATATTCATAACATAACATATTCATACAGACTATTTACTCCAGAAAAATGATTTAAATATTATCAATCACTGATATTTTTTCGACAGGATAGTTTTATGAAGATAGTCATCATCAGATCAGCGCCACAAACTTACTTACCACGATAAGCGCGATCGATTTTACGCGATAAGCTCAAACGTTTGTCGTCTAAAAACATCAATAAGATTTTGTCACTGTCGTAGTATTGAGTGGCAGGTGACTTTCAGCTCAATTTTCTCGCTCCACTATAAAAAAAAAAACAAGTCACGAAACAGGGTCACAAAACTTTAACGGCCAGCATCACCTATCAAAATACATAGCTGGGTTGCACCATCTTACTTTAACTATAACAAACGCCAAAATTTTATCAAACTCCATACAAAAATCACCGGTTATCATTGTAGTTAGGTGGTGTAACTCAGCCTAAGCCAGGGCGCAGACCACCGACTTTTAGTTGGCCGATAGTTGGGCCCAATTCTAATTTTTATGAAGAATATGCCGATGCCAAATCGGTGTAATGTGCACACTTTCATACATCTCCATACTGATTAACAGCCCGACCCAACTATGGCGATTACCACACTGCACCGCGCTCCGTCGCGGTCCGCGTGGCGACATATTATAACGAATCCCGCGTTGTCAGTGTGTTGTGCCGCGCGTGTTTTCTATACAATCTGAGGTACTTGCATATAATGATTAAATCTGTCGTCCCGCGTACCGCGGCGGAGCGTGGTACAGTGTGATAATCGCTTATCGACCAACTAAAAATCGGTGGTCTGCACCTAGGCTTAGTTATCAAAAATCAAACTATCTAACCCCACGCGTGCGGGAGCCCGAGGCCGTCAATCTCAACCCTTCAACAATTAGGGACGTACAGACCTTATCTGCTGTAATTTTCCACGCCACTTGGCGTAAATAGGTCAAACGTCCCCCAGGGCCGGACACTTTAGGACGGGCCTTAGGAGCCCTTTAAAGTTCCGTGTGTAATCTTAGGGTTGAGGGATGGGCTGATGCGAAACAATTTGCAAAATAATCTTTACTTTATGAATGCAAAAATTACTACTCACTGCGGCGCAAAATCTCAAATTTAGTGTGAGTATGGGAAAAGTGCTTGAGGTACGGGAGCGGCATTGGATGGGTTTTGGTGACGGTCAATCGTCAGTAAGACTTCAGTGGGTTGAGTTTGAGTTTACATCAAACGCGCTCACTAGTGAGTTAAAAAAGTAAGAAAATTTTGGTTCTTGAACGTTTCCGCTAGGGGCGCTGTACAATCCGTCATACATTAAATATCATGTTTTGACGCGTTCACTAGTGAGCGCGTTCGATGAAAGCTCACACTCAGCCCTCAGATATCTTTTTGTGTGCTATGTCACGTCATAATGTCAATGTCATCCCTCTCGTGCCACTCTCATACCTCAGACGCTGACTTAATTAAGCGCTTACCTATAGCATTGAATAAATGATAAATCACGTAAAAATACCTATATTCATTAAATTAATGTCAAAAGCGAAGATTTGGATAATCACTAGCAAATTAATTTGGAACAGCATTAAAATCACTCGCCGTAGAATCAAAATTACAATAACACAATCATGGCAAGATCTCGATTCTTATTACCAACATAATCTCGAAATTATCCGCAACCTAATTGGTTCCAACAAAGAAAATTTGGGGGAAAAGTCCATCAGTGGACGTGGCTTGAGGGGGATTTTTCATAAAATTTCATTAAATACAATTTCTTTGGCGCCATTTCCTCCGCAGCCTGAATAGAACAGTAAGTTTGTGACTCTACCCATCTTAGAGTAGCCGCAGTATGTCACCCAGACACCTTCAAGATACATTGGCAAAAATAAGACAAATATAAATATACCTAGAGGTAAAACATTGAACCGTCCCTGCTATGACAATGACGGGAGGGCGCTACTATGAAAACTGAGTTGTTAGGTACGATTTTTACCACGCTAGAAAACACTGAAATGTCATTTATGAGGGCGCTACTATCAATACTGAGTTACTATTTCCGATTTTTGCCTCTTGACGGTTCAGAATCGTTCAACTTATTTAATTTACTTATTAATTTCGTTCGTTCGTTCGTTTCAGCTGAAAGACGTCCACTGCTGGACAAAGGCCTCCCCCAAGGATTTCCACGAAGACCGATCCTGCGCCGCTCGCATCCAGGCAGTAGGCACCTCCCGCGATCTTCACCAGATCGTCGGTCCACCTAGTGGGAGGCCTGCCCACGCTACGTATTCTTATTAATTTACTTTAAGGCAATGTCCGTCAACACTACTTATTTTGGATTTTGAAGTGTAAAAATACGGTTTTCTATAATTTTTTCTCGTGTTTACATTCTAGACACGTGAAATTTCTGATATTATCTACACAGTTTAAGGAAATAACTTTTAAATGTTATGAAATTGAACTGTTCTTTGTAAAATAAGAAACATAAACAATGATTACTTGTATGATCGACATGCAAAATAATTCAAAAAAATATAATACAACCTGGCTGTTACATTTGAGCGCTGTATTTTTAAGACGGCGGGCAATTAGTGAGGCCCAGTAATAGTCCAAATGAAATCCTCCCGGGCATTGTGGCCGCATCCAATGTATTATTAATGGCAGGATTCCGTTTAAGGGTTGAGTACATATGTTTTCTTTTTTTCTCCTTCTGGGAAATTCCTCTCGGTAATTAGGCACTTCTATGTCTCATTTCTCGTAGTTTGGGCGACTCGTTTGTGCCAATATTTTATTATCTATTGTGTATTAAACCGACATTGAAGAGCCTAACCTTAATTTGTTAGACGGAATCGTTTTTCTTTTTTGGTCACTCAATTATAAACAGATACACAACTAGCTTTTCCCGCGGCTCCGACAGCGTGATTTAGGTCAGCAACCTGTGTTACTTAAAGATAATGTAGTATTCTAATGGTGAAAGAATTATAGCTTATTTCAAAGTTCATCTGTGTAGCCAAGGATTTAGTACCATTTAGTACCATTATTAATCCACAGAAGTCATGAAACGAGCGATTAAATTCCGGCAGCCTCTAGGGAAAGCTTGGGCTTCGGTCGGCTGCCCTGTGACACGCGCTGTCAATTTATGTGTAGAATTATTACTGTGGGAAGTCTATGCAATGTATCTGAAAGTTTATAATTAAGAAGACGCTAGACTACGTGTAATGCACTATTGGCTGAAGAAGTGATCCTCATTTTGGAGATACTGATTATTTATTTTGGATTTTCTGTTTATTAACTTAAGAAAATAATCCCACCTGTAGGTCTAAGATGCGCGCCGCGATAAGCGGTTATCACGCCATTTTATCGATTTTTAATGCCCATACATTTTGACGTCGACAAAGTATATCACGGCGCGGATCCGATCTATCCCGATCTAATACCAACCTAGTCCGGCTGCTTAGGTATATGCAGGAATAAACGAAAGCTCCAAACAGAAGCAAAATATGAAAACTTGGCTCTATTACATCTTAAAAATGGACAAACTTGCTTTTCAGTCTTATGATGCTTGATTATTCAAGCATTTAATAGTCACGATATTTTTATAACATCCTGTATTTGCACATTATTTATGACTGTGTAATATGTTAAGGGCTGCTCCTGTAATGCCATAATAAAATAACAAGCATCCAAAAATACCAAAATACAAGATTATGTGCATAAATCACACGTTCACATATTACAAAATGGGAACCAAATTTGGACCGTATTTGATCCGCTCCCATATGTGGTGCGCCGCAATGTCGCTTATCTCGGTGTCACGTGATCACGCCCGTTCAGTGCTTGCAGCCTGCAGGGCTACCACCAATCAGGGCTGGGTTGATTTTAACGAGCTGCATAAAATATGACGTCAACTACTTACGTCAAAATAGTTCGCTCATTCTAACACTATTGTCTCTTCTACAGTTGCTAATTTCCGTTCAGGTGTCACGTGATCACGCCCGTTCAGTGCTTGCAGGGCTGCCACCAATCAGGGTTGGGTTGATTTTTAACAAGCTGTTTAATATGTCGTCAAGTAGAGGCATTTGCCTTGACGTTGGAATAATCCGTTCCCATATGTGGTGCGCCGCAATGTCGCTTATCTCAGTTCTGGTATCACGTGATCACGCGCGTTCAGCGCTTGCACGGCTGCCACCAATCAGGGCAGCTTATAAGAGCCGTTTAAAATAAGACGCCTTTGCCATTCATCAGTCATTTATTTGCCTCTACTGCAGGGCCACAGTCCGCACTAAGTAACTGACAAAAAGTTAAGGGAGTATTTCGCCTACACTCCTTGTGTGTGATGAAAACAAGCAATGTTTTGTTTGTCACTAAGTATAATTGATAAATTATTTTGTCTTACTAACAATTGTCAATTTATGGTTTCTATAATAAGGATTGTAAGGTGTTCGTAACACTCCCCACCCTGAACGCTGGCCAGTCGGGTTTTCTTTAAAATTATGGAATCATGATTATGAGTAATAGGATTAGATTAGATTAGATTAGAATAAACTATTTACAGAGTTTGAAAAGCATAATTACGATCAGTGAAATTAAAGATGAAACTTTTAATTCGAGCTCAAGCCTATTCGAAACGTAGGTCACAGTCTCAACTCAAATTCCCAAAATGGATTCGTACCTTGAACAAACTCCCCAAAACTAACTAGATAATCGCTCCTCAGTTGATTGTTGGAACTTCGGTGTCAATCCCCGAGGGCGGTGGCGCGAACGCAACTCAAACAAACCCGGGCGCAATCACATGTGCTCCGCTTAAAACCTAAAGCTTATACACAGGCCTATTCTACAAACGTTAACGCCAGCGTGTTGGCGTCTTTTAAGATAATTGCACATAGCGTTAGCAGACCTATTTTTAGTGTCAGTGGATAAGGTCTTTAGAATCAACTGCACAAAGCATTATTAACCTTTTTTTCTAATAAGCCCGTCTCTTCAACTAGCGCTTATCGCATTTATAACAAAGAAAAAATCAGTATGTAATTAGTAATCATCACTGTTAATTACAAAATGCTAAAATTATGTCAGTCGACCCTCGGGGGATCGAATTAGCCTTCTTTGAATCTTAAATCGGTAATCCGATGATGATGCCATTGAACTATTGTATTAATAATTACGAATTACCTAGACTCGTATAAACAACCACAGACTTATCTAGAATACAACGAAATATGAACTGAAAATGCTGCTATTAAGTACCCAGTTATAATAAAACCCAGCGTAAGAAGGTATTAATATCTGCTCTTGAAACTGAAAAGCTTATGAAAACCGATAGTAGTATGTAGTACTTAAATACGTACATCCAGGTACGGTTTCTTTCTATTTCTAGAAAATTGAGCTCAAGTTGTAGTCCACACGTGTACTCGAAATAAGTTTTCAACAAATCTTTAGGTGCTTCCTGTAAATGTTTATTTTGTTGTAGAAATTCAAACACCCCGAAGCGTATACCCGCTTTGAAAACGGTTCCACCCTATATTTAATATCAACAGTAGCTACCTACGTGTTTGAAAAATTTATACATTTTATTTTATACAAGTTAGAAGCTTAAATTTTGGATTTAATTTGGAATTTATTTACTGCGATTGAGACAAACGCAATTAAAACTTAAAAACTTAACAAGCAAGTGTCATCAATAAATACAAGACTTACTTAAATTATAACTTTTTTCATCCACAACAAGAAAGCTTGGTCTAGATCTCCCCTGATGGAAAGTGATCCCAGTATAATATGGAAGCAAGCTTCAGCCGAAATCTAACGGTTAAGTGACAAAAAATCGCTGCCCTGGTTAAAATTTACCAAATGAAGACATCTAAGGGCGAAATACGAGTACATGAAAAGAAATCGATTTAGATATGTCCTAGTATCATTTGTTGACGTAAATACTTATTAGTCTATGCTTCAACAGATAACGCTTAGTTCAAATCCATCATATTAAGAATAGAACCAATTACTTTTTTTGGCCTCATAGTTTCTTTCGCTCCGGGTGACCTTACATTTATTCTTTCTTTCTCCAATGCAATAAGTTGTCACGAAACGCTCTCTCAAGGGAGTCAAGAATAAATTGCGATTTACTCCTCCGGAGCATCTCAAATCAAATGAACGTCACAAAACGCTTATGAATTTATGTTGATTAGACAAAATGTTGGGCACGAACGACGTGACAACTCGTTTGAAATTATTGACATAATAGAGGGGAATTCAGCAGGTTTAAACTCACTAATTCTTCTTTTTCATGGGTTTCTAATTTTTGAGATTATGGATAAACATATTATTAAGACTCTTAAGTTAAAACCAACAATATAAATACAACATCTTGCGAGTGAGATGTAATTACATCATAATATGGCGATAAATTAATATGCGCGAGCTTGCGGTATTTTATTTACTTATTAAAAACTACGGGCTAAAATTGAAAATACCTTTCGACTTTTATGTTAAACTCAACTCACCAGTAACATCGTCTAATAAAACACAGATAGATAACAAAACCCTCGTCGTGTGACGTCATCGAAATAAGGATACTCAACCAATTTCTATTGCGAACTTCTCCGATTAGATTTGTGGGAGTAGGATAGCTATTGAAATGAATTTATAACATGTAGTAAGTTCGTTACTCCATCGTCTTAAGATATCCCCTGGGGAAATGTGTAGAAACATCCAATAGCAAGCAACTGCGTATGTACAGGGTAAGAAACATGGGTAGCTTCGTTGGATTATACAGGTAAATATTAATGAAGACTGGATAAGTGGATAGTTTCTAATTATCACTTTTTTTTCAATCGACACAATACCGTAGCTAGGAAGATCTTAGGGAGGCTTTTGGCCAATTGTAGGATTAAACAAAAGGTGACATAAAAATATAATGAATTATGCATCTTGTTTCAGCTAGTAAATATGTTTAAATGGAAAAATTTTAAAAATGGTAAAGTAGGCTCTGGGCTATTCTTTTTTATCTAATAACTAGATTATAATTACAATGTGAAATACAAGTAAACTTGACTGTAAGAAAACGAAAAAAAAACGTGCTTCTGGTGACGAGACGTTTAGTCGTCGGTCCTATTGAAACATGTATGATGCCTGTGGCGGTTACCAAGGTAAGTAGTTTGAACCACACAAAGAAAACCAACTGTACCCGATTTATTCGCTTCCATTTTGTACCTAAATCGCTACCACAACCGCCGATAAGATTGTTTGTAGATGTCCAGCGAATTGCAGCACTCGAGAATGCCACCGACCACCATCTAGATGGCTCACGGCGGAACACACCGACCACAATCTAGATATCTAAGAGCGGAACACACCGACCAAAGAGCTATGCCAAATATTTAATACCGCCGCAGGGATTCGCCAGCGCGATAAATTTAGACGTGAAATATACTAACTGCTCAAATACCGTGTTTGAGCTGTATATACGATGGATTTGATGAAAATACCTTTCGTAGTGAAAGGATATGGATATGTTATTTCGTTTAGGTACATCTGAAACAGTAGGTAGCTACAACGCAGCAACGCAAAGATTGGTTGCGTATAATTTTACCATGGTAGAGCTTGCGGAATTTCAGCTTTAAGTAATCCGTATTTTATAGACATTAATACAGCAAAATAATGTATCCTGACTGATATGACGTATCTTACGTAAGCATATTAATATGCGACGACGAGAATAATATCAGAGTAAATACAAATGAGTAGGTCATCTTCATAGAAACGCACGGCGCGGTTTGTATGTGAGCGCGCTAACACGTATGCGGCGCGCACGCATACTCTGACAAAATTTAGCGGGGATCAGCGGGGAGCCAGTCGTGGTTGCGCCGAATTCTGTCAGTGTGTGCGTGCACGCCGCATACGTACTATATTGGCGCGCTCACATACAAACCGCGCTCGGTGCGTTTCTATGAAGATGACCTACTCATATGTATTTACTCTGATAATATGAAAGACTGTTATGTAATTGTATTGATAAGTAACTTACGTAAATTTGGATTCATGACTGAAAGAAAGATGTCGATCAAACAGTTTTCTTTTTGTTACTGAATTTACGTTATTTTTACTTGTATTACCATTTAGATATTTGCGGCAGTCGATAACTACATGCAGGGCTACATCTTCACTTAAAACCGACTATCCAACCTACAATGCCCGTTCCAGACAATATTCCAGACTCGTCACAATACAGGGTGTGTACCCAAGTGAGCAGCTTATCGCGCTGCAACAATAAGCAGCCATTATCGGGCACCTGCCTGTAACCGAGACGTCAATCGGTGCGTGTAACGTTAGTAATGCATCGGTTAGGCTGGCCACGGGCCTGCGATAAACATGGTATTTCAATACATTTATTTCTTTAAAAATGCAGAACTAGGCAGGTAATTGACCGAGTATAAATATGCCCCAGGGGTAAATACCTATTTATTCTAGCCACGAAAAGGCCCAGATTATGTTGTAATCATTTGTAAACACATATTTTCCTCCGACAGGATTGGAACTCGCACTGTAGTTGGCGCTTTGGTTAATACACACTAAGCACTAGGTCAGTAGGGGAAATCAATTTAAATTATAGTCTGAGTGACCACAACCAAAAAACTAGAGAATAAAACTTCATGGTCCAAGTCAAATATTGATAGAGAGTCTAAGAAATAATTTAAAATAACTACAAAATAATTAATTATTATTTTTCTGAATTTTCAAAGCAAGATTCACAGTGACTCTATTGAAAGCTCTCAGCTACAATACAAATGCAACCGCAACACAACCTGTCAGTAACAGACAAAGGCATCGTACTCGTCCGCCCTAAAGTACAAACACATAATTATGCCTGAAGTGATTGCGATACATTAGTGCCACTGGTAACGCTATTGACTGAGTGCTATTGTTTTCCTACTAATATGTATGAGTTAATCGCATTAGGTTTCCTACCTCGGCATGATTGATCTAGGACAATTTTGTCTTCCTGTAACGTTTATCCATGTAACGTGTATCCGTGTCCAGTATTTTCGGTTTTTTAGTCTTGAAAAACGCTTCGATAATGTTGATGAAACCACGATAATACAGCTAGCCCCCGACCATGCATTACTCAGCGAGCGAAAAGTTAAGGTATTTATGGCAGAAGTGGGCAGGTTATAACTAATTATCTTTGGCAGATCCAATGAAAGGTGCATTACTCGGAGGACCAATGACCTCAAGAAAGTTTTGTGGCACTATTTGAGGAACACTTAAACGCAGCAGTGGACTTTTAATGACTGAAATGATAATGACTCTTTTAAAGTAAAGTAAAAAAAAAAGTTAAAAAGTATTTATTACTAAAAGATGTCACATTGTACAAATTATTCTGGCGGTCTCTGCACTAAGCAGGAAAGCTTGTATCGCAGCGGCCAATATGAACAATACCTTAAAAATAATGACATCGGTCTTGATACATTTTAAAATGAAACATGTTGCCCATACGTCATGCCGTCCAGAAATATCTTCAACACTGAGCCTACAGCCATTATTTGTGAACTATCAGCGTTGAGCCTCAACTCTTACGTCTGAAACTCCAGGAGGAACAAATCCTGGGCCTTCGTTACCTGCAGCGCCGCAGAATTAGCATCTCATTGCGATGCAACCGCTGGCGGCGCGGGCGCTGCCGTGGATGTGGCAATATCACCATTATGGTATTAGGCTAACATATTATGAATATTGAAAAGATGGCTTTTTCCATTCAATAAATGACTCTCCTTTATTTAAAAGAAATGTAAACAAGACCTTATCTATATTTGTACTGAGTTTTGTTCAGGTCATCCAGTTCACAAGTCACTTATTGTGTAAACAGATTTATAGTCATAACCTTGACTAAATTTTTTTCACTGTAATTTCACAATTTTAACGTCTATAATTAAGGAGGAACGAATCACCTACACGAGTTTTTTATGTGTAATTAATTTGCTATGGGTGGACCGACGATCTGGTGAAGGTGCCTGGATGCGAGCGGCGCAGGGCCGGTCTTTGTGGAAATCCTTGGGAAAGGCCCGTGTCCAGCAGTGGACGTTTTTCGGCTGAAACGAACGAACGGGTACTTGTAACAAAATATCGTTAAGAAGATAAATCCACGCATGCAAAAACAAAGCTAGCCGCTCCCGTATAATGCCCCCTAACATGTGCTCGTTACGCTACACGTAGCTGCAGCACTGCAACCCACTTTCATTTCTGTCGCTTACTATCTCCACAATTTATTATCCGATTTAGAAGTACCGCATCCACAGCTATACTTTCTACGGTCCTGAGATTTCGCAAGCAATTTCCGCCTAGCGACGAATGCAAATACAAACGAAATGTGTTATTTATCGTGGAATTAGAATCGCGCTAACTACTTGGCCGGTGTCAAGGGGCATTAGCATGTCATACATATTGCATGGTGTTGTTATCACTCTGTAGATCGCGGTGGAACAAGGTAGATTGTTTATTTCGATTAGATTATGGGTTAGTTAGCGGGTCAGCGTGGCAGTTACGGTAACATATTAGTTATAGCTAAACGTTTGAACTATTTTCTTAACGAGTTAGTGACGTCAGGCTAACTGGCTAAGATAGTTCAAACGATTAGTTATAAGTAATAAAGTCACCGTAACATTGGTTTTAAGTTGTGGTCATACCTACGTCATTTTAACTTAGAATCATAGATTCAATACTATAACCAAAGACATCTTAATACTCTGAAAACACCAATACAACTCGCTTCTTATCTTATATCCTACCTATACAGAATATGATAATTTAAACGTAATATTCATACTTTTTTACTTAATTATCCATGCTTTATAAATGGAAAAATTATCGTTTTGGCCCTTTACGGTTGACTAAAATAGGTACCATAAAGATACAGGCTATACTTATTATACTATACAGGGTGGAATTTTCCAATGCCACCTGGAGGGAAAGTATTCTTAATATTGAAAATAGATTTTTTTTCTCAAAGAAAACATTCCTTTATTTTTAAAAAGAAATAGATTTCCAAAAATTGGCTTGCCACACCCGGGAATCGAACCAACTAAAATCTGTTAAAAATTACACCCTGTATTTTTATTGCATAGATCGTTAGGGTTAAGAATAAGGATGAAATCTCTCGAACAAACTTGATAAATCAAATGAAAGGAAAACCCTGAAACCTTAAATTATTTTAATGTACATATATAGAAAATTGAATTGTATGGTAGTGAATTTTCGAAAAAAAATCGAAAATCTCTGAATGCAGTTCTCTTTGTTTTAAAAAATAAAGGAATGTTTTCTTTCAGTAAAATTTTCTAACTACAGTATTTAGAGTACTTTCCCTCCAGGTGGCATTACAAAATTCCACCCTGTATAGCGAATATAGCCGTACGAATATAGTTGGCGATATATCCACAAAGGCAATCAAAAGCCGAAACTACGGCGAACTCACCGTTGGTAGCGAAACAAAAACAAACAGCTCAGTTTTTAACTCGTCTGATCAGTCGAAAGTCAATTAGAATCAAAAATGGTAAGTTAAAGTAAAATTACATGTTTATCAGAAAACTCTTGAAAACCATAAGATACGAGTGTAACATTAACTTTTCAACCTGAAATGATCATAAGTACCTAAATGTTAATAAAACACCACTTAAAATAAATGAAAATGTTTGTATGCGTATTTGCTTGATACTAGTAGCCCTAATTTTATACAATAACTGGCCATAATGTTCGACTCACTCACACACGCCTGAAAACATATTTAAAATTACCAACACCAAAAATGCTGCCTTATCTATTTTACCTACGCCATGTCAAACTCGCCCTCCGAGGACCGCGAATGTTCGGCGAACATTTGCATTGCTAATCACGCGTTGTTTGATCGCACGTCTTTTGCCGTGCTAACGATCGATAAACTAAAGCAGAGCTTACTTCACGCTAGGGGAAGACTTAGTTTGTTAAGTTTAAATTAAATAAGACACTTACCGCATTCACTGGGGCTTATCTGAAAAGAAAAAAAATACGAGTTAGAGTTAAATTAGTTGATAATTAGAATAAGATAAAACAGATTAGAAAAAAAGATTAAGTACCTATTAAATTAATGGTAATCAGCTTTAAGAAAAAATCAAAACAAATCACAAAATTTTAATTTCATGCAGTAAAAACATAGCTGGATCTTTCTTTGTTGAACTTTTAAAGAAATGGCAGTGCTCAAATAAATATTCGTGATAATTTAAGTACTACTAATTAATTAAACAATGTGGAGACAACAAAACATCAGACTGTACACTTTAGTTAATTTTTCACAAATTAGTACCTTTTCCAACTACGAGTACCTACATAAGATACCGTAGTGGTCAGCTTGATGTATTTCTCTACAAGTAAGCTAATAATAACAAAAAACAAAGAAATCATCTGTCGATTTCAGAGCCCCATCAAAAAATACTCCACAATATTTCAGCGGACTACAAACATCAAACGTTCCCGACCGTGAAAGGATCGCATTCCGTGAATAAACTATTTAAAACTAAGCACAAGCACAATTCAAGATCCCTTATTCAGAAACCGTTGGATCCGGACTAAATCTATCCGATACACCCAAACAATGGGTAGCCGCAAACAAAACTCGGACCCGCGAGGTGCAGGGATGACGGTTGCTTAAAAAATTAACGTAAGTAGTTTTAAAAAAAGTTCACTTATTTTTTTTTTATCAAAAAAATAATATATTTAGGTATGTAAGCAAAACTTATTTATGACGGTCATAGAAGTTAGGCAGTTACCAATAATTTTCAAGACGCAAATATTTTTAATCATGTTGTTCTCAATTAAATAAAAAGTCTCGTATGCTTTAATATCAATAAAAGGGATAGTCAATTGGTTTGGTTGGTGCAGGTAACTACCACCCTATTATTGTTCCCCAGACATTTTTTAAAAACTTTTATAGCCTAGATTTTGAAAATAAAATTGCTTTCCACGACACGACACGAGTAAGCTTTCGTTAGATTTTATACGTAAAAATAAAGGATCAAGGCAAAGTTGCGTCATCTTACTTTAACCGTAACTATAACAATAACCAGTATTTTTGTATGGAATTTGACAGACTTTAGACGTTTGTTAAAGTTAAAGTAAGGTGGTGCAACTGATCCTAAGTCTAATTTATCTCTTAGACCCTAAGGCTAAGCATGATTGGTAGTTTCTGAGTAAAATAATTTTCTTCATTTATGACGAAACCCCCATAAATCCTGGCAGCCCTGGAGAGTTGTTTAAAAACCCGTCTTCGGAGTTCATTACCCGGGTTCCGTACATCTTTTGAAGTTAGGAAGTAGTTTATCCCGGGCAGAAGTTATGTGGACAAGTAAGAAACCTTTTTAAAGATTTGCAGAGCGCTTGTCCGAGACCCGGTCAGGTTTTCCAGACTGGAAAATTTATCCTTTAATCGTAAGTCAACGATGCCCAGTTAAAGTGAAGAGTTTATTGAAAAATAAGAGACGTTTCTGGGGTAAGATTATTCATAACCAATTCCGCGTGTCGGATTGACGAAATCAAATATCAGTTTCTATTTCGGGGATGGAATATGTCAACGTGTGTCGGGATAATGGAAGTGTTGGATCTGTGATGCCAGATATATCTCTGCATAAGTATAAGTACTTACCTACTACGGTACAAAAATTTGGGCCGCGGTAACGTAAATAATTTTGTAACCCCAAGCTGCTAGACTTAAGCTTTTAATGTTGCATGCAACTGAGTAAGTACACATTTTAATAATGATTCAAATCAATTTTCTTTATTTGCGTAATTCCAGGTACATAAGTGGTCTTACATAGATTTGGTAGGTTTCACTGAAAGCTTGAACTAGGAAGCGTGCAAATATCAAAAAGAGTAGTAGACTTTATATCGAAAAAAATACCAACACTAGATTTAAAAATCTTGTTCTTTTCCCTTGTATATAAATGTAGAGATCATTTCGATGGCCACTTACGTGTGACTCTTTTTAATGTTTTTATGTAAACACTCATTTCAAGACTGAAAGTGATAAGGCTAATCTATCACAAGTCTAGCACACGATACGAACGAACTTCCTATAAAATTTTAAAATGTACAAAGTAGGTACACGAAAAATAAAATGGACATTGTAAAATATCACAAAGTGTTTCGTTGTCACAGGGCCACTTGAATATATTCAAAAATAATTTTCCTCGCATAATATTCTGGTCCATAGACCACGGAAGCAGGCTCTGGTTAATAAAAATTCCACACTAGAAGTTATTTTGCAAGAGGCCTCCGGGGAGCCGCGTCTCAGAACCTCGAGCGCCTTGCTGGCGTGAACGTGTTAAGCTGTGCCCTAAATTGTGAGCGAGAGAGGATTTTTGGGGAGATTAATGATTTTTCTCGCTCACTTAGAACGTGTTTTCTATGTATAACATGTTGTTTAAAAGTTTGTTTAACTATATGGCATAGTTCGTTCGTTCGTTTCAGCCAAATGACGTCCACTGCTGGACAAAGGCCTCCCCCAAGGTTTTCCACAATGAACGGTCCTGCGCTGCCCGCATCCAGGCTCTTCCCGCGACCTTTACCAGATCATCGATATGGCATAGTATGAGTATTAATTATTTGTACAAACGACAGCACATTAAGCTAATATATTGCAGTTGTAATGAATGCTAATCACAGATCATATAAATCTCTATGATGCTAACAAAAATGTAAGTGCTCTGATGTCTACTATCGACTGGACATCTTACCAATAGGGACTGTCAATAAGAGGAAACTCAACGAAATGAAATATTTACTACTACATTAGGTACTCAGTTTTTCTCACCTGATTGTTATTGAAATATCTGTAGAACTATAAGTTTATTAAACACATAAAATGAGTTTTCTTTCTATAGAATCTACTCTTTACCACTTTTCCCCAACGTCCTTTCATACTCGTACATTACAGCAAGAAAGATTTTAAAACTTTAAGCCATTTCCTCATTTTACGAGATTACCTAACAAATTAAATTTCTTTTCCGCTAGCTCCTCAGTTTTAACCGTAATCCTGCCGGCATTTCTCTATGAAATACCTTCTCCTTCCTAGGTGAGAATATGTTGTAGAGTGTAAAACGTCCTGCGACACCCGTTAGGGCATTTTTCCGTGTAACTACTAGCTCTAATATGCCCGGGCAAGTTAAATGTACCAAAATCGAGAGCTGCACGCTCTGGAGTAGCTTGGATATTAAATGCTTGAAATTTTCTACTAAAATCTCATGGTATAAGGTTTTGAAATACCTAATAAGAATTGACAAAGAATACATTGAGAAATGGAGCTTGACTTTTATGATAGCGTTCAAATTAATTCTACCAACAAAATGGATATTCAGTTTTATAGGCATTTCGTAATGATTTTCGATTGAAAGTAAAATAAGATACTACTGTTTTAACCTATCTACGTAGGTACCTACCTTAGTAACAATGTTTGTTGAGAAATGTTTTGCTACTTTGTGTTGTATGGTATCAACTGACGGCCTAATAGTATAATTAACATAAGTAGGTAGACAGTAGTGTAGTAGTACACATTTTTCTTAATTAGTCTCTATCTAGTAAACTTATAAGTAGATAGGTAAAATGCATGTTTCAATCTTCAACCGGGCTGCAGTTAACTAGGTAACTGATGACTCAATATATTATACATGACTCTGTGCCATCTTTAAGTAAATTGCGTCCTAACCTACTCGTAAAGCGTCTTCACATGAACTGTAACAGTACTGTAACGATAAATTCACGGCCTTTCAGTACGGTCGTATTGTATCTATGGTTCACCAGCCTAACAAAGTGGGCTGGCCGCCAGGACATGATTGCGTTGGCACCTATCGCGTATTATTTTGTCCAGTCGAGATGTTCTTAAGCTGGTCTCTGATTGGCACGCACAACGCTGGGTTAGCGGTTCCAAAGAAATGTTCCTCTTTAGTGGATAATATGCACTAGATACGCATTTGCAAGGTGAGAGTGAATAAGCACTTGCAGGGCAGATTTATGTAACATCCTAGACAGCATCTCACTAAACATCAGGTGCGATTCCGGTCAAAAACCTGCATAAAAAAATATAGTAGAGTAACTAAATTAGTGTTCCAAAAAGGTCATCATCTTAGATTGCTTCTACATACTTTTGGGGCTAGATTAACGAACAAATTACCCCAATGTACATTATGTTTTTGAATTGTTTTTTACCCATACTTTTCTAAAAGTATCTGTTTTTACGAACAAAAGGACCTCCTTTCTCAGTTCTTTGTCACATTTGATAGAAATCAGCAGCCTAAAAATTATAATATTATGTGACGTACGTAAGGCTTCAGCGACCTCTGATACCATATAGGTGAAAAGTTTACTAAAATACAAAGTAACAGTATAGCATTTCGTATACGTTTACCAAATAGTTACCCGATATTTATACACAAAACCATTTTCGCTCGCGACCCAATCATCACGTCCGCCATTTCCAGCTCCCATTTTTGATGTTCCGAACGAAATCATTAAGGTCGAGCTCATTGAAATGAAAACTGGAAACGGACTACAGTCCGTTACATTACAATGTTTATGAATATAAAAATCAGCTTGTAGCGGGTGCATGCCAAAGTAATCATGCCTTGGCCGGCTGCCCGGCAAACTGATTCTTTAGTCCGGCACCGGGGTTTTTGTTTAGGCCTGGAAAACATCTATGATTTGCGCAGAAATGTTTTGGTAAAAGGAATGTTCCCTATATTCCTTTGACGAACCTAATTTTTGGGCTACTTTTTCTCAGTGCGAGCCCAGATTTTGTCCCTTAAGGAAGTGGTAGAGTAATTTTTAAAAATAATGTGGGAATCATGTAAAAGCGCTTTTTACTGAGACTAAATTAATATTTTTTTTCGTAAGTTTGTATAGAAGAAATGATCTCCAGTTGAAGGAACGAGTGTATTGATATTTTTCATTAAAACCGTTCAAATTCGAAAGAGTTCAAATATCATAATATAATATCAGCTACGACTTTTAGCGCTAGAATTCTTAGGCTGGGTTGCACCATCTTACTTTGACTGAAACAAACGTCAAAAATCTGTCAGAATCCATACAAAAATCATCGGTTATCGTTATAGTTACGGTCAAAGTTTGGTGGTGCAACTCAAGCCTTAAAGTCACCCTTACTTTGTATGACGTTAAAAAACGCAATCTCTATGCATTTCTGTCGCCCGTCTGCGCCCTGCCTAAGGATGGTCAGCCCATATTGTCCAATCACTGCACCATTGCACGTCTAATGTGGATATGGGTTGTTGCAGTGCTGTTTGTCTTGTTTATAAACAACTTCATGGTTTTCGGTGACCAGTTTGTCTTCAGTTATACAATGCCACTTAAGTAAATTGTCTCTGAAAAAACCAATGTTTTCTTTTCGAAAATATCTCTTTCTGACGTGAAATAGCTAATTGACATTAAGTTTGATAGTTAAATAATTAAATAGATGAAAGACACTTTATTGTACACCCCACTTATAATAACTTAATACTTAATATGCGAAAGAGACTGCACAAATTGTGTTGAAGACTGATATGTTGCATATCATCATCATCATCATCATTTCAGCCATAGGACGTCCAGTGCTGAACATAGGCCTCCCCCAATGCTTTCCACGTTGATCGATTGGTAGCGGCCTGCGTCCAGCGCTTCCCTGCTACCTTTACGATGTCGTCGGCCCACGGTATGATGCATAATATACTAGAATATTATTCAATTACACTTTAATATGATTAGTCCACGTCCATACTCTGAAATACACTGGGAAAAGCCATCCCCTGTGCATACCAAATTGGCCTCGATGGCTTCTCCATGAAATCAGCAACTAAAAAAGAGTAGGTACCTACCTAATGTGATGTCATCGTGGATTGAAGGTTCCGTATGCCTTTTAGATTAACTGACTCAAGAGCTTTATTTTCAGTTTTTAGGAACCACAGACAGAGGTAGGTTTTTGAAGTTAGTGTTGATATCTCCTGTAATTTTTGGCAGAACTAATATCACAAAATGAAACGGACTATCGGACTATCACAGCTAACATGGACAAATCAATGTGTCTAAGCGCACGAATGAATCTTTGTTCTACAAAGGTTCCTTTTTTTTTCGACGCATGGTACCCTGAAATCGAAAGCATCGGTCCATCTTGCCGGAACGACAATACGCTAATCAGAGAGCCGACTGAAACCGCAGCCTGGATATTTTTCAGTGTTGTTTCGTCCGCCGCCGGGTCGCGGGCAATTCAAATTTGCATCACAATTGCGTGCGATTGCGCCGCGATTTCAAAACGCATCCAGTTAGAATTTCCCACGAGCTATGTTTATTACGGGGGTTTAGTTTTTCATTCGGTTTTGCTACGTCGTTTTTAATATAGTAAAAAACGTAGTGCGCTGGTCTAATGGTGGCTTTCGAATATGATTCTAGGTTTATTTCGTTTACTGCTATTATGATTTATGGCAAACATTCTTTCATAGTCCATCTAAAAATATCTTGCTTTGAAGCACCCGACGCAAAACAAACTAAAGATAATATCCCCCAAATTATTCCATGTCTCTCTTACGTAATCTTTAGGTATAACCCTAAATAGGATTTTCCGTTACTATAACTACCGTCAAGGATTTTTCGAGGAAGATAAAGAAGTCCTTTTCTATTTTTAGGTTACTTAGTAACGGTAAAGTCACCCAAACAAAAATAAAATCTAATTTAAGTTACACTTTAGCCCGTTACTAACGCGGCTCGCTAACGAAATTTTAATTCATAATTGATGGTACCATGAGCCAAACAAAAGGAAAGATACACATCAGAGAAACGAAACGAAAACTCGAATATAATTCCGTCGGACGGTTCATTATTAAATTGTTCGCGAAAGCAAGATAACCTGCGGTTAACTTGGCGGAGTTTCGCGCAACCCGCCCGTGGTCGCGGGGTCTGACAGACCGGCGTGGAAATGTTAGGATTCACAGTTTTGCCTTGCCACGTATATTCCACGGGTTAGTTCAGCTCGGCGTGTTATTTCGACACACGTACATTAATAATGTGTTGGTGAAATATTAATCAAAATATTTGCCTGGCGAGAAATTTAGATGCGAAATATCCACGAGGATCACGATGCAACTAATCATAACGTCAAGTATTAATTCATTTCATGTATCGGGCTGGCAGTCATTCCTAGTGCTTTTGCAAGTGTAAGAAACCTTTACACATAAATTTGCTCTGTTTATATTTGCAGCCACTTTAGCTGATACCTATACAGGGCTATGTCAGCGTTTCTGGTAAAAAATTCTGCTCAGATTTCAGTCGAGTACACACGCAGTATTAATCTTGGGCACTTTTGTCCCCTTTCTTGGACTTCAAAGCGTGTATCCTTTGGGGTTAACTCGAGTTTAACGAGGTGAGAGCGGCGCTCGGCCGAACTGTGTTTTTTGTTAAACTACCGCCACTCGGCGACTTCAGAAGTTTGTTGCGATCTAAGGTGGTATACACACACCGTCACGACCTGCATGCAATGGAGGGAAGTCGAACATTTTAATTTTTATTTTTTTTGTTCTTCTGATTAATTTTGTTGCGGGTCCAATGACAGTTTAACTTGGTAACTGGTTGGGCTTTTTTTGGCGGTCAAGCGGCTACACAGGAGTTGCAGTGGTGGGAACGAGAAGTGGGAATAGTCCCGAACTCCCGACCTACATGCTCCTTCGTTTGTACGGTTTTTCTATTTGAACTTGTACTTAATCACACTCTAACCAACGGTAATACGACCTATAATTGACCAAGTATGATCCGAAGATAATTATTTTAAAGGCTTTTGCATTATTATGTTTTGGAATCATACAGGCAAATCATGTTTTAATAGTCACTCGATTTACAACTTTGGCTCATCAACTAGCCAATTGAGGTTGCTGTTGTAAATAGTACTAGAAAAAAATGAGCACATTAACAATCAAATACAATATCTCTTTTCTAAAACTCATAAATCAATAACTTACCATCTTTAAATACCAAAGTTTGGATATTTATTTTTACGGTGAAAATCCATAGCCACATTGTAGCTACGTGATGTATTGTGTGTAGTGTGGGATCCACCTTATCCGTTGTCAGTTGCACTTCCTACTTCAGGGAGAGGGGCAATTTAAGTTTAATTTCTTTAAGCTGTGGCAGAAATGTTTATGCGGTCAGTTCTGGAACTTAGATCTTTTGAATTGAGAGCAACTTTGAGTTTCGTTTGTTATTATTGTAGGGTTTCTTCAAGTTTCTAAGGAACTTGTTTTGGGAAACCGCGATTGGATGATATTATGAAAACCTTAGGCCTAAGATACATAGGAACTAGTACCACTTTCAGCTCTGCTAGATAAGTCGAAACTGTAACTGCATGATATTTGAACTGTTTTTTAAATAAATAATCAAAACTCATATCTACATAGCAAGAATAAATACGTTTCTTAGTAGGTACCTACGCCACTTCTTCTCAGCACTGGCCCATTTTATTGACCCGAAGCAATGGTAAGGTTAAAGTAATCTTAGGGCGTGTAAAAGTGCTATTACAAGCCTATTTACTACTAGTATAAGTCACCTAAATTCCTATTAGTGTAACTACTTTGTAAGCCTATGTAACTAAAGTGCATTTTTCTGGAAATAAAATTTATTATTATTATTATGTTTGTACGCTTTGGAGCTCACGGGTCAAAAGTGGCCCGGTCCTTTATAAGGCTTGCGTGGGGATACAGATCCAACACGTAGAGGCCGTTTTAAGCGCAAAATAATCGACAAAAGTGAAAGTGGTGCACATGCTGGATCTAGTCTCTGACTATATATCATGGGATGTAGCCAGAGACCATCCCCAGCCTGTGCACAGGAGCTATTGCAGTTATTGGAGAATGGACTAGGGTTATGGATGAAGGGTGGATGGACTGGTTACTGGGCTATGGATGGAGACTACGGGACACCTGCCTGGCTCATAGTCTCGGACTGAAAAAATGGCAGGCGGTGACTAGCCAGAGACTAAATGCCCCCCCCCCTGGCGTCATGGGTCGTATAGACCGGACTGAAGGGCAACATTGGCGTCTGCCAGCTCAGGGGTGTAGAGAGGTGTGCTGCGCTTTCTCCGAAGTTACTCGCGGCGTTATGCCCTTTAACACTTCCACCCCTGGAGCATATAGCTCTAGCGACTCCACTCTGGCCGGCCGGTTAAGGCAAGCCAGAGGTGAAAGTCCTGCAGACCCTCTCGGATTCCACTTCGGCAAGCCGAAGACGAGGGTCTTGACCGACTCTCGGGAGCACTCGGATTAACAACTGGCCCCGTGGTGTCGGNACAATAAAGCCATAGACATTTGCCATACAAAAGACACAATTTTCCAATATTTTTGTTTGCCATGAGATTCTGGTACACCTATACCTATCATATTTTAATGAAAAGATAAACTAAACTTTTTCAGCACAACGAAAATCTGCTTTGGCGCGTAGCAATGCAACGTAACAACTGCAGTTCGGACTTCTTTATGCGTCCACTACACATACAATAAAATTCAAACTATCGCACATTTTTTCTTTTTAACCTTTAACCGACGACGTGATATTTTTGTCACGTCGTCTGCGACGTGCGGTCTGTGGGACCGCTACACTGTTTACTCAAAAAGTAATCATTTTTTGCATAAAAGTGTATCGGTTTCATATTTTTTGAGAACATTATAGTATTACAAATAAACATACGTATAATTTGCGAGGAATCAATGTATATTTTTTATTTAAATATGGCTAAAACTTTTTTGACCCTTAATTTCATTGAAATTACACTAGAGCTCAATAATACCTATATAATTTGTAAATTTTAATCAAATCGAGAAAAACTATACTCCTTCCTAAATATAATGAATAAAATAAAAATAAATGACACGTACATTATATGCATAAAAAAAATTGACGTAGGGTAAACTTTAGGCACAATCAGGACATTTTTTTTTACCGCATGCCAAGCATTTTCGGTATGCATAGGTAACAGATAATTTCGTTTACAATGTAGGTGGACTAAAATGTACGTCTTTTTTGCAGCTGGTGCAATGACATCAGGCTGGTTTGGTATGTCAGAGCCTAGAATATATTTCACTGTTTGCTTTACCACCCATTTCGCGATATTTTTTTACCAACTACCATCTTTTACATAATATTATGTTCAAATATCAATAAATCATTAGGAATTGTCTTTTCCTAGGTTGTGGTGGCCCAGGATCCATCATTTTTACGAAAAATCAGTCGTCTAAAACAAAAGCGCAATTTTCAGTATGGTACAAAAATGTCACGTAGTCTGCGACGTGCGGTCCCACAGACCGCTGTTGAACTTTAAATCGAATTATCTTATTAAAACTGCCCTCGTCGATGTATCCACTACCTGTAATGGCGTTTGGGCAACTAAACTCGAAGGTACTGAGACGCTCGGGACATGGGAGTGAGTAGAACATTGCAATCCAGAAATTTCAAAAACCGGAGCGGTCTGTGAGACCGCACGTCGTCGGTTAAAGGTTAATTCTAATTCAGTAAAAAATGATTTTGAAACCTTCATTCAAAATTCAAAAGTTATCNATAACTTGTATTAGAAGAGACACATTTGAAGATGTTAACTTTCATTTCATTTTTAACAAACCAAACCTTAGGGTAATTCCAGGATACATGCCCCAGTGGGATAGGTGCCGTGATTTTAAGTACACTATGTTACAAGCAACTTAGCCTAAAGTTATAGTACGTATAATAGAAAGGGTAAATACTCCCCGTTCCACTTTTCGCCTCGCAAACCATCAAAGAGTGCGTTCGTTTAGCCAGTAAGAGCAAAAATCTTAGGCATCTATCCTTTGAAGTAATCATACAGTGAGTCTTCTATCCCCCAAATTAGGCGTCTATCCCACTTTTTAGAGGTCAATTAAAATGGTATTTACTCAGAATCGGTATACTATATTAAACTAAAATTATTATAGTAATATCATAGACGAAAGACCAAAGTTTACAGATACTAAGGTCAAATTGTTGATAAAAACTTACTGAGTTACAGAGCTGTTTCAAAAGTGGGGCATCTATCCTGGACTTACCCTAGCCATCCACATCCTACCCTTGCTCCTTCCATCCCGATCTTTAAAATAAAACTAAACCGAACAATTTGAAACTGTGAACCGTACCCTAAGACAAAGCCGGCCAAATGGCCAAATGACCAGAGCGAAAGAAACCGAGTCCATTCGTGATAAGCATCCTTTCGGCGAGGTCCTTTCTCGGAATTTATTGGGCAGTTGGCCGTATTGGAGGAGGTTCGAAGGCGCAGCGGACACAGGGGACGTTTGAATTGTAGTAGAGAATATGCAATCTAAATATTTAACTCAAAGGTGACTGACTGACTGACATAGTAATCTATCAACGCACAACCCAAACCACACGGATCGGGCTGTTTGGCATGCAGGTAGATGTTATGACGTAGGCATCCGCTAAGAAAGAATTTTCAAAACTCCACCCCTAAGGGGGTAACACGGGATCCACGCGTACGAAGTTGCGGGCGGCCGCTTATACGTTATTAAGAATTAAGACGCGTTTTTATTGCAAAATAGAACTTATTACAGCTCCATAAGATGCCACAATGTGTAGATTGACGTGCCGTTAATCTTTTTCCCACTAATCCAAGCTTTCTTGCTCCGATTCTGAGGGCTCTTCGCCGACTGTACTAGTGCTTATGGCGAGAGCTGTTTTGCTTGGTTTTAGGGTTTAAATATGTATAAATTATAATATAAGTGTTGTTACAACCTATATCTTTGAATAGGTAGCAAAAACTAACAAATCGATGGTCCCGCACTGATGGTCCAATCAAAATAACCCAAGAACTTGCCGGCCGTCCCAGTGTGAGCGTAGTCTTCACCCCGGCCGTCCCGCGGGAACACCCGCTTTTATGGGTTCCCTTTAAACTGCCGATGATACCTTTCGGGACGCGTTCGATTGACGCCAATACAGCCTTTATGTACACCCGCATTCAGCGCACAACCGCGTGAAGGGACGAGTCATTTGGATCAGTAGTGACATCTGTAGATTACTGCAAGTACCAAAGTATAAGCTCGTTCGTCGAATTAGCTTCTATTTTAAGAATGGGAATACATACACATTTGGTCGATGTGAGTGGTTTTGACTAAAGTTCTTTTTTATTATTAGATTCGCCTTTATAATATTATAGTAGGATTGCCTACCAAAAACATACCTACTATGGTTACCCATATGATAAGTCATAATTATTATGCCTCCAATTGCCACGAAGGGTTAATCATTTTATACCCAAATAATTTTCTTTTGCTACTCAGTCTAAGGCCCAGAACAGACGGTGAAACGCAACTGCAACGAAACTGCAACTTTCTGATGATTCTGATGAATGAAACTGAAATTGAAAGTTTCAAACTGGTCGCGTCATGTGTGGTGGGCAGAAACTTAGATGCAACTCAAAAGTAACTAGCAGTTGCAGTTTCGTTGCAGTTGCGTTTCACCGTCTGTTCTAGGCCTAATACTTTGCTATTTAATAAAGTATGTGTAATCATAGCCTTTCAAAAACATCTTCCCTTTTTAATAAAAACAACGTTCCCATTATTATCCTAATTCGGTTGTCATGCAAGGTGCATATTTGCGCTCTTTATTAAATTTTACCCATTCCTTTCCCATAGACTGCAGAAAACAGCCAACTCACTTTACTCAGAAAATATCATTTACTAAAAGCTCTCTTTTATTTCGAATACTATAAAATAATGTCAAGCCAATTGACTTGCAAACGATAAATATTGGTCGTCCGTCAATCGAAGAAGCCTCGATAGCCGAACGGTGAGGGGGTCGGACTGGCCGACTCGTGATCCGGGGAACGCGGGTTCGGTCCCCGCCGCCACTCGACTATTGTGGTGAGCTCACTCGTGACACAAGAATATTTAGCATTAGTGCGAGGGGCTAACGAGAGAATATTTTTTATTTTAAATTATAAGATCCGCAAGAAAAAATCTAGATAAACAGCTTGTTCTATTTGAACTGTCGTCACAACCCATGAATTTCATAAATAAAATAATTTGCGGTATGTCCAGATAATCAAGTAGACTTTGACGACACGATACGTTTCCATCAGCTCAGATTAACGGCGTATTAATGGCGCGAAATTAATTTACAAACGCGCAACTTAATATAGGAATTCTCGGATACCATTGATGTATTAATCGAAATAGTTGCGGCCATAGAGTTTGGGATTAGATCCGTATTGGTATTTAATTGGTTCGGATATTGTGTATCAGTTTGGTTGCACAGGGCCTACCAATATTACGAACCGTTTTATCTCATTTTATTGTAGAACCTCCTCTGATCTCTAAGAGAGTTTCACATGAGTTTCTCTGTCGCAGGTCTTAAGGCTCGTGCAGACTATCATGATAAATTCCGTTTTATCTCACTTTAGAGTACCACCCTCCTTTGAATTCCATGAGAGTTTTACATGAGTTTCAATCATATTTTACGTCGTAGGTCTA
Source organism: Ostrinia furnacalis (assembly GCF_004193835.3). NCBI lineage: Eukaryota > Metazoa > Arthropoda > Insecta > Lepidoptera > Crambidae > Ostrinia > Ostrinia furnacalis. The sequence continues at coordinate 180,254 of NW_021133692.1, read as the reverse complement.
GGTTCGTGTACCGGACTAATATGCTAAAGGTAACAGGTTCGATTCCCGCACAATACGAGTACTAATGTTTGTGTACATACAATGTTAGATTGGATTATCCTCTATCATATGTTTTTATGTATTGAAGTATGTTTACTATTAGTAGATACTACTGCATATACTCAGTATTTTGTTCGATGTTGACCCTACATCGATCTGTAGTCTCTAATTTATGAGATTTGGAGAGCATAGATACGAATACAACGTCAGGACATCAGACAATATTATTATTTTTGTTGTATAATAGCCTATATTATAACAAGATAAGACGCCATTGTGGTTAGCTTGATTGATAGCATACAAGGTGTTTGATAAAAATTTATATGTTTGCGAAAAATTTGACACGTCAAACCAAACGCCTCCAGTAAAAGCGAAACTTCAGGTAACAACTCCTTAAGATTCTTTTAATCGCGCTCTAACTCCACCCCCAGCACATAATGAACACGCCATAAAATCGCCAAGTACCCTCGTAAACTTATTCCTGCAATCAAGAGGCAATAATTATTGTTTACGGCGCCGCCGACTTCAGACACGTTTAAAGAGTTGTTAAAAGTTGCGGGTGTGAAATGGCGGCGGCGTTACTGTGGGGAACGTTCTGGTGGTGGTGGAACGCTGCTAATTTGTGGACTGCCATAACTTCTATCGTATTTTGTAGTTAAGTATTATTTTGTATCGAATCGTATAACTAATAATATTAGTTACTTGATGGCGTTATTGAATTGATTGAAAATTGGTTGGAATTTGGAGTTAACTAATATATGTATAAGACGTAAATAAGCTTTAGATAATACTAAACTTGTTCGACAAGTAGGATACCTAACAGATTCTGTATTCCATCTGTGAATGAAGACCTCCATATTATTATCAGAGTTCATTAGATAGATGTTATGACGAAGGCAGTTGCTAAGAAAGGATTTTACGAAACTCCACCCCTAAGGGGGTAAAACGGGATCCACGCGTACGAAGTCTGCGAAGTCGCGGGCGGCCGGTAGTCTTGGATTAAAAACCCAAGACCTTCAAATCACAAGAATTCAACTCTTAACAACTACCTGACAAAAGTGTTCATAGAGCTTGAATATCACTATCTACGTCACCACAGACCTGCGCAGTAAGATGCGACACGTGATAAAAGCAAAAAGCAAGCTTATATCATAAGTTCTGATATAAATAGGCGTATTATAGCAAATTCAAATGAATGAGTCGAACGTGTCACCCGCTCTTACTTACGGCGTATTTATTCTTATAAATCGGGCTTTATGCAGCACCCTCATAAACCAGAATTTTGGCCCAGGCTTTAGGTGTGTGTTGCTGGATTTCCCGAAATTGGGTTTTGTTTATAATGTCCAATTTTTTTTTAATTTACGTAGGATTAATATGGGTTGTGTGTAACGGATCGGTAAGATGACGGATAAAAGATTAATTGCTTATTTTAACGGCTGAATAATTAAATGAGGAATGATTGGTCTATGGAAGATGAAAAATAGAAGGAATGAATGAGAATTGAGATGGTAGTTACTAGAATCACTATGTAAGACGAAGACGAAAGACGGAGGATGGTTGAGTTGTATAATTGTTGTAGTAAAAAACAAGGTTTAAATAATTCAAGAACAAGATTTCCCACATATTATTATGAATTAATAATAAATATTCTAATTTCTCATATCTCAAAGAACACGCACCGCTGCTTTTATCCTGTCCATCTGTCTGATAACACTGGCCTACAGCCATTTTGGTGCCGGGGATTTAAGACCTGATTTAAAGTATGTCTTGCATGGCGATATCAAAAATGTAATCAGTTTTTCTCTATCAGCTCTAGTTCCCGAGATAACTAAAAAACAATTTTCACAATAAATATATATTTTTATTAGCATTAAACATCAAGAAATTGTCTATTGAGTGATTTTTTCGAATGAAACTTACTTGGGCAATCTCGCATGATTCTCCAACAGTAGTCAGTCATCATATAAGCGTCCTATCTTCCTAGGTAACTATTCTAAATTGTTTTTATGTCTTGGTGAAAACGTTTTCCTTGTTCTTCGCTTAGTTCTCCTAAATTTTGTTGGAATTGATCTAGTTTACTGTTAAAATAGTGTAATTTTATACCTATATAACAGCCTAAATCTTTGAATTGAACCAGCACATCCTATAGGTACTAATTCTACATAGTTGTCAGCCTTATGCTTTCCGAGGAAATTTTGTACAACTGCTACAAAAGATTTCCACGCAAACCATTCCACATCATTCATAGAAATTTTAAATTTAGTGGAGTCTTTTATTAATACAGTTATTTGAAGTCCATCAAATATACCTGATTTTAGTTTTTCAGTACTTAAACTTGGAAATTTCTGTTAAATTAACTGGAAATATTGGCCATTTTCGCCATATCATAGGCACTCCAAGCTTCAAAAACTTACGTGTGCCTTTCTAGTATCTTCGCAGATGTTCAACGCACATTATACTTACAATTTGAGGCACCTACACCTTACCTTTGTATCGAATTTCAATACCGAAGTAAGCAAAATACAAAAAATTCGCCGTGTTTTTAATGGTTTTACGCTGATATTTCAGTAGTATTCACCACAAACTTATCAAAATGAATTAGTATCGTTAACAAACATCTGGACGTACTATCCATAACTAAATAGTAACATAAAGTTTATCGATGTTATTGTAATAATGACTATTTGCGAACAAGACGGGAAAAAAACTAAAATGAGGGTAGTCGACAAACTAGAGCTGATGAGTTGAAATGAAGTATGTCAATATATTGTGGATTACCCATATTATCGATCGTATATACAAAAAGGGCTGCACCAAAAAAAAATTTTTTTTTTGCAGGCCTGTGTAATTAGATGCGAAATGTGTATGTATACTCTGTAAAAAGATGGCCATGTTCATCTATGGATATCTCTTAACTAAAAAAATCTTTTTAGTTCAATATTCATTAATACACAAATACTTGGCAGTAAATAATACTTATGTGTATTCTACTTACAAAATGCATTTTATATATTGTGTGGGGTTTAGGGAGCCCTTACGTCAGACTTTATGAGACATCAAAGGCCCCTGTCAAAATGACGAGGATCGAAGATCCGTCCGAAGCAAGGTGTTAGGTTTCTTATTTTGTTTTGTAAGACAGTGCCTGTAGATTACGTAACTTTCGGTATTGATTGCCATTTGAGGAATTCACTTTAATCTCCTTTGTATGGTTTAATACATTAGACTACACATTATTGTTTAAAATTCATAAAAAACTAAAAACCCATAAAACTCATTTATTTATGCAAGTAGGCTTTAAAAAAGCACTTTGACACGTCCCAGTATTAACCCTATCACAGCTTCAGGACAATAAATGGGCCAGTGCCGAGAAGAAGCAGCGCAAGAAACTCAGTCACTATTGTCAGCCAAAATCGCAAAATCAAAATCTTATTCAAAGTATATAATAATAGACATTTTTTTATAGACACTGTTTCAAAGTTGAAAAATCTGAACTAAACACGAGATAATTTTCATGATAAAAAATTAGAACTTTATATTAAATACTACGTACGTATTAAGCTAACATGATTTATTAATGTTATGAAATAGTTCTGAGAAAGTATTCTCATATTGAAATTGCTTTGCAAAAGCTTACTAATATTATTAAATCCACGGATAATATTTAAAGCCAATTAGTTTCTAGCTTTTTACTATCTATGTAATTAGTTTCGGCTCCACGAGCGATAGTTCGTGGAAACGCTGATTAAATTCAATGTGCTCATATTTTCATATACATATTGACGATTAATTAGTTTAAAATGGCCATGTTTAAAGCTCAAAATCAAATATTCCAAATAATTTCAAGTTCATTGTGAATGCCAGTGCACTGACAACAACTGAAAACCTTTATTTTAACAAGTGAGTTAGTCAGTCATAATACCAAAAACATTTGCAGTTTAATGTGAAACGTAATAGTTTTTTTTTTATGTGACAGGAGGAAAACGATAAAACGTTAAAACCCTTTTGGGCTCTATCAGCGCTTTAAGACGAAAATATACTCAGTAAACACCTAGTTATCTGTTATTATGTAAAAGCTCTCATACTACTTCGTCATCAGCGACATGTGGTATGCACTTGACACAAGCTGAGACGGGGACATTTTTGCTGCTGCAACGCCATCTTAGTAATTTTCCTGATTAATTTTAATTATTATTCTTTTGACTGGTTCTGTAATTAATGTTGACTGTTTGTTTATGTATGTATGTGTTTTCATGTGGCAGCAAAATAAACGTTATACTATTTTAATCTATTCTATTCTACTCATATTGTGATAAACGTCATCTAACGCTCTGTCTAGCTTTCAATGCACACTGCACAGCAAATTAAAAATTAAAAATGTAAATAGAATTAAGACTGAAACAATGTCACTGGTCTTCTTGTTACACCCTCAGTTAATACAATAAAAGGTTTCGTTAGGTTATTAATAAAAACTTTACATACTAAGGCTGGGTTGCACCATCTAACTTTAACCAGGCCTGTTCATCTCCGCGAGTTTACATCGAAAACAAAACACGCACGATGGCACCTCACAGGATAGTATTCGACAAGGCCTCACATACGAGCGAACATTGACTCGCGCACGCGTATTCTTGTGTATGATGGAAGAAAATAAAGAAAATGGTGTACTAAATATTGTGCAGTATTTAACTGCCTAAATAATAATAAAAACACAGAATATACTTTTTTAAGTTGCCTCAAGACACTGAGAGGTAAATAAGTAGTTAATATTATTCATGATAATTCATGCTAAATCATGTATTTCCTCCGCCATTTTCCGCAGTTTGGCACCTCACGTCACATCATTTTACTGAAGTCAGCCCTATAGCTTCGGCGCAGTGCCGATCACTGACGTTTGTCAACAAAATGGTGCTTGACTCTTGAGACAAGCTAAATTACACCATATTGTTAATGACAAAGAGAGAAATAAATAAAGTTATTATTACATTGAGCATACATTTTTTTAAATACCTTCGCGAAGTAAAACTTCTGTACGTAGTACTTATTATTATTCTGTGCTTTAACTTTGACAAACGCCAAAAATCTGTCAAACTCCATACAAAAAACACCGGTTATTGTTATTGTTACGGTCAAAGGTAGGTGGTGCAACTCAGCCTAAGAAAGTTCATAAGAGCAAAAAAGCCTTTCGTGAATTCGGTCACTTGTCGAACAGTCTATTTCTGTACCATAACGACAGCGTATTACTGGCGCGCTGTAGAATTTCCACGGGCCCTGTTAGGTAATAAAATTTAATATCACAGCCTGTTGAGAGGATTTCCCGAGTTATTGGTCTACTGGCTGTTTATCGTTTTATTTGTTTACACGTTCGTTGGCTATGGAATGAGCGCACTCTAAATGAGTTATGGTTATGGTGCCACGGTTAGGCCACAGTGTAAAGGTATACAGTAAGTACCTGAGAACATTTCTAGGCTTTGTCTAAATGGGCATGGCTCAACGATCTCAGGAGATTTTACTAACTCATATTGCAATTCGTTACGTGACGCANTGTTTTTTCCCGCTAACTCCCGTTCCCGTGGGAATTTCGCAATATCCTGTTGTAACTAAGCATTAAGTTTACTAAGGTACCTGCATGCCAAATTTCAAGCGTCTATCTTACGTGGTTTAGATTTTTCATACAAAAGGATTTTCCCGCTAATTCCCGTTCCCGTGGGAATTTCTAAGTATCCTATAACCTGCCCAGGAGTATGAAGAATAATTGTACAAAGTTTCGTTAAAATCCGTCGAGTAGTTTTTGTTTCTATAAGGAACATACAGACAGACAGACAGACAGACAGACAGACAGGTAGACAGACAAAAATTTTACTGGTTGCATTTTTGGCATCAGTATCGATCACTAATCACCCTGATAGTTATTTTGAAAATATATTTCATGTACAGAATTGACCTCTCTACAGATTTATTAAGTATAGATTAATATGGGTTGTGTGTGTAATGGACCGGTAAGATGACAGATAAAAGATTAATTGCTTATTTTAACGGCTGAATAATGAAATAAGGAATGATTGGTCTATGGAAGATGAGACATAGAAGAAATGAATGAGGATTGAGATTGAGTGAGAATGGTAGTTTTAGAATAGGAATCACTAGTGTAAGACGAAAGATGGAGGACGGTCGAGTTGAAGTAAAAAATAAGGTTTAATCAATTCAAGAACAAGATTTTCCACACAAGTATAAGAAATAATGAATTTCTCATATCTCAAAGAACACGCACCACTGCTTTAATCCTGTCCACCTGTCCGCTTATTTTGATACTTCTGCTGCTTATTCTGATTGTGAACTCTATTTTGATGATCTTATTCAAAATGGCCAATGTGTAGGCTCTGTAAAGAGCTGCCATGTTCGTATATGGATAATATTATCTCTTAATTATAAAATATTTTAGTGAATAAAATCATTAATCTACTGCCTAGTATTTGAGATACTTGACAGTAATACTTATGTGTATTCTACTTACAAAATGCATTTTCTATATTGTGTGGGCTTTAGGGAGCCCTTACGTCAGACTTTATGAGACATCAAAAGCCTGTCAAAATGACGAGGATCGAAGATCCGTCCGAAGCAAGGTGTTATATTTCTTATTTTGTTTTGTAAGACAGTGCCTGTAAATTACGTAACTTTCGGTATTGATTGCCATTCGAGGAATTCACTTTAATCTCCTTTGTAGTTTAGTACATTAGACTACACATTATTGTTTTAAACTCATAAAAAACTCATAAAACTAATTTATTTATGCAAGTAGGCTTTAAAAAAGCACTTTGACACGTCCCAGTATTAACCCTACCACTGCTTCAGGACAATAAATGGGCCAGTGCTGAAAAGAAGCGGCGCAAGAAACTCAGTCACTATTGTCAGCCAAAATCGCTCTTATTCAAAGTATATACCTAACAATAGAATTTTTTTTTATAGACACTGGTTTAAAGTTGGAAAATTTGAACTATAATAATAATAATAATAAATCTTTGGACAATTTCACACAGCGCCAGCTAACCCCAAAGTAAGCAACTTAATGCTTGTGTTATGGGTGCTAGCTTGACGGATACACTACTTATATACTTTTTTAAATACATACATATTATACATAGTAACACCCAGACCCGTCACAGAAATTAAAATTCATCATTTCAATTTCTGCCCGGCCGGGAATCGAACCCGGGACCTCTCGGCATAGTATACTATACGAGTATATTTAACTACATGATGAAAAATTAAATTAATTACTATGAGTACGTGGTTATTTAGCAAACTTGCTTTAATGTTATACAATAGTTCTAAGAAAGTATTCTCATATTGAAATTGCTTTGCAAATGTTTACTTTCTATCTTTTTACTAATCTATGTAATTAGTTTCGGCTCCACGAGCGATAGTTCGTGGAAACGCTGATTAAATTCAACGCGCTCATATTTTCATACATATTGACGATTAATTAGTTTAAAATGGCCATGTTTAAAGCTCAAAATGAAATATTCCAAATCATCGTAAGTCAATTGTAAATGACAGTGCACTGACAACAACTGAAAACCTTTATTTTAACAAGTGAGTTAGTCAGTCATAATACCAAAAACATTTGCAGTTTAATGTGAAACGTTATAATTTTTTTTTATGTGACTGGAGGAAAACGATAAAACGTTAACCCTTTTGGGCTCTATCAGCGCTTTAAGACGAAAATATACTCAGTAAACACCAAGTTTTCTGTTATTATGTAAAAGCTCTCATACTACTTTGTCATCAGCGACATGTGATATGCACTTGACACAAGCTGAGACGGGGACATTTTTGCTGCTACAACGCCATCTCAGTAATTTTCCTGATTAATTTTAATTATTATTCTTTTGACTGATTCTGTAACTAATGTTGAATGTTTGTTTTATGTATGTATGTGTTTTCATGTGGCAGCAAAATAAACGTTCCTACTATTTTAATCTATTCTATTCTACTCATATTGATAAAACGTCATCTAACGCTCTGTCTAGCTTTTACTAATAGATGCACAGCAAATAGCATGAAAACGAATTAGACTGAAACAATCTCTGTTTTCGTCTTCCTGTTACACCCTCAGTTAATACAATGAACGATTTCGTTAGATTATTAATAAAAACTTTACATGCTAAGAAAGTTCATAAGAGCAGAAAATCCTTTCGTTAACACGGTCACATTCAGAACAGTCTATTTCTGTACCATAACGGTAGCGTATTACTGGCGCGCTGTAGAATTTCCAAGGGCCCTGTTAGGTAATAAAATTTAATATCACAGCCTGTTGAGAGGATTTCCCGAGTTATTGGTCTACTGGCTGTTTATCGTTTTATTTGTTTACACGTTCGTTGGCTATGGAATGAGCGCACTCTAAATGAGTTATGGTTATGGTGCCACGGTTAGGCCACAGTGTAAAGGTATAGAGTACCTACCTACTACAAACATATCTAGGCTTTGTCTAAATGGGCATGGCTAACGATCACAGGAGATTTTACTAACTCATATTGCAATTCGTTACGTGACGCATGAAAGATCTTTTTAAAAACTTTATTGTAGGTACACCATACAAGTCCTATAAGAATAAGGCTGGGTTGCACCACCCAACTTTGACCGTAATTTTGACGATAACCGGTGCTTTTTGTATGGATTTTGATAGATTTTTGACGTTTGTCAAAGTTAAAGTAAGATGGGGCAACCCAACCTAAAAGTCGATTCGACAAGTACACAATTGCCTAATTGTCTACATCTACCTAATTGTTTACTTTCATCACACACCCCTGAAAGTCATTGGATAAACTTGGTATTTTCAAATGACCTTTACCGTTTTTCGGCTAAAAAGGTTGATGATTTCAATCATCGCAATGTTTATAGATGTTAATCACAAGGTGGATAGACTCATGAATACAAACAACTTTCATAATGGAAGCAGCACTGAAATCACTGAACGAAAATTACACCTTTTTACACAAATTTATGTTTGACCTCGGCGATAAGCGTATGAAATATGTAATTTTTTCACGTTGACCTCCATCAAATATTGTTGTTATTGTAAGCGACGAATACAACATTCAACATTTAGGCGTGAAATACATGCAAAAATACTTTAGCATTGAATAATACTGGTAAATAAAAGCGATTTCCAATTTGCCTAGCCAAAGCATTTTATATTCAAATGACCTGAAAGGCTCCTGGCACACTGCGGACAAATAAAAGACAACTGAAAACTAACATATTGGATATGGGTTAAGTAGGTACTATCGATCTATTTTGGTTTAGAAGGTCTATTTGAATAAAATATTTACACACCTAACAGTAATGCTGTGTAATCAAAAAAGGTAAAAAGAAGCTTTACATAATAATTCTTCAAAGGTATATTTTATAACATTAATTTTAACTTTTACGAATTTACTTTCTTTGATCATTTTCACTAGTAATCGAGGCTTTTCTAGTATAGATTTTCATATATTATTTTTATCAAAAACTCTTCATGTATTACCAAAAACTTAAAGTTACTTTCGTACTTTGAATCAAAATTAATTAAAGCGTGCGAAGAGCCTAAACAAAACGTGCGAAGAGCCTTAGTATTCTAGGAAGCAATTAAAACTTGTCAACTGGCCCGGTAGGCGCCTGACTTCAAACACTTTGATACCTACAGTGAACAAACTTGGGAACTTACACTGAACGCATTGTTAGTAACAACGCTCTTTTCAGTGACTCCACAGTTCCTCAAGCCAATTAAATTTACAGTTGATTTCCAATGCTAACTAGTCCCATAGTAACTTCATATTTCCATCGATGACTTATGAAGTCCGACACTGTTACACAAAGACGAATGTTTTGTTAAATATTCAGATCCAGAAAAGTGAATACGAGTAATTATTATTAACGGGATTGCTGTCATGTACCTTATTTACGATCCCGCTAATAATATACTCGTAATTAATCGTAATAGTGACCATGAAATTTTAAAGCAAAGTAGTGTATTCTTCTTTTTTTTCTTCCTCGGTCCCTCACTGATGAGGATCGCGACCACACATAGTGTTCCTCCAAAGACTGTGGTCATAAACTGTGTGGACCCGCTCACCACAACAAAATAATGCATACGAGTACATTAACTACGTAGGTCAGCTATGTAAGCGAAGCGATCACGATATCCGAGTCTACGGGCTTCTAGATTATTACAACCCTTTCGACAGAAAGAGATGAAATGTTGGATCAAAACTTGCTAGTGTCAACAACGCTTTCATAATATAACCTCTCGTGAAGTGAGTTCATATGTATAGTATTTCTAAACATGAATATTCAACAAATCTCTCGTAGTGCGAGATATTTTTACTTTTACAACCCTCTAATGGTTAATGGTCTAATGGTTAACAAGAGAGAGACAAACGTTCACCTCATCACGAGGGTGGAATTTGATACGCCGGAGACCTTCCGTAACCCTCGCCCGCCCTCACCAGATGACAGCATATCGTTAATATTTGATTAATCTGCCATCACGTCGGAGTGTCAAGCTTCGTGGCCACTAAAAGCCAGGCTGCAGCTATACGACTATGATTGCGGTACCTAAATATGTATTTGCCTAGGCGCAGACCACCGACTTTCAGTTGGCCGATATTTGGGCCCGATTAAATTGTATGAAGTATCGGCCGATAGCCGATCAAGGTCACCCAAAGGGCGATGGAGCGTGCTATGCTCGGAGTTTCTCTGCGTGATCGAATCAGAAATGAGGAGATCCGTAGGAGAACCAGAGTGACTGACATAGCCCGCAGAATCGCTAAAATCAAGTGGCAGTGGGCGGGGCACATAGCTCGTAGAGCTGGCGGCCACTGGGGCAGGAAAATTCTTGAGTGGCGACAACGAGCCGGAAGACGTAGCGTGGGCAGGCCTCCCACTAGGTGGACCGATGATCTGGTGAAGGCCTATAAATCTTACAATTAGCTTCAACTGGACACCAACCCTGTCCAGGAGTAGTGCCCACCGGCAGTCGATTATGCCCCGGAAATGGGCAAGTTCCGAACGGAGCGACTGCTCGTCTGCCCCTCTGGTGATTGGATGTTTATCAGTTTTTCATTACGAATGAAACAGACTAGTCCAAATATAGTGTATAGTCACGTACTTACAGCTGTTTGTGTAGTTTTGAACAAAAAAATACGTAAGGTATTTGAACCTTATGAATCTTAAAATTTCAGCAGCGATATATTGAAAAAACATTCGAAAATCTAGTAAGCAATGTCTGTCTAACGTGATTTGATTTGCTGCAAAAGTAAATAAAGCAGGCAGTTCTATTATTTCTATTATTTAAGTACGAGTAGTGGATTTCAGTCTGTCTTATAAAATCTGTATCTATCAAACAATTACACACACAGAAACACATTTCTTTTTACAACCCAATTCGAGAGAGAATTTATGAAAAATACAATTAAATAAGTGTATAAAGCCGATTTCTTATTTCACTTGGAACTTTTTTCTTTACGGTAAAAAACCTTATCAAAAAATTACCAAAAAAAACCACAACTATATCTACAGCAAGACTCCCAAATCTATCAACTTATTAACTAACATAACCAATCAAAAACACTTATAATTCCTTCTGTATTAATTCATCGTAGCTTAATGATAAATAGCTGAGCCGATACCATGAATATAAGCAACTTCAGAACCCGTTAAAGAACACCAGGTCAAACAGGCGCCCGTAAAAATGATTAACCGGGGCGGCGCGGGAGGCCCTGGGAGAAATCACGAGCCAGGTGTGCAAGTCCGCCTCTGAATATTTCAGCTTGAAACAAAACAGACGTTGGTAGTCTAGCACGTAAATAGACAAAAAATAGATGCCTGAAATACAGCAAATCAAATGAGCTAACATCTGACTACTTTTAGCTTGTAATGTTCTATGTTCTTCTGATTAATTTCGTTACGGGTCCAATGACAGTAAACTGTCCCACTGGACAAACTTAACCTACACTGGTTGGGTTTTTATTGGCGGTCAAGCTGTAGATCCTGTCTACACAGGAGTTGCAGTGGGAACGACAGGTGAATAGTCCCATACCTTATTAGACAATCGGCTGGAAATTAATAAATCCTAAACGGTTTATTTATTACTTTGTTATTTTACTTCAGATTATTTATTCATAGTACTGTGTACCTACCATGAGTTTACGTTAGGTGTGTTCGCTAGCGAGTACGTCAAAAATCTCTATGAAGATTTTGTTTCTTGAAAGTAGCCGCTAGGGGCGCTGCACAATATGTCATACAATTAAATGTCATTTTTTTACGCAGTCGCTAGCGAACACACCTAACATAAACTCATGGTAAGCACACAAGCTCGGGTTAAGTGACATAGCTATTTGTCTTTTATTTAGTAAATGTATTCATTCATTCATTATTAATTCTTTCATCACAAATTACATTGAATAAAGCACACCATTCAACGATTCTAGATTTCACATTATTAATAAGTAAATATTAATCCGAGTGATTAGTCAGGTTCAATCTTAACTGCCCATTGAACGGACTCACCCCAACTGATGTGGCTTGGTCCACGCTAGCTCAGACACTCTACTAAGTCCTTTACGATGTCTTCATTTAAATTCAAAGTCTTCGAGCCATTACAATATTTAGTATGAAGCATCGAAGGTCCTATTTGTGCGATGAACACTTAATAATTTTACATCTTACACATAACAGTACCTAGTTAAAGAATCAAAAAATATTTTATCTTGTGCTCACATCGACCACGCAACCTTAGCGGTCGTCGAATTCTTTCAACTACCGAATCAAATTCTGAAAAATTCTGTTAAAGGAAACTTATTTGTATTTTTAAAGTCTCAAAACACCATCACTAATCTAGTCAAGCAAGAAATTAATGATAAGCGATGACGAAAATAACAAATGAACGCCCAAGTTAATTGCTTTTCTACAAAGGAGAGCGACTATTAAAATGTTCACATCTCGTTCACTCCCAATCTATCAGCAAAACCGAGTGCCTATTAAATTAGATTTCCTACGAGTAAACAAGGAGAAAACATTCTGCTTTAATGTAATCAAATTGAGATAAATACTAAAAAAAGATAAGGAGTGTTTGGCAAATTAAATTGAAAACTTTCCTTCGATCGTTTGACTCGGCAGCTCAAGTGTCTTAGCAGACGTTCGAGNCGTAGGTCGGCTATGTAAGCGAAGCGATCCCGATATCCGAGTCTGCGGGCTACTAGATTATTACAACCCTTTCGACAGAAAGAGATGAAGTGTCGGATTAAAACTTGCTAGTTGACATAATAAAGCTTTCATAATAGGTACAACCTCTCGAGAAGTAAGCGAGTTCATATTACTATTTCTGAATATTTAACAAAATATCTCGTGATGGGAGATATTTTTACTTTTACAACCCTCAAAATATACTCAAAGACATCCCAACCCTTCACTCCCCATAAAGATCAATGGTTAACAAGAGAGAGACAAACGTTCACCTCATCACGAGGGTGGAATTTGATACGCCGGAGACCTTCCGTAACCCTCGCCCGCCCTCACCAGATGACAGTATGTCGTTAATATTTGATTAATCTGCCATCACGTCGAGTGTCAAGCTTCGAGGCTACTAAAAGCCAGGCTGCAGCTATAACGGGTATGATTGCGGTAAATATGTATTTGCCTAGCCCTTTACATACGGGCCCTCGGAAACCAAAGTCGCCTCTCAATACGGGGTATTTGAAACTATAAAATTGATTGCTTCACTTTACATCAAGATATTTCAAAAAGTATGAGACTTACGGTATTGAAATTTAGAAAATTATATTCTGCAACTAATGTAGTTTCATAATTTTACACTTTATTTGCAATTTCATTGTTTTTTTGTCGATAACTGTGATTTAGTATTGGCTTAGCCAAGACAACAATATATGCCACCCGTATTGAGAAGTGACTTTCGACTTGGCAACAATAGGTAAGAGGCTAGGCGCAGACCACAGACGTTTAGTTGGCCGATATTTGGACCGGATTAATTTGTATGAAGAATCAGCCGATAGCAAATCGGTGCAGGTAAGGCTGAGGTCAGTACCTGAGGTATGGGAGCAGCACGGGAGGGGTGATTTTGACATATTATAACGTAAGGCCGTATACAGAAAGAAAGCTGGAAACTTATAAGCGCTTACCGGCGCTTGACAGCGCTGGTAACCCGCGCAGGAAAATATATGAACGCGCGCCGATAAGCATTGAACGGTGCCGACAAGTTTCAACACGCGCTGGTCAGCGCTGGACGCTGCCATTTAAAATGCCATTCAACTTGCTTTCTTTGTGTAGAACGGATCAGCGCTGACTAGCGCTGGCAAGCCGCTTATAAGTTTCCAGCTTTCTTTCTGTATACGGCTTAACACAGCATACAAATCTGATCTCAATCCCGCTCCCATACCTAGGGCACTGATTAAGTTAAGTGCTAAGCCTATAAATCTTCATTGTTGTATACTTTTTGGTTAAGTAAACCTTCAAATGCTATACAATTAGCTTCAACTGGACATCAACCCTGTCCAGGAGTAGTGCCCACCGGCAGTCGATTATGGCCCGGAAATGGGCAAGTTCCGAACGGAGCGACTGCTCGTCTGCCCCTCTGGTGATTGGATGTTTATCAGTTTTTCATTACGAATGTAACAGACTAGTCCAAATATAAAGTAGGTACAAGCTTTCCGCCCGCGGCTTCGCCCGCGTGGAATTTTGTCTGTCACAGAAAAACTTTATCGCGCGCGTCCCTGTTTCAAAAACCGAGATAAAAACTATCCTATGTNAATTCCTCGGTCTTGCTGAAAAAGTCTTCAGTGAAATATTCCGATTTATGGTACTCTGCATCGCTTACTTCACAAATAATTGTATCGTGAGTTTTGTTGAAGTTTTGCCACAATTCCGATAAATTTTCTAATTTTGTTTCGATGTAACTAGTTGTTATTCTGACACTTGGAGACTTGGCAAAATTTATTTTGGATTTGATAATTCGGTTGAAGATTTCGTTTTGACTTCTCACTAGTTTCTTCATCATTATCATCGGCTCGAATGACCATGAATTAAGTCCAACAATGTATTTAATGATAAAATATCCTTTATTTTGCTTTAGTTTCACAAAAAACAATTCTCCCGTGACACTGTTGATGACATGACAATTTCTTCTTTTTTATTACTTTATGGTATTAAACAAGGAGACAAGGCAAGAAAACTCTAGAGAGAAAAGCAAGGCACCATAACAAAACCGTGTGGTAGTTTTAAATAAATTGTATATACTTATATTTAGTGCCGTGCCACTGTCTAAGTTGATTGTTAATTGTTATGGTTAAAAATTTAAGGTAGGTATATCTTGTCTTGACCAGTCCCCGAAGGCAGCGCCTGTTCACAGACATGACAAGAATATACATAACATAAAATTGTTTGCAATATCTCAAAGTATTTCAGTCAGAGGCAGCACAGCACAACCAACGAAAAATATCGTTCCTTAAAAAGTTTTCAATAATTTCCCATCAATACTTTCTATCTAACAACAAAACAACGTACATAACAAAACTGAACTAAAACTCAATCCAGAACACTTCAGAACAACTCCCGTAATAGCATTAAGTCGGTACACGACAGTATAACGTAGTATGGCATTCAGAACCGCGGATGTATTCAGCTAATCCCATATGACATTCGCTGTTTTGAACTCCGCGCGCCGAAAACGAATAGGAAGAACTACTACTGTCTCAAACTACCAAACAACATTTTCACATTGCAATTTGTTTAAAAGAAATGTGACGAATCATACTTTGTCGCGACCCAAGCTGACATAACCCGTATTCGCGATACAATAGAGTCGACAGTTGAATTTGGCCAGATCTAATACTACAGTATTCAGGCGGGCTTTCTTCCAAAACCTTAAGGGGCAGTTACTGGCTGCATAACGGTTTTAATAATATTACGACGACGGTTGTAATTTATTTGAACATTATTGCGGCGCAGTTTGTTTTTATTTCTAATTCGCTAACAGGGAATAATCATTTGGGGGCGTATCAACAGATGGCGTTGTTAGCTGTTAAATCGCGCTTGCTTCATGGCGCACGTAATGTGTGTGATCGTTTGTTTTCTTTCTTTTTCAGCTTATGTCTTATGTTTTCGGGATTTTGTTTTTAAGAGGCTACTTGCTACGAGCATTCGCATCGTGAATATTTGTTACAAGTAGGTACAATTTATTCCTACCTACCTAAATAACCCAAACAGTGAGGATATCAAGAATTCAATTATTAATAATGGTGTCTTTATATGTCCAGATAATATTCAAAACTGACGCCTTTTGAATTCAAAACGGACTAGTTTTTATGAGATCCCTCATTTCCACGAAGGATCAATAAATGGACTCAAGTTGTAGACTGCTTCAATACGCCCTGAAAGATTCCGAAACATGGATTCGTAGAACTAGCGCTGGCTTTCAGTTGGGTACACTATAAACATGATCAGTAGGTATTCAATATTATAATTATACCCTTATATTATGTGACCAAATAAAATGTAATGAGTTGGACCGGTTAAACGTTTGAGCTATCAGCGTAGCGCTACATTACGACTCGGTCAAGTTACTTTCACACCTGGGGGCCGTGACGTCACATCAACGCTTTGGTACGAAGAGTCGTATTTCAGCGAGGTACTCAGTTAACTTGACCGAGTTGTAACTGCCCACACGTAAAAATGACGTTTAACTGTATCAGATTTTAAAGTATAGCTTTATACAAACGACAGCACAAATCAACAAATTAAGCTCTGTGGCATCTTTTGGTAATTGTAATACAAACAGTTTTGCGACGCAAATGACTGTGTAGTGGTCGACTGTATTTTTCACGAGTCTAATACCCATATACAGGGTGACTGGAACTGAACCCGCCATAGCTAATACGCGTATAGAGGAGGTCATTTGCTTATTATTGAACCTTAAAAAAATTTAAGCAGTTTTTAGGTCAAATTTCGGAAAAATCTGAAAAAAGTATAAAAATTGACATATCTCCGAAACTATAAAACTTTAGTCATAGAAAGTAGGGTTCAATAATTAGCAAATGACCTCCTCTATACGCGTATTAGCTATGGCGGGTTCAGTTCCAGTCACCCTGTATTTTCTCAAAGAAGATTATCTACAAAACTTGGGAGTTTAATACAGAGTGTGCCATCTCTTCCTTTCCTAGTTGTGCCTGAGCGGAACAATTCAACACACATGGACCGCCCGAGCGATTTATGTTACAAACAGCTTTGCATAAACGTTATTTACTTGCCAGACTCTGTCTCAGAAATCGAAACTGGACAGCTGGTAATTCCGGACTCTCTTCAAAACTGAAATAATGCACTAACCAAAGTTTAGAATATAAATGAGACATCAAAACTTCAATAGCGAAGAGTCCAGAATGGAAAGAGTGGTTGAAATTGAATTATCTTTCCTTGACGTATACGTAACAGAACGAGTTTGAGAGATATTTCCGACCAGATCGTCTTAAAATATAGTTTATTTAAAATTCTTATACCTTAAGCTCTACAGCAACACGTTTAGCTTGCACGCTGCAGCTAAACAGTGTCGTGTCTCGCAAATTGTGCGCTTTGCAAATAAAGTATTTTGTACTGGCGTTTCTACATACTTTACTCATAATAATAACCAAATATTAATTTTATACCGCCTACTTTATTCTCAGTTTGGCCCTAAGGTTGACTGGAGGAAAATGCCGAAAGGCATTAAGTCCGCCTTATATACACCGTCCTATGTGCATGTAAGTTTATAATAAATAAATATGTAAGGTGTTCTCTTCTATCGGATTCATATTAATGTAAGACACAGATCGCCAGCAAATTTCATTTTTCATACGGATCAAGTGCCGCCCGGTATGTCGAATGAATACTGCCGTGTAGACACACGGCAGGTGCGCCAGCCGATACCGCGCCACGGAAACCTATAAATATGGGGCTATCTGCGCACAGTGGGACGTGCGCATAACTCCGCAGGCTTAAATCCCTTTCATAGCTCTCATGATAAGAAATCTGTAATATGAATTTCGTTTTTGGAAGAACTTTATAGCGACGGTCGGGAGAAGCTTTAAACGGAATAGATTTTTAAAACCGGTGAGGTGTGAGCTAAAGTCATGCGCTCTTGTGCAGAGGTTTCCGAGAATTCTCATCATAAGATGTAAAAGAACCAAAGCAATAGTCACATACAAAGTTCTACAGAGAAACGTTGTTACCATTCATTGGAAGAGCAATCATCTCGGTTCTCACTTAAGGCACGTACGCTAAGTTGCACTATCTTACTTTGATTTTAACAAATGTCAAAAATCTGTCAATCTCCATAGAAAATACATCAGTTAACGTTAGAGTTGTGGTTAAAGTTCGGTGGTGTAACTCAGCCTTACTTATTTTTTGTAACTAAATCTATACTAATATTATAAAGCTGAAGAGTTTGTTTGTTTGTATTCTTGAACGCGCTAATCTCAGGAACTACCGGTCCGATTTGAAAAATTCTTTCAGTGTTAGATAGCCCATTTATTGAGGAAGTCTATAGGCTATAAACCATCACGCTACGAGTAATAGATGCAGAGCAAAAATGAAAAATGTTGCGAAAACGGGTTTTCACGCGTATGAAGTCGCGGGCACAGCTAGTTATTAACAAGCCCAAAATGTGACAAGAATTACTCGTAAATTAGTTCTTTTAACGATTTATGTTAATATTTTTTAAAATTTAAAAACAATATTTGGCCCATCTCCACTTCGCACTTCCCACCGTGCGCCCGCTCTAATGTTCAGGAAATGTGCTCAATGGATCGAGTTTTATATCCAATTCGCCGGGATGTATAGCGATTTCGCCTCGGCCCGATACGTCCATGAATTTTATTGACTTTTGATTATTCCTACCCTGTCCAATTCCCGTTTGATGGGGTGCTTAGTGCCGTAATGAGATCCGCACAGCACTGCCTGAATAATTGATTGTTTGAACGGGATTTTGTTCAAGGGTGGCGGAATTTTGCTCAAGAGAGCAGCGATCGGGACCACAGGGATTTGGAAGGATTTTGGTAAATGTTAGCTCGGAGACAAATGAGCTGCTCCAGCTTTAATCATTAATTCGAAACTACTGCGGAGTTGGGTGTCTTTTCTTTACAGTATTAATCCCTGTGTGTACGCTCCCTTTTACAGAGTAATCCAATCGTAGGTGATCAAACAAACAAGAGTTGATTCTACTAGACAAATACAACTGTTTTCCTACAGGAATAATAACTAAATTCCCTACAAAAATTACGTCCCTATATTTATGACTGATTACTGACGACAATTGGCATGGAATGGTTAATATTATTATTATTCTTTGAAAATTTGAATAAAGTTGTTGCATTTTGTTGAGCAGTGATTTCTTTTGAACAACTAGGTACTCTACCAATGAACCATAAGGTACATAGAACAGAACCTATACTTATCCTACTTAATATTATAAATGCGAAAGTTTGGATGTCATGATGTTTGGATGTCTGGATGTTTGTTACTCTTTCACGCAAAAACTACTGAACGGATTTTGTTGAAACTTTACAGTATTACTGATTATAACTCAGATTAACATTAGGCTATAATTTATGACGATCTGTGACATACTAAATTTCACACGGGTGAAACCGCGGGCAAAAGCTAGTACAGAATAAACTAAACAGGGGTTCTTCCGACAGAATAATTAATAAAGATTACAGTGTAATTGTGTTGTACCTACCTTGTAACGAGAAATAATAATGAGTTGGCCGTTTATAGGCGCCCTGTATTTTTAACAAAATAAGGCCATGACTGGGAAATGTTTTACAAACAACTTCACTGAATTATTTAATTGGACAAAAACGGTATTCTCTTGTTATTTTAGTTAGCCTCGTTATAATCGGATAAAATATTCGATAATTAAAACAAAATATTATTCTACTGTTCGCTAAAGTAATACAGTATCAATCAGTGCGTTAGTTAGTCTTAGTTTAAAATGATGATTGCATAGCACAATATTTAATAGTGTAACTTTGAAGATTTATTTTCGTACTTTAATTTCCATTCATTTACGTTTGATAACGAAGGTGAGACTGACACCGGATTATACAGGGTGTTAGGTAAATGGGTATATGAGCCGACACTAGCCCATGTTAACATCCCAACTATATAATATTATAAATGCGAAAGTAACTCTGTCTGTCTGTCTGTCTGTCTGTCTGTCTGTCTGTCNTTTTTAACAAAATAAGGCCATGACTGGGAAATGTTTTACAAACAACTTCACTGAGTTTATTTAATTGGACAAAAACGGTATTCTCTTGTTATTTTAGTTAGCCTCGTTATAATGTGATAAAATATTCGATAAATAAAACAAAATATTGTTCCACTGTTCGCAAAAGTAATACAGAATTAATCAGTGCGTTAACTATTTTTCGTTTAAAATGATGATTGCATTAGCTCAATATTAAAACTTTGAAGATATTCTCGAACATTTATATTTCCATTCATTTATATTTTATTTTATAGCGAAGATGAGACTGACACCGGATTATAAACTGCGTTTTATTACGAGAAAATTTAGGTGCGCTATATTAGCGTAACAAAGTGAACAAGCACTTCCAACATCAAGCACCGAGCACCTGCAATGTATTCGATGCGAGGCCAAAGTTCATTTCATTCGATTCCACTTTTACGAGTGCGTTACTTTGCTTCGCCGCTTTGGCACGGGAACTCGCTTTTACCACTATCACCCGGTTCCATAAAACGACCATAAAATATAAATATGAAAAGAAAAAGCAATAAACGTTATGCGTATCACTTAAAACTAAATTCTTTACTCGTTATTTCTTTTTAACTCCATAAAACGTTGTTCAATGCGATTCTTTTAGTTTTTATGCGCACTCTATCGGTTTAAAAATTCAAGATGCGACGCGGGTGGTTCGAACAAATAAATTTATCTGTCCAATAAACGAAAATATACGATTTCGAGAAGTTTTGGTGAGAGCTTATCAATGAAATTTACAGCGCCATGAGACCGGCTCCCACGGATATTACATGTGTACCTACTAGCTTTACATATTTCAACAGAACACTATAATAAAAGTAGCATATTAATTTTTACTTTTATCATCATCCAGGTCGTATGGTCTCCACTGCACAATCCTTTCTAATTTACCAGAGGAAAGTGTAGGATTGTTAGCAGCCTACGTCCTACTTTACGATGTCGTCGGTCCACCTTGTGGGTGGTCGTCCCACGCTGCATTTTCCGGTATGCGGCCTCCACTCCAGAACCTTGCTGCCCCATCGGCCGACCAACCGGGCAACATGGAAAGCATTGGGGGAGGCCTATGATCAGCAGTGGAGGTCCTATGGCTGAGATGATGATGACGAAGAAGTGTAGAATTGAGCCTACTCTCTGACTACCTCGGAAAGATCACTAGCAGTCAAGTGCCAAACAAAACAGGAGATCGTACTCTAATTGCAGTCCGTAATTAAGCAAGCAACTAGACTAAGAGCTAGNATAAATTTCTCTGTCCAATAAACGAAAATATACGATTTCGAGAAGTTTTGGTGAGAGCTTATCAATGAAATTTACAGCGCCGTGAGACCGGCTCCCACGGATATTACATGTGTACCTACTAGCTTTACATATTTCAACAGAACACTATAATAAAAGTAGAATATTTGACTTTATCACCATCATCAGATCATTTGGTCTCTACTGCACGACCCTTTTTACCCGACTGCACCACAAGGATTATTAAGTTATCAAAGAATAGCGTAGCTTTGAGCCTACACTCTGACTTCCTCAGAAAGATCACTAGCAGTCAAGTGCCAAACAAAACAAGAGATCTTTTTCTATGGCAGTCCTACAGGGAAGTATTTAAATAGACTTCGGACGCAGGTTGGCCGTAGTAAGGACAATCTGGTCAGGTGGGGATTCTTGGATAGCTTAACATATTTAAGCTATATCCAAGTGCAGGTGCGGTTTTGTTCCCCAGTCGATGAAGCACCTGATGTCATGCCCTGAGTGCCCAAGCAACTGCACTCAGGAGGATTTGATGTGTGCTACTAACAACGCCACTCTTGTGGCGGAGTTTTGGGCTGACACTGTGTAGGTTTGTTGTCGACACGAAAAGAAGAAAAGGGAAGTAGTATGCCAGCAATGGTTGAACGTATGATTATAATTATCTTCTATATCTATTCTATCTCTGTTGTTGGGACTTTGCTAGGTATCAGGTTAGTCTAAAAAGCAACAACAATCAATTTCATTTACCTTCTTACGAATAAATTTAAATTCTTGTTTATATTGTACCTCATCGGTCTGCCTCTTTCACGTACTTTTTCATCAGACTATTAGACATTTCAAGGTTGTCTGAATCTTGTTAAAGGTGCTGGCATATAAAAATATTTCAACTTAGTCCTTAGTATTTGTTTTCGAAGCTTTTATTTCGTAAAGACAGGTATTTGATTTTGAATTGTTACTAGGTACTCTTACTTGATTGAAGAGCTTTTGTTGTTATGTTATATTTTGCGAACGCGGCGAATATTAAGAGATTGTTTTAAATACTCAATCATTTACCGTTCTTAATGGAATTAAGAACTACTACATTATGATTCGTTTCTCAGTTTTTTCAGTCTTTAGAAAATTGGTTTATAGATTTATTTAAATAGATAAGTAGACCTCTACCAACATTCATTTCAAAGTTGTTTTTCATGCTCTATTGTTTTCTCTCAAACATCCAAATCGTCCTCGATTTGGACACGAATCATAATGGATATCCTTATCCAAACGCTATTTTCTCCTTAATTTGGTAATGAAATTAAGCAATTTTTCCATGATCTAAGTTTGCAACTAAGCAATATTAAAACAAAACTCTTTATTGTTCCCCGAGCCGACATCTCAAACTGAGCAAAAAATATTATCAGGATATCTTCCCGAACGAATCCCTTTAGGATTAAACTAAATTAATTTTCGTGGAGTGGGCCAGCAGCCTTTATCTGGGCCGATAACAAGGGATCTGCCGTGATTACATTGACAAGCCCTAAAAGGGTTACTGAAGAAATAACGTTGACTCGCATGATTGAAGGCCAAAGGGCGTACACAATATGATATTCAAGTATGAATTTTGGATTAAATTCTTCAAAATATCCTTGGTAATAAAAATCGATTTCACTATTTACTTACTCAAGTTGCTTTATTTCCGGGATGAGTTGTACGGTTTTATGTTTGTCACTTTGGTTGATAAATGGATAACATTTGTTACTAAAGATCCTTGAAGATGAATGCTTTTAAATTTAAATGTTGTATAAGTTATGTACCGTAGTATGGCCAACGGGTAATCAAGCTAAACAATCGGTAAGTGCTTACGAATTTGGAACAAATATGTATAATCTGTTGTATTGGCGATTTAACTTTGTCCGCCTATAAATAACTTATTTTATACATAAATTGATAACTTAATTACGCAGATTTGTATTGTTTTTGTTTAAATCTCTAAAAGGTCATGGATTTCGCTATCGTGTAAAGATATTATGCACAGAATTTTCCAGACACGTTACCTTCAATAGCAATAACAAACCATGTGTTGTATTATTTACCAGTAATAACCAATGCCAGCTAAAATACATGACAATGAATAACTTTCTAAGGGTGGATTCGACCAAACAAGAGTAAATCTCGGAATAAATCGTCAGTTATTCGACATTTTGACATATTTCCCATATTATGTTACCAGTTATACCAAGAGTTATTCTCAGATAAAAGTTTGGTCAAATCGGGCCTAAGCCACATTATGTAATGACAACAAAAATCACGTAACAGAATTAAAGGCTTGACCCAAAATCAGTTTCTGTAGCGACTCCTGGAAAGGTCGCTCCAGACCTGTTTTCAATTCCAGTAACTCATCCCGCGGGACTTTATATTTTCGAAGCAGCCCGGGGGAGACTCAGGAACGACACCAATTGCCCCTACGTTAAAACGGAGGTCAATGAGAATAGATAAATCGGGGAAAGTACGAGTATATCAGATGGTGAGTCTGAAGACATTGTTGGAGAGTTAAATCGATCATCAACAGTAGGTTGTTTATTAATAATGTTGCCTATATTCTTAAGTTTGTGGCATAAGGTCGTGCTTTTAAGTTATCTGTGAAAATTGTAAAGAAAGGAAACCGCTGTGTTCTAGACTCGACTCCGATCTGAAGTTTGACTTTCTAAAATTTATTTTCATAAGTATAAAATATTTTTAAGCATTTTCCTGAAAATAAAAATGTAAAGCTGAAAATACACTGGTGAAAACATATATTAGGAGCTTTTAATATTTGACCTATTTAAACAGTTGTCTAAAATAAAAAGACATCAATTTACCCCCGACAAATCGTGCCGAAAGATTAGATAGTTTTGTATCGTGTAAGATCGTTTTGTATCGAAATTGAAACTTTATAGCTCGAATAAAAATACGCCTTTGATCTGAAAATGTAACGGGTCGCCGATTTCCACGAGCTAGACTAAAAGAAGTGGTATTTAGATGCCAAGAGTCGTAAGAAAACGGCCGGCAGTCGCATAATCTGAGTTCTCTGAGGAGCTGCCAAGACCAAGTGGTTGGCGACTACCCTCGCTCGTCACGGTACATGTCGCAAATATTATTGTGCGGTGATCGTACACACTGGAGATTGGGAGAAAGACTGATATAGTGTGGCGTAGTGTGAGGGGAATATTCTAGCTAGAAAATTGAAATAAAAACTGTTCACGAATTTAAGAGCTTCTATAAATGAATGTCACTGTCAGTGCTATGTTTTAAATACAATGGCGTTCCCTGCTACTTATATTTTTTGCAAAATAGCACCTATTTATATAAATGCACTATATGCCGTTGTAGTGTTTGATGTGCTGTTCATAAGACTAATGTCTATTTTGTGTCGCTCTAATAATCCAGACAAGTTCATTGCCTCTCCTCTGTTTAACTTGTCCCGAGTCGATTGAGACTAAGCTTGTGATTGATTTAATTTTAAGCCCCGTGATTAGTCGATTAAATATCTACACTTATTTTACTCTTGACTTTATACTCAGCTTTATTTATTTATTTATTTATAGAAACCGACAGCGATACATTGAAAATGTTAGTTATAAGATTTAAGCATCACTTTCAGCTTACGAAATCAAATCAAAATCAAAATCAAAAATATTTATTCAGTTTAGACCACAAGTGGCACTTATGAACGTCAATAGAAAATAATAAAAAAAGAAAAGGTAGCCCTTATGGGGCACTTTACATGTCTCCTTATCTTTTGGGCCCTACCAGCGCTTCGAGACAAACATAATGGCAAGTGCTGAGAAGAAACGCCGGAACAAACTCAGTCACTCACACTTTGATATGCTAGTAATACGACTGTGAAAGCCTGAATTTTTTTTTTGCCTAAATACGTGTAACAACTAAAGCAAAGCTGTGTTACATGCCAAATTGTATAAGTAAAAAAATAACATAACAATTGATCTATAAAACACTTCAAATTACGAAGGGCTCCTTCAAATTACGAAGAAGCGCTGCAATAGCGCCACTGTGGTATGCTTGCTGCACTACTACTATTTTTGGTACATTTTTTGCGTTTCCATGGTACTCTTTGGACACCAAATGTAACCCTAGACCATGTGCTATAGTATTAATATAGTACAAATATTTCCCTTATTCCCTGAAAGCCTTCGGCTCTCGTCGCCGAGTTTGCACGCGCACACCTAATACCCCACGACAATGGTGACCCGTCTCATCGGGCGAGTCCTTCCCTTTCATTGCGCCCTTTTTTAATCCGAAACTTATGACCGTGTAAATGTAACTCAAGGGTTAATATCGTATTTCATTCCGTGTATTTTGGGCGGGACACGCTTTTTAGGGTTGAGTGAGATTGGGATAGGACCTTGTTTATGAAATTTTAGGAAATGTTGATGAGTAATCATCATCGTTAATTTCGCTTACGATAATAATTATTGGTTCATAAGAAGCAGCCAAAGCCAAAGGTTTGTTAATTTAATTTTGTTTGGAAATAGTAGCTTTATTGACGAAACGCGGTTTATTATACAGTGTGAGTCACGTTAAAGTGTACATATGAAAATATATGAAACTATACCTATTTTTATCGATGAAAAATAGGTCAAAAAGTTTTTGAGATTTTTAGATAAAGACAAATTAGATTTAAAATAAAAACAAAAGATTTCGAAGTAAAATAAGCATTTAAGTTAAAATTAAAATTGTCTCTACCTGTAGCGGAGAAAAATGTGGTGGCAGGCCTTTGTTCAAACGATCATAGCAAATGTTGTGATAGGGATAGAGACATTTGATTTTTGGTTTTACAAAAATAATACGATAGAGAATAATAAAAAGTAATAAAAACTATCTTTTATAGGGGCATTTTTTGGAGAAATTCATCAAATAACCAAAAAAATACGAATTTTTAAGCAGATTTTTTTCAAAAAGCATCATTTTTTATTATTTGTTGGCATTTTTTGTGTATTTTTTGTATTGTTTTAGTATAACCTATTATTTAGCATTATTACTGTTTTTATTTTATCAGGATATGCCGCTTAGTTTTAAAGTAATTACGTTTTCTTTACAATAAGTAATTGGAAGAAAAAAAATTCTATAAAAAATTTAAAAAAAATCTCAAAAAAATTTTGACCTCTTTTTTGTCGATAAAAATAGGTCTAGTTTCATCTATTTTCATATGTACACTTTAACGTGACTCACACTGTATACCTACTCTGTTACTGAAATTAATGTGAAGTATTTCTTAAAGTTCCATTGACCTTCAAGCAATTTTTGCTGTTGATCCTTTCCACTTGTTTGTACCTTGTGTTTAGCCGCTGAGACCGTAACAGCCAGGGGAGGATGATGCCCATCTACCGGCTGCAAGCCCACCGCCATAGCTACCGAGACAATACCACGCACACCGTCTCCGTTTAAAACCAGAACCAACTGTCTGTTATTACAATTAGGAACTCTGTTACTTTGACTGAGCCCACAAAAGGAGAAATACTCGTAGTATTCATAATAATTACAGATTTATTACTAGATAGGCCCTTAAGTATTACGTCCCAAATATTAGCTTGACCTAACACCACTTTGGTACAACATTGCTGAGAAGAATTGGCGAAAGACTGTTAGTACCTCTTCATTTATTGGACACTTACAATACTACCTACCAAAGTCTTTTTAAAATAAAAAAAACCTGCGGAACTCCTACTCTTTTACAATAGATCACCCTCCTATCCCATTTTTCCACATTCGGACGTAGAGATACGGGGGGCATGTTTAATGGTCGGTTATGGCGTGTTTGTTGGAATCGGTGTTATTTCACGCGCGTTTGATTCCGCGTGAATTTATTCATGGAACCAAATACTCGATGTAAAGGAAACTTTTCTGTGAACTGGATGTTTTGCTGTATACGGCTTTATGGTAGTGGGAAGTATATGCAACTGAAATCATTGTAAAGCAAACACCGATGTAGTACACTTGAATCAGGTAAATCTTTCTATATTCATATTATAAATGCGAAAGTAATTCTGTCTGTCTGTCTGTCTTGCTTTAACGCCTAAACCAAAGAGATAGTTTGAGTCCCGGGAAAGGACATAGGATAGCTTTTGCCCCGGTTTTTGAAACCGGGACGCGCGCGATTTAGTTTTTCTGTGACAGACAAAATTCCACGCGGGCGAAGCCGCGGGCGGAAAGCTAGTAATTAGGTAATAAAAAACCTTACTACGCTAACTAAATAATAGTAGCACATACAAAATTATTGTTAGTAGGTTGTAGAAAAGAACAAGGAAGATGAAGTTTTTTCAAGGCAAATTTATAAAACTATCGTTTTAATTCCTCTGAATATTCCTGTCAGATTTTTTTCAGAATAATATTCTCTGATCTTCTTGACCTGAAGGAAAAGCAGCCCAATATCGTACGTCTAATTTGTTACTACCCACTAGATAAAAGATTAGCACTTGAAACGGGAAAAATTGTTTCTGAGAAGTGTCCGTTATTTTAATTCCGAAATTCATCTTCTAACCAATTATGTCATGTATTAATTTCCTAGAAAATATGCCTTGAAACAAAGAAAATATTTCTAACTGACATTTCGTTTGTAAGCCCTACGGAGAAGAACATTTTTTCTTAGAAGCGTAGTGATTAGTTTCTTACTACGTTAATCAGAAATAATTTCAAGGCTGGGTTGCAACATTTTACTTTGACTGTAACAAACGTCAAATATCTGTCAAACTCCATACTAAACTCACCGGTTATCGATAAAGCTATGTCTAAGTTTGGTGGTGGAACTTAGCCTAAGAAAATATCAATGATTGTGAAGCTTCATGGTGCTTATTATCACCGTAAGGCTAAGAACCCACGGCACGATTTTCACCCGCGTCCGCGGGGTTGAGGGCCCGCAGCTTACATAAGTAAAAACTAATGCACAACACACGACGCGATTTGCGCCCGCAGTGTGCGCGGTTGTATGCGGGTCCCGTGGCACAGGCGGACAACTAGTAGAATCGCGCGGGACGCGGTAACCGCAGCCTCTGCGACCATTTTGTACCAGTGACTTAACTGCCCGTCTTGCGATTATCACCCGCCACGTTTGCGGGCGATGATCGGCGGCTGCGTAACCGCGCAAATAACCGGTCTTCGGAGTTTTAAATAAAACCGCAATTCCACAACCGCCGCGGGCACGGGTGAAAATCGCGCCGTGAGTTCTTAGCCTGAGTTTTCCTCGAGCAGTTCTTTGAAGTACTAAAATAGTATAAGATGGATTTATCCTAAATGTCGCTCTTACACGTGTACATACAGCTGATGAAATTGTCATTTTTATATAAAACATATTTATTTAAACAGCATATATTCTGTTTTAATTTAACTAGTATAACGTGTAGTCAAACACAAACTGCACTTCGTAACCTACTAGTGCTACAGAATTTCCTGTTGGTCTGACGTTATTTCGGAAGCTGGATCTCATTAGAGTAGATTGCTAGGCGACCGTGAGGACCGCTGTAAAAGTAAGGACTGTATTCAGCTGCGGGCAACCACAGTCCTTTAGAAACTTGATAAACCTCTTCCTAGTGGTAAAACTTGCAAATTGTAATGTTCGGAATAGGCTAGATGACAAAATTTCAATTATTTGTCCGTCAGACAGATAATTAGAATATATTAGACTCGTATTTTTAATTTTCTTTCATAATTAAATTATACCTCACAGTGCTACATCAAGTTGAAATACAGCGTTACGTCACGCCCACGTATGTATATTACCACATTTCAACTGAATATAACACTGTAATTATTCGATTATGAGAAAAATGAAAAAATACGTGTCCAATATTTCTTTGTCTGCCCTTAAATCTTGTGTATGTACATTTTTTTTTTTTTGTAAACTATGTAAGTATGTATGTGTGATACTGAATAAACATGTTTTCTTTCTTTCTTAAATAGAATTTCGATTTTATTACCCAGTCATCATCTCAATTGTAATGCCTCTATAAATAGTCATGACGATTTTGGGAATGTGTTTTTGCACAAATTACTAAGTAACGTTAGCCCCTCGAACTAAGCTAAGTGCTTGTGTCAAGAGTGGGCTTACCACAATTAAGTCGAGCGGATTTCGAACCCGCGTTCTTTGGATGACGAGTCGGCCAGTCCGACCCCTTCACCGTTCGCGTTCGGCTATCGTGACTTCAATTTCTAAAGCTGGGTTGCACCAACTTTCTTTAACTTTGACAAAATTAAAAAATCTTTCAAACTACATACAAAAACACCGGTTATCGTTATACTCGTAGTTACGGTCAAAGTTAGGTGGTGCAACTCAGCCTAAGTATGTTAAGTAATACTTTTCGATTCATTATTATCTTAAACGTTAACCGCGGTCTCATTAAAACATAGCTGTAAAGTTGATTAAAACCCCAAATTTAAAGTGATGCAACTGCTTTGGCAGCTCCACAGAGCAGGAGTGTTCTTTATTCATGAGCTCAGCATTTAATGGAGCAACCAGAAGTTTGTACACAAATCTTCTTTAAGCAAATCCAGAGTATGTAATTAAATACTAAAATGCGAGCAAAGCCATGAGGAAAGCAAGTCACGTATAAAATTCAACAATCCTTTTGCTACAAATCCGTCTCAATCATACTTCAGGAAAGGAGCCCAATATTCCTTATAACTTTATGACGTCACAAGCCTTTCGCAACATATTTGACTTGCATTTACTGCAGTCACTTCGGCGTTTCCCCGGGCCCAGCTTGTTGGGATCTCACGTGAATTTTTGGGCAAACAATCCGAGATTTGGCAAACAGACGTTTTGGGGCGGGCCCGAGTGGCGCGTTGCACCGTAACACCCTTTGTTGGTCTATCGGTGCGGTAAATATGGCGAGATATTTTGTGTATGAAGCGTAAATAGAATTGATGCATTGTTTGAGGAAATATTTTGTGATTGTTGAACTCTACCGATATTGTAGGTTGAGATAAGTTTCGAGATTTTTGAATTTCGCGATCGCGCTATTCGAATAAAACACTTTTTTTCAAGTAGTTTGGTGAAGTCCAAAGAAGTACCTAGGGTATAGTCACCAGAGTCAAATAGTAGGCAAACAATTCGCAACATGTCTTTGGTACTATTAGAATAAGGAAGTGTTGTCAATTTTTTGGCCACTTTGGGTGTCACAAACTATTTGACGCTAAATGTACGAGTAAATGAATGGATGGTTTTATATTGTTTTCTTATTAATCATCGTACCCTTACTTAGAAACAATACATAGGACGCCCACCTGCTGATGGAGTTACGACTTCAAGAAGTTAGCATAATGATAGAAGCGGGAGATCATGACCATCAACTCTATAGTTTGGGGCTACTTATGCCCAATAACAGTCAAATAGCGAATTAAATGGCGTAATAATAACCTCCATGTTGGTACCCGCTGAAAACCAGCTTCGTGACTTGACGACTTGTGTCATGTCACGATTTTCGCAGAGCGGGCGCCTTTTCAGCATGGCTCAGTAATTTAACCTCTGTACATGTATGCACATAAATGTTAATGCTGAATAAAGGTATTCTATTCTATTAAATAACATTGGCTGAAACGACTTTAGCGCTTCTAGACTGTGACCTCAGCCAGCCTAGTCAGCCTTGATATTTGTCTATATCCAGCTCTTATCCTTGATTGACACTAAAGGGAAGACGTCCCAACAACGTGCAAGACTTGCTAGTGTTAGCGTTACATCACTGTCTGCCGTCACATGCATCCACCGTCAGATTTGAATAACAAAGGCGGTACATGCGCCTGAATAATTACCTGGATATTAGCAGCGCTATAACCATGGATCGTATGAAATGAGCCAGCTCTTTCTGGACAAAGGTGATCAACCACTTTCTATGAAGCGTTTGTCCCGGTACTAAGGGCTGTGTACAGCTACAAATTTCATGTCGTTTTTATGACTTCTTATATACCAGTATTATTGTGGCCAAAGTGACCAAAACGGTTGTTTACCTTTAAACATAATGAGATTTTACTTTAAAAATTTCATAACCCCAGTTACCAGGGTCTCTGATGTAACCGTTATTTTGACAGGTATTCGTTTTTGTAATTCATTCGATTATCTCAAATCTTAGGTCTACATGCATGATACCAGCATGCATAAATAGTGATACCAGCATGAAGCAATTTAACAAAAATATCACAACAAGACAAAAAGAACAGACGAATAGGAAAAAATAGCTAAACTAATTACTGACGCAATAGACCTATCAGGAGGAAAATACCAACGAAACTGAAAATCTCTGTGTACAGTTAAATTGTCTGGCTGATTTCTCTTTGCTGTGCGCTCACGCAAGATGGCGGATGACTTCATGCATGAAGTCATTTGAAGTCGACGGATTAGGCTTATTCGGTCGGTGACTTGATGACAGTCTTTTGCTGCTCAAGTGGTCTACTTGGTTTCCGTATGATTATACTAGCGGCCGCCCGCGACTTCGTACGCGTGAATCCCGTTTTTCCCGCTAATTCCCGTTCCCGTGGGAATTCCGGAAATTCCTTTCTTAGTGCACCACTACGGTACCTAAGCTACGTCCCTTCCAAATTTCAAGTGCCTACGTTTAGGCTGTGCGTTGATCTGTCAGTCAGTCAGTCAGTTTCTCCTTTTATATATTTAGATTTCAGTTGAGAGGATTTTCAAACGGATTTTCAAAGGACCTAGTACTGAAAGTACTGTATAAATGATTTTATTGGATTTGAAAAACAATGGTGGTGAATAATGAAAAGCTAGGGTGTTATTGTTTATCGCAAATCGCAACTTGTTATGAAAGTTACCTTAATACTACGTAATACTATTTCATAAAGCTAGATATTTAAATCCATTACCAATATAACCAAGACGTAGGTATACTTTTGGCTTCCACTGGTTGCGTTTTAATTGGCGGTCAAGCTGTAGAACCTGGCTGGCTGTAGAACAAAGGGGTTGCAGCAGTGGGATCGAGATGTGGAAAAAATCCTGTGTAACCTAAACGTACACTCACAAATTACTTTTTGAGAGTAACTCAATCTAGCTAAATCTAAGCAATCCGAACCACCGAAACCTCACAAAGCTGCCTCATGTTTAAAAGGCTGTCTAAACCCCCCTTCGATATCGGCCAATCAGCGCAGCGAATTAGTCCGATTGTTGTCGGCCCTCCGGTTCGTTTGCCGAAGTCGTTCCGGTTCGGATGCGGTTCTGGTATTGTGTTACAGNTATCAGGACATCTTCCCGAACGAATCCCTTTAGGATTAAACTAAATTAATTTTCGTGGAGTGGGCCAGCAGCCTTTATCTGGGCCGATAACAAGGGATCTGCCGTGATTACATTGACAAGCCCTAAAAGGGTTACTGAAGAAATAACGTTGACTCGCATGATTGAAGGCCAAAGGGCGTACACAATATGATATTCAAGCATGAATTTTGTAATATTTAGGGAATTTTAAAAATGCTCAATAATTAATACCTAATTTCAGTATTTTCTTACTGGCTTCAAGTTGCTTTATTTCCGGGATGAGTTGTACGGTTTTCTGTTTGTCACTTTGGTTGATAAATGGATAACATTTATTTCTAAAGATCCTTGAAGATGAATACTTTTAAAATAAATATTCTATGTGTTATATACCTGAGTATGGACAACGAGTAATCAAGCTAAACAATCGGTAAGTGCTTACGAATTTGAAAAAAAAGTATAAATTATCTGTTGTGTAAAGTATAACTTTATCTGCCTATAAATAACTTATTTTATACATAAATGTATAACCTAATTTCGCGATTTGTTTTTGTTTAAATCTATAAAAGGTCACGGATTTCGCTACCGTCTAAAGTTACGCGCAGAATTTTCCAGACACGTTGCCTTCGATAACAATAACAACATCATGTGTTGTATTATTTACCAGTAATAACCAATGCCAGCTAAAATACATGACAATGAATAACTTTCTAAGGGTGGATTCGACCAAACAAGAGTAAATCTCGGAATAAATCGTCAGTTATTCGACATTTTGACATATTTCCCATATGTTACCAGTTAGTTATACCAGCAGTTATTCCCAGATAAAAGTTTGGTTAAATCGGGCCTAAGCCACATTATGTAATGACAACAAAAATAACGTAACAGAATTAAAGGCTTGACCCAAAATCAGTTTCTGTAGCGACTCCTGGAAAGGTCGCTCCAGACCTGTTTTCAATTCCAGTAACTCATCCCGCGGGACTTTATATTTTCGAAGCAGTCCGAGGGAGACTCAGGAACGACACCAATTGCTCCTACGTTAAAACGGAGGTCAATGAGAATAGATAAATCGGGGAAAGTACGAGTATATCAGATGGTGAGTCTGAAGACATTGTTGGAGAGTTAAATCGATCATCAACAGTAGGTTGTTTATTAATAATGTTGCCTATATTCTTAAGTTTGTGGCATAAGGTCGTTCTTTTAAGTTATCTGTGAAAATTGTAAAGAAAGGAAACCGCTGTGTTCTAGACTCGACTCCGATCTGAAGTTTGACTTTCTAAAATTTATTTTCATAAGTATAAAATATTTTTAAGCATTTTCCTGAAAATAAAAATGTAAAGCTGAAAATACACTGGTGAAAACATATATTAGGAGCTTTTAATATTTGACCTATTTAAACAGTTGTCTAAAATAAAAAGACATCAAGTTACCCCCGACAAATCGTGCCGAAAGATTAGATAGTTTTGTTTTGTATCGAAATTGAAACTTTAAGCTCGAATAAAAATAAAAATACGGCTTTGATCTGAAAATGTAACGGGTCGCCGATTTCCACGAGCTAGACTAAAAGAAGTGATATTTAGATGCCAAGAGTCGTAAGAAAACGGCCGGCAGTCGCATAATCTGAGTTGTCTGAGGAGCTGCCAAGTAGTTGGCAACTACCCTCGCTCGTCACGGTACATGTCGCAAATATTATTGTGCGGTGATCGTACACACTGGAGATTGGGAGAAAGACTGATATAGTGTGGCGTAGTGTGAGAGGAATGTGCTAGCTAGAAAATTGAAATAAAAACTGTTCACGAATTTATGCTTTTATATAAGAATGTAACTGTCGGGGCTATGTTTTTAAGTACATTAGCGTTCCCTAATAGAAATGACTATTAGAAATGTTATCGTTATACGAATTAACCATTTCATAATTTAATCGACAGGAATTTGAATTTGGGGGACCTATAATTCAATGAAAGGAACTCTACATAGAGCAGAAAAAAAAGACAAAAACAAAAACTAAAGCAAAGTTAGGTATGCTGTAAATTATAGTCGAAAAAAAGTAGCACCTACTCGTATCATAGTTGAAGGGTAATTTGGAAGAACAGCCAATGTCTAAAAAAAACTGAATGAGATTTTTATGTCTATGGTTTCTTTGTAATGTTACTCACAGTTTTTTTTGTAAAAGTCAAGAGATAATAATTCTAGTTAAACTATACACATTAATCATTAATCAGCATTCAGCTATACTGCCCAAATTTTTTTTGTCTCTACCATAAAATTTTCCAAAATTAATATTGGTTCATCATCATCTCAGCCATAGGACGTC
Organism: Ostrinia furnacalis; assembly: GCF_004193835.3. NCBI lineage: Eukaryota > Metazoa > Arthropoda > Insecta > Lepidoptera > Crambidae > Ostrinia > Ostrinia furnacalis. The sequence continues at coordinate 145,127 of NW_021133692.1, read as the reverse complement.
CACTGCTGAACATAGGCCTCCCCCAATGCTTTCCATTTTGCCCGGTTGGTAGCGGCCTGCGTCCAGCGCCTTCTTGCTACCTTTATGATGTCGTCGGTCCACCTTGTGGGTGGACGTCCCACGCTGCGTTTTCCGGTACGCGGCCTCCACTCCAGAACCCTGCTGCCCCATCGTCAGTTCTGCGTACTATGTTCCCTGCCCATTGCCACTTCAGCTTGCTAATCCGTCGAGCTATGTCAGCGACTTTAGTTCGTTTATTGGTTATTCTTCCAAATCACCCTTCAGTTGCATAGTGTTTGATGTGCTGTCGTTCACTTTAATGTCTATTTTGTGTCGCTCTAATAATCCAGACAAGTTCATTGCCTCTCCTCTGTTTAACTTGTCCCGAGTCGATTGAGACTAAGCTTGTGATTTATTTAATTTTAAGCCCGTGATTGGTCGATTCAATATCTACATACACGTATTTTACTCTTGACTTTATACTCAGATTTATTTATTTATAGAAACCGACAGCGATACATTGAAAATGTTAGTCATAAGATTTAAGCATCATTTAGCTTACGAGACTTTGATATGCTTGTAATACGACTGTGAAAGCCTGATTTTTTTTTTGCCTAAATACGTGTAACAACTAAAGCAAAGCTGTGTTACCAATGTGCCAAATTGTATAAGGAAAAAATAACATAACAATTGATCTATAAAACACTTCAAATTACGAAGGGCTCCTTCAAATTGCGAAGAAGCGCTGCAATAGCGCCACTGTGGTATGCTCGCTGCACTACTACTATTTTTGGTACATTTTTTGCGTTTCCATGGTACTCTTTGGACACCAAATGTAACCCTAGACCATTTGCTATATAGTACTAATAGAGTACAAATATTTCCCTTATTCCCTGAAATTCTCCCTGAAAGCCTTCGGCTCTCGTCGCCGAGTCTGCACGCGCACACCTAATACCCCACACGACAATGGTGACCCGTCTCATCGAGCAAGTCCTTTCCTTTCATTGCGCCCTTTTTTAATCCGAAACTTATGACCGTGTAAATGTAACTCAAGGGTTAATATCGTATTTCATTCCGTGTATTTTGGGCGAGACACGCTTTTTAGGGTTGAGTGAGATTGGGATAGGACCTTGTTTATGAAATTTTAGGAAATGTTGATGAGTAATCATCATCATTGGTAGCGGCCTGCGTCCAGCGCTTCCCTGCTACCTTTACGATGTCGTCGGTCCACCTTGTAGGTGGACGTCCCACGCTGCGTTTTCCGGTACGCGGCCTCCATTCCAGAACCTTTCTGCCCCATCGGCCGTCAGTTCTGCGTACTATGTGCCCTGCCCATTGCCACTTCAGCTTGCTAATACGTCGGGCTATGTCAGCGCTACCAATCGATCAACATGGAAAGCATTGGGGGATGCCTATGTTCAGCAGTGGACGTCCTGTGGCTGAAATGATGATGATGATGATGATGAATCATCATTCTTAAAGTTCCATTGACCATCAAGCAATGTTTGCTGTTGATCCTTTCCACTTATTTGTACCTCGTGTTTAGCCGCTGAGACCGTAACAGCCAGGGGAGGATGATGCTCATCTACCGGCTGCAAGCCCACCGCCATAGCTACCGAGACAATACCACCAGAGTAAATACAAATGAGTAGGTCATCTTCATAGAAACGCATGGGCGCTGTTTGTATGTGAGCGCGCCAATACGTATGCGGCGCGCACGCACACACTGACAAAATTTAGCGGGGATTAGCGGGCTCACATACAAACCGCGCTCGTTGCATTTCTATGAAGATGACCTACTCATTTGTATTTACTCTGATACCACGCACACCATCTCCGTTTAAAACCAGATCCGACTGTCTGTTATTACAATTAGGAACTCTGTTACTTTGACTGAGCCCACAAAAGGACCAAAAGTATTCATAATAATTACAGATTTATTACTAGATAGGCCCTTTTCAGGGCACTTAAGTATTACGTCCCAAATATTAGCTTGCCCTAACACCACTTTGGTACAACATTGCTGAGAAGAATTGGCGAAAGACTGTTAGTACCTCTTCATTTATTGGACACTTACAATACTACCTACCAAAGTCTTTTTAAAATAAAAAAAAAAACCTGCGGAACTCCTACTCTTTTACTGTAGATCACCCTCCTATCCCATTTTTCCACATTCGGACGTAGAGATACGGGGGGCATGTTTAATGGTCGGTTATGGCGTGTTTGTTGGAATCGGTGTTATTTCACGCGCGTTTGATTCCGCGTGAATTTATTGATGGAACCAAATACTCGATGTAAAGGAAACTTTTCTGTGAACTGGATGTTTTGCTGTATACGGCTTTATGGTAGTGGGAAGTATTATGCAACTGAATTTATTGTAAAGCTACACCGATGTTGCACACTTGAAACGGGTTCTTTCGTTCATTCGTTTCAGCCAAATGACGTCCACTGCTGGACAAAGGACTCCCCCAAGGTTTTCCACAATGAACGGTCCTGCGCTGCCCGCATCCAGGCTCTTCCAGCGACCTTTACTAGATAGTCGGTCCATCTAGTAGGAGGCCTGCCCACGCTACGTCTTCCAGCCCGTGGTCACCACTCGAGAACTTTCCTGCCCCAACGGCCATCGTCTCTACGAGCTATGTGCCCACGAAACGGGTAAGTACTCAATAAAAATATAATCGTACCTTGATTTTGATATTATGGAACCGCAAATACAAAATTATTGTTAGTAGTAGAAAACACTAATTAATTCGGTCGTTCAAAAATATTATATTTATTAAGGCCAGTAGGCCTTCGTGTCAGAATTTTTTCTGATCTTCTTGACCTAAAAAGGAATAGCAGCCCAATATCTTACGTCTAATTTGTTACTACCCACTAAATAAAAGATTAGCACTTAAAACGGGAAAAATTGTTTCTGAGAAGTGTCCGTTATTTTAATTTCGAAATTCATCTTCTCACCAATTATGTCATGTATTAATTTCCTAGAAAATATGCCTTGAAACAAAGAAAATATTACTAACTTCATTTCGTGTGTAAGCCTTACGGAGAAGAGCAATTTTTCCTAGAAGCGAAATGATTAGTTACTTACTACGAGTTACTACGTTAATCAGAAATAATTTCAAGGCTGGGTTGCAACATTTTACTTTGACTGTAACAAACGTCAAAAATCTGTCAAACTCCATACAAAACTCACCGGTTATCGATAAAGTTATGGTCAAAGTTTGGTGGTGCAACTTAGCATAAGGAAACATCTATGATTGTGAAGCTTCATAGTGCTTAGTATCACCGTAAGGCTAAGAACCCGCGGCACGATTTTCACCCGGTTGCGGACCCGCAGCTTCTGTAGAATGCAGATACATAAGTAAAAAGTAATGCACAACTCACGATGCGGTTTGCGCCCGCTGCGGGGTTGTATGCGGGTCCCGCGACACCGGCGGGCAACTAGTAGAATTGCACGGGCCGCGGTAACCGCAGCCTCTGCGGTTTGCGCCCGCACGCTCTGCGATCGATTGGCAGGCGACCATTTTGTACCAGTGACTTAACTGCCCGTCTTGCAACCGCCCGTCTTGCGTTTATCACCCGCCACGTTTGTGGGCGATGATCGGCATCTGCGTAACTGCGCAAATAACCGGTCCCGTGAGTTTTGAAATAAAACCGCAATTCCACAACCGCCGCGGGCGCGAGTGAAAATCGCGCCGTGAGTTCTTAGCCTGAGTTTTCCTCGAGCAGTTCTTTGAAGTACTAAAATAGTATAAGATGGATTTATCCTAAACGTCGCTCTTACACGTGTACGTACAGCTAGTGAAATTGACATTTTTACACGTTAAAAACGTATTTATTTCAATATCATATTATTTAATTCTATTTTAATTTAACTGGTGTAGCGTGTAGTCAAACACAAACTGCACTTCGTAACCTACTAGTGCTACAGAATTTCCTGTTGGTCTGACGTTATTTCGGAAGCTGGATCTCATTAGAGTAGATTGCTAGGCGACCGAGAGAAGCGCTGTAAAAGTAAGGACTGTATATAATTAGACTCGTGTTTCTTATTTTCTTACATAATTAAATTAAAACAGAGCTACATCAAGTTGAAATAGAGCGTTACGTCACGCCCACGTATATTACCACATTTCAACTCAATATAACACTGTAATTATTCGATAATGAGAAAAATGAAAAAATACGTGTCCAATATTTCTTTGTCTGCCCTTAAATCTTGTGTATGAACATTTTATTTTTTTCATTTTTTTTTGTAAACTATGTAAGTATGTATGTGTGATACTGAATAAACATGTTTTCTTTCTTTCTTAAATAGAATTTCGATTTTAATACCCAGTCATCATCCCAATTGTAATGCCTCTATAAATAGACATGTAAATTTATAGTAATGTGTTTTTGCACAAATTACTGGTCGGCTAATAGACCCGTCAGCGTCTCTAAGCTAAAATGCTTGTGTCATGAGTAGGCTTACCACAATAGTCGAGCGGGGTGCGAACCCGCCGTTCGAGTCGGCCAGTCCGACCCCTTCACCGTTTTTTTTTATGTGACAGGAGGCAAACGAGCAGACGGATCACCTGATGGTAAGTGATTACCGTTCGGCTATTGTGGCTGCAATTTCTAAGTATGTTAAATATACTATTTGATTCATTATTATCTTGAACGTTAACCGCTGTCTCATTAAAACATAGCTGTAAAGTTGATTAAAATCCCAAATTTAAAGTGATGCAACTGCTTTGGCAGGTCCACAGAGCAGAGAGTGTCCCGGAATCGCCATCTTTATTCATGAGATCAGCATTTAATGGAGCAACCAGAAGTTTGTACACAAATCTTCTTTAAGCAAATCCAGTGTATGTAATTAAATACTAAAATGCGAGCAAAGCCATGAGGAAAGCAAGTCACGTATAAAATTCAACAATCCTTTTGCTACAAATCCGTCTCAATCATACTTCAGGAAAGAAGCCCAATATTCCTTATAACTTTATGACGTCACAAGCCTTTCGAAACATATTTGACTTGCATTTACTGCAGTCACTTCGGCGTTTCCCCGGGCCCAGCTTGTTGGGATCTCACGTGAATTTTTGGGCAAACAATCCGAGATTTGGCAAACAGACGTTTTGGGGCGGGCCCGAGTGGCGCGTTGCACCGTAACACCCTTTGTTGGTCTATCGGTGCGGTAAATATGGCGGGATATTTTGTGTGTGAAGCGTAAATAGAATTGATGCATTGTTTGAGGAAATATTTTGTGATTGTTGAACTCTACCGACATTGAAGGTTGAGATAAGTTTCGAGATTTTGAATTTCGCGATCGCGCTATTCGAATAATAAACTTTTTTTCAAGTAGTTTGGTGAAGTCCAAAGAAGTACCTAGGGTATAGTCACCAGAGTCAAATAGTAGGCAAAAAATTTGCAACACGTCTTTGGTACTATAAGAATAAGGTTATGTTGTCGACTTTTTAGCCACTTTGGGTGTCACACACTATTTGACGCTAAATGTACGAGTAAATGAATGGATGGTTTTATATTGTTTTCTTATTAATCATCGTACCCTTACTTAGAAACAATACATAGGACGCCCACCTGCTGATGGAGTTACGACTTCAAGAAGTTAGCATAATGATAGAAGATCATGACCATCAACTCTATAGTTTGGGGCTACTTATGCCCAATAACAGTCAAATAGCGGAATAAATGGCGTAATAGTAACCCCCATGTTGGTACCCGCTGAAAACCAGCTTCGTGACTTGACGACTTGTGTCATGTCACAATTTTCGCAGAGCGGACGCCTTTTCAGCATGGCTCAGTAATTTAACCTCTGTACATGTATGCACATAAATGTTAATGCTGAATAAAGGTATTCTATTCTATTCTATTCTATTCTATTCTATTAAATTCCATTGTGCTAAATAGTACTACTAGTAATTCTTCTTGTTGTAATTATTGTGCGGTAAGATAGTGGCGCCCTCTTTGTCAATGTTTTGTTTTTTGTTTTGTTTAATGTTATTTTTTTTTTAAATTTATAATGTTGGTTGGAGAGGCGCCCGCTGAAAACCAGCGTCGGGGCACGCGTGCATGCACGCGTGGCTCGATTAATGCTGAGCGGGCGCCTTTTTGGCATAAAAATAATATGCGTGTATAGTTTTAAGTCCCTTTGTTCTGTTTTTTATTTTTTCCTTTTTGTGTCAAATAAAGTTTTTCTTATTCTTTCTTATTCTTATAAATAACATTGGCTGAAACGACTTTAGCGCGTCTAGACTTTGACCCCAGCCAGCCTTGATTTATCTATATCCAGCTCTTATCCTTGACTGACACTAAAGAGAAGACGTCCCAACAACGTGCAAGACTTGCTAGTGTTAACGTTACATCACTGTCTGCCGTCACATGCATCCACCGTCAGATTTGAATAACAAAGGCGGTACATGCGCCTGAATAATTACCTGGATATTAGCAGCGCTATAACCATGGATCGTATGAAATAAGCCAGCTCTTTCTGGACAAAGGTGATCAACCACTTTCTATGAAGCGTTTGTCCCGGTGTACTAATTTCTTTGTACAGCTACTTTTATGTCGTTTTCATGCCTTCTTATACTAGTATAATATTGTGGCCAAAGTGACCAAAACGGTTGTTTACCTTTAAACATAATGAGATTTTACTTTAAAAGTGCAGAAAACCTCACAACCCCAGAGTCCCTGATGTAACCGTTATTTAGGCAGGTATTCGTTTTTGGAATTGATTCAATTAAGTCAAATCTTAGGCCTACATACATGATAGCCAGCATGCATAAATAGTGATACCATCATGAAGCAATATAACAAAAATATAACAAAAAGACAAAAAGAACAGAAGAATAGGAAAAAAATGCTAAACTAATTACTGACGCAATAGACCTATCAGGAGGAAAATACCAAAGAAACTGAAAATCTCTGTGTACAGTTAAATTGTCTGGCTGATTTTTCTTTGCTGTGCGCTCACGCAAGATGGCGGATGACTTCATGCATGAAGTCATTTGAAGTCGGCGGATTAGGCTTATTCGGTCGGTGACTTGATGACAGTCTTTTGCTGCTCACGTGGTCTACTTGGTTTCCGTATGATTCTATTTCAGTTGAGAGGATTTTCAAACAATGGTGGAGAAAAATGAAAAGCTAGAGCGGTGTTTAACGCAACGCAACGCAATACAACTCTTTGGCCTCTTTGGGTGTCACGAAAAATTTTATTCTTGAATGTTTTTGTTAATTTTATTCTATTACTTGAATGTATCTTGTAGTTAGGTAGTTTTAAATCCATTGAAAATAATCTAAGCATACTTGGCATCCACTGGTTACGTTTTTACTGGCGGTCAAACTGTAAATCCTGGCTACAAAGGAGTTGCAGCGGTGAGAGGTGGAAAAAGTCCCGTGTAACCTAAAGACACACTCATACACGATTATTGTGACTCAATCTAGCTAAATCTAAGCGATCCGAACCACCGAAACCTTACAAAGCTGCCTCATGTTTTAAAAGCTGTCTAAACCCCACTTCGATATCGGCCAATCAGCGCAGCGAATTAGTCCGATTGTCGTCGGCCCTCCGGTTCGTTTGCCGAAGTCGTTCCGGCTCGGATGCGGTTCTGGTACTGTGTTGCGGNTGTTACAGATGCATTTTGAGATTACAGATTTGATGTTACTTTAACTATGCTATCAATTTTGCTTTAATATTAAAATAGCAGAGGGGAAGATGATTGGAATATGGACATCATTCCAAAAAGAAAAGTCATTTTCCATAGTTGAATTTTTGTGGCTTCTATTCTGAAAGGATGCACAAATTAGAATTAAACTCAAATAGACTCAAGCCTGAAATTGGTCTACCTATGCTAGATTTTATATCAACATTTGAGCACCATTTTAGAATAAGGGTCTTAGAGACTAATCCAAGACTTGAATATGTATTGATTTATACTACCTAGTTGAGCAAGCACGAGGGAGTATCGTTTTACAATTTCTCGTCTCTAAACTATCAACCTCTATCAAACCTACTACAGACTCTAAGGCGAATTTAATGTATCTAGTATCTAGAGTGCTCCCCATATAATTGTAAGGCACATTTTCTATTAAGAGGTCTCGATTGACTGACATCGGATTGAAAACTTATTTGCTCATATGCTCATATACCTAAGAATTTTCAGTCCAGTTCCAGTCTTATACCAAAATTAACCTTAAATAGACAAATGACTCACGAACTTTATAGTCTTTCTTCCACAACCCTTCCTATCGTACTTAGCTCAAATAACATTAAGATCGAACTGAAAGCGCATTGGGATTGGGCTCAGTCCGCATTACCTCCGGGCGCCATCGGCACGTATTATTATGACGCTCGACTTAGGCGAGTTCGCCCAACTATTCACTTAGCGTCGCCACTGGAGTACTTTACTTGGACTTCGCGGTTGACAATGGAGATTAGAATAACCCAATCGCTTGGATACGGTATCTAAAAATTATTGAAGACAAATTTTCTCCACGGTTTCACTCACGTACGTTCTGAAAGTCACAAAAGTCTACCCAAACCGAAAGAAATCCGGGATAAAAACTATCCTGTTATGCCCTGGGTCTCAAGCTATCTATGTATAAATTTCATCCAAATCAATTCAATGTTAATTCAAGGGACAGAGTTACTTATGCATTTATAATATCAGTGCGAACTAGAACCTCTGCTGAAGGTCAAATTGTATGCCTATGAAAGATTTTGTGTAAAAATAAGCAGCGCGCAGCATTAAGACTCCGTTACCACTATGTTACTATTAACAAAAGATACAGTCTCACAAAAGAAACAACAAAATAACCCTTCTTCTGGCGCAGTCGGGTAAAAACTCTTCTTGAATTGCTAAAATACAAAAAAGAAATCAACACACGCAAACAATATTATTATTTTGAAAAACTAAGCAACATAATCAAAATGTATACCAATATTGATCTGTAATAGCAGTAAATGTAATAGTTATTAGACCTATTAATCATAATTACCCGATTCTATTACTGAAATATGCAGAGCTCGCGGTTAAAATTAACCTGATGTGATTAATGTGTAAATTGGACAGTGCAAATACGTAGTAACTAATTCATCAATTACGTAACTGCTGGAAACTTTTGAATAATATCATGAACGTGGGTGTAAAATGTTTAAAACAGTAATCGGTCTTTAGTTGCTGGGTTTTGAGTCTCGTTTATAAATAACTTTTATCATTCGGCTGTACTGGGAGTTGCTCAAATGAATTTATAATCCAGAAGTTGGAAATTATGCCATACCTAGATGTTTTACAAAGCTCAATTTGGCCACGGATTAACTAAGCTACCCTTCAAAGCTGAATCTAAATATATTATTTTACAGTCAAAGCTCATAATCGGTTGACTGAAGCCCTTGGTCAATATCACTTTTGACTGATTTTTCCAGTCAAAACTGGTTTTGACCAAGCGCATTAGTCAATATCACTTTTGAGTGCCAAATTTTTATTCATCCGACCGAACAAATTGATAATCTACTCATCTTTTACCTAAAGAATACAGGCAGGTCACGCGGACTGTCATGGGTCGCGCGACCTGTCATTGGAAGAAAGAAAGAAAAGTATTTATTCGATGCAAGTACACAGCAAGATAATAATAAAACTAAACAACAGAACGGGTACAAGCACCAAATTGGCCTATGATCGCGCCGGCGATGGCGATCTGATTTTAGAGAATTACTTAAAGCCACCTCCAACCCCAATCCGCTTCGCACATCCGCACCCCATAAGTGAAGTTAGCCGCTGCAATGCAAAGCCACCAAAGTCTTGATATGCTAACGTTGAATGTTGCAGCGATTCGCTATCGACCGGCAATAGTGGGTACTAGTTGGGCCAACTGGCTAATTTATTAAATGGCCACCAGTCCAGGCGGACTAGCTGGTAAGTAATTTATGAGTGATACTTAACACTTAGTAGTTGACTAGCCTCTTACCTACGGGAGGCACCTATAGTTGCCAAGTCAAAAGTCACTTCTCAATACGGGTGGCATCTATTGTTATTTTGGCAAAGCCAATACTAAATCACGGTTTACGACAAAAAAACAATAAAATTGCAAATTAAGTGTAAAATGCGCTTGTAATTATGAAACTACATTAGTTGCAGAATATAATATTCCAAATTTCAATACCGTAAGTCTCATACTTTTTAAAATATCTTGATGTAAAGTGGAGCAAACAATTTTATAGGTTAAAATACCCCGTATTGAGAGGTGACTTTGGGTTTCCAAGGGCCCGTAGGTAAAGGGCTAGTAGTACACTTACACCCGTATTCACAAACGGCAAATCGAATGCACAGTGTTGAATAGAGCTGTGATTGTTTCGTGTGTCACACTGTGCGTCCACGCGCACTGTGAGACCTCATAGTAATGTTTGTTAATACGGACGTTAATACTTAACTCAGCTGTATAAAAAGTGCAAAGTAACAAGCTTTTTTAGAAATGGAGACGAGGCGCATTAAATTTAGTAAAAGCACCGAGTGCACCGATTGCACTCGATTCCATCTTCGGCCTCTGTGGGATTCAGATTCTACCTTTCCATCAGGTTAGTATCAGGTCAAGAGCTTCCTTAACGTAGTTAAAAAAATTGGTCATGAGTTCTAATTATCCTGCTTTCGCCTCCGAGATTTATTTTACCGTGTAGTACCCCTGTACGACAAGCCAATCCGCACACAATATTCAGCGCAGTAGTAGTAAAAAACAAAAGAGCGGGCAACCCCACCCCTACCACGCTGTGGGCTCGGTGTCCGAGCGGTCTCATTCCTTTGTGCGCACGCGCNTAAATCTCTTCGGCGAAAACAGGATAATTTAGATCGAACTTCACTTGGTAAGTTCGTTTGATCATCTAAGTATTAGCCAAAACAGCTCATTTTAACCTCGAACACGAACGAATTATAAATTAGTGCGAAATTTTGTTGATCAAAAATGCATAGCGTAGGACGCTCAACTCAACCGTAGTAGACCGTAGATTAAAGTGGCGAAAGTGCTAGGGCCTTCCTAGAACCAAGCCCTGCGTCTAGTTGCTCTGAAAGTTTTAGAAGGCCTTTATGTATTTAAGCCACACTAAACAACATGTATTTTTAATGAGACTGAGAGCTGAGTTTCATTTTAATTTGATTCTGTAATGTTACCATTTAAATAAAATTGATGTTCTACCTATTTAAAATATACCTACCTAATTAGGATATTTTTTTTGTTTACGGATAAAATCATAATAAAAAAAAACCATCATCATCATCATTTCAGCCATAGGATGTCCACTGCTGAACATAGGCCTCTCCCAATGTTTTCCATGTTGATCGATTGGTAACGGCCTGCGTCCAGCGCTTCCCTGCTATCTTTATGGTGTCGTCGGTCCACCTTATTAGCTAGTGTAAACATAAAGCAAAACTTTCAACTTCAATAAGTGCTATTTACGTATTTTTATTAAAGAAGCAGAAATCGACAATATTCAAAAGCTTCTCAAAGTACAACGTTAATATTTAACGCGTTCTGATCCGCCAACATCAGCGATTCCATCCAAATGTTTAGTATTCAGATATCCGATTGTCCCGTATTTACAAACGTGGAACAATATTGACTCGCGTTTGCTTGTTACCTTCTTCCGGCGTTTCGGTTGCCCGGGTTGAAACGTCCCATAATTGATGGAAAAATACTGAATTATGTTTGTTTGATATCAAAATGAAATTGGTATATAAATAAATACTTGGTTAAATAAAAATAATATGCCTCCCAAACCCGTCTAGCCCAGCGTAGGGAGAATGAATTGGTACTTTCGTTCATTCAAAGTCAACGTCAAAAGTTGATGAAAGAAAAGTAAAAAAAAAAAATATCTACAAAAAAAGACTAATAAAAAAAACTTAAAACTCTGCTGCTTGTGACCCGTTTAAAGGCTCCATACACGTCTCATAATCTTTTTGCCTTACCAGCGCTTCGAGACCAACATTTAGCGAGTGCTGAGAAGAAGCGCCGCAACAAATTCAGTCACCACTGTCAGTCGATTGCCATTATCACATTACTTACGCTTTCAACCCCAATTCCTATTATTTTAAATTAGGCTCTTAAAGCAACAAAATCGAAGGTTGGCAGTTATTTTGGGAACTCATCCTTCACCCACGTGGGCCCGGGTAAATGCTATACCTTTGGTGGAAATTGTATCCTTAGTTTAGAATTAATAACTCGCCTCTCTTTCACACAATAGCTCAGATTTCTAGCAGTGTATTTCAAAACACTAAATATCAAATGTTTCTGACTAGCTGGCCACTATTCCAGAATCCAATCCAGTAAAAAGCTTTCGGCGAGTGGCGTCTCGTGAAACTGTGTATTTTATTGCCTAAAGTAAAAAATAAATAGAAATAGATTGACAGTATGAAATAGAAAATGATATTTTTGATGAGAATGATAATTTTATAGATGGCGGCTTCATCATATTTTAAATAAATATTATAGAGATAAAAAGATAAGAATTATTTTTGTACAACTAGTGTTAAAAACGGTAGTGGAGTGGACTGTATTATAGTGAGGCCTGCCGGTGGTGATTGTGGTATGCCACTAGAATCAAGGAAACTCCAAAAAAGGGCCAAAACAGTAGGTATATTGCAGCTTTGCAGCTCAAAACATTAACACGAGAGTACAAAAGGCAACTTCAAAAATCCAAAAAAAAAATATTAAAAAAAAGTAAAAAACCATAAACAATTATCAAAAAGGATTGCTAGCCAAACTGCCAGCAACAACTAGCTTTTGCCCGCGGTTTCACCCGTGTGAAATTTAGTTTGTCACAGATCGTCATAAATTATAGTTTTTGCGTGAAAGAGTAACAAACATCCAGACAACCAAACTTTCGCATTTATAATATTAGTAGGAAGTAGGATGCTTATGAAAATAAATTAACTAATTTCAAGCAAGTGACTTTTCGTGACAAAATGGAAACTCGGGCGCAGACCTGCTTAGTAAGAACAAACTTATGGTAGAATTTACTTAATAATATTTGAGTAATTGATGGTTATAACAATTCTTTATTCCGTATACGATAACTTATTTATTGAGCAACTAGGAATCGCCTTCCCATCTCTCCCTTTGAAACCAGCATGCACGAAAGAGTGAGAGAGTCGTAGGAAAGGATAATTTGCAATCGCTTGACTGAAAGGGTCTCAGAAAGCGCCTCAGGTCATCGCTAGTTATGTTAAGCAGATAAATAGATTTGCGCTAGTTATCTGGCAGACCTAAATAAACGGATGTATTTAATAAGAAGCCTTCAAGCTGTGACTGCTTATACGATGTAATAGAAATTATTTTGTTTATAAGTAGGTAGTTAATTGTATTTTATTTTGTATTCTTAACCTTTTGTGAAACACTCATTATGTCTCAAATAGAAAGACACGGGTCTTAACGCGACATTTATGACTGAGTTACATTATGTACTCCTCATGTATGTATGTATGTAAAGAGCCGTGTCTTTCTATTTTAATTGAAATGGAACGCGAAAGTTTAAAACTTAGTTTTGTCATTGCGCACGCTTTGAAAATCAAACTGTTAGCACTTTATAAATTAAAAGTTGAAACTAGTGAAAGTAACGTTTTATGTGAATTAAATTTTAAAATTATGTTCAACGCGCGTTCAACTTTATCAATAAGAAAGTTAGACTATTTCATTTTATTGTACTTTTTCGTAACTGAATAAAGTTATTTCTTATTTTGAGCCATGTTATATGATATTTTGACAAAGATCAATAATTATTTATCTATTCTTAGAAATTTCGTCCTGTAGCAGCTTGTCTAGTTATGGAGGAACATGTGCTGTGCATGAGCCTTAAACCCTTGCCAGCCGAGCGGCAAATATGCGCAAACAAGCGACCGGCCGATTGTAGGCAAATACTGGGACTCGCTGCAGTCCCCACCTGTGACCGAACGTTTAGCAGTCTTAGGTAAATAAAACTTTCCAACTCTGTTAGAAATAGTTCCAAGAATCTATGTTTTATGATCAAGTTGATCGACTACTTCAAATAAATATTTGTCTCTCAGTTGCACATTTTGCCTTGTTATGATGAAACATATGTTTTGCATCCGAGCCTTAAGCCCTTGGCCAGCCGAGCGGCAAATATGCGCAAACAAGCGCTACCGGCAGATTGTGGGCAAATACTGGGACTCGCTGCAGCCCCCACCTGTGACCGTACGTTTAGCAGTCTAAGGTAAATAAAACTTTCCGCTATGATAAGTACTTACTTACCTATCTTAGTCCAAAGAAAATAAGTTTTATGATAGACTGTTTAGAGTAGGCGCACACCGTTGATTTTTAGTTAGCCGATAGTTGTGCCCGATTTTAAATTGTATGAAGAATCGGCCAAATCGAATCGGCGTAGTGTGCGCACTCCCATACAAGCCCATACTGATCAACTGCCCGCCTAACTATCGGCCGACGAAAAATCAACGGTGTACGCCTACTCTTAAGGTAGGAATCGAACTCCTTTCGCTTGCCCGTTGACTGCGCATCACTACAGAGAATTTTGAAGTAGGTAAATTTGACCCGATGTGATTTTAGGTAGGTTTGTATTAATAAAAATATAATTATGAATGTCCACCGCTACACGTGTGGATGTGGCAAAGTAGATTCGAATTAGATGATCTCAATTATGTTTATTATGTACCTAAATAAAATGTATTCCTAGAAAAATGTCTGGGATTATCTCATTATCATTTTCAAAATAAATAATGATGAAATAAAAATAATATTCTGCTCAACAATCATTCACAGTTTAATTTTTAAATGAAACATTTATTAATGAATATGATCTGATACTCATTTGTTTTCTTAATTAGACTTTAAATAAGCACATACACATCCTAATTCGACACAATTTTAGAGTTTTTAGTTTTACATGGCCCATTGTGAAGTTTCATCAAAATAATAACCCAAGAACTGTTTTCAACTGAAAAATCCTGTTAGATGTAAATATTACTCAGCAAAGAGGCTCCAATCGGCAGTTTCCCAACTTCCCAAGTCTCCGCCATGAATGATGATGTAATGATGGCAAAACCGACACGCCATTGACAACCCGAATGCGTTCGAAAAATCAAATCCCTGCGGCAATATAACACATAATCAATCTCTGGCACGGGCATGGAAATATCGCCGGCTTTCATTTCATTGTTTGAAGCTATCTGCGAACGCGTCTATGCCCCATCGGCTGTAGGGGCACTAAGCTTTGGGAGTTTGTGGGACGTTTATGTAATGTGGTTACATGAACCATGGTTTTGGTGAGCTTTGAAGAGGAAAGGTTTTATAATGTTATATCGGGCAGACTGAATCATGTGAATCGCCTAAGATGGCAGTTGATCAGGTATAGTTATGGTTATGGACTCAGTTATTTTAACCCAAAAAGACGTTTGACTACCTATTAGACCAAAGTCACTAATTATATCAGCGTTTTTCTGTTAGTTTTAGATTAAACCTTAGCCTCAACTACTCAAACCGTATACTGTGCACAGTAGTACCCCCAAAATCAAGCATACATATTTCTAATTTCGTTGATATTTAAAGTACAATTAAATAAGATCAGAAAGGTAATGAAATTAGTATGTTGTTAGTTAGTTTCAGCCAAATGACGTTCACTGCTGGACAAAGGCCTCCCCAAGGTTTTCTAAAATGAACGGTCCTGTGCTGCCCGCATCCAGGCTCTTCCCGCGACCTTTATCAGATCGTCGGTCCACCGTTGGGGCAGAAAAGGTCCAGCCTGTGGTCGCCACTCGAAGAAGCGTGGGCGGGCCTCCTACTAGGATGTTGACTTCGAATGAAATATAAGTAAAGCCTAGTTGATGAAAATAAATAACTTTTGTGAACATTTTACGAATCATCATCATCATCATTTCAGCCATAGGACGTCCACTGCTGAACATAGGCCTCCCCCAATGCTTTCCATGTTGATCGATTGGTAGCGGCCTGCGTCCAGCGCTTCCCTGCTACCTTTACGATGTCGTTGGTCCACCTTGTAGGTGGACGTCCCACGCTGCGTTTTCCGGTACGCGGCCTCCATTCCACCTTTCTGCCCCATCGGCCGTCAGTTCTGCGTACTAACTATGTGCCCTGCCCATTGCCACTTCAGCTTGCTAATCCGTCGGGCTATGTCAGCGACTTTGATTCGTTTACGGTGAACATTTTACGAATATGACTAAACAATCTAATCTAGTCACTGTCAAAATTACGTAATGTAGGACTTATCCTACTGAAACGGTAACATATGTGGCCCCCAGGCTCAGATCAAAGTGATTCGCTTTTGTTCCGGCTGACGGCCCCGCCGAATGATTCCGCGTTAGTTCAGTGATTGCTTTTTGACGTACCATAGTCTCGGTTCGGTGCCCGATGCGATCTATTATACAGGGCGTACCTACCTTCTGATCTGTGGGCGGAATGTTTGGGAACATGATTTCAGTAGGCCAATATAGGGTGGTGTTTATCGAAAACACAAAAAGGTTGATTTATTTTTAATCTTTTGAAAGTTTCATTCGGAATGGTGACTGAGTTTCCTGTGCTGCTTCTTTTCAGTATTCCGTTAATTGGCCTAAAGCATTGGTAGGGTTAGTAACACTGAGGCGTGTTTCAAAAGCTTAGTTACTCAAGATATAATATACAAGTCATTTCAAATAAACTAGTAGAGTTAATTTGAGTTACAAATTTTCAGACACACACTTATGAGTTTGTTCAAACTAATTTAATACTTAGTTTTTGACTAACTATGCGTATTATAAACATATGTAATTTGCATAGTAAAGTCAGAGAGACTAAAGCTACCCACTATTTTATAAAATAATGTGAAATTATATTATTAAAATTATTTTTTAATCTCATTTAGCTCGAGAAATAAGTTTAAGAAAAATCTTAAAGCGTAATTATTTGGTCTTTTGGTTAAAAGCAGACAGAACATAATTAAGTAAACAACCTTAGAAATTGTCTTGATATTTCTTGGAAACCATCTTCAATTTAAACAAAACCTTGATTCAATTAAATGAGTCCTTATCAAGTATTCGTGAAAGTAATGAAAAATTAAGAGGGCAGTTAATGAAAATCCTAATACAAATCAGGACCAACTTTTAATGTAGCTCCATTTTAAATCTGTACTATTATTAAAAAGCTGAAGTTTGTTTGCTTGAACGCGCTAATCTCAGGAGCTATGGATCCGATTTCAAAAATATTTTTGTGTTGGAAAGCCCATTTATCGAAAAAGGCTTTAGGCTATATAACATCATCCTACAGCCAATAAACGCGGAGCAGTAAGAAAAATATTCAAACCATTTTCACTCGTACAAAGTCGCAGCTAGTCATTTATAAATTAAATTGCAACTTAATAACAGATATTAGATGAATATTAATTTGGAATTAAATTAAACCAAAATTGAACAGAGCTTTAAATTATCTCCAAAGTTCGATACAAAGACACATTCAACACTTGAAATATTCCCAACTGGTGACAAACAGCTCGACCGATCCCAAATGGCTCGGCTTTATTTAATTAATGACGTCATTAAACTCAGACTAAGTTTAAGTAATAAGCCTTGTACATTTCGAATCATCGCTGTGGAATTAAGGTACGTATTAAACTAGACTGGGTTTTAAGGGAANTGTGTGTGTGTGTGTGTGTGTGTGTGTGTGTGTGTGTGTGTGTGTGTGTGTGTGTGTGTGTGTGTGAGTGTGTGGCGATGGCGATCTGATTCTAGAGAATTACTTAAAGCCACCTCCAACCCCAATCCGCTTCGCACATCCGCACCCCATAAGTGAAGTTAGCCGCTGCACTGCAAAGCCACCAAAGTCTTGATATGCTAACGTTGAATGTTGCAGCGATTCGCTATCGACCGGCAATAGTGGGTACTAGTTGAGCCAACTGGCTAATTTATTAAATGGCCACCAGTCCAGGCGGACTAGCTGGTAAGTAATTTATGAGCGATACTTAACACTTAGTAGTTGACTAGTAGTACACTTACGCCCGTATTCACAAACGGCAAATCGAATGCACAGTGTTGAATAGAGCTGTGATTGTTTCGTGTGCCACACTGTGCGTCCACGCGCACTGTGAGACCTCATAGTAATGTTTGTGAATACGGACGTTAAAACTTAACTCAGCTGTATAAAAAAGTGCAAAGTAACAAGCTACATTTTTAGAAATGGAGACGAGGCGCATAGGTTGTGAAAGCACCGAGTGCACTTGATTCCACCTTCGGTCTCTGTGGGCCAGATTCTCACTTTCCATCTGGTGAGCTTCAGGCCTAGAGCTTCCTTACCGTGGATAAAAAAAATAGGTCATAAGTACTAAGTATTAGCCAATAAATTACCTAAAAACATTTTATTTTAGCCTCGAACAATTTAGTTTTAATTGTATTGTAAGTTAAGTTTATGTAAATTAGTGCGAAATTTTGTTGATCAAAAATGCATAGCGTAGGACGCTCAACTCCACCGTAGTAGACCGTAGATTAAAGTGCCAAAAGTGCTAGGACCTTCCTAGAAACAAGCCCTGCGTCTAGTTACTCTGAAAGTTTTAGAAGGCCTTTATGTATGCCACACCAAACACTAAACAACATGTATTTTTAATGAGACTGCGAGCTGAGTTTCATTTTAATTTGATTCTGTAATGTTACCATTCAAATTAAATTTATGTTCTACCCATTTAAAATATACCTAGCTAATTAGAATCAATTTGTTTTGTTTATGTATAAAATTATCTCTTACGTAGGATCCATTTGTTACGTACGCCTAATCTATGAAGATCGCTGCATCGACGCTGACCCAGTTTACCCAAATCAACATTGCAACTGCACTATGGACCGCGCGGAGCATCATCACCAAAATGCGCCTCTCATGACGACAGCGGCGACGTTTCATTAATTTTACTAATTATTCTATAATCATATTCGTTTCATACTTCGAGACGGTATCACTAGGCTAGGCTAATTTTAGTTTAATTGTAATTTCTTTCTTTTAAATTAAATTTAATTAAATAAAGTTTGCTTTTTCTTGGAACCTCCGGTTGCAGCTAACGAAATTCATTCATCATCATCATCATTTCAGCCATAAAACGTCCACTGCTGAACATAGGCTTCTCCCAATGTTTTCCATGTTGATTGATTGGTAGCGGCCTGCGTCCAGCGCTTCCCTGCTACCTTTATGATGTCATCGGTCCACCTTGTGGGTGGACCATTAGCTAATGTAAATATAAATCAAAGTTTCAACTAAAATAACTTACTATTCACGTATTTTTTACAAAAGAATCGACAATATTCAAAAGCTTCTCATAGAACAACGTTAATATTTAACGCGTTCTGATCCGCCAACATCAGCGATTCCATCCAAATGTTTAGTATTCAGATATCCGATTGTCCCGTATTTACAAACGTGGAACAATATTGACTCGCGTTTGCTTGTTACCTTCTTCCGGCGTTTCGGTTGCCCGGGTTGAAACGTCCCATAATTGATGGGAAAATACTGAATTATGTTTGTTTGATATCAAAATAAAATTGGTAAAAAATGCTTGGTTAAATAAAATATGCATCCCCAACCCGTCTAGGCCAGTGTGGGGAGAATAAATGGTACTTTCGTTCATTATTTTCAAAGTCAACGTCAAAGGTTGGTGAAAGAAAGGTAAAAAAAAATATTTACAAAAATAAGACTAATACAAAAAAAAACTTAAAACTTTGCTCTTGTGACCCATATAAAGGCTCCAACATGTCTCATAATATTTTTACCCTACCAGCGCTTCGAGACCAACATTTAGCGAGTGCTGAGATGAAGCGTTACAAGAAACTCAGTTACCACTGTCAGCCGATTGCTATTTGCTATTATCACATTACCGTCGCTTTCAATCCCAATACCTGTTATTTTAAATTAGACTCTTAAAGCAACAAAATCGAAGGTTGACAGTTATTTTGGGAACTCATCCTACACCCACGTGGGCCCGGGTAAATGCTCTACCTTTGGTGGAAATCGTATCCTTAGTTTAGAATTCATTACTCGCCTCTCTTTCGCAAAATAGCTCAGATTACTAGCAGTTTATTTCAAAACACTAAATATCAGATGTTTCTGACTAGCTGGCCACTATTCCAGAATCCAATCCTGTAAAAAGCTTTCGGCGAGTGGCGAGTCACTTGAAACTGTGTATTTTATTGCCTAAAAAGTAAATAGAAGTAGGTTGATTGGCTTCATCATCTATACTAATATTATAAAGAGGAAAGATTTGTACCTATTTTTGTATGTTTGTAATGAATAGGCTCAAAAACCACTGAACGGATTTTGATGAAACTTTACAGTATTATTGTTCATAATCCAGAATAACATATAGGCTATAATTTATGACGATCTGTGACAAACGAAATTTCACGCGTGCGAAGCCGCGGGCGGAAAGCTAGTATTTTATATAGAGATAAAAAGATAAGAATTATTTATGTGCAATCCTCCGTGATTGTGGATTCCGGGTGAAGCTCGCTTCCACCTTCGGCCTGATCGTCACTTGCCATCAGGTGAGATACAAGGCCAAGAGCTTCCTCGTTGTGGATAAAAAAATGCTGAAATAAATTAACTAATTTCAAGCAAGTGACTTTTCGTGACAAAATGGAAACTCGGGCGCAGCCATGCTTAGTAAGAACAAACTTATGGTAGAATTTACTTAATAATATTTGAGTAATTGATGGTTATAACAATTCTTTATTCCGTATACGATAACTTATTTATTGAGCAACTAGGAATCGCCTTCCCATCTCTCCCTTTGAAACCAGCATGCACGAAAGAGTGAGAGAGTCGTAGGAAAGGATAATTTGCAATCGCTAGACTGAAAGGGTCTCAGAAAGCGCCTCAGGTCATCGCTAGTTATGATAAGCAGATAAATAGATTTGCGCTAGTTATCTGGCAGACCTGAATAAACGGATGTATTTAATAAGAAGCCTTCAAGCTGTGACTGCTTATACGATGTAATAGAAATTATTTTGTTTATAGTTAATTGTATTTTATTTTGTATTCTTAACCTTTTGTGAAACACTCATTATGTCTTAAATAGAAAGACACGGGTCTTAACGCGACATTTATGACTGAGTTACATTATGTACTCATGTATGTATATGTAAAGAGCCGTGTCTTTCTATTTTAATTGAAATGGAACGCGAAAGTTTAAAACTTAGTTTTGTCATTGCGCACGCTTTGAAAATCACACTGTTAGCACTTTATAAATTATTAAAAGTTGAAACTAGTGAAAGTAACGTTTTATGTGAGAATTTAAATTTAAAATTATGTTCAACGCGCGTTCAACTTTATCAATAAGAAAGTTAGATGTATTTCATTTTATTGTGCTTTTTCGTAACTAAAGAAAGTTATTTCTTATTTTGAGCCATGTTATATGATATTTTGACAAAGATCAATAATTATTTATCTATTCTTAGAAATTTCGTCCTGTAGCAGCTTGTCTAGTTATGGAGGAACATGTGCTGTGCATGAGCCTTAAACCCTTGCCAGCCGAGCGGCAAATATGCGCAAACAAGCGACCGGCCGATTGTGGGCAAATACTCCCAGTACTCGCTGCAGCCCCCACCTGTGACCGTACGTTTAGCAGTCTAAGGTAAATAAAACTTTCCGCTATGATAAGTACTTACCTATCTTAGTCCAAAGAAAATAAGTTTTATGATAGACTGTTTAGAGTAGGCGCACACCGTTGATTTTTAGTTGGCCGATAGTTGTGCCCGATTTTAAATTGTATGAAGAATCGGCCAAATCGAATCGGCGTAGTGTGCGCACTCCCATACATGCCCATACTGATCAACTGCCCGACTAAACTATCGGCCGACGAAAAATCAACGGTGCTGTACGCCTACTCTTAAGGTAGGAATCGAACTCCTTTCGCTTGCCCGTTGACTGCGCATCACTACAGAGAATTTTGAAGTAGGTAAATTTGACCCGATGTGATTTTAGGTAGGTTTGTATTAATAAAAATATAATTATGAATGTCCACCGCTACACGTGTGGATGTGGTAAAGTAGATTCGAATTAGATGATCTCAATTATGTTTATTATGTACCTAAATAAAACGTATTCCTAGAAAAATGTTTGGGATTATCTCATTATCATTTTCAAAATAAATAATGATGAAATAAAAATAATATTCTGCTCAACAATCATTCTCAGTTTAATTTTTAAATGAAACATTTATTAATGAATATGATCTGAAATTATTTGTTTTCGTAATTAGACTTTAGATAAGCACATAATATCCTAATCCGACACAATTTTAGATTTTTTAGTTTTACATGGGATATTGTAAAGTTTCATCAAAACCCTTTGTCCAGCAGTGGACGTCATTTGGCTGAAACGAACGAATAACCCAAGAACTGTTTTCAACTGAAAAATCCTGTCAGATGTAAATATTATTCAGCAAAGAGGCTCCAATCGGCAGTTTCCCAAGTTCCCAAGTCTTATCCCAAGTCTCCGCCATGAATGATGGTGTAATGATGGCAAAACCGACACGCCATTGACAACCCGAATGCGTTCGAAAAATCAAATCCCTGCGGCAATATAACACATAATCAATCTCTGGCACGGGCATGGAAATATAGCCGGCTTTCATTTCATTGTTTGAAGCTATCTGCGAACGCGTCTATGCCCCATCGGCTGTAGGGGCACTAAGCTTTGGGAGTTTGTGGGACGTTTATGTAATGTGGTTACATGAACCATGGTTTTGGTGAGCTTTTTATTTGACGAGGAAAGGTTTTATAATGTTATATTGGGCCGACGAACCATGTCAAATGACTATGGCGGCGGTTGTTTATGTCTATGTCTGACACTAAAGTTGTGATCTCAGTTCTTAAGGAGTTATAGGAAGATGTTTGACTGTTTTTTCCGAAGTCACTAATTATCTTAGCGTTTTTCATTTAGTGTTACATTCAATATTAGCTTCAAATATACATACATAATTATTTCTAATTTCATCCATATTTCAATGCTTCTTACAATTAAATATGATCTCCAAAGGTAAAATTAGCATGATGCCTTCTAATGACATCTAGGTAAAGCCTTTTAAAAAGCCTACTTGAAAAAAATAAATGACCTATGAAATCTTTATGAGTAAGTATGACACTAAACAATCGGCAAGATTTAGAGCGAGATCAAACGCGAAGCTCAAGACCGAACGCTATGGAGGACTGTTGTGAACGCCCTCTGCCCCGTTTAGGGGCCATAGGACCATAAGTTAAGTCAAAAGTAAGTTGTGACATTAAACAATTTAACAAGTCAACAAAATTACAAAAAAGGACTTATCCCACTGAAACGGTAACATATGTGGCCCCCAGGCTCAGATCAAAGTGATTCGCTTTTGTTCCGGCTGACGGCCCCGCCGAATGATTCCGCGTTAGTTCAGTGATTGCTTTTTGACGTACCATAGTCTCGGTTCGGTGCCCGATGCGATCTATTATACAGGGCGTACCTACCTACTGATCTGTGGGCGGAATGTTTGGGAACATGGTTTCAGTAGGCCAATATAGGGTGGTGTTTATCGAACACACAAAAATACAGATTTTTCAATCTTTTGATAGTTTCATTCTTAAAAGGACTGATGCCCGTTTTCACCATCAATCCCTAATTTTTAAGAGACCCCTATGGTAACAAATAACAGGAATTTTGTTTACATAGGGGTTACTTATAAATTAGGGATTGATGGTGAAAACGGGCATTAGTTTCCTACCGACTTCTTCTCAGGACTGGCTCATTTATTGTCCTGAAGCAGTGATAGGGTTATTGTAATACTGGGACGTGTAAAAGCGCTTTTTAAAAGCCTATTTGCAGAAAATGAATGACTTCTAGAGCCTATTAAAGAAAATAAATTACTTTTATGACTTGAACAATACGAAACTAGTAGCGATGCTTGATTATAAAATAAGACAGAGTTACACCTTCAAACCCACGAAGTTAGGTAATTCAGTTACAAGCTTTCAGAAATACACTTATAAGTTTGTTCATAGTAAATTGTAGTTGGTACCTACTTAATACAACTATGAACTAATTTAATAGTCAGATGCAAACGTATGTAATACGCATTGTGAGTCAGAGAGACGGCATAACAAACTACCCACTATTATTTAAAATAATGTGAAATTATTGTATATTTTTAATCTAATTTAGCTCGATAAATAAGTTTAAAAAAAACTTAAAGCGTAATTATTTGGTCTTTTGGTTAAAAGCAGACAGAACATAATTAAGTAAACAACCTTAGAAATTGTCTTGATATTTCTTGGAAACCATCTTCAATTTAAACAAAACCTTGATTCAATTAAATGAGTCCTTATCAAGTATTCGTGAAAGTAATGAAAAATTAAGAGGGCAGTTAATGAAAATCCTAATACAAATCAGGACCAACTTTTAATGTAGCTCCATTTTAAATCTGTAATACTACACTCAACATCAAATAAATCGCACCTCCCGCAACAAGCACTTTCAAACGTATGCATCCCCACTTCCCACCAATATTGGCACCATTTAAAAGCCTAGTTCTAAGCTTCATTTCATTAAAGGAAAGGTTTTTACCCCAAAAATGTGTCTTTAGAAGGATCCAGAGTCACTTCTTCAAAAAATAGGCTATTACGCTTGAACCAACTTTTATGGCTGTAAAACTGTTAAGTTGGGATTAGTCGGTATCCATCTGTTAAAGAGGACACGTGTGATCATTATTTGGTTTTATAACCATAAAATTTGGTCTAATTGATCCCAGAGGTGAGCCCAAAGTGAGGTCTCTTTTCAAGTCACATTTATGGTATATGATAATATAATCATTTATTTATAAATTAAATGTGTTTTTCTTTAAGGATATTTATTGGGCTTTCAAATAACACCAATATTGTTGGGGCACCATGATTGTGTCAGAAGAAAATCTTTAAAGTTCGAGTCGCGGAAGGTGCGGTTTATTTGATGTTGAGTGTATTATTAAACAGCTAGAGTTTGTTTGTTTGCTTGAACGCGCTAATTTCAGGAGCTACGGATCCGATTTGAAAAATATTTTTGTGTTGAATAGCCCATTTATCGAGGAAGGCTTTCGGCTATATAACATCATCCTACAGCCAATAAACGCGGAGCAGTAAGGAAAATATTCTAACCATTTCGACGCGTACAAAGTCGCAGGCACAGCTAGTCATTTATAAATTAAATTGCAACTTAATAACAGATATTAGATGAATATTAATTTGGAATTAAATTAAACCAAAATTGAACAGAGCTTTAAGTTATCTCCAAAGTTCGATACAAAGACACATTCAACACTTGAAATATTCCCAACTGGTGACAAACAGCTCGACCGATCCCAAATGGCTCGGCTTTATTCAATTAATGACGTCATTAAACTCAGACTAAGTTTAAGTAATAAGCCTTGTACATTTCGAATCATCGCTGTGGAATTAAAGTACGTATTAAACTAGACTGGGTTTTAAGGGAATTTACAGACGAGCGACAATCCAGCAACTGATAGCTGACGATTTCAATAGTCACCGCAACGTACCGGAGAGTCATTGAAACGCTACAACATGACAAGCTACCGTCGATGTTTTTCGTCTGTAGCTCCCTTAGAATAACAGTCTGAGCTTCATCTTAAGTATGTAAGATCTTAGAATTAATTTAAATAGGTTTTAACGCGATACGCGGATAGGTAACATTGAAATATTATCTGTATTTGCCTGACGTTTCGTTTAAATTAATTCAATTATGCAACACGAAAGTTTAAAATTAATTAATGTAAGATCTTTTCCAAAGTTGCTGTAATTAGAATAGAATAGAATAATATTTATTTCCAAAACTGTGTACAATGTGCTGGTCCACAAACTATCGCGCCCATGATCTTCAGCAACTATTTATCACCACTTCTAAGGTGCTTAGGGTTAAAACTTTCCAACGAGAAGGGAGCTTTTCAAGCTTTAAAGCAATTAAATACTTATACGTACAGTATACAATTTACTTATCCGTTAAAACAATAAAGCTTTTTTAAATTGCTATCTTACCTGATGCATTATGGATATATTATTTATTAATTTTAATAATTATACAATTAACCAAACCTTATTATAAATCAAACGCGAAACCGAACATTAAATTAACGTCCTGCATGTGGTTATTAAAAGCGAAGCCTTTAAAATGTTCGTCCAAAAACATGTTTCAAAATTGTACTGCGTTACTATTCGCAGCAAATTACAAACTAACAACGTATGTTTAACATTGTTGGTTTCATAATTGTTTGTTAATCTGGTTTCACCGATTGATTTATCTATTTGCTATACCTAATTGATAATGAACTATGGATGAATGTCTAGTGCTTGATTTTAACGCAGTTTCAAAATCGTCGAGCAGATTGCTATTTACGAGTATTTTTCTCTTAAAGGTAGCAGAAAGGGGCCTGGATGCAGGCCGCTATCAACCGGGCGATGTGGAAATTTGGGGGAGACCTATTTCAGCGACCTGTGCTACAGTCTCTCCAAAGGTGCCAAATTGACTATCGATATATCGAAGTGTTGAGGGGTTTATACAAAAACGCCACAATGTCGGTCCGCCTCCAGGATCGGGACTCGAAACCTATCCAGTTGCAGCGAGGGGTAAGACAGGGAGACGTCATATCTCCAAAACTGTTTACCACCGCCCTGGAAGATGTCTTCAAGCTTCTGGACTGAAACGGATTTAGCATAAATATCAACGGCGAGTACATCACCCACCTTCGATTCGCGGACGATATCGTAGTCATGGCTGAGACCTTGGAGGATCTAGGCACAATGCTCGATGGCCTCAGTAGAGCCTCTCAACAAGTGGGCCTCAGAATGAACATGGACAAGACAAAAATCATGTCTAATGTCCGTGTTGCACCCACTCCTCTGAAGGTTGGAGACTCTACACTCGAAGTTTTTGACAATTATGTATACCTGGGACAAACAGTCCAGTTAGGTAGATCCAACTTCGAGAAAGAGGTCAATCATCGAATCCAACTCGGATGGGCAGCGTTCGGGAAGCTTCGCCATATACTCACGTCCAAAATACCGCAGTGTCTCAAGTCGAAAGTATTCGACCAATGTGTGTTGCCAGTGATCGTATACGGATCTGAGACGTGGTCGCTTACTATGGGCCTCATAAGAAGGCTCAAGGTCACCCAAAGGGCGATGGAGCGGGCTATAATCGGAGTTTCCCTGCGTGATCGAATCAGAAATGAGGAGATCCGCAGGAGAACCAAAGTAACCGACATAGCTCGCAGAATTGCTAAAATCAAGTGGCAGTGGGCGGGGCACATAGCTCGTAGAGACGAGGGCCGTTAGGGCAGGAAAGTTCTCGAGTGGCGACCACGGGCTGGAAGACGTAGCGTGGGCAGGCCTCCTACTAGGTCTGTAAAAGTAGACGAATCTGGTAAAGGTCGCGGGAAAAGCCTGGATGCGGGCAGCGCAGGACCGTTCATTGTGGACCTTGGGGGAGGCCTTTGTCCAGCAGTGGACGTCATTTGGCTGAAACTGAACTGAACTATGTTCAGCAGTGGACGTCCTTATGGCTGAAATGATGATGATCATGAACGATGACAAACTTATGATATGATAGCTAGTTCCTCTATCCTCTATGGTTGAAGATTCCGTGCAGCTAGCTTCAACTTTCGACGTAATCATCACTTTTCATCAAATGTATCGCGTGGTTTATAAAAGAAGATTAAGGTAATAAACACTAACAGTTTTTTGCATTCGTTCCAAATAAATGATAGAGAAAGAGGCCTGTGTCCAGTCAGTGGACGTCATTTGTCTGAAACGAACGAACGACATGATAGGGATTAGTAATACACAATAACACATATTATAAAAATTTAAACTGGCGTTCATCACTAGTTTCAATTAGTTTAGTATGGAAATGTTAGTTTAAACCAGCGTTCAGCGCGAGCTTAACTTTTTGTAATAAGGTACTAGTAGATGTTTTAAGGTTTCAAATGTCTGTATTGCTTTTTAATTTAAAATTTTAATGAAATATCTGTACATGATATTGGAAGTCGTGAAGAATTCACAGCTCGTGATTAATTAAAAGGCATTACAGAACGAAATTCTTAGCTCTGTTTGACCCGTTCCCGTAAACATTCAATTGTCCGCCGAACTGAAATATTGTGCGGCGGCGTTTAGAGATAAACATTATTAATAATGCTCAGGTGAATAGCGAATAATATTTTCATTCGCGCTGGTCGAAGATAAATATTTGCGATATTAACACGGCTCTGATTAACGATGCCGCAGTGCTGGTAGTGGTGGAAGGGTTTATCGATGTTTTTAAAATCGATTCGCTGTTCAATCGATACTCAATATCGAAACTCTTTGTCATCTTTAACAGTGAAACGCCTTTATACGCAACTAGCGGCCGCCCGCGACTTCGTACGCGTGGATCCCGTTTTACCCCCTTAGGGGTGGAGTTTCGTAAAATCCTTTCTTAGCGGATGCCTACGTCATAACATCTACCTGCATGCCAAATTTCAGCCCGATCCTGTCCAGTGGTTTGGGCTGTGCGTTGATAGATCACTACTTATGTCAGTTAGTCAGTCAGTCAGTCAGTCAGTCAGTCAGTCAGTTATTCATTCAGTCAATCAGTCAGTCAGTCAGTCACCTTTGAGTTATATATATTTAGATATAAATACAATGAAAAGCCTTTTACCAAATAGTGAATTTCATATCGGTGATAATAATGCATAGTGTAATATCAATATCCTAATATTGTTAGCATTATTGAAGTAATTATCGCGTAGCGACCTCTTGAAGCTTGGTCTCAGCACCAGAAAAAGAAACTAACACTGACCGAGGTCCCAAATAAATGATGAATGAAAAGATACGGGGTGTCCCAAAATTATCATGTCACACTGACACTGGAGCTAACTGAGTCTAAGGCCCGGTTTTTTGATTCGTAGTTAAAATAACCAATGGTCAAATTTGACAGAATGTCAAATGACAAGTGATTAAATATCAGAAAAAAATGTTTTTCGAACAACGGTTAGCTTGACTTTTAGTACATTTTTTAACTATTAGTTAACATTTTGTTAATATTTAACCATTAGTAGCAAAATTTAACAATTTGTTATTTTAACTATGAATCAAAAAACTGGCCCTAAGACGCATCGAACAAGCTTAATATGCCCTTAGAAAAGTTTCATAAGTTTTAAGATATGACCAATTTTATTTATTCATGTCCATAGAAAAGTTTGATGAGTTATTAAATATGATTCACATTAGTTATTTTTTAAAATGGGACTTAATATACTTGTAAGATGCGTCTTAAGCTCATTTACACCCTGTATAGCAATAGCTAAGCCCACATTACCATGATATTGTGAAAAAGAAAGTCTGGTGGAAAATTTTAACAACACCTGCACGGGGAACGACAGATCACATGAAATAAGCTTTTTCACACAAAAAAACTATTGTGTAGACTGTGATAACAGACCAATTCAAAGAGAGTAATCTCTATAATCTATAACAAAAGTTCACCGCCATTATTAATGTTTTCCACGAATCTATAGTCAGAGAGTGTTTATTTAAGAGATAAAATTAAACGACAAACTTGTCGTAGGGCAATTACAGTAGACAAACATAGCAGACATTGTTAACTAAGTTCAATAATGTTCCAAATAACTATACAGAATGTTAGTCCCTAGACTAAAATCCCTAATATGTATATGAGGAATACAGGCAATACCGGGTGAGCCTAACGACATACTTTACATGATAATAGGATTCCTAGAACGTATCCCACAACTTTGAGCAAAGGCAAATATTATTTGAGAGAGTAATAAACTTCATGCAGCAGAGGTTTTCATTAAATTCTTATACAAAGGTACGTGTTATGTTTTTCTCTGGCAGTTATAGTATACTAAGACGCGACAATTTGACGAGCGTTTTACAAATGACAGTGACGTTTTTGGAGTTTGTCTCAACAATCGTTCAAAATATTCAATACACATACCTACAAGTAATAAGGAAATGTAAGTGTGTAGATTTCACCTTAAAAAGTATAGAAAAAAATACAAACCATTTGCGTTTTATCTGTATTAGATTTTGTATCGGGTCTTCGTTAATACTCAATCGCGTATTTATCGAGACTGACGCCCATAATCAACAACAAGCTTTAGCACAAAAGCACAACAAGTAGTTTGTTTGTAAGTATAAAGGCAGAAGATTAACGACTCTCTGTCATTACTTTTCATTTTCATACAGAGGTCAATCCGCAATCTGACGTTGACCCTCCCATGGATAGATTGCATGCGCAGATCGCAGTCACTATTCGTGGATTTATTGGAAACCAAAAAACGCTAATCCAGATTGATATTTGGCAGTTGACAGGCAAAATTAGATGGATTTGGATGGAGGATTGAATATGAAAAACGGGCGTATATCGATGCGAAAGAATCGCTACAGAATCGCAGCGTGTAAAGGGCTTATAGTCGGCCTTGGCAGAGCGGTGTGTGTCGGTTGTCAAGGTAGCGGACGTGGGCGGTGCTTGCCTCAGATATCTTGTTATCAGTATCTATATACTTGTGGGTACCTTAGTACACTACATTGATAATAATTGAGTGCCGTTTTATTTAAATCTGGTCGAGCTAGATATAAATAAAATTGTCTTCAAATCGAAGGGATACCAAAGCCAATAAATGTATAATTCCACTAGCGACACTTATGATAGCTTACAATATCACCATACATCGGGTTGACAGTTGGAGATTTCACTTGTTACGACCCACACAATAGAAGATCAAAAAGGCGAAGCCTGAGAACTAGCCTATGAGAACACGCTGTACTCATACAGAAATAACAAACATTTAAAAATAAAATAATTCCTATTATTCAACTCCCTAGGTAATTTAATATCGATACATCCCACGCATCCCATCTCTTTCATCGAGCGAAATGTCACAGAAATAAAATTAAATTTACAAATGAAATCGTTAACTTATCGACTTTCCGAATAAGATATTGATGAATTGCTTCTGCAGAGCGGCCATTGTGCTCTGACGAAAATAATGATCAATCGACGCTTCAATTGATCAGTCGCGCCCAATTGATCAATCGCAGACAACTGATCAATGGTATTCAATTGATCATGCCAATTCGAGTGGGCATTTTGTTTAGGGAATGGAGAAAAGTTGTGCTACGTTCGTTTGAGCTGTCTTAGCGGGAATAACGAATGAAAGCCGTGAACGCTGATTGGTTTTGTTGCTTTACTTTTCATTGTGTTCTCGAAGGACAATTTATTATTCTTTCAAGCAAGGAGGTTACTAAATCCTCGTCCTATATTGCTTAAACGTGTGGACTGTGACACCTTCAAAGTGCTGGTGCAAAGCTAAAGGATTTTGAGACAAGTTACAGTAATAATATGTTGTACAGAAATTGGCCATTTCTACTTCTAGCATTATTTAAGACGTGTGCCAGAGATCAAGTGATCAAATGCTTGTAAATTTCTTTTTCGAGTTGCCTAGTTTCAGACTTTTATGTACATAATGCCATCGCCATCAGACAACTTTAAAGTCGGAAAACCTAAAGCTACTGTTTAATTAATAATTTCGAAGACAGACCAAATCCGTTGTCATAGCGTCGAGTCCTGATTTCCATTTTCCCAGCAACAAAAAACTTATCAAAGGATTCAAATTATTTGCCCCAGCCGTGACCGTGTCGCCGCTGGGTGCCGAACGCTGGACCGTATTTGCGCCGCAAGTTCCGTCGATAAATCATTCAAACTGTGATAATTTAAGTGCGATCTGATTACGGGGGGAAGGTGAGGATTCTGGAGATTTACGGGAGCATCGCTCGAAGAATTTCTACTGGATGTAATAATCTAATTACACTTTCATTTCATCACACCTACTAATATTATAAACGCAAAAATGCGAATGGATGCTTGTTACTCTTTCACGCTAAACCACTAATAACTAAAGCATGCAGGCAAAGCTGTACTAGATAAATTTGCGGGGTGCCAATCCCACCAGAAGTTGCTAGTGTGACAGACACGAGACGTAACTAAGGTAATGTAAACTGTATCTAATTTAGTATTTATATCCATTACAAAGTCAACAAAGTATCTAAATTGACTAAAAGGTTTACTCAGTCAAGTGATTCAGAAAAACAATAGAAAATCAGCCGCTAACCATAGATAGTTTCCTTCTCAAGACACTAGAAAATTCGTCCTTTCACGAGTGTTCCGTAATAAGGCTCGGTCCCCACGAACCCAGAATTAAATTCGCAAACGGGTACGAAGTTAACGGCTGATTCGTACAAGAAATTGATTAATGTTCTCCCTGAGATCAAACAATTATTAAATTGAATTATTCCGTAAATAAATTCGGGGTCTTTTGATGTTTTCCTTCAGCCCTGTTTGGACGTAAATGGCCAAGTTGGAAAGCCGAATTTAACGCGAGTTTATTGAATGAGTTGGCTAATGTAAGTCGGGGTATCAGGCCCGTCAGGCATCGGTTTTAAAGTTGCAACAATTAACGACTTTAATCAAGTAGCTACCAACCGGGCAACATGGAAAGCATTGGGGGAGGCCTATGTTCAGCAGTGGATGAGCTGATGATGATGATAATAAAAAAATAATTATTTAGGTATGTTATTAAGTGATTTCACGCCATGTGTGCCCTATTTAGGAATCAAACCAAAAAAACATATTTTGAGACGATAGAGCCAAATTCAAACTATTGAATTTTCGAAGGCACGAAGGTAGAGACAGGAGGGTTTTATCTGATTGATATATTATTATGTAGATATTATTTATACTTATAGCGAGCGAGTGTTTTCCGTTATGCAATTAGCGAGTGACACCCAGTTTGTTGTTTACTTAGGCTGGGTTGCACCATCTTACTTTGACTTCAACAAACGTCAAAAATCTGTCAAATTCCACACTAAATACGCCGGTTATCGTTATAGTTACGCCCAACGTTAGGTGGTGCAACTCAGCCTAATTCATGTAAACAGTAACTAAAAGTTGGGATAATAATCCCCAAATTTAATTCTCCCTACTCTATTTTAAGCAAAAAAAGTTTTTCCTTTAGTGTGCTCTCTGCTTATACCCTAAAACTTCCATGCCCTAGGCGAAAATTCTTGCTCAAGAATATTTTTTAGAATTACCCGCAGCTTTTCCAATATCGTCTCCGGGTAGCGGTCACCGAAGGGTCCGTAATGTAGGTCACAGCTCGTGTCACTACAATACCCTAGTAATTCGATGAAGACCGAAAGGATTCGGTCAAATATAGACTCTATTTAAATACAGATATGTTATTGCGGGATGCGTTGGTGGAAATAGAAATACTTTTTTGTTTTGGGAGTAGATATGGGTGACTCCGTTCAAAAATATAGTGGAATAAACAATAATAGGAATGTAGATAAAAAGTCAAATTGCAAGTTCGGATAAATTCTCAGCGTCACATTGTACAAGTTAAGAAGCCAAGTGAGTGAATTCAAATTTATTTAGAAGTTACTAATAATTATTTTAATTTTGTGAAAAAAATCACCAAATAAGTAAGGGTAGTTAGATGTGGACTAAGCACAATATTTAACCGGGTCAGTCCAGCTAATAATTTATATGACTAGTTTATTAATTACCCCGAAATAAGCTGATTTATTACTAGTATGGCGACAAAATAAAGGACAGTGAATGAAGAACTACTATGTACTTCAGCTTAAATAATTTATGAGCCCAATAGTTTTGTCGTTGGTTTCTCTGAGACATTACGAAATGACAAGAAATTGCAAATAAAATTTAACTCAGCATCATCAACAGATAGCACGATGAACGGAAAGCCATCATTTCGAATCGGCAAATTAAAGGGAGAAATCAAATATTTCCACCGAAATGAGGAAGTGCGCTGCTACGTGACGTTGTTACTAAATACCAACTTAATTTTTATGGGGTTCTGCGGCTCCTGCCCACGGTTATGGAACCATTTTGGTGATCATAAAAGCGAATAAAGAGCAAATACCGTCTTTGGACTAAGGTCAGTGTGAACAGTTTTGTGGGACCTAACAGAAGATAAAAGGAAATAATATAGCACTAATAAAGTCGTAAGAACGCCGGAAAACGCAGCGTGGGACGTCCACCCACAAGGTGGACCGACGACCTGATAAAGGTAGCGGGAAGGCGCTGGATGCAGGCCGCTACCAACCGTGCGATGTGGAAGTCATTGGGGGAGGCCTATGTTCAGCAGTGGACGTCCTGTGGCTGAAATGATGATGATGAAAGTCGTAAGAAATCTATCATATCTAACCTACACATATTAATTAAATAAAATATCATGGGATTTATTAGTATCTCATATAGTAGGAAATCTGATAATAAAGGTATTTCATTAGTATCTCATTTAATAGTCGGAAATCTGATAGTAGAGCTACATTTTATTTATTGTAGTGCAGACAAGATCCATGTTATATGTAATAACTTATTACTTATTACATACAGAGGTATTAAGTGAGTTTAACCAAAGTTATACGAGTACTATGTAACGTAAGTACAATTTAAATATAATATTGTTAAAAATAAAAAGACAATTTTACAATTCATGTGAAAATGTTATGTAATAGTCTAAGATGAACTTTCATGTTTGCTAAGTTCTACGGAACCTGACTCACTGTAACTCACACTTGCCAGAATCCATTTTTATCGTCAATGTGTTTTTGGAATCCATTAGGCTTTTTTCCATTCAAAATGTGTAGTACCTACCCTCCGTCTATCGGGTTACCATTTAAAGCAATTTGCTTTTTGATGTTATTTGTTTACGTTTCTCTTGTGTTTTCTTCTTTTTACAGGCATAACAAAACTCAATATCCATTCAACCTTCTGTACTTTATCATATCAAATTAAATGTCAAGGTTTATTTAGGGCAACGTTTTTTAAATAAACGGGTTTACAACACCCCACAGATAAGTAGTACTTTTATGTCAGATTAATTTTACAAAGGCAAAACACGACCAAATAAAATTTGATCACACAACCATCGAAAACTCTATACAAACACCATTTAAGAAGCCACACAAGCGATTTGTAAAACACTTAACCCAGATTGTTATCTTCCAGTTTGTTAATCAAACCTTTGATAGCGTGCGCAGAATCTTCAAGTTCCCCAAACTTGGTCGTTACACGAAACTATAAAACCGGCCCGCAATAGTTAACAATAGTTAGTTTAAACAGCCGTTAAGTTGCTGCCATCTAACCCATACACAAGTTAATCCTATGGCGACGTCATAAAACGTAAGGACTCGCGGCTAGGGATGTTCCTATAACTTTGCCTTTGATAATAACGTGTCTAGTTTTCTCGATTCTGATTTAATTTTTATTAATTTTCGTAACCTACTTCTTGAAAATCACTGAGCTATTTTAATGAATTCACTCACAACACAAGTTTAAGTAACTTTAGCTACAGAGCTTGTGATAAGAGGGTTAACGGGAATACAGGGGGTGATTTATAAAAAAGGGAATTCAATAAATGATTCGTAGAAACTGTATTTCCACATATTCTTATGTTCAGCAGTGGACGTCCTATGGCTGAGATGATGATGATGATGATGAATTTCCGCAAACCCTGATCCGACGTATACTCTTTCACCATAAAAAAGTTATCTTTTATCGATTGACAAACACTAAGGCTGAGTTGCACCAGCTTACTTCGACCGTAATTATTACTATAACCGGTGTTTTTTGTATGAAGTTTGACAGATTTTTGACGTTTGTCAAAGTTAAAGTAAGATGGTGCAACTCAGCCTAGAATCTGCAAAGGCACCTATTGATAAAATCAGGTGTTCAGACTAGCACTATCTCCAAAGTTTAGTTCCANTAACTTTGAATTTGATAATAATGTGTCTAGTTTTCTCGATTCTGATTAAATATTTTTTATTAATTTTCTTAACCTCCTTCCTGAAAATTATTGACCTATTTTAATGATTTCACTCTTAACACAAGCTTAAGTACTCGTAGCTTTAGCTGCAGAGCTTGTGATAAGAGGGTTAACGGGAATACAGGGGGTGATTTATATAAGAGTAATTTAAAAATGTGGGACGTCCACCCACGAGGTGGACCGACGACCTGATAAAGGAAGCAGGCGAAGGCGCTGGATGCAAGCCAACCATGCGATGTGGAAGTCATTGGGGGAGGCCTATGTTCAGCGGTGGACGTCCTGTGGCTGAAATGATGACGATGATGATGAATTTAAAAAAAGATTAGCAGAATCTGAATTTCCACAAACCCTGATCCGACGCATACTTATTGTTTCTCCATAACAACGTTATCTTTTATCGATTGACAAACACTAAGGCTGGTTTGCAGCATCTTACTTTAACTTTGTCAAACGTCAAAAAAACTGTCAAACTCCATAAAAAACTCCGGTTATCGTTATAATTACGGTCAAAGTTAGCCGGTGCAACTCAGCCTAAGGCTGAGTTTGACAGATTTTTGACGTATGTCAAAGTTAAAGTAAGATGGTGCAACTCAGCCTAAAATCTGCAAAGGCACTTATTGATAAAATCAGGTGTTCAGACTAGCACTATCTCCAAAGTTTAGTTCCAGGACTTCCAGGTGAGCATCAGACGGCCTGCCTGACAGGCGGGCGGTCCTTAAGGGCTCATTCCGCGAAATTAAGCAGAGGGCACAACTGAATCGCACGGCTTTGGGGCAGTTGCCAAGGTAAGGACTGAAGCGATTTTGTGGATAGTTTTTTTCAAAACTCTAGGGCTGGGTTGCACCATCTTATTTTAACTTTAACAAACGTCAAAAATCTGTCAAACTCCTTACAAAAAGCGACGGTTATCGTTATAGTTACCGTTAAAGTTAGGTCGTGCAACTCAGCCTAACTGTGAGTTACTGAAGATGAAGATGCAATTTTCTTATGGAGCTCAGTGACTAACTTTGCCCTAGCTAGACGCGCAAAAACCGTATGAAGAAAATTACTTTTACTAACGCATAACAGTACGAATAAAACATCATGAATACTGTTTGTTAATTCAAATTTTATTTATGAGACTATTTATAAATGGTTTGTGTATCACTGAACCTATTGTCAGACATCAATGAAAACTTTTTAATTAGAAACCATTGTGGATACAGACCACATGAAAAAATAAATAAAAAGGATCTTTAAAAAATATATGACATAAGAGTACCTATACGCATTATATGATCTTTAGAGACCCTTCTACTCTTACGATAGCAAAGACACCCGTAGAACGTTTTTGAAACCCAGAACTTTTCATCTTTCTTCCAAACTCGCTACATCCGCTAACTTAAAATCGACTTAACGTAACCGGTAGAGAGCTCTAAATCGCGTTAGTGTTTCGAGTGTTTATAATCGGGTAGGGCGGCTCAAGCGCACCCCTTGTTGAATAATCGCCCTTAATCGAGATTGAACCGGATATTACCTGTTCTAGGCCAGATTATACAAGGTGTAACGAGTGAATGAAAGACTTGGAAATAAACGCTGGTGTTTCAGATTTAATACAGTCTCGTCGATAAAGAAAACATTAGTGACGTCACATAGAGCTGGATTAATTGATTTATTGACAGCCAAAGAAAAAAAGCTTGTTATGTAACGCCCGTATTCACAAACATTACTATGAGGTCGGTGCGCGTGGACGCACAGGGTGACACACGAACCAATCATAGAGCTTTATCACGCTCTATTCAACGCTGTGAATCAGAATCAGAATCAGAATCAGAATTTTATTTGCGTGCGCATTTGATTTGCTGCTTCACNACAAAATGACCATTTCACGCGGATTGAGGACACTAATCGCCTTAAGCAAGCATCATTTGTGAATACGGGCGTAAGTTATATTAGAAAATATTTTGCCTGCTCCTTAGAAAAGATACCTGTCAATCGCGACTGAGAAACAACCTTTTACTATTGTAGGTAGGTACTTAAAGAACTTTCACTATAGGCTGCTGATACATCCCTAATTCCAATGTGGTCCCTCGTTGGGAACGCAAACCAAAATATGAATATCAATTTGACATTATTCTAAGTACCTACTTAAATACCTTAAACTTCAGAAAAGGACCCCAATCCCAATCATATATCCAGACATAGTACGCGGAACTGACGGCCGATGAGGCAGCAAGGTTCTGGGATAGAGGCCGCGTACCGGGAAACGCAGCGTGAGACGTCCACCCACAAGGTGGACCGACGACATCGTAAAGGTAGCAGGGAAGCGCTGGACGCAGGCCGCTACCAATCGATCAACATGGAAAGCATTGGGGGATGCCTATGTTCAGCAGTGGACGTCCTATGGCTGAAATGATGATGATGATGATCCCAACATAAACAAATTAACCGTTTCGACAACAAACAGCGTTCCAGTTGTGCCCAATTTAATTAGCAGTTGTTGGCGACACAACATATCAATTGGGCCGAAATTTATTTATTTAGCACCGGGCTCGTCACGGCACATGTCAACCGCAACGTGAACCGACGTGATAGCTTTAAAAATGCGGGCGAAAATTCATTGTAGACGATTTGATCGGAAATTTTTTTGATCTCAAACTTTTGATTGAGGTAATATAGTGTGTGTGATGTTTACAAAATTACACCTATACGTCTACGTGAGATGCCACTCATGCTCTGTATTTATACATAAATGATGATTTACCTATACGGATGCTGGGGCAGAAGAGTTCTATAGTGGCGACCACGGGCCGGAAGAAGTAGTATGGGCAGGCCTCCCACTAGGTGGACTGACGATCTGGCGAATATCGTGGGACGTGAATACGGGTAGTGCAGGACTGGTCGTTATGGAAATCCTTGGGGGAGACTTTTGTCCAGCAGTGGGCGGGCTGAATGGACACTTGGCTGAATCGAACGAACGAATTTGGATGGTTTCTCAATATATCTCTGCTACTTTTATATAAGTTTTATATAAGTAGGCCATAATAATATGGCCATTATCACGACTCTTCAACATAAGCGATTAACGTTTCAGGTCATTTTACTGCTTTTTCAAGTAGGTATAGTAAAATAAGATTTTAAACTTTCGCGTTCCATTTCAACTAAAATAGAAAGACACGGGTCTTAACGCCAGTCTGCTTGTGATCACGGCTGCAGCATAGCAGCCGAAACGTCAAGCCGTGAGTACATAATGTAATTCATTAATAAACGCCGCGTTAAGACCCGTGTCTTTCTATTTCTTAGGCTATGCTCTTCCAACCAATCAGCTATTTTACCTAATTATCGTCCCAGTTCTAATCAACCTTGTGTAAGTACCTCTCGAAAATTTGATAGTCGATATTTACCTGATCGTAAATTTCAACTATTATACTGTCCTTGTTGAAATCAGGTCACAAAACAATTACAGGCTGACCGATGCTTTATATCGCTGCCGCAGCTTAACAGCGGTTTAACTGACGCGCGATTTAATTAGGGCGGCGCCTGCGCGCGACACGCACATCACTCCAACGCTAGTTTATTTTAACCCGAACTTTAACCACGCGTTATGTCACGCCAATCGCCCCACTCAATTAAAGCTACGTCACTAACAATGTGTGATATGTTTCATACATTGTAACGAGTAATAATTAATTAAGACTGAGTCGCACGACCTGACTTCGACGGTAACTATTACGATACGATAACCGATGTTTTTGTATGGAGTTTGACAGATTTTTGAAGTTTGTTAAAGGTAAAGTAAAATGGTGCAACCCAGCCTAAGTAATAGCATGAATAATGATACTAAGTTTTGAAAATACTATTAAGTTAATTCTATGATAATCATGCAAGATCTAACTATCATCTATCGTTATGTCTATCTATTAGGTAGGTAATATGAGTCAAAGGAGATGGGAATGCTTATGTTATAAAGATGCTCATGGACTCATGATGATGACGATAAGCTAGCTTGTTTCTAATTCAAATTAATTTGCAAGTAGGCTTTTAAAAAGCTCTTTTTCACGTCACAGTAGTATAAAGACTGAATTTACTTATTAACCACATTTATTAGCAAACTCGAACATTAAAACATTTAGCATTAATATACGCGCGAAAATACCGAAAGTCAAGTGACAGATCGTAGTGAAGTGCACGGGTCATCGATTGAATAGTGATGGAATGCGTAGATTCGATTTAACCCGCTAACAGTAGGTATTACTTTAACCCTACAACTGCTTCAGGATAATAAATGGAAGCACGGCAAGAAAGTCAGTCACTATTGTGAGATAGTATTTAGTTTTATTTATGCATGACAAGGCAGGTATTTCACCGCAATAGCACCTGGTGTTATGTGAGATGCAGTCAAGATGGTACATATGCCTGCCCTGTAAGTGCCTATTCACTCTCGCCTTGGAAAAAAGTTTCTCTGTCTTTGTATTATGTTACTAATATATTGGAAAATAAGAACTTTTCTCGAAAACGCTACAAACTAGGATAAATAGTCCATAATTCAAACATAGAAACTAAAGCCCCACCAACAATTAAGAGTTCATTGTAGTGGATGCGGTTCTGCTGCGTTTCCCCGAATTCGTGCTCGCCACAGTAAATTCAGCATGCAAACTCCCTTCGTAACAAACCAAGCATGGCCGAAATGCGTTTTAGGGATCCATGTGGGTATAAATGATGCAAAGAAAATTAAGAAGAATACTTGAGTATTACAGAATGACTACTCTCAATTCAGTTTCAAATATGTAAGCAGATTGAGGAATTTGATTATGTAGAATATTAACCTTGTATAAGTATGTTGGCATTTAGGCCAACAACATCAAACATCCCAATGAATTGTCATTTACCTGTATTTAAACTTCGAGTACCTATACATAGACTCGTACAAAGCAACAAAGCAGAAGCTCTACGCGTTTTCAACAAGTCCTAATCTATCTTCATTCGACCGTTTTCTAATGACTTTGACAATGACCTGAACTTGAGAACACTCGAAAGTTTATAAAGTTTATTAATTGGAACCCAAAACATGCGTAACCCACTTCGCACTTGGTTGTTTCATTTTTGCGCGTCCTTTTTCAGCCGTCTCTGGACTGGCAACACTAGGAATAGGAAAAATACGCGAAAAAGAAAGTTAAATTAATCGGAGGGCGCCTCCTCTTGATAAAGTTTTCACCAAAATTGGATTTTTGTCAGCAAAATAAAGGAAGGCGTTTGTTTTTGTATAAGTTCGCAGCAATGATTGAAACAAAAATTTGATAATTTTGTTCTTTTGTGTTGCTAAGTTTTGGATAAACCAATATCTCAAGTCCCAATAACAACTTCTTGTTGTTAGCTTCTTCTTAAAAAGTCCTTTCGAAATTCTGTTAAACCTATTCACACACTTATGGGTTTCACAAATAATTACCCCGCGTTAGTTAATTATTGTTATTGCTTAACCAAAAACTTATTATATATTAATATTATAGGTATTAATCATTCCTGCTAATGTTGTGTGTAGATATTTGGAGATTGCAAAAATGTGTTCATTAAAGGAACAGTACTTACTTTTATAAGTGGTGGTAAGGCAAGCTATACATATTTGGGACGTGTTTAATTTAATTATTTTAGGGTTAGGTTCCTTATTAGGAATAAGATAATAACTAAATTACATAACCATATCAGGAATGTTAAATCTCCACGGAGTAAATAAAAACACAACACAATTTAAACCGCCCCAGAAATAACGCTTTAAATAGTTGAAATCTCTTGCAGTAGTCGGAAGAACAACGCAAACTAATAAACGATTCCACATAAGACAGTTGAGCGCGCGTTTAGTTGTCGGCAAGATATTTCAACCGTGAGCAGCGACAGGTTTGGGGCGTTTCCATCGTCACACGTCACTCCAAAGCCCACGCAAAGTTTG
The DNA here is from genome assembly GCF_004193835.3 of Ostrinia furnacalis. NCBI lineage: Eukaryota > Metazoa > Arthropoda > Insecta > Lepidoptera > Crambidae > Ostrinia > Ostrinia furnacalis. The sequence goes on along the minus strand of NW_021133692.1, from coordinate 103,308 downwards.
TCAAACTTAAACTTTGTCCAAAGATCTAATAAAGATCGAAAGGAGTCATAAATAGGTAATGTTATAGGTGGAGTCCCAACCCGAGATAAGGGTTAAGTTGCATCCAAAACATACACTCAAAGAGTTAAAACACTCAGCCAAATAATTGAAATAATACAATATTAACCCTAATGTCTTCTTACTCACAAATAATTGAATAGGCATTCATTGGGAAACCATCAAAGATCAAGCACATTTAAACAGGAAAAATATCATAACATTTGGTAATATTAAGAAAATGTGAAAAAATATAAATAAGTCGAATAGGGTATAGGGACACGTGTAAATACATTGATAAAAAATGTTTAAACAGCCACAATGGATGAACGTACTTTCTGAGATTTGAAAAGATGTATCGTACAATAGCATTTTGTGTCTATTTTTGCCCAAAAAATGTAAAGATGATTGAAGACACAGTATTCAATTTTCAGCTGTACAATGGAAACACGCATTTCAGTTGTATTTCTCACAGCTAATTAGCAATGCTAACGATATTCATACGTTTCAGTACCGCGGTTGCTGCGACGCAGCGCTCCGTGCGGGAATCGAACCAGTGTGCCGTTTGTTTGTTTCATTCAGTTACGCGAAACACGGTGTCAATGTTTGGTTACATTCATTATTTTTATCTGTTTTACTGGAACTTTGCAACAGACTTAAGTAGATATTTTTGTTCATTAATACCTACTATTGTTTTTTTTAAAGCACCACTAACAGCAAAAAAATAACTGGGAAAGTTGAAAGACAAAAGCAGAAAATCGTACTTAGTGGCGCTCCTTGAAGAAAGGTTACTTACAGCAGTGACTCCAAAAATTGCACCCAAAATAATAGTCGGGTAAAAAGGGTATTTTCACAAATTTGAATCCAATCAAACCTTTTCCAATGAAACAACGAATCTGGGACATAATTCTAAGTATTTTAACCAATAAACTGAGATCTTAACTTTTTCAGGCACATGTTTTCCACACTACAATGACATGTTGAAGTATATTCGGTACATTTGGAGTAAGGTACCGTAAGGCTCGACTTTGGTAAAGATAAAATACATATTATATTGGTTGGGAATATTATAGTTTCGAAGAAACCTTATATCGTAACGTATTAGATCCGATAACTTCAAATTGTTATTGAAAGCCTATAAAAGCTATTCCAGTCCCAAAAGACCTTCCCACGCATTTAATCAATGTACAGATGAGAACACATCAAGCGTCACACTTTAGATCCTAATGTAATTGTAATAAATACGATTTTACAAGAAAAAAAGTTTAGAATTTATGTCTGTACCTAAGTTCTGGATAATCCTTCAGGCAAAAATATTTTGATAGAATCCAACGGACGATTGGTTAATAAATTATGCGAGAAATTAAGGTAATGCAGTCGAGCGGCTATGATTTATTGTGGCAACAGGTGGTAACCGCTGTACTGCAAAAATTGTCTTACGCTGTGGTATGGCTTCGCCGTGATTCCTGATAAATATCGCCTAAAATATCGCTCGAAAATATAAGCACCAGCAAGGCCTGGAAATAAGGCGGCATTAAAATAGCTTTGCAAGGGTTTTTGTGAGGATTTTACACAAAATTGAAAAAGATTACTAAAAGTAATTAGATTTAGACTGTTTGCTAAATAAGTAGAACTGCATTTTCCTATCATACCTGTCGATATGAGATGAAAAAAAGAAGTACTTGGAATAGCGCAGAGCTAAACGTGTGGGTAAGATGGCATAGAAAAAGTAATTTTTAAATTAATTATTTATTTATGTGTTAAAATTAATATAAAAAATAAATTATTCATTAATTCATAGATTTTTGTTCTAAAATCGCACCTACGAGTATCACTACTACTTATGCTTAAGAATGTAAATTAATTAATTTAATTGTGATTGTACATGGATGGACGTCATCATTATCTACCTTAAGCTGGGACAATAGTTGCATAATGCGACGCTTCTGGCATCATTATATTCCGCTCTATCGGTCTTGTCAACGCACATTATCCAAACATTTTAACCCCTCTGCACCCAGATTACTGTAACCCAACAAATATATCGAGTGGAAAATACAAAATGCCCGCAATATTTCGGCGATATCTAATCTGAAATATGAATGGGTAGGGCCGTGCCGACCCGGCGAAATGAAAAACCCTGCCAATATGGCGTCGTCATAATTACACGAGGACGTGACTGTCACGGGGTTAATAATGTTGTGATATCGGATCTGCGGCGATCGGGTTAAGGGATGTGGCATGCGATGGAAAGCACAAACTGAGGTGGCGAAGAAAAAGGCTACAATAGAGATGTGCAGGAAGTTTTCTTGGTACAATTAAAAACATTAGTTTTGCTAAATAATTGCACAATTTCGCACGATAAATTTTACGATAATATAGAAAAAACATTTTTATAAAAATAAATCAGTGAGTGCAACGAATGATAGTGTTATAATATTAATTAGTCATACGAGAAGTAATACGAAATATAGAAATAGTGTTGTTTGTCGTGTTAACATCAAGCAATACAAAAAAATAATTAAAAGGAAAAGTTCTGTTATTTCACAAAAAAATAGGTAGGCATATCTGTGGCCGCAAAACATTTAACTTTACATCGTATCGAAGTATCCACTTCCGAGAAATAACTGTCAATCGGCTGAATTCAGTATTAAAAATCAGAGAGCACTTTAATAAAAAATACTAAAGCATTTTATTTTGAACCTTTAAATCCTTACATATCAAAATCTGTACCGAACTACTTCCACGAAATCCCAATGAAAATTCATACGAACTCAACGCATGCCATAAACGAAACTGAAGGGCCTTTGCAAGCTATTTTTATTTACCAAAGGGTTCCAAAAATCGGACGAAGCAAGTTGGAGGGCTGGACCAAGGGACGACGGGGGCTTTCCGAATTAATTAGATCCCGTATCATTGAAACAATAATATGAACAGAACACATAACATTTATACAGTGTCCTATGCGACTGTATAATGTTTATGTAGCTGTGTACTTTGTTAAGTTTAGGATGTCATGCCATTTTGGTGCTTAGTTCAGGTCAGTTGTAGGTGAACCACTAAATAAGATCAATTAAATTCACATATTCAAAATTGGTAGTAAGTTAACAAATAAATAATAAGTTAATAGTTAAATAAATAAGCCTAAGGAAATCCTTTGACTAATGGTCAGTTTTTGTTACAATTCCGCGCCGCGATACCGTTTGCGTCTTCAGCATTGAAGAAGGTACTTTTAGGACATTTGGATTAAACACCTGCTGTTCTCAGCATGTAGGGATTTATTAGACAATGTATTATTATGTGGGGCTCCGTCTGACCCGAAATCCAGCCCTGTACTGTAAAAACATTCGCTCACATGGAGTGGCGCGGCAAATATTTGCATGGGGCTGGTCGCACGAGCCGCGGTAATAATGTATCGCATCCCTTTATTCATAAAGAGTTAGGGAAACATTTTAAGGAGTTGCGTTGGGTTAAGCTCGGACACATGATACGCTACGTGTTTCGAATGGACCCGGTGGAAATGGGTACGGTCCTGGAGACGAAAGGTTTGGATGCCATTCGATTATTATTATCGCGAGGAACGTATTATGTTTGTAAAAAAACTAACATTAATATCTCTGGCTGTATTATTCAAGGGGCTGCTACAAGTCATTGTTGCTTCAACAAAAACCCTAAATATGATTGGTCTTCCTAGCTTGTGTATTAATCCTTCAAGGCCCGCGAATCTAGACACAATCTATATATATAAAAGAAAGTCGTGTTAGTTACTTCGCTTATAACTCAAGAACGGCTGAACCGATTTAGCTGAAAATTGTCAGGGAGGTAGTTTAGAGCCAGGAGAAGGACATAGGATACTTTTTATCCCGTTCGAAATTAAAAAAAAAGTCTGCTTATTTATTGCCATTAAGGCGGAACAAAGTTCGCCGGGTCAGCTAGTAGATAATATAATCAATTGTTATGGCATTAATGTATGCCGTCTGGGACTTTAAAGGTTAAGGGACGGTTGGGCAAAAACCTGACCAAAGAGACTAATTACTAACTAACTATTACGGTACACTTATGTATTGTTATGAATTTTCAACACTAACAGAATATCAGATGAACAGTTTGTTGTAATATCGCACCTATCACAACTGAATAAGATGTTACAGTATTATGCTTGATGACCCCTCGTCTGTACACACAAGCCGCGTGTTTTATACTTCCACTGTCTAACATAAACTCGACCTTAACGGAATCCAATGTAGGTCCTTGTCCTACCTTATCCCTATGTTCCTAATAAGATTAACAACACTAATGCCCGTTTTCACCATAAATCCCTAATTTTTAAGTGACCCCTTTTAAAACAAAATTCCTCCTATATATATTAGAGGTCACTTAAAAATTAGGGATTGACGGTGAAAACGGATATAAAACTTCTGATGAAAGTAAGGCTGGTAACACACAACTACTCGTAGTTCGCACCCAGCAACCAATAATCACTTTTAGCGCGTCTCTAGTTACTGCAGGTGGTCTAACAACCTCAGTGTGCACACAGCACGCGGCCTAGTTCCGAGTACAAAGCTGCAGATCCCATCCAAACACCATGATCCGATAGCCGTGCAGTTTGCTCGGGCCGCCATTACGCGGATTTGCCCAAACATCGGAATGAGTGGGGCACGAAATATATTTATGATAGGTTTGATACACTATGGCACACTTATGGCGATTGGCTTTGACCTACATTACTAACCTGTCCATGTCTCTCTGTTTTAAAAAATGACTAACTAAATGATCATATATGTAGTTATTATTGCAGTCATAAGACAAGTTTTGAACAGTAAGTCTGGGTTGCACCATCTTACTTTAACTATCAAACTTCACAAAAAGCACCGGTTATCATTATAGTTAGTCAAAGTTAGGTGGTGCAACAGAGCCAAATAATAAAGCTAGTGTCTTAAAGACAATTAATCAGCATCGCAAAAAACCTTTCAAGATTAGAACGACCAATATTGAGTAGGTACGTACTTACTTATATGGGTTAGGGTGGGTTAAGTGTAAACAATTAAACCAATGATGAACAGTATGCCCAAATACTATACTCAAAACATTACCAAGCATCAAATCCCGCATAAATCTCATGAGATCCTTGAAAGTTAAAACCTTAGTCACATTTCCCGTTGACACTAACGACATCTGCATCACGCCGAACGTTAGTTTCTTCGGGCTAACTCGATTGTCCGCTCGTCATCGCGATCGGTGGACCGATTTTAATTCGATCACCGGCCGTAAGGTGGCGCCTCATTCGATTTCAGAGGGTCCGCAAGTGTTTACGTGGGACGTTTGATGGAGGCGTTCACGGACCGTTATGATGGAAGGTTATTGACAGTTTATGGTACATGTCCTTCAAAGCTAAATGTGTATCCCTTTTGAAGTCAAAGTTCCTATTTTGCAAATGTTAAGCCACTCTGGTAATCAGTATCCCAGACTGCAACGCCAGTCACGTTGCTAAAATCTTTCGGGGTGGCAAATATGTAATTTAGAAAATATACATGTGTGTCAAATGGAAGGTAATTTCTTGAAAAAATTATAAATTAAATAGCAGAACACAATATTGATTCGTAATTAATTAAAATAAAATAATTACCAATATTGAATGATTACGACGCAAACTTAAAGCATACTTAGGCTGAGTTGCACCACCTAACTTTGACCGTAACTATAACGATAACCGATGTTTTTAGTATGGAGTTTGACAGAATTTTGACGTTTGACAAAGTTAAAGTAAGATGATGCAACCCAGCCTTAGTCTCTAATAAAGTATTTATGAAGGTGAATAGTGCTTTTACAACAAAATTAAATAACTATCTGAATAAGATTGATAGTATGGTTTTAATTATAATATCTACATTTAAAATATTAACTAAGCAACAGACTTTAATAGTGTGGCTTTTAGCGCAATTAATAATGTAGTTGTCTAGGTGACTTTGAAAACAACACAATTTTAATAAGATTCTCAAAGCAAATTAAGCTTACCAAAATAAACTAGCGCCATCTAACACCCTCTTCAAAAACAAATTAAAATTCACTCTATTCCAATGAACCTGTTTTTGTGGAATAAAATAATGAGTCCTCAAGTAACTGTAAGCTTACCCTAATTGTTTTAGAAAAGCAAATTAATCCTTCTTACATCATAATGGACTTTTACGTAAAACACTAACTTGAAATTGAGAACTAAATGTAGTACCTACTTAAAACACAGTAGGCTCTCTATTAAGGCATCAAAAAGTAAAATAATTTATCAAGTACTATTTGACACTATCACTTGTTTGAAACAACAATCAACATCAACATGGAAAACATTGGGGGAGGCCTATGTTCAGCAGTGGACGTCCTATGGCTGAAATGATGATGATGATGATGATTTGTTTAAAAGGACACTGGCGTACTTTTAATAAGAGTTTTGGTCTTTACTTTTATCACAAGTTGAAAGAAACAAGCACAGAACAGAATATATCGAAATCATATTCTAGAGTCTGTAATTTTTTCATAAAGTTTCATCTTAGCTAGATTGTTCAAGATAAGCAATAATGAAAATTGGATTTAGCAAAAAATACTAACTTTGTAAGGCGAATCAGACATACAAAAAGGACTTGTGGAGCTTCTGTAAATACGTACATTATGCTTAATTTCTGTGAAAAATGTTAGCGTTGTGATTTATTTTATTCAACGATAGTTAAGTCAAAGTTTTCATTATCTTACAAGATAATTAAGTTTCAACTATATTTAGAGCTCCCTTGCCGATACCTAGTAACGACCGGTTTAGAGATTGTGATAATAAGTTGATTGTGATAACAAACATTAGGTTTTAGACTGTGAACTATAACGTCTGCTAGTGGGTGTTTTCTATGTACCTATAATAAGTATTTACAATTATTCACCTAACAAGGTATGTTAACGTAATACTAAACTAAGCTAGCACCCGTATTCACAAACATTACTATGAGGTCTCACAGTACGCGTGGACGCACAAGGACACACAACCAATCACAGAGCTCTATTCAACGCTGTGCCTTCGATTTGCTACGTCACTTAAGTATGACACAAACCACTGAACGGACCGGGATGAAATTTGGCATGCAGGTAGGTGTTATGACGGAGACATCCGCTAAGAAATGATTTTACGAAACTCCACCCCTAAGGGGGTAAAACGGTACTAGTACCTACTCGTATAAAATATCGGAGGATATTTTAGTAGCTACTTCACGCCCGACCTTTCACCCGCACCTTATAACTCCGCTGACGCTGGCTGCAATATCCTGCATTTGTTTACTTTGCATCTGTATTGACACTCACACTAGTATGTAACTCCTTACTAGCTAAGTTACGAGACTCTACCGGTTGTTTAATATAAATAAGCACATTATGATTTAGTATTTTTGTTATAGTAATTATAACAGCCTTTGGGTTTGTCTTCGATCATAGACCTCCTCTTCAACCTTCCACCAACTTCTGTCCCCGACCACTTGCCCACAGTTTATTTCAGCCTGTTGCCGGATGTCATCTATCCATCTTTTAAGCGATCATCCACTGTCGCGGATCGAAACGATCGATTGGAAACAAGTGGATCAGAGGAAAAACGATCAGAGAAATGGTGGAAGAGATTGAGAGCCGTATATGGAGATGGGCAGGACACATTACACGGATGAACAAAAATTGCTAGACCAGAAAGACCCTGGTGTAGAGACTCCTCTTGTAATACTTATCAACAAAGTTTTATGTATCTATCCGATATTTTCAAAGCTAATAATATTGAAACAAAGCCTCACGATTAATAAACAACCTGTATAGCCAGGCTAACTCGGGCGTGAGTTGCTATTTTAGTTCAAATGTTCTTTAATAGATTCGACACTATTAACTGTTCGCAAGTTAAGTTTATTTAAAATAAAAATAAAATAAATAAAAAAATAAATATCCTTGGACATTTTACACTGCGCCTCNCGAGTGTATATTTAGAGCTCCCTTGCCGATACCTAGTAACGACCGATTTAGAGATTGTGATAATAAGTTTACCACAAACATTAGGTTTTAGATTGTGAACTACTAACGATTGGTAGTGGGTGCTTTCTATGTAGAAACATTTTCAATTTTTCACAAACAAACTATGTTAACGTATTAAACTAAGCTAGCGTATTCACAAACATTACTATATGAGGTCTCACAGTGCACGTGGACGCATAGAGTGACACACGAACCAATCACAGAGCTCTATTCAACGCTGTGCCTTCGATTTGCTACGTCACTTAAGTATGACACAAACCACTGAACGGACCGGGCTGAAATTTGGCATGCAGGTAGGTGTTATGACGGAGACATCCGCTAAGAAATGATTTTACGAAACTCCACCCCTAAGGGGGTAAAACGGTACTAGTACCTACTCGTATAAAATATCGGAGGATATTTTAGTAGCTACTTCACGCCCGACCTTTCACCCGCGCCTTATAACTCCGCTGGCGCTGGGCTGCAATATCCTGCATTTGTTTACTTTGCATCTGTATTGACACTCACACTAGTATGTAACTCCTTACTAGCTAAGTTACGAGACTCTACCGGTTGTTTAATATAAATAAGCACATTATGATTTAGTATTTTTGTTATAGTAATTATAACAGCCTTTGGGTTTGTCTTCGATCATAGGCCTCCTCTTCAACCTTCCACCAACTTCTGTCCCCGACCACTTGCCCACAGTTTATTTCAGCCTGTTGCCGGATGTCATCTGTCCATCTTTTAAGCGATCTTCCTCTGCCGCGGATCAAACCGATCGATTGGAAATAAGTGGATCAGAGAAAAGACGATCAGCGACATGGTGGAAGAGATTGAGAGCCGTAAATGGAGATGGGCAGGACACATTACACGGATGAACAAAAATTGCTAGACCAGAAAGACCCTGGTGTAGAGACTCCTCTTGTAATACTTATCAACAAAGTTTTATGTATCTATCCGATATTTTCAAAGCTAATAATATTGAAACAAAGCCTCACGATTAATAAACACCCTGTATATAGCCAGGCTAACTCGGGCGTGAGTTGCTATTTTAGTTCAAATGTTCTTTAATAGATTCGACACTATTAACTGTTCGCAAGTTAAGTTTATTTGACTTCTTAGTTCGGACTTCTAAGTAGTACACTACTCGTACAAAGTTGAAAGGTATTTGTTGCGAGACCTTTTAAAAGTAAATAAAGAGTAAGTAAGTATAAAAATTAACTTGACTGTTTCTTTTTTAAAGTTATTATTTTGATAGTTTTTTATTAGAAAAAGTAAGATGCTGGGACAATGTCAAATTTTTTGTGTGACGTATCCAATGTTATAAATACTTTAGTAAACCTTTATAAAAAGGAACTAAACAGTGACTAAATTTCTTGCGCAGTCCTGCAGCAAAAAGGGTATACTCTACTAGCCGGGCTAGGATACGATTCGCGCCATGATACATTTTTATCAATGATTTTAGACGACAAAATGTATGGACTTATCATGCAAAATCAACAAAATGCGTCGATAAAAGTTTATCGCAACTTAGAACTACAGATCTAGCATGTGTAAAAGCCCTTTTAAAAACGCTGCCTGCTGCTGTCTTTCCTGAACACTATTAATCCGGGTATTTTTAAGGTTTTTTTTATGCATAACAAGGCAGGTATTTGACCACAATCGCACCTGATGTTAAGTGGGATGCAGTCTAGGATGGTACATATCTGCCATGTAAGTTGTAAGTGCCTATTCACTCTCGCCTTGAAGAGGCCCGGATTATAGTTTTCAGGAAAGACAGCAGCAGGCAACAAATTCCAGTCCCTAGCAGTTCGCATTATAAAAGAGTCATCGAAACGCTTAGTGTGAGCTGGTGGAATGTCAACAATATAGGGATGGTACGCTAACCTGCGTCTGGTTCCCCGATGATGGAAGGTAAAGTGAATTAGACACTAACAGGGCAGGTATGTATGTACCATGCTAGACTACATCTAGGGATGTTATGGACATGTAGTTTCGGTTATGGATACGGTTACGGATATAGGAATAATATTATACCGGTTTCGGTTACGGTTACTTTTATTTTTATATTTCGGATATCCTAAAGTTTTGGTTACGGTTACGGATCTGTGCTTTAGAATGCAATTTGCAATAGTTGTCCAACACGGTTCATTCATGGCCGAATACATCGAATAGAATGTAAAAAAATAATTGATACTAGATGGCATTATAAAGGTAAATCATTATATGTAGAGGTATAACAATACCTCTACATATAATGCTATACAAAAAAAACTATTTAAACTATCTACATCTGAAACTATCCGAAACTTTTGAATCGGTTACGGTTACGGTTTCGGATATTTTTTTTATTTCGGATACCCGAAAGTTTCGGTTACGGTTACGGATATCCATAACATCCCTGACTACATCTCACTTAACATCAGGCGCGATTGGAGTCTAATATAATAGTTACCTGCCTTTGTTGCAAATATAATTATTTTACTATGACGTCACAGTAATTTTGACCTCAGAGGGGTTCAAATCCACAACCAGATCAGGCTGCAGTCAATATTACCCAATAAGTTTTACTCCTAACTACTTTGCATTTCGGATATTTGAATAAGATCGCGCGGAACCCTCGCCGTAACGACGTACTCCACTCGTCTGCGAGTAGGAAATGAAAAGATAAAATATGTGGGGAACCACGTTGCCTTGCCAGCTCTAAAAATTGTACGATTTGCTTAAATTATTTCGTGTGGCTGTTGAACTTTAGTTCCTTTTTTTTCGGAATTTGTTCTAAGTAATAATAATGTCAAAACTTTTATTTTGATAGTCATATAGCAACTTGTTAGTGCCATTTAGCAACTTGTTAGGTGGACCGACGACATCATAAAGGTAGCAGGAAGGTGCTGGAAACAGGCCGCTACCAACCGGGCAACATGGAAAGCATTGGGGGAGGCCTATGTTCAGCAGTGGACGTCCTATAGCTGAGATGATGATGATGATGATGATGACTGCCATTTTTCTTGTGATCCGGATTTCGGCCCGCGTGCGGATCTGGTCCCTGTAATCTGTGGCGAGCGTTTATAATCACGATGCACTGGTAGCGTGCGTGCAGTCCACGAAATAGGAAAAACATGCGTTGTTTCATGTACAATGAAATGCGGAGTTCCGCACGCGTGCTGAAATCCGCGTCACAAGAAAAAGGCACTTATTTTTAATTAAAATATTACAATTAATTTGACGTATGTATTGGAGCTACGTTGTAACCACTCCTTGATGCTACTTAAACATGAATACAAAAAATCTTATCAAAACGTCTTATAAATTGGCAATGCGTACACCTTAAAAACAGTTGAAACTCGCACATAACGGTTTGCGACTCGAACATAATTCTATAATTTAGGCCGAATTTAACTTCTTACTGGCAACACCGCCGACGCCTAGAGCCGGGGAAATCCCCGATAATATTTATAGCGGGGCTCTGAAATTCATTTCGATTTAAAGCAACGCTCGGCTGAACTCTTTGATGTGAGGAGGTACTAGATCAGCTGGATTGTTTTAGTGCAGCTGATAAGATGTCAAGTAGTAGTATCTAATGGAGTCATTCAGTAGAAGTCCACTTTAATGTAGTGTTTTGGAAATCGTTGTCCTTTAAAATGTGACGATGTAGTTGTATGTTTTGTAAAAAAAAATATCTGAGCCACAAATCAAACTCAAGGACTTGATTTTTCCTTGAACCAAGAATACTGATTTTCCAAACACGTGTCATTTACTATTACAATAGGTTCTTATATGGTTGGTATCTACTCTAAGGCTGGGTTGCACCATCTTACTTTAACTTTGACAAACTACGTCAAAAATCTGTCAAACTCCATACAAAATACACCGGTTATCGTTAAAGTTACGGTCAAAGTCAGGTGGAGCAACTCAGCCTTAGTGTTGGTTGCACCAACTTACTTTGACTGTAACAAACGTCATTAATCTGTCAAACTCCATACAAAATCCACCGGTTGTCTGTTGTTGCACCACCTAACTTTGACCGTAACTTTAAAGATGACCGATGTTTTTTGTATAGAGTTTGACAGATTTTTGACGTTTGTCAAAGTTAAAGTAAGATGGTGCAACCCAGCCTAAAACTTACTTTGGCAAACTTAAATTCGCACTGAAAAATGTATCCAAACGAATGTTAATATAATTGCGTCACAAACAGGCCGATCACACGTGTATTAAGAGCGTTGTCACATTTTTCACGCAGAAATCGAGAATTTGGCAGATTTCGAAATGATTTTAGTCATATAATTTATTGTTATAGCTTCTTTTGACTTATATCATTGTAATTATCATACGTTTTTACGGAATGTCTATTGAGAAAATCTCGTTCAAATTGGATTTTTGCCTACGAAAACAGCGAATTTCGAAAGCCCGATTTCCAGGTAACTCGCGAAGACACAACTTTGAACTAATATTACAACAAATTTATTTCTAAGTAAGAAGATNTTTGCTACAACGCTCTTAAATGCATTGAGCCATAATTCAGCATATTCCGATGTTTTCGGCCGCCATTTACAAATCGTGTTAATGAGATAAAGACGTAATGACAACCGATTCAGCGATCAACTATTTGTCAGGCTTCAACCGCAGCTAAGGGAGAACAGCTTGTGAAGTGAAATTCAGTGCTGGAAGGCTCATTAAACCTGGTAGAGCTCGTTCTATGCCAGCATAAGCTACAGTTGCTTAAATAAATGTTGGGATATAAAAAAAAATAAGTAAATACTCATAACACCTCTATCATCATGACTGACTATGTCATCATGACTGACACCTAAGGCGGTTATCACACTGCGCCGCGCTCCGCCGCTGTACGCGGGACGACAGATTTAATCAAGTACCTCAGTTTGTATAGAAAACACGCGCGGCACAACAACACACTGACAACGAGTCTGTGCGCGGGATTTTTTATAAGAAATCACGCGTTCCGCGGCGCAGTGTCATAACCGCCTAAGATTCTTTTCTGACTATTTCTGTATGTTATCGTTTTGTGCGTTAGGGCTGAATAATTTTCATTAACGCAACTATTCGCGTTTGCGAGCAGCAAGTGTTCGTACCAATGGCATTCGTTTACACTATTTTTTAAGTAAGTATTTCAAAATTTTCAAATAAATTTGAGGCTAGGATTAGGAGTTAGGGTAAGCTTTTATTGAACTTAGTACTCATGTACTTAAATACTTTTTTAATACATAGTAAGTAGTGCGAACTCCAAATCTGTAGGCTTAGCGCAACGTGTAGTTACCTACCGTACTATATTTCCTATGGCTTGTCGGAATTCCAACGCAGCGATCAATCAGCGGCATTGTGTGGTCCGTGATGAAGGGTTACACTTTACGCGGCGCGATTTGATTTAAATGTGTTTGGGCCCAAACGGTTTGGTAATTACGCGGCCATTGTGCGACTTTTTGTCGGCTCAATATTGTTTATTAACAGCGCAACATGTCAGTTAGTACCGATGAGCGAAATGAACATTCATTCGGGAAAACAGTTGTATTATTTTAAAACGAGTGACAAGGCTTCCTTTCTGGATGGGGTTTATTTTTTTATCTTGTATAAAAGTCTCTAAAATAATAATGTTAGTACTTAAATCGTTAAAAAAATTAATGTCTTCTTATTTTAGAAAATGCCATAATCATTGATTAGGTATTATTCTGTGTAGGTACGAGTACACTTGTTGATTGCAATATTATAATCAATTTCTTCGAAATATATTATTTCAATAGATTTGATATCTCTCGTAAATTATTATCATAAATCTATTGATAGAGTCATAGCTTGTCAGCCTAAGAACTAGGTTGTAAAGGATGATTGATTACCAAAATTATCGACAGCAACTTAATCTGAGATTAATCCAATATTTCCAAAAGAAAGAAGAGATAAAGGTAATCAATCTCAAAGAAAAACTTTAATTAAGGCAATAGAATGTTTCGTTTAGCATTTGTATTCAATCGATTTTAACCGCCTCTGTGGTCTAGTGGTAGGACCACCTGCTTCAGACGCAGAGGTCCCGGGTTCGATTCCCAGTGGGGGCAGATTTTTCTGTTCGGTTTGGTTGGTGGTAGAGCTTGTTCTAAGTCCGCCTGGCTAGCTACCACCATCTTACCTAAGTCTGTCGCTATAACAACAATGTTAACAGCATCATTGTGTTCCGGCAGTTAGAGGTAAGATAGCCAGTTCCTCCGTGGCCGCGTGGTTCAGGAATCCGGGTGAAGCTCGCTTCCACCTTCGGCCTGATCGGCACTTACCATCAGGTGAGATACAGGCCAAGAGTTTCCTCGTTGTGGATAAAAAAAATATTAGTAACCTTTAAAGTCACTAATATTCAACGACTAAGCATAACTAGGTATGTATTAGATTTGTCAAAGCCAATAAAGAACATTGAACGAGCAACTCAATTCAAACTCGAGTTACGTCTTGAGTTCTGAGAGTAGCAGGAGTTGTGTGATGAGTCTCAATACAGATGCAAAGCAAATAATGCGGGATATTGCGGCCCGAGCAGGTGGAGTTATTGCATAACTGAAGAAGGTACAGTATACTTATTTACTTACTAGCTTTCCGCCCGCGGCTTCGCCCGCGTGGAATTTTGTCTGTCACAGAAAAACTTTATCGCGCGCGTCCCTGTTTCAAAAACCGGGATAAAAACTATCCTATGTTCTTTCCCGGGACTCAAACTATATCTATGCCAAATTTCATCAAAATCGGTTGCGAGGTTTAAGCGGGAAAGCGTAACAGACAGACAGACAGACAGACAGACAGACAAACAGAGTTACTTTCGCATTTATAATATTAAGTTGGGATGTGTGGTAGAAAAACTTCTAACACCATACAATGACGAACTGATAACGTATGTCTACGCTATGGGCTATGCTTGGTAGCTATGTTGCAATGCAATGCGAATTGTACCAAAAATGGATTGTCTTTTTCTATTGTGAGATTTGCAACAACGTGGATAAAAACATTTAAGAATAAGATTTAGTTCATTAGAGTCGTAGTATATGAAACAAGTACAGGGCACATAGTACGCAGAACTGACGGCCGATGGGGCAGAAAGGTTCTGGAATGGAGGCCGCGTACCGGAAAACGCAGCGTGTGACGTCCACCTACAAGGTGGACCGACGACATCGTAAAGGTAGCAGGGAAGCGCTGGACGCAGGCCGCTACCAATCGATCAACATGGAAAGCATTGGGGGAGGCCTATGTTCAGCAGTGGACGTCCTATGGCTGAAATGATGATGATGATGATGATGATGATGATGATATGAAACAATGTCTTATGTAATAATGCTCACATATTCAAGCAAATCTATGCCAATCCAGATATTGAGTAAATGACCGTCGTCTCAGAAATAGTAAAACAATGAAACAAAAAAACATGCAGACCTTTTTCCATTTACTCGATGCATGAAGCTGTGAAGCTACTGAGTCAAATTCAGTGATATTATGTAAAGGTGCATAAGGGTGAATATGATGTACTATCATAGTAATAAGATATGTGCAGACTAACTTCTAAATGCGGTGGTATAGCTGGATATCGATATGGAATAAGCTTTGATAACTCAATAGCTATGGGAATACTCGTATTACTGCTTGAAGAAGCAATAACTGGTTGATAGACTCATACGTTAGGTACTATGATTCAACTCTAGCGTAGCCAATAACTTCTGTTATTGACTGAAATATTATGACATGTAATTAAATGATGAAAACACCAACGAATTGAAAATTTACTCTTAATTATTAAGCCTCCATTTGATTAATATTTTATTCAATAAACTTACATCCAAAGGATGTCGAAATATTTTTAACGACCTGTTTTCAGTTTCAGGTTTGCTTTCAACCTGTCCCGTCCAACCTGTATTTCACCGTAATATCTCACATAAAAACTTCGTATTCAAATCCAGTTAGCACGCTCCCAATTTTTCTGGTTAATAGTTTAACTGGATTACAACTATCCCCATTGGCCTGTGATAACATTTGGCTACATGCGCTTATGTTTTGAAATAGCCTGCGGCTCCGCGCAGCAACGCTGTGGCTCCGCATGGCACCGCTAAAAGCTTTTCCTGATGGACAACCGGTCCAAATATTGCGTTATTGTGAATGTATTTGCAGCTTAGTTAAACTAGAACTATGGCAATACGTTGTCGCTCTAAATAATGTATATGTCAGGCTTTGATCGCTTGTTATAAATAATTTACACGGCAGACGTTGAAATGGATGATGCTCTATTCAAATATGGCTTCCAGAATACCAGCATTATCGCCTCTATATTAGTCTAACTAAGACGCGCTTCGCCCGCGTGGAAGTTTTCGGTTTTTTATATAATCTATGACACTCAGCAATAATGTGGCTTTCTATTGGTGAAATAATTTTTAAAATCGGTTCAGTAGATCCCGAGATTACCCCTTACAATTTAACAAATATATACAAACACACAAACTTTACCTCTATATAATATTAGTATAGATAAATAATAAACAATTTTCCCTCATTTCTTTTAGATAAACATTGAAGGAGCTTCCTCAAGTTTTTATATGAAGAAGAAGGAAGACCTTTATCATTAAGGCCTTTTTGGATTTTTTTTAAACTGTCCGTTTGGAATTGTAATTTCAATGGCACACCGAAATCTATGTGAGCGAAGCTGTGAGCAGAAAGAACTACTTAAATACTTTAGGTTAAAATAAAATTTTCAGTGCACTTCGTTCAGTCTTCCGTGGTTGAATTTGCACTTAATGTAAAACTATTTCAGTGCAGTGCTTTAAGCTAACCGTATACATAAACATAACCTAAACCATTCTGAACACCAAAACCAGTGATTTTATTAGTTCAACATTAAAACGTCAGTCATCCAGAACAAATGCGCCCAAAGAGCATTTCCACGAAAGTGTGCTCTATGATACTTTCGCTCCAGTTGCTTGTTTTATGGCCACTAAACCCATCCCTCTTCTGTACCGGCGTAAATTTTTCATCTTAGCGCCGAAAAATCTCTATACCCTACTTCATGAATCATAGCCAGATCTAGGTCACGACAGTCACCGAGCATTCCGAAGTGGGAGCTTCCATTCTCTTGTTATTATATTCGCGAGAACAACGGCCATCAAAGTTTCCACGTTTTGTAAACTTCCCTACGCGAGTTTTATTGTGGGTTTCCACGTAAACAAAATCCAAGAAACTGATCTCAATTATAACGAAGGAAAAGTTAAAGGTGACCTCGGGTTGGCAACGTCTGGAATTCATAAACATCCGCCCGAGTGGGGTATTCAGAAAACTCTACTTTTTGGTGGATTTGAAACATCAGCTAAAAATTTGTCTCCTGAACTTTTTCTTCTGTTTTGAGTCATCATAGTGTAGTAAGTAGGTTTGTGACACTTTTTGATATTTTATTTTAAATCTATTAACATTATTTTTCAATACCGATCATAGGAAGTAGAAAAATGAAGATTAAGCCACAGCTTTTTTTTTAATAAAGATTAATCTGCGATTTCCAGCAAAGTTTTATTAGGTACGGATAAATTACAAAATATTGGTGATTACAGGCTCAAACTTCTAAAGATTGAAATAGGAGTAAGTGTTCTGAAAATGTCCTACATAATTTGAATTTTATGAAAGTGTGTAGGTAGGTACACGCCATAGCCGCAAGCAAAAACTAGCTAGGTTATTCCGTTTATTTATTTTCCCTTTGTCTCTATTCGTAACTTGATTAAGCCCAGCCTATACCGATTCGCAGTAAAAAAGCAAATTAATATCAATACTCGTCAAACCCCCGAAGGTTATTAGATAAACATTTCACGGAATATCCTCGGCCGGGCAGCGCCGAGCCCGCGGGCCTATCGCGTGATGGCGATTACATGGCGTTTCATTGTCAGTCGCTATTAATATTGACGATTTCCATGTAAAAGTAAATTCCGTACTTTCTAACCATTCTTGCTAAAGATACGCCTAGTAGTGCAGTCATTTTCAAGCTTAGGTAAGGCTAGAGATGCCATAACTTTCAGATAGAATATAGAGAAAACGTGTGGTTGACTGGCAGAGAATGCCACCTGTCATTAAGTCCGCCACTGTACTGTATTCTGTGCAAAAAGTAATAAATAAATAGAGACTACGTTTGGCGAATGTTCGACTGATAGATGATCTTTTTGAGTTGCATTTTCTTTTGCCAGGACAGTGACCTCAGTTGTTACTAACAACACGATAGAATTAGGAATCAAGTGAAAGCATAGAAAATCCACTTTAATTTCAAAGATCCAGGACAATAAATGGCGATTGCTGCCATCAAGTTTAACTCATCCCTGAAAATGGCGACCGTTCCCGATCGCGATTCGTAACAGCGTCCTTGCTTCCTTGTGTTTGGTATCAGCCGTTATTCTATTAGGGCTTGTTTACGAGCGATTACAGCAGCTTTAATAAAGACGAATGTTGCTCGCGATGATTAACGATCCCAGTAACAGGTGGGGAGTTAATTTTTATTTTTTCGCAGATTTTCCCAGTACAATATCTTGTTACCTACCTGAAATTTCCGCTCTGGACAGTCCATCAATCATTACTTCGGAGTTAGCAACGGTTGTGAAGGGCTGACTTTTTTGGACCGCGCCTATTAAAGGATTTGGGAAAGTATTAATTTCAATAATTTTGCTTGGTATTACATTTCTCATTTTAAATGGAAGAGCACCAAATTCGCAACAATTAAAAAAAAGTGTGACCAAGTAAATTCGCGATATCTATTTTTCAAAATTACGTAAATTGCGACAGTCGTTGTGGAAAATTGGGCCTTTATCCTACTGTCATTTGGCTGAAACGAACGGACTTACGAATATTGTGAGTTGTAACGTAAAACAGTCATCGGCCTAACGATAATAATCATAACAACTAAAACGGATTCAACATAGAATTAATAAAAGTTAGATTTCAGCATTTTCAAAGACTTCATACAATAAACACTTACCTATTGATTTATTTAACCCATTTCGCAACACATTCCAGTGCGCAATACGAGCTCATTACGTGGCCTAACTTTACTCGCACACACGCACTCGGGTCAAAGGGCCCGTGCGTTAATTAACGCGCAAGTGAGGTCATGCGTCACAGCATCATTAAAATATTGATGTTGTTGTTGGTACATCAAGTACGGCACATCAGCTAAACGCTGCGCTGTGGCAACAGATAGTTTTAATAGATAGGTACTGAAATAGAAGACTAGGTGACCGAATTTCTTACGCTATAAATCTTTCCAGCACCAACCGATTAGTTGTTCCGAAATAGTGGTAGAGCAAGTTATTAGCCCTGAAAAGAGCCTACTTACTACTAATAAATAATTTAAATTTAAAGCAATTTTGCATTAAACATTGCGTAGTCAAGCTTTGTGAATCTGTGTACCAGCTACGGCAAGTTAGTTTTAATTTGTTTATCAGTTGATTATGTTGCTGAATCTTATTCTCAATATCATTTCAGTGTGATTATACGAGGGATACTATTTTCATTACATTTAGCTTGCAATACATTTTATCTAAACCGACGACCCAAAAGCCCAGTTATGCACACTTATACCATAAACCCAAAAATTTACGAGGGTCCACCGCTGCGCTTATTTGTTCGTCCGTCCATCGCGTCGCAGTCAATCCATAAAACTGTTTAAACAACAAACGAACACGTTTTCAATCCATTGTATCCACAAGTTTAGTGGCCGTTTGACCGTAAAGCAACAAGGGGTGGTTAAAAACTCATACGTGAGGTGTCGAGACCAGCCAGTCAATCGCCCGTATTCACAAACGATGCTTGCTTAAGTGAAGCAGCAAATCAAACTCACAGCGTTGAATAGAGCTCTGTGATTGGTTCGTGTGTCACTCTGTGCGCACACTGTGAGACCTCATAGTAATGTTTGTGAATACGGGCGAATATTACTTGCAGTTGAAATTTAGAGTCTTTGCCGTGAATGGCTCAATTTTCATTAAATGAAGAACCTACCAAAATTAATTGCTCTGTTAAAAAAATGTTTTTCAAGCATGTAATTAAATATTTGATCATTGCAGGATTGAAGCTACGAGCAGTTCAACGCGTAAGCTACATAAAAGTTAGACGAGAAGTCTAATCAAACGGTTGTGTATATGTATAATCTATTATATAAAAGAAAGTCGTGTTAGTTACTCCACTTATAACTCAAGAATGGCTGAACCGATTTAGCTGAAAATTGTCAGAAAGGTAGTTTAGAGCCAGGAGAAGGACATAGGATACTTTTTATCCCGTTATTTATTGCCATTAAGGCGGAACAAAGTTCGCCGGGTCAGCTAGTAATATATAAAAGAAAGTCGTGTTAGTTACTTCGCTTATAACTCAAGAACGGCTGAACCGATTTAGCTGAAAATTGTCAGGGAGGTAGTTTAGAGCCAGGAGAAGGACATAGGATACTTTTTATCCCGTTCGAAATAAAAAAAAAGTCTGCTTATTTATTGCCATTAAGGCGGAACAAAGTTCGCCGGGTCAGCTAGTGTATAATAAAGCGCACTGGCTCACCACATAAAAATCACATGTCAATTTGGACGGATTACCTAAATTCCAGTCGCCGAGCAGATATAATTTCGCCCAAGACCCCAAGCTTATCGCTCGCGTGTATAGCGCGACAGCAATATAACACGGATCCTCGGATAATCAGTTTTGTCAAGAGAAAAATCATGACCAAATAATTTCATAAAACTACCCACTTGCAATAAGTATGCAAATGCAAATACCAGAGGTACGATAGTCGGGTCAGAACACAATACCCTGTAGTACCTAGCCAGGCCGTTCTGCCCCCGCTGTTATATCATGTACCCGCGCCATAATCCGGCGGGTGACGTCATAAAGTGTCCGAAATCGTTTATTCATTGCCGCATCAAGACCCTTGTTAAAATTCTATTCCTTGCCGGCATTATCGCGGCTCGCCATGTGAGCTTAGCGGTGTTATTGCACATTGATGTATTGGATGTGTTTTTAGTTCGCTGTTATCTGTGTTGGGAAATTAGATTGCTCAATACTCATTGATACTTTATTGCTTTACCACGTTAGCGCCTTAGGTCTTTTTATAATTTAAGCAGTTATACAATGTGGATCCATTTAGGGCACAACAACTTTTAGGAGGCAGAACGATCTTAGAAGTTTAAATAACTTAAATGATGCGATTGCGTTAGGTGTATTGATTATTTGACAATCCACCAGCTCGCACTAAGCGTTTCGATGACTTTTTTATAATGCGAACAGCTAGGGACTGGAATTCGTTGCCTGCTGCTGTCTTTCCCGACAGCTATAATCCGGGCCTCTTCAAGGCGAGAGTGAATAGGCACTTACAGGGCAGATATCGATGGCTCCTACGTATACTGGCGTAAGTGAAAAAAGTAAATTTTACAGGAGAGCCATTTTAGTGGCCAGAACCATATTTTTGGGTCATATCTTCTGACCTACTAAAACGAATTTAATCAAATTTCACATTTAGCCTTAACATGTAATGCTTTTGCTACTGCTGTTATCAATTTAAATATGTTTCTTATATATTTTGAGANATCTTGTTACCTACCTGAAATTTCCGCTCTGGACAGTCCATCAATCATTACTTCGGAGTTAGCAACGGTTGTGAAGGGCTGACTTTTTTGGACCGCGCCTATTAAAGGATTTGGGAAAGTATTAATTTCAATAATTTCGCTTGGTATTAAATTTCTCATTTTAAATGGAAGAGCACCAAATTCGCAACTATTTTATAAAAATAAAGTGTGAGCAAGTAAATTCGCGATATCTATTTTTCAAAATTACGTAAATTGCGACAGTCGTTGTGGAAAATTGGGCCTTTATCCTACAGTGAATGTCATTTGGCTGAAACGAATGGATTTACGAATACGAGAGTTGTGACGTAACACAGTCATCGGTCTAACGATAATAATAACAACTACAACGGATTCAACATAGAATTAATAAAAGTTAGATTCCAGCATCGTCAAAGACTTCAGATACTAAATACCTCCCAATGAGGGTTTTCGCGATTGAAAAATCCGCCAGATGGCAATACGTAGACGCGAGGTCCAAATTCTGCGTGGTTGGTGGATTTTGACATATCTGTCAATTTCATCTGGCGGATTTTTCAATCGCGAAAACTCTCATTGACAAATTATTTAACCCATTTCGCAACATATTCCAGAGCGCAATGCGAGCTCATTACGTAGCCTAACTTTACTCGCACACACGCACGTCACTCGGGTCAAAGGGCCCGTGCGTTAATTAACGCACAAGTGACGTCATGCGTCACAGCATCATTAAAATATTGATGTACATTTTGTACATCAAGTACGGCACATCAGCTAAATGCTGTGGTGCCTTCGTTCGTTCGTTCGCCTTAGAGAGTTGTAATAGATAGAATTTTGCATTTATAAGCAAGTGTAGTCTGATGAGCTAAAATCTATACGAATCTGTGTACTGTGTGATTACCATGAGTTTACATTAGGTGTACTCGCTAGCAACTGCGTAAAAAATGTATTAAAATATATATGACAGATTGTACAGCACCCCTAGCGGCTACTTTCAAGAACTAAAATCTTATTAGATTTTTTGACGCACCTAACCTAACGTAAACTCTGGTAAGCACACTGATGAACCTACTTGATGGTAAATTAGTTGATTTTTCGTCTTAGTTGATTAATTATGCGTCCTAGAGCTTATTTTTTATTCTCAATAAAGTTTCAATGTGATTATATGAGAGATTCTATTTTCATTACATGTAGCAATACATTTTATCTAAACCAACGACCCAAAAGCCCAGTTATGCACACTTATACCATAAACCCAAAAATTTACGAGGGTCCACCGCTGCGCTTATTTGTTCGTCCGTCCATCGCGTCGCAGTCAATCCATAAAACTGTTTAAACAACAAACGAACACGTTTTCAATCCATTGTATCCACAAGTTTAGTGACCGTTTGACCGTAAAGCAACAAGGGGCGGTTAAAAACTCATACGTGAGGTGTCGAGACCAGCCAGTTAATCGCCTGTATTCACAAACGATGCTTGCTTAAGTGAAGCAGCAAATCAAACTCACAGCGTTGAATAGAGCTCTGTGATTGGTTCGTGTGTCACTCTGTGCGCATGTGTCACCCTGTGCGTCCACGCGCACTGTGAGACCTCATAGTAATGTTTGTGAATACGGGCGAATATTTCTTGCAGTTGAAATTTAGAGTCTTTGCCGTGAATGGCTCAATTTTCATTAAATGAAGAACCTACCAAAATTAATTGCCCTGCTAAAAAAATGTTTTTCAAGCATGTAATTAAATATTTGATCATTGCAGGATTGAAGCTACGAGCAGTTCAACACTAACGTAAGCTACATAAAAGTTAGACGAGAAGTCTAACCAAACGGTTGTATAATAAAGCGCACTGGCTCACCACATAAAAATCACATGTCAATTTGGACGGATTACCTAAATTTCAGTCGCCGAGCAGATATAATTTCGTCCAATGACCCCAAGCTTATCGCTCGCATGTATATAGCGCGACAGCAATATAATTACACGGATCCTCTGATAATCAGTTTTGTCAAGAGAAAAATCATAACCAATGAATTTCATAAAACTACCCACTTGCAATAAGTATGCAAATGCAAATACCAGAGGTACGATAGCCGGGTCAGAACACAATGCCCTGTAGTAGCCAGGCCGTTCTGCCCCCGCTGTTATAATCATGTACCCGCGCCATAATCCGGCGGGTGACGTCATAAAGTGTCCGAAATCGTTTATTCATTGCCGCATCAAGACCCTTGTTAAAATTCTATTCCTTGCCGGCATTATCGCGGCCCGCCATGTGAGCTTAGCCGTGTTATTGCACATTGATGTATTGGATGTGTTTTTAGTTTGCTGCTATCTGTTTTTTTTATTTAATTTTTTTTTTGTGCAACTCGCAACCGATTTTGATGAAATTTGGCATAGAGATAGTTTGAGTCCCGGGAAAGAACATAGGATAGTTTTTATCCCAGCCAGGACGTAAAACTCTCTCGTAATTGAAAATGGTTTTTACGCCTCAAGACATGGCGTTTTATGTCCAGATTCAACGTCGTAAGTCCACGTATTCAATATGGTAATTATCTGTTTCATATTCATATTCATTTATTTATTGCATCACATATGTATGTATGTACAGTAAGTAAGTTTTTCTTATTTATAAAGTTAAAGAAAGTTGATTGTTTCTACTTTTAAAGATAATAACTAGATATATGTATAAGGTTGCTTTCCAGGTCCAGTACATCCGTGAATAGTGATGATGACCGGGTCATGAAATCGAAACTTTATTTAGTCCGTCAGACAGAGAATTAGAAAATTTAGACTCATACTTTAATTTTTCTCATAATCGAAGAATTACTGTATTATATTGAGTTGAAATGTCGCGTGACGTCACTTTTTACTGATGTTATAGATTAGAGCAAAGTGAAATCATTGCTTAAATAATTGGAAAAAGGCGTAAGCGGCAGTTTCGCCCTTATACGTAGGAGCCATCGATATGCACTATCCTAGAATGCATCCCACTTAACATCAGGTGCGATTGTGGTCAAATACCTGCCTTGTTATGCATAAAATATATTTTTTTTAAATAATAGTTTGCATTCAGCAATTTGTACGAAAAAAACGCTTTTGTATTAAGTAGGTGTCTAAATCTTAAATTAAATTGAGTTACTACAGAGGTTTTGGAACGAATGAACTTGAAATGTTTCAACTGACATGATGAAAATACTGATTAAGGCTGAGTTTCCAGATAAATGGAATTTAACCTACACTTTAAGCTGGCTAGAGGTTAAAGAGGGAATTAGACACTGCATTCAGTCCGAAAACGTCGTAAATGATAATTTGAAACGTCAACTAGGCAAAACACCTTTCGCCGTCATTAAAACTATGTAGGTACGTTAAATAAAGAGGCTGACAAAGGTGACTGAGTTTCTTCCGCCACTTCTTCTCAGCACCAGCCCTATGTTGTCCCGAAGTGGTGGTAGGGCAAGCTATTTGGGACGTGTATAAGCGCCTTGCAAAGAGCCTAAGTACAGAATAAAAACTTTGACTTTGTAAGTGATATTTTGTCTTTGCAAGAACAATCACAAAATCTAAAGCACCTGCGAGAATAAAAAAGAAATAAAGTGAAACGGAACAAAATAAGTGGGAGATATAGCGGCGTTATGTAGAGCGAAGGAACGCGCAGGTACAAGTGCACATCAACATTTGCGATGCAAAAGCCGCCTGGATCGCGTGGAAACACACGGGAATCTGTTGTGAAAGAAATCGCGACAGTTTTAAAATGTACTAACCTTGACTTGACACAATGACTTTAGAGGTCAATGATGGTGATGCAAAACATTGATAGAAAAGTTTTTGCTTTCAGACACATAGTTTTCAAAAGTACTTATGGTATGGTATGGTATGGTATACCTAGGACTCTAAGATACAGTTCTTTGCAACCCAAAAATAAAATATATTATTATCTTTTATGCATTATATTCTTCTTAAATAAATCGAAGTTAAGTTAAATATTATACCATGAGGGCAATATGGAAGTCATTGGGGGTCGCGTATGTTCAGCAGTGGACGTCCTGTGGCTGAAATGATGATGATGATGAGCTCAACATTGCAACAGAATAGGGCTTAAAATGTGTTGTTTATGCACGAGACAAGATGCATAACAAGATATTTTTGCGAACTTAATTCAGATAAAAACTGAGTATTCGCCCCAAGCTAATTCCCGTGTGTCTTCCTTACAAGTGCCGCGCCATAGTTCTTCTCAAATTGTGATTTATTAGCGACAAATGTCGAAATAAAACGCCGCCGGCGCTGCGTCGCGGTGTGACCCGCTGCTTTATTGCCTCACTTTAAGTCTAAGTGTTTGGGGAAACATAGGACAGGCTCAAAGGCAAGGACCTGTAGGAAATTCTTATATCATCTTCTCTATCGATTTGTAAGTACATACTATTTAAATAGTCTTTACAAATAAAGAAATTTTTGACTTTTGACTTTTCGTGTAAAGCTATCCTGCAGTTTGACCGTTCCGTTCTTCGAAGGACAAGCTATACCTATCTACGAGACTTTTAAATGGTCAAGAACTTTAATAAAACCACAAAGTGGACCGGCGGTCTCATAAAGCGAGCAGGAGGGCGTTGGAAGCAGGCCGCTACCAACCGCGTGATATGGAAATAATGAGGGTTTTCGCGATTGAAAAATCCGCCAGATGGCATTACGTAGACGGGAGGTCCAAATGCTGCATGATAGGTTGATTTTGACATATCTGTCAATGTCATGTCAAAAATAACCGTCTACGTATTGCCATCTGTCGGATTTTTCAATCGCGAAAACCCTCATTGGGGTGGTCTATGTTCAGCTGTGGACGTCCTGTGGCTGAAATGATGAACTTCAATAAGATAAAAGGAACCCAATACAGAGATGAGAATCATATCTATAAAAGCGAAAGGTCACTGATTGACTGACTCACTAACTCATCACGAAATCTCAGAAACTTTATGTGCTAGGTGTCTCAACTTTTGTATGGGGGTTCCTTTTAGAACGTAGGTGCTCACTAAGAACTAATTTTACGAAACTCCATCCCTAAGGAGGTAAAATGGGATCCACGCGTACCAAGTCGCGGGCGGCCGCTAGTATGGTATAAATGATAGTCAAGTCTGCTGCAAAATACATTTTAAACGCTCGCCAGAAAACCAAAACTTATCAAGTATGAGTACCAGACTTTGCCTTATCTGTTCCCATTACCTGTTAGTGCCGTACCTTAAAACTAAAACCTAAGCATAGGCCAGTAGCGGTAGTTCCGGGCTGTGCGCGCGCTTGTGCGGTAATCGTGTTTGTCGTAGTTAACAACGAATACTCGCCTCGGGGCTCGCTCTATTGACTGCGGGGACGTGCGAGGGACCGCGATGCGAGCGACAGCGGACGGACGACCCCTGTCATAGATTCTATTCATCAGATCTATAAAAGCGAAAGGTCACTGACTGACTTACTCACTTATCACGAAATCTCGAAAACTACAAGTCTCAAATTTTGCATGGGGGTTCCTTTTAGAACGTAGGTGCTCACTTAAGACGGTATTTCGCAAAATTTGCTATGAGGGTAAAACGGGATCCACCCGTACGAAGTCGCGGGCGGCCGCTGCTAGTAACTCATTATAACGGGTTCTGTAAAAGCACCGATAACGCCAAAAATATCACTAAAGAACTTTATTAGCTCTACTATCTACATAGAATGCGTAGCGTTAATTTTAAATTATACACCGTGAAATTTTAGTGGTTGTTTTCCCGCAGTAAAATGATTCTATCTTACTAGTACAATAGATTAATTGAGTTTTTTTTTAATTCAAATAAAAAATTAGCCTGTACGGAGCATGTGCGATTCAGTTTATGCTGTAGGTATTATGGTATTACTTAGTGCGAGAGCTTCTTTTACTTTAAATATTGATTTCGTGAGGCAGGCAGTATCCAAATACGTCACATTTTGTAAAAAAAAGACTATAGTTTCTTACGCTTTCGAGTTGATGATATTTTTTTGATTAGTATTTTTTTTATTTCAAAAATAACTCGCACGATTCGATAGTACTACTAAAGGTAAATAATTCTGCCGCGGGAAAACAACCACTAATATTTCACGGTGTATATCACGGTGTAGGTATATCACGACATGAAAAAAGCTTATTTTTGCCGGGGGCTAATTTAGCTTTTACTGGTTATTAAGCTACACAGTTACTGCAGTTGCAAACAATCTAAGGAAAAGTATGAGGAAAACAAAGATCTACAAATAGATACTAACTAATTACATGTCCATTGTCCACTCTACTCTTACTCCATGACTTGGGCCACTTCCCGATACTTCGGAATTATTAGCTTTATTTAAGGGAAAATCCGCTTTGCTTTCCCACAAGTAAATAATGAAATATATATGAGTTTGATTCCACAATCATAATTGGCTGGTTTTGTAATGTTACACAATGAAACGGCACAGGCTTTGTTTCGCGTAGATTGAGCATGTGATTTCTGCGTATAGATAGTAGCTGATTATGTTTACATTGCTAAATTGTTTGCGCGAGGATAGCTGTTATGGTGTTTTGGATTCTCTTGTCTTTGTTACTATGATTAGTTATTCTAAAAGTCAGCCATAAAGTCAATAAAGGTAGTTTTAGGCTGAGTTGCACCACCTATCTTTGACCGTAACTTTAACGTTAACCGGCGTTTTTGTATGGAGTTTGACAGATTTTTGACACTTGTCAAAGTTAAAGTAAGATGGTGCAACCCAGCCTTATAGACTAAGAGCTACTGAACGCCAGANCGCTAGTATAGAATAACTGGTTATGTAAAAGAACTGATATACGCCAAAATCACTAAAGAACTTTACCAACTCTACTATCTACAAAGGATGCGTTAATTTTAAATTATATACTGATTATCTTTATCGCGACATGGAAAAACGTCTGTTTATGGCGGAGTTTTTGTCAAAAGTACTAATGGCAGGCCCACCCCATTAGTATGCTTCTTGAAAGGTTTATTTAAGAACATACATTAAGGTGTAAATAAATATTAAGTTATGATTTGACACAATTACAAATCGGTCTTAGTTCTAGTTCTAATCTTATGTATAATTTCGCTTGCGAGTCTAGAAATGTTTTAATTTTTCCCGGGGGCTAATTTAGCTTTTACTTATTAAACTACATAGTTTTGCTGCAGTGATGGGAACGAGCTTTAAATGCTACCAGTCAAGAGCTTTTTGAAAAGGAAAGTAAAACATAGAATGACCTGCCAACTAACAAATATCTACAAATACTATTAATTGCATGTCCACTCTACTACTACCCCATAACTTGGGCCACTTCCCGATACTTCGGGATTATTAGCTTTATTTAAGGGAAAATCCGCTTTGCTTTCCCACAAGTAAATAATGAAATATATATGAGTTTGATTCCACAATCATAATTGGCTGGTTTTGTAATGTTACACAATGAAACGGCACGGGCTTTGTTTCGCGTAGATTGAGCATGTGATTTCTGCGTATAGATAGTGGCTTGATTATGTTTACATTGCTAAATTGTTTGCGCGAGGATAGCTGTCATGGTGTTTTGGATTCTCTTGTCTTTGTTCCTAGCTATCATAACGTAAAATAGTAACCTTACTTATCCTAAAAATTATTGAATTTTGGAAATGATTTCTAAGAGCGGTCGCTGGAATAATGTGAATGCCTACCTAGTAATAACTTTCTTGACTAAAAACAAGCCTCTTTTCTTATACATTTCAATTTTCAGCGCCCAATAGAGTCCATAATGATCAATGTTGTCACTGTAACATCTACTTTGTACTATTAAGGAAGCAATAAAGATACTGAGTATTGAAAATAACTTTTTGATCGACAAATATTTCACGACATTTTAAAAAATCTAGTATGTAGGTACAAGCCATTATTTGCAAGTAATAAACGCTGTCTGCTAATAATTTCCGAACCTCAGTAAGCCAGCCTGGTTTATGGGAGCCGTCCTCCAGGGAAGGTGTTCGGCTCGCGCCAACAGGTCGGTATGTTGCATCTTTATCAATATGATGTAAGGCTAGACGGGTGCCTCTGCCATGGCGCTGAAGGGCAAGGCTCATTTCCTTTTAAGTCTACTTATTCAAAATATTCAATTTTCCCTTGAAGATGTCTCAGTTACAGAAGTTTCAGTTTAAGGCTGAGTTGCACCACCTAACTTTAACGGTAAATTTAACGATAACCGGTGTTTTTTATATGGAATTTGACAGACTTTTGACGTTTGTTTAAGTTAAAGTGAGATGGTGCGACCCAGCCTAAAGAAATTCTCATTTGAAAATAACAAAACCAAAATCGACAACATAAGAAGGGCCTTGGAGGAGGGCTTTGGTTCAGCAGTGGACGTCCTTTGGTTGAAACGAAGAATAATGACACTCTTCATAATGTCTAATTTACACAATTGCCATTCTACAACACTACAGATCTCCAAACTAAAGATTTTTAAAATATACAATAATAAAGCTTAACACCGCAAACTTTGAAATAAAGAGGAATAGCAATTTGTAATAAGATACTATGGTTTAAGATTGCTCAGTGCTAAATATTAGAAATAACACAATTCATAACTAAAATGAAGTGGACTTTGTAAACAAGTGAAGCTAAACAAAAGTTCTTCAGCTGCAGCTCAAGTAGGTACATAAAGCATGTTTCCTGAGAGCTCTTATTAAATCATGTTCAAAGTTTTCGCAATGTGAAGGAATGGCCGCGACGGCACGCGAATACCAAACTAGTTGGACGTATGACCGGTGGAACAGCCAGAGTGGACGCTATGGGACTTTGTGGGTTGGGACGATTTGACTTGTCCTGTGACGTAACATCAACCAATCATCTTGGAAAAGATGCCTACAAAGGCCCCTCACGGAGGGCGACGAACTTTAGGGCTGCAGGAAGCGGTAGTCCAGCATGTGGCGTTAAATTGAGGACTTTTCCAGCAGTAAGAGCGCTTTCACATTTAGGTGATTTAGCAGCGTGACAAACGCGCGTCAGACGTGCTGCCGAAAACTTCATACTATGTGACAGCGGATGCATGCCTTCACATTATAAAAACGCCGCTGCCGCGCTGCAGTCGCGCTACTAACACCCTAATGTGAAAGCGCTCTTAAATCTTAGGGTTGGTGATTCTGTACTATATCAACGATTCAGCTTTGTGGGCAGTCTATGTTCGGCAATTTGACCTAAATAGCAGTATCATTTTACTACATCCATAACTACTACGAGTAATCCATTGTTCATGGAAATGTAAACACTGTCGTTTTTGAATTGCTATCACATACATAAAGTACCTTATCAAATTTCGCAACTCGATACAAACGTATCCATTGTGTTAACCCCTCGCTCGCCAACCTAATCACCGTCCGGGCATATTTCACCCGTGTCTAGGTAAACAAAGCGAATTTACAGCATTTCTCATAATACGACTTTATCTTTATGAAAACTATCCGGCGGGCAATCAGTATGCGTGGCGGGCGCGCGGCCAATCCGTCAGCGAGACCGCCGCGCGCGTGACGGGAATGACGCGGGGTGGAATGACGTAGAGCAGATGGAAGTGACTGGAGAACTACAATACACCTGGCAAATACGGTTATGAGAACTGTGACAGATTTTCAAATACATACCTACTGTCTTAGAAAAGAAACAGAAGGCGTACGTGGAACGCACGAAACGAGGAAGTTGCAGCATTTTTTGGCGAACAAACGCGAATAATGCTCGGTATGAAAAGATATAAAATTATGAATATTTAATGTTTTTGAAAAAAGATACATTGAAGTGGTTATAGTACCATTAAGTCCATTAAGTTCATATAGAGTATGATCCACACTTTTGTTTTCCTTTAACAACTTCCTATAGAAGTCGCAGTCACCAACTATTTAATATCACTTAGTCATAATATGACAGATTTTTGTCCGAGTTTATAATGGAATAAATCTTAAATATGTTTTCAGTGCCACATCCAGCGTCTCTATCTCTCACCGGCAAAGTTATGAAATGTTACGGACCCACAATCGCTATGGCGGACTATTGACTTAGATTCAATGACGTCATCTGGCAGCGGCCACTGCGCACATTACATTGTTCGGAATAATCCCTGTCTGAACGATACATTAATATACAAGGTGCATTTTTTTAGCAGTTATCTACATTTAAACAGGCACTTCCCGCATGTTTACTTTATGCGCAAATTTTATTGTCAAATTCGTAA
Source organism: Ostrinia furnacalis (assembly GCF_004193835.3). NCBI lineage: Eukaryota > Metazoa > Arthropoda > Insecta > Lepidoptera > Crambidae > Ostrinia > Ostrinia furnacalis. The sequence continues at coordinate 71,467 of NW_021133692.1, read as the reverse complement.
ATTGTCAAGCGGTCGCAATGTGCCAAATACGCAAATTGTCAAATTCGCAAAATGTCAAGTTTTAAAAATGTCTTTATATTACGGTTTTATGGTTTCTTAATTAAAAAAACCTTAACATTTTAATGATTAAAAGTTCTGCCAATCAATTACTTGACTTTTATTAATAAACCTATACAACTGGACATTTTTAAAACTTGACATTTTGCGAATTTGACAATTTGCGCATTTGACTTTTGCGTATAAAGGCGGAAAGTATCTGGATGCAGAAAACTGAGGACCCTTGTGCCTTGAGGACTTTGTCCAGCAGTGGACGTTATTTGGATGAAAAAAAAACTAAACAGGTAGGTAACGCTACTATGTTAAAATAAGACCCCTGAAAGGGCTAGACCTAAGACAACTATCGTAAGAAGATAGCTGGCAGCTACAAAGGCAAATAAAAAGACGCAGGAAAAATAGTTTTTCTTCTAGATTAAGTTTTCATAGTAAATAAGTAGGTACATAGTAATATTTTTGTGGTCAGCTTTTTCCTCGGTCAAATGAAAACCCTGGTTTGGGCAGTCTAGAGAGTTTCAAAATGAGAATCCCAACTATATAATATAATATTATAAATGCGAAAGTAACTCTGTCTGTCTGTCTGTTACGCTTTCCCGCTTAAACCTCGCAGCCGATTTTGATGAAATTTGGCATAGAGATAGTTTGAGTCCCGGGAAAGAACATAGGATAGTTTTTATCCCGGTTTTTGAAACAGGGACGCGCGCGATAAAGTTTTTCTGTGACAGACAAAATTCCACGCGGGCGAAGCCGCGGGCGGAAAGCTAGTGATTTTATAATCCCGTTTAATTAAGTCCTAAATGATGATAATTATAACTCCCTTATTTAAAATAGATCAAACAATAAGTAAACAAAAATATTAAATATTTTTAGCGTAGCCGGCTAGGCCCTTAAGCCGACGTGACCGTCTTGTCATTCAATACACGCTTTTGCGTCGATCTCGATAAAAATCTAAATTTTTTGCTAAAATAATACCCACTTAAATGTAGGTTACTTCTTTTTGTACTTAGGACAAGATTTGGATAGATACTTATTTTTGATACCTAAAAGCTTAATGGAATAGTAGATAGTATCTATACATTATCGTATCATCTACTGGTAGGTAATAATTGTTTTTCTTATGTACTAACAGTGGTAATCTTATATGCATAGAGATAAGAAACACTAAATGATTTGAGTGTTCATTAAGAGTATGCGCACATCGTTGATTTTTAGTTGGCCGATAGTTGTGCCCGATTTTAATTTGTATGAAGAATCGGCCAAATCGAATCGGCGTAGTGTGCGCACTCCCATACATGCCCATACTGATCAACTGAACTAAACTATCGGCCGACGAAAAATCAACGGTGTGCGCCTACTCTTACTGTTCACTTAAGTACTATCGCGTTATTTCGTCGACTCTACGACGGCACATCAGTCTATACATTTTTAACGTAAAATATTACTACAACGGTATACGATGCCATAGGGTTTACCCAAAACTTATACCATCATCCGCACTCTGTTCTAACAAATCGTCCCATTCCACTCGGTACATTATTTTTCCATCAGACATTTTAAATTACAAATTAAAAACGTAGCAGTCTGCTATCTGTTGCAAATAAACGATTCCCAATAACAAATAGAAGTCCGAGAAACTGGAGTCGAGCAACTATTGTAGAGTTAAATACGAGCTAGGCAACTGACAGCGTCGGCAACAAAGTACAACTAAATAAAGCAAACACTAAGCAACAATGTATGTATGTACAGTCACGGAATGAAAAGGTTCGTCAGTTTTCAAATTGATTCCTTCAACGAATCGCGAGCACATATTACCTTTTGAAACTATGTTACAGAATAATCTCGAGTTAGAGAAAATAATCTTTAACTGTTCGTCAGTAAGGTTCAAAATTATTCAGATCAAAGTTGTTTGACGATTTATCTTATCAAGAAGATTATTATGATTGATAAACTAAAACCTTCTTGTTGGTTCAAACTGCCATTATTACTTCTTTTAAATAAAAAAAACTATTGTCAATTGGTCAATGTCATCATTGCATTGCACTGATGGGATAGAAAAATAAACAAGCAAAACCTTATTCGTTAGCAAACGTCATATTTATTTAAATGTTAGCAGCACTGTTTCTTGCACTGTTATGTTGGCAGGTTTGACTCTCACAGTACCTAGTGCAAGCGAAAACCGACACTAAGGTGACGAACCTTTTCATTCCGCGACTGTACAAGTTATGATATATTTTCATTTGCTTAAGCGTCAAAGACTGACTTAACACCAGGTGCGATTGCGGTCAAATACCTGCCTTGTCTAGCATTAAAAAAATTCCGTTTTTAAAAGAATTTTTTGTTTAAAGTCTCGAAATTCTGTTAAGTGGCTTAATTTTATCTAGGATGATTGGAATTTCATAATTAAGAGACACATTTAGAAAGGTTCACGCGTCGCTTAAGGATTTTAATTATTGGTCATGCGCATTTTAAACACAATATAAAGATCAATAGTGCAGAAGTTCTTCAAAAATCAAAATCAAAAATATCTTTATTTGTTTAATTAAACTAATTAAATTAGTTTTTACAAATCTCTTAGGAAGCCCTTATGTGTCTCGTTATTTTTTTCTCCTACAAGGCAAAGGCATATATCCCCAGCTACCAAACCTACTTATGCTTAGAAAATTATATAACTGCATAAAGAACTCAATACAGACCTTTAGAAACAATGTAAGTGTATCTTCAAGAATAAACCTCATATTTGAGCATCTGGCTTCGGCCAATATCTTACTGCTGCGTGTTTTCCCTTTTTCAATTTGCGGGGCGCGTTCAAACCGCTCCGTATTTATTATTATTTGTTTTCAATTGCAAAGTAATCTGGGACTGTGCAGCTGCCGTGGAGATGAGGAAGGATCCAAGGTGGAGACGTCGCGGAATATTAAGGTGAAAATGTGACCTTTGACATGGTCAAACCTAATCGTTAACTTTGATCTAGTGTCCAAAAATAAATAGGCGAAATGTCAAAAATATTTGCAAATAGTTTAAGGACGGATCAATGTCAAAAAGATTTGCAAATTTTTTGAAGACGGACCAATGAAAACTGCAGATGCTTGACTGCTTTGCTCTATACTGGTCAGGTCAGGTCAGTCAATTTTCTAATTAGTATTTACCAATCGAGAATAGATGCTGAATGAAAGACACACATACTGAATGATACATTATAAATGCAATTATAATGCAATATACGTTACTAATCAAGCTCAATTTCAACTTTTCAGTAAACGATCCGAACCGATGAACTTTCTTTCACTTGCTTAAATTTTCGGTCAAATCAGGTTTAATGGACCTAATAATTATGCTGTCTGTGTTTTGGCGAAATGTAAATAAAGGGAAAGTTCATGCAGCATCGATATCTCATTTACATATCTGCAAGGGAACTCCTTAGACCACACCCCAAGTGATTGTAAATCGCTCATCGCCCACGCGCCGATACCGCGCCCGCCAAAATGGAGACGTCGTGCGCCGAGGATGGCGGAGGCGCGAGCCGTGATTAAACTCTCGGCGACATTTAAAAATAGAACACCTCTGATTTCTTCTTTCTTCTGTCACAAATAGGAACGGAATAACCAGCCAGTGTTGCCGATTAGTTTGGAACTTTAAAAATTGATCTTTTTTTTTGCTTTCGCGGTTTGCGTTTAGCCACAACGGAAAAATTGAGCTTTGGATAACATTTCAAAACCGTTTTATAATTTGGTAATAAACTGTTTCGTACAAAAAGAAAACTGTACGAAATACAGTACATTCACCTCGCCCCTGAGCGAGTTGTGTAATTTTTCGTGGAAATAGAAAAAATAACAGTATTTACCCTGAGAGTAAAGAACAACCTTAAAATAGAAAAATAAACCTGAAACATTACCAGGAATTTTCTGATTACTAGCAGTATAAACTTCTATAAATAAAGACTTTATTTGTAATCTTTTCAAAGAAAAGTAGCCGACCGAAAAGCAGCCGTTCTGCGTCCTACGCAGAATTGCCAAACTTAGCTTTCTCGTAGCTCATGCACATAGCTCGTAGAGCTGATGGCCGCATTTTCGAGTGGCAACCACGGGCCGAAAAACGTAGTGTGGGCAGGCCTCCCACTAGATGGAACGACGACCTGGTGAAGGTCGCGGGAGGTGACTAATGCGCAGGACCGGACGTTATGGAAATCCTTGGGGAAGGCCATTGTCTAACAGTGAACGTCATTTGGCTGAAACGAACGTAGGTACAAAGGAATGTTTCAATATGTATCCTTGATATGCCGTTAGACTTTTCGCTGTCATACCCCTCGGTCTTCCAGTAAACCCTTCCTTTTGTCGCGACCGTCAGTCATTAGCTGTTTATAAATAGTGTAACACAAGCCGGGGCTAACAAACCACCTGCCCGACGGATTAATAGGCAAATTTGAGACGGCTGACGCGGCGTGCTCAGTAAGGACGCATCCTCACTTGATATCGGAATTAAATTTTCACGAAAACCAGTCAGATTCTTGAGAGTAGACTTGAGCTTCGTTTCGTAATACAGGCCTTAGCTTTGTAAAGAAAATAGAGTTCCAGACGCATTAAATCTTAAACGATGATAGCCGAACGGTGAAAGATGTCGGACTGGCCGACTCGAGATCCAAGGGATGCTGGTTCGAACCCCAACGCCGCTCGACTATTGTGATGAACCAACTCGTAGCACAAGCATATTTAGCTTAGTACGAGGGGTTGACGGAAATAATGAGGGTAGGTGTTAGTAATTTGTGCAATAAGAATTACTAATATTCCTTTAAAAAAAAATTCTAACTAGACAACATAAATTGAATTGCAATATCCTAATAATAAAACTAGGGACAATTACGTGAAGTTATGTTTTAATCAGTGTCCTCCTGAAATTAAGCTAAGGGACTGGAATTCGCTGCATGCATAATTCCGGGCCTTTTCAAGGCGAGAGTGAATAGGCACTTACAGGGCAGAAATGTACTACCTGCCTTGTCTTGCAAAAAAAATAAGCTCATATCCAACACGAGACTCCAACTCCCAACCAAAAAGACCACCTACACCTACTCATTTAGTATGAAACACTAATTACACTTCAATAAAAAGCCTGTCACATTCAAGTGCGCACACAGCTTTACCCCGAGCAGTTTTACGACTGCCATAAATCCGGCTAGTTCGGGATCGATGGCGTCTCCACGTACAACCTGAAGTAATTGTTACTTCAAATTGCTGGAAGACGAAGCACGGGGTGTGGGAAAGGAACTAATTATTGCTTAATCAGAAACACACCTTTTTACTGGAAAACTGCCTCGCAAGTAGTTCCCTGGAAACACCTTTTTACTGGAAAATTGTTATAAGGGTAGTGTCAGGTTACGTGATACTCTTCTGGGAAGGAAGACAGTAATAGTAATCCATCAATCAAGCCCAAATAAGCCTATGGTGTACACTACCCTCAGCATTCTAGCTAGAGGTATGGCAACTATCAAGAATCAACCAGATTTTCCTAAAACAGTATTAGGTACTGCACGATTGAAGTGCATATTAAAATTGATTGTCATTACTATAGGCATTTATTTAATTGATTGCTAAATAAATGCCTATGGTAATTACAAGGTATCAAGCCCTCACCTTAAAAGTAGGTAAGAAGTAGAATAGGTACTGCAAGACAGTCAACAAGAAATTATCACTGTTACCTAAAGTAGAAAAAAACTTTTTCTCTAAGCGTAATGAAACTGAAAACTACAATTTGNTAGGTCTGGCGTTCACTAGCTCTTAGTCTATTAGTCTAAAAAGTAACCTCGTCCTAAAAATGATTAGAATTTTGGCAATGATTAGGATAGAGCGGTCGCTGTAATAATGTGAATCCAAAAACTATTTTTAAAAAAATTTGGCCTACAAATATTTCAAGACATTATAAAACATCTAGTAAGTAGGTTGGTAGGTACAAGCCATTATTTGCATGTAATAAACGCGGCCTGCTAATAATTTCCGAACCTCAGTAAGCCAGCCTGGTTTATGGGAGCCGTCCTCCAGAGGTGTTGGGCTCGCGCCAAAAGGTCGGTATGTTGCATCTTTATCAACATGATGTAAGGCTCTAGCCTTCATAACTGTCTACAGTTGCCTCTGCCACGGCACTGAAGGGCAAGGCTCATTTCCTTTTAAGTCTACCTATTCAAAATATTCAATTTTCCCTTGAAGATGTTTCAGTTACAGAATTTTTAGTTTAAGACCGAGTTGCACCACCTAACTTTAACGGTTTTAACGAAAACCGGTGTTTTTTATATGGAATTTGATAGTGTTTGATGTTTGTTTAAGTGAGATGGTGCGACCCAGCCTTAAGAAATTCTCATTTGAAAATAACCAAACTCTACATTCCAAAATCGACAACATAAGAAGGGCCTTGGAGGAGGGCTTTCCTTCAGCAGTGGACATCCTTTGGTTGAAACGAAGAAGAATGACACTCTTCATAATGTCTGATTTACACAATTGCCATTCTACAACACTCTACAGATCTCCAAACTAAAGATTTTTAAAACATACAACAAAAGCTAAACACCATGAACTTTAAGAAAGAGGAAAATCAAATTGTAATAAGATACTGTGGTTTAAGATTGTTCAGTGTGAAATATTATAAAATACACAATTCATAACTAAAATGAAGTGGACTTTGTAAACAAGTGAAGCTAAACAAAAGTTCTTCAGCTGCAGCTCAAGTAGGTACATAAAGCATGTTTCCTGAGAGCTCTTATTAAATCATGTTCAAAGTTTTCGCAATGTGAAGGAATGGCCGCGACGGCACGCGAATACCAAACTAGTTGGACGTATGACCGGTGGAACAGCCAGAGTGGACGCTATGGGACTTGTGGGTTGGGACGATTTGACATGTCCTGTGACGTAACATCAACCAATCATCTTGGAAAATATACCTACAAAGGCCCCTCACGGAGGGCGACGAACTTTAGGGCTGCAGGAAGCGGTAGTCCAGCATGTGGCGTTAAATTGAGGACTTTTCCAGCAGTAAGAGCGTTTTCACATTTAGGCGATTTAGCAGCGTGACAAACGCGCGTCAGACGTGCTGCCGAAAACTTCATACTATGTGACAGCGGATACATGCCACACATTATAAAAACGCCGCTGCCGCGCTGTAGTCGCGCTACTAACGCCCTAATGTGAAAGCGCTCTTAAATTCTAGGGTTGGTGATTCTGTACTATATCAACGAACGAGCTTTGTGGGCAGTTTATGTTCGGCAATTTGGCCTAAATAGCAGTATCATTTTACTACATCCATAACTACTACGAGTAATCCATTGTTCATGGAAATGTAAACACTGTCGTTTTTGAATTGCTATCACATACATAAAGTACCTTATCAAATTTCGCAACTCGATACAAACGTATCCATTGTGTTAACCCCTCGCTCGCCAACCTAATCACCGTCCGGGCATATTTCACCCGTGTCTAGGTAAACAAAGCGAATGTACAGCATTTCTCATAATACGACTTTATCTTTATGAAAACTATCCGGCGGGCAATCAGTATGCGTGGCGGGCGCGCGGCCAATCCGTCAGCGAGACCGCCGCGCGCGTGACGGGAATGACGCGGGGTGGAATGACGTAGAGTAGATGGAAGTGACTGGGGAACTGAGACGATACACCTGTCAAATGTAGTTTTTCAAATACATACTGTCTAAGTGCGGATATTCAACCGTGGGTAACGGAAGGGCGTACTACCCGTTCGCGCCACGTTTGCCGGTCCGTGGAATGCGCGTCCCCTCCTCCAACTGCGATTAAACGCAATTTGTTAGTGATTAAACGCAATTAAGTGTTTTATTTTATGCAAATACACAATTTTTATCAATATTATTAAATAAAAAATATTTTCAATTTAGTTTGCTAAAGTTATAGACGCATTCCTGCGAGTGACGTCATATCGCCAGCGGCAAACTTATCGCGAACGGATAGTATGTGCATCATGTGTCATTCAAGCGGACATAATTAGCAGCACTTAAGACTAACTTACTTTAAAAATATCCAACAGAAAAGTTAATGTATTGTTTTTATTGTTGTATTACCAGTCCAGCATATATACCAAATTGTTTTTCTAAAATTAGCTCGAATTAAATATAAAACAAATCTTAAATATTTTATGTTTTCAGTGCCACATCCAGCGTCTCTACCTCTCACCGGCAAAGTTATGAAATGTTACGGACCCACAATCGTTATGGCGGACTATTGACTTAGATTCAATGACGTCATCTGGCAGCGGCCACTGCGCACATTACATTGTCTGAATAATCCCTGTCTGAACGATACATTAATATACAAGGTGATTTTTTTCAGCAGTGAGTATACAAGGCAATATACAAGGTGAGTTTTTGTGGTCAGCATTTTCCTAGGCCAAATGAAAACCCTGGTTTGGGCAGTCTCCAGAGTTTCCCGTCCCGATTAGTTAAGTCCTCAATGATAATTATAACTCCCTTATTTAAAATAGATCTTACTCCAGACAATAAGTAAACAAAAATATTAAATATTTTTAGAGCAGCCGCCTCTAGCCCTTAAGCCGACGTGACCGTCTTGTCCTTCAATACACGCTTTTGCGTCGGTCTCGATAAAAATCTACCTTTTTTGCTAAAATAATACCCACTTAAATGTAGGTTACTTCTTTTTGTACTTAGGGCAAGATTTGGATACTTATTATTTTTTTTGGTACCTAAAAGCTTAATGGAAAAGCATCTATACATTGTTCCATCATCTTCCGTCGTAGGTAATAATTGTAATTTCTTATATACTCACTAACAATGGTAATCTTATGTGCATAGAGATAAGAAACACCACACGATCCGAGTGTTCATTTTGTTTTCACTTTACTACTATCGCGTTGTTACGTTGACTCTACGACAGCACATTCAGTCTATATTTTTTTATTGCAAAATATTCCACAGCGTTTACCCGATATACAGTGTGTCCCAGAATGGGTAAAAGAAACACGCTTGACCTCTGACATACCCCTAAAATATGTCAAGCTACCTCCTATAGCAGTTTGATTCTTTGAGACATCCTGTATGCCATCGACCGTACTGTTTGTTCCATCAAATCGTCCCAATCATTTCACTCGGTACATATTTTTCCATCAGACATTTTAAATTACAAATTAAAAACGTAGCAGTCTGCTATCTGTTGCAAATAAACGATTCCCAATAACAAATAGAAGTCCGAGAAACTGGAGTCGAGCAACTTTTGTAGAGTTAAATACGAGCTAGGCAACTGACAGCGTCGGCAACAAAGTACAACTAAATAAAGCAAACACTAAGCAACTATGTATGTATGTACAAGTTATGATATATTTTCATTTGCTTAAGCGTCAAAGACTGACTTAACACCAGGTGCGATTGCGGTCAAATACCTGCCTTGTCTAGCATTAAAAAAATGCCGTTTTTAAAAGAAAAAAATTTTTAAAGTCTCGAAATTCTGTTAAGTGGCTTAATTTTATCTAGGGTGATTAATTGGAATTTCATAATTAAGAGATACATTTAGAAAGGTTCACGCGTCGCTTAAGGATTTTAATTAATTTATAATTCATAGGTACGCATTTAAACATAATATAAAGATCAATAATTTAGTACAGAAGTTTTTTTAAAAATCAAATATATCTTTACTTGTTTAGACTAACTAAATTAGTTTTTACAAATCTCTTAGGGAGCCTTTATGTGTCTCGTTATTTTTTTCTCCTACAAGCCAAAGGCATAATATTATCATCCCCAGCTGCCAAACCTACTGTACCTACTTATGCTTAGAAAATTATATAACTGCATAAAGAACTCAATACAGACCTCCAGAAACAATGTAAGTGTATCTTCAAGAATAAACCTCATATTTGAGCATCTGGCTTCGGCCAATATCTTACTGCTGCGTGTTCTCCCTTTTTCAATTTGCGGGGCGCGTTCAAACCGCTCCGTATTTATTATTATTTGTTTTCAATTGCAAAGTAATCTGGGACTGTGCAGCTGCCGTGGAGATGAGGGAGGATCCAAGGTGGAGAGGTCGCGGAACATTAAGGTGGAAATGTGACCTTTGACACGGTGTCAAAACTAATCAATAACTTCGATTTACAGAAATAAATGAGTTTTAGTTTTTTTTTAACGATGTAGTGTCCAAATGTCAAAAATTTTGCAAATTGTTTAAGGACGGACCAATGAAAACTGCAGATGCTTGACTGCTCTGTTCTATGCTGGTCAGGTCAGGACAGTCAATTTAGCCAATTTTCCAATAAAATTAATATTTACCAATCGAGACAGGTAGATGCTGGCTGACTGAAAGACACCAAGGCTATGACAACATGATTAAAAAAAAAATATAAAGCAATTGAGGTTACAAATCAAGCTCAATTTTCAACCTTTAAGTACCAGTAACCTGACTAGCTGGAAAATTCTCAAAGAAACTGAAATTAATTTAACTTTCTTTCACTTGCTTCAATTTTCGTGTAAAAAAGAAAAGTAATTGCTGGCTGCTTGATCGGGTTCAATGTACCCAATATGCTGTCTGTACTTTGGCGAAATGAAAATAAAGGTATAGTTTATACAGCAATATAGCTCATTTACATATCTGCATAAAGAAACTCCTTAGACCACACCCCAAGTGATTGTAAATCGCTCATCGCCCACGCGCCGATACCGCGCCCGCCAAAATGGAGACGTCGTGCGCCGAGGATGGCGGAGGCGCGAGCCGTGATTAAACTCTCGGCGACATTTAAAAATAGAACACCTCTGATTTCTTCTTTCTTCTGTCACAAATAGGAACGGAATAACCAGCCAGTGCTGCCGATTAGTTTGGAACGTTAAAAATTGATCTATTTTTTGTTTTCGCGATTTGCATTTAGCCACAACGGAAAAATTGAGCTTTGGATAACATTTCAAAACCGTTTTATAATTTGGTAATAAACTGTTTCGTACAAAAAGGAAACTGTACGAACTGTACAGTACATTCACCTCGCCCCTGAGCGAGCTGTGTAATTTTTCGTGGAAATAGAAAAAATAACAGTATTTACCCTGAGAGTAAAGAACAACCTTAAAATAGAAAAATAAACGTGAAACATTACCAGGAATTTTCTGATTACTAGCAGAATAAACTTCTATAAATAAAGAGTTTATTTGTAATCTTTTCAATCTACAGTAGCTGATATAGACCGCAGAATTGCCAAACTTAGCTTTCTCGTAGCTCGTAGCACATAGCTCGTAGAGCTGACATCCGCTGGGGCAGAAAAGTTCTCGTGAGGTAGGCCTCCCACTAGATGGAACGACGACCTGGTGAAGGTCGCGGGAGGTGACTGATGCGCAGGACCGGTCGATGTGGAAATCCTTGGGTTCAGCAGTGGACGTCATTTGGCTGAAACGAACGTACGAAGGAATCTCTTCACATTGTATCTATATGACGTATCCTTGATATTGATGCCGTTAGACTTTTCGATGTTATATCCCTCGGTCTTCAAGAAAACCCTTCCTTTTGTCGCGACCGTCAGTCATTAGCTGTTTATAAATAGTGTAACACAAGCCGGGGCTAACAAACCACCTGCCCGACGGATTAATAGGCAAATTTGAGACGGCTGACGCGGCGTGCTCTGTAAGGACGCATCCTCACTTGATATCGAAATTAAATTCTCGCGAACACCAGTCAAATTCTTGAGTGTAGATTTGAGCCGGCTTGGCTTTGTGACTGGCCTTAGCTTAGTAAAGAAAATAAAGTTCCAGTCGCATTAAATCTTAAACGACGATAGCGTAACAGAGAAAGAACGGTGGCTGGTGCAGACTCGAGATCCGAGGGATGCTGGTTCGAACCCCAACGCCGCTCGACTATTGTGATGAACCAACTCGTAGCACAAGCATATTTAGCTTAGTACGAGAGGTTGACGGAACTAATTAGGGTAGGTGTTAGTAATTTGTGCAATAAGAATTACTAATATTCCTTAAAAAAAAAAATTCTAACTAGACAACATAAATTGAATTGCAATATCATAATAATAAAACTAGGAACAACAATACGTAAATTCATTTTTCAATCAGTGTATCCTTCTAAAATTAGACTCATAACCAACACGAGCATCCAACTCCCAACCAAAAAGACCACCTACACCTACTCATTTAGTATGAAACACTAATTACACTTCAATAAAAAGCCTGTCACATCCAAGTGCGCACACAGCTTTACCCCGAGCAGTTTTACGACTGCCATAAATCCGGCTAGTTCGGGATCGATGGCGTCTCCACGTACAGCCTGAAGTAATTGTTACTTCAAATTGCTGGAAGACGAAGCACGGGGTGTGGGAAAGGAACGCATATTTGTTAGAACAGAAACACATCTTTTTACTGGAAAACTGCCTCGCGAGTAGTTCCCTGGAAACACCTTTTTACTGGAAAATTGTAGTGCGGGTAATGTCAGGTTATGTGATACTCTTCTGGGAAGGAAGACAGTAATAGTAATCCATCAATCAAACCCAAATAAACTTATTGTGTAAACTACCCTCTCTATTCTAGCGGCATGGCAAGTATCAAGAATCAACCAGATTTTCCTAAAACAATATTAGGTAGGTACTGCACGCTTTAAGTGCATAATATTAAGTCGGTGCCATTGTCAAATAAATGACTATGGCAGTTAAGTACAAGGTATCAAAATCTACAGGTTATAGTAAAAAAGTAGAATGCAGTTGTAAAACGCAGTCAACTAGTAATTAATGTTTTAATAGTATAAAGTAATTTCTTTCAGCAAAATGAAACTAAAACTGAAAACTGTACAATTTATTAGGNACAATTTGTTACGAATTAATGTCACCTAAGCAACTGTAATAAAACAATTCCTAAACGTAGCGTAACTTTTTGAAGTAAATAGACGCTCGTCTGGCATTAAACTTGTTAATTTCTAATTTTAGCCTTTAGTTACGAAACAAATAAATCTACGTTTCGTCTCGGCTTCAATTTCGGCTGTCGCGGGCTCGAACAGAGCACTAAGCCAATTATTGAGCTCGCGAAGTTCCAAGACGGTGCGATATTGGTTTAGCACACGTCACTTATTAACTGAAGGTATTTCGTAAGCGTCGCGGGAACTTTTGAATCTAGTTACAAGTTTGCTTTGTTATAACTCTAAAAAGGATCAATACTCTTTATTGCTTGTAATATTCAAGCTGGTTAGAGGTAAGATACAATTTGTCTCTTATTTTTACACAGTAAACAAAATTGACACAGAAAAGTTCTCGATTGGCGACTACGGGCTGGAACCTGGAAGACGTAGCGGGGGCAGGCCTCCTATTAGGTGGACCGACGATCTGCTAAATGTCACGGGAAGAGCCTGGATGCGGGCAGCGCAGGACCGTTCATTGTGGAAAACCTTGGGGGAGGCCTTTGTCCAGCAGTGGAAGTCATTTGGCTGAAACGAACGAACGAACGAAGGTATTCCGTATTTGTGAAACAAACGCAACTTTACAGTGTAACTTACTCTTTCCCATATTAGTTACAACAAACATCAACACTCGCGCACCGTGAATAAAAACACACGACACCTGGTTTATTAACGCACGAACAAAATGCTTTAGCCGCTTTAAAATGGTCGTGCAATTCCGCGAAAAAATTAACAGTCTCGTCGCAACTATTTTGACTCTAGAAATTCTCATAACTACCAAATTGCTGGGCGCAGTTTCGCCACACGTATGCTGTCGGTACGTGGCACGGTTAGCAGCGAAAGCCAGTTGCAGAACTAGTTTGAAATGCATTTGTCGGGAACCAGAAACTCAAATTTCTCAATTGTCGCCATAGTTTTTCGACTTGGTAATGACAGATTAAACTGGAATGCATTTTCACGGGATGTGATAAATCTTCTAAAGTGATTTTGCTTCTTGTCATAAAGACAGTCGAGCTTCATCATCATCATTTCAGCCACAGGACGTCCACTGCTGAACATAGGCCTCCCCCAATGACTTCCACATCGCACGGTTGGTAGTCGAGCTTAACTTATTGAATTAATTCGTGAAATTAAAATAATTAAAAAAGTACCTATCGTTGGAAAAATAATCTCAGCCTCATCTAAATTCAAATTCAGCAAATCTTTTGCTATAGAAAATGCTTTTAACTACATACCTACATGAATACCTTTTTTGTAGTTACATTAACACATTGCCAAGATAAGATGCAGAACAAAGCGCATAAAAATGTGTAAAACATACTTATAATTTCTGGCGCATTCATAGTAGTAAAGAGGACGGCATCATGAAAGTTTCTGATGAGCAATGCTAGTACGCCGAGTTACACGCGCTTACTTTATTTATTTATTTATTTATTTATTTATTTTTGGGAAACATACAGTTACAATATAATTTAACTTAGGTGCAGTGAGAAAACACATAAACCAATTAAGTTTCCACAGTTAAATATACACATAAAGTTGGGCAAACCATTAAGACTAAATTTTTGTTGTAAAAAATATAAACTTATATAAAAAAAAGTAAACAAAGTGACAAAAGAAAAATTATCAACTACCTAATTAATAAAGGAGCGAACTGCAAACATCACCCGACGCTCGCAATTTAGTTGCTACAAGACAAATCCCGGATTTGTTTTTTAAACTTACTTAAATTAGACCCAAGTATGTCTAATTCTTGGAATTGTTTGTTGTAGCAACGGCAAGCGCGAGGCAGAAAGGTGTTGAAAGCATAATTAGTCCTACAAAGGGGCACATCAAAANTTTTAACGATAAGTCAAAAAGTAAATAAATCTAAAAAAGAAAACACCCACAATATAACACTACAACAACACCAATAGTTCCTTTGGCATTCTCTCAGCGCTTTGAAGTCGAAATAACTGCTAAAGTTGTTTTTCCCTTAGCATTACAAAAATCCTTCGGAATTCGTTATAAAGGTGTGAGTTCAAAGCAACAATCTAATTTCACGGTCCGGCCCCGGCCAACCCGGTGATCCGGCTGATCCGGGTACAACATGGGGCACACCTGCTCATCATTCACACTTTTCGTCGCATTCCCTGGAGTTAATCACGGGATCTTCTTATTTGTTTTGACATTTTCGTTTGCTTTCGCTATTTTGGTTTTGCCTAAGCCCGCCTTGGCCGCTTTTTATAAGGAAAACATTCGACTTTTCAAAATACGCGAGCAAATCATGTTGAGGCAAATCACAACACAATACGCAAAATTACAACAGTAAATATTCGGTAGATAGTCTCTTATAAAACGATACGAAGATACTCTCAATGCATTTTGAATATACGGGTGAAAATGGATTGATATTTCACGTGCAACAAACGTTATACCAAATCGTAAAGTAGGTACTAATAAACGACTTAACATTGTATTACAATACAACCTAGCAAACAAAGCGTCTCTTAGCACACCCAGTAGCAATATAAATTGTACATGGAACTCTTATCCCTGTGTTACAAAATTGGAAATAGCGCTATACGCACTAAACTACACTATGTAGCACAGGCACAGTAGGTATTACTTCTTGAATGTTGTGCCACTTCAGAAATATTTCGCTGTTTAAAAGAACCCTTTTTTGTTCAAACGGTGTTCTAAAATTGTTTCAGTTTTTATGAATAAGCGGAGCGTACTTAGATACCTGATTTGTATGCATTTCTCAAAAAACTTGAAAAATATTGTGGAGACACGGCAAAAAGGCAGCTATTACTATCTCTAATTTATGTATTTAAGTTTGTAAATTACCTGTACAAATTTAGTTTGTTGTTCTGAATAAAGAAAGTTTTTATTTGTCTAGGTACTATAAAAAAAAATTATGTATATTTCAAACAAGGTCAAATATCTAACAACGAGAACGCCGAATAACCCTACCTTCATCAACATCCTAAATTATAAATCTGCCTTTTGTATCTTCAAAATAATAATAAATTAAAGTTACCTAAGAATTTTATTACCCACCTAGTAGAATTCGCTAAATTTCTAATCTAATAACGAAAAGGCTAGCCTAAAAAATTAAAAAGACTAGACCAAGAGAGAAACTGTAAAAAAAATCATTTTGGCTTGATATTTTTATGTTATGAAAGGCGTAAATCGAGCCTTTCCAGTTTATTTTTAACGAACTATTATTATCCATCCAAATCTCCATAAAATCTGATTTCATGAATCACTGGACTTTTTTTAAAATTCAATAATGTTTTAGTGCTCGTAACCCAATTTTATATTTTTATTTCACTGTCCAATCTTTAAAATTGATGGCGTAAAATCAATCAGTGGGCTGTTCTATGATGCTGCAGATCTACCTATGCAAATCCAATTCATACTTGATTGGTTTTATCAAACCTCAAATTAGAATGAAGAGTTTAAATTCAGAGTTTTCAAACTGGCTGTAGCAGTCATTTGAAACCACAGTGAATTCAGTTCTTGCCTTTGTAGAGGGCACTCTATGTTCTGCAAGGGCACCACATATATGTTCTGTGGAGGTCACTTTATGTCCTCGGTTTCATAGGTACATAATATTGCCACGTGTCATTCTCATAAAAAAATACCTAAATTATGTAAATATACCTAAGTTACGAGTATGATTGTTACTGTGTGAATATTCTCCGAGTCCAATCAGGTCAAGCGCCTAGTACCTACTTACAGAGGCACACCAGCTCTAACACTAGTCCCCACGATAAAAGAAGACTAATTACCGTAAACTTGACTATTAAGAAAGTTTTAAGTGCATTCCATTGAACCTATTAGTGCTATTAACAAATGAATAATAGGCCAGTTCACGTGCTCGCCCCCGAGACTATCATACTTCACTGCGAACTTAACTCGCCGGCAATGGGACTAAATCCGTCGCTGTAAAGGCCGACGTATACTTAACAGAGTTTTAGAAGGCTTATTATGAATACTGGAAAAAAAATGCAAACGCCACACACTGAAAAAACACACATCCTAATCCTACGCTGTATATATCTTTCAGTTAGAGATCATCGGTTGAAACATTGTGCAATAAAAAAGAGAAAAGCGGGTTATAAAGCACTTACCATTAGCCAATGACAGCCGTATCTGAAACAAAAGAAATGTATAAGTAAATATAACATTGTTTGTTACAATACAATATTTAAAAAAAAGTCGTCGATAGAAATTTATTGTAGGGGGCGGCGGGCGCTGCCTATTACGATTTTAATTTATCGTAGTTATTACCGTAATGTGAAATGGAACAGCAAAAATATTTTTATCTTGCTACGTCATTTATTTGCACCACCAATTCTGCAATTCATCATCATCATATCTTTACAAAATATCATAGTCAAAAACGATAGGTACTATCCCTGAAAATGAAAAATCTCAATTTTCCCAGTGTACGCCGCGGTTAATGAAAAGTCTTCAAGCAGTTCTGGTTTATTGTTATGAAAGCGTTATTAGCAATTGGGCTCGGGGCCAAGCGGGGCCTCGCGGCCTCCGAGGCCTTTGTCTTTTGGCCTCAGCTCCAACATGACGCCAGTACTGTTGCGAACTGAGATGATGAATGCGAGAGTGCATTTGGATTTAAACAGTAATTATTCTTAATCGTACGCTATAAAATAAATTTAGTTAGAAAGGAATTGTTTTGTTTAACTTTATAATCTGTTACGTTTATGAAGAAGCATTAAGCGTTAAACGTCGCGTTAAAACCCGTGTCTTACTATTTTAGTTAAAGAAGCATTATCATGAAATGTGTATCGAGCTAGTTGATCCGCACTACTTAATGGGCAAATAACCAAGAGACGTCTTGAAGCCGTCAAACCTTCACTAAGCTGTCATGACAGAAATAGAGGAAAATAGCTAGTAGCCTGAAGAAAATAGGACAGATTATGAAGCATTAATGTGGAAACTTAAACCTTAGCAATTTCCAACAGCACATCCCTCTGCACATTTATGTTTTAAAAAAACAATTACCTATTTAGAATGCCGTGCTTAATTTGATATGCCTTCGTCCGACAAATATTTTCGTCAATGTCCACACCTCTAAATCTCTAATTAAAAAGTGACCCTACACCGACCAAGTACGAAGGACACAAAACAATTATCGCGGCCATCACTCGCAGGGTGCGTTCACACGGCGCGTGACGTGAGATATGCGCGCGATTAGCGCGACGCGTGACGTATGAGCGCGCTTAGCGACTTTTTGCGGAACCTGACGCGGCAAAAACTATTGCCGCTGTGTCTGGCGTTGATTGCTGCTTTATAAACTCGAGTCAGATACAGAATAGTGACTTTTGTCAAAGGTAAGTGCTTTAGTCTGTTGACATACTTGACCCTGCATTAATAGAGTAGGTACGTTAAACTCTCAAAATGAGTATTTTGAAATATGAAACAACAAAACCTCATTCATTGCAAATATGATTGAATTATTGTTACGCACGACTATCATAAATTTGTTATCAGTATTATCGTACTTATTAAAATACACAAGTTTCGGAACCTTTTTGTACACTTAAGTGTTAACCACTACAAGCCTGACAGCCATCATAATGATATTACAAAAACACAGAACCATGAAATAACATCTAAACAAAAACAAATTCCAATCACAAAATATCATTCCGCAGCTATTAGGGAAGCGGTTTAATCTACCAACTACTCCATTCATAGCTGAAAAATAATACTAAAGCAAAATCAATTAAAAGTTCCTTTCAAGACACACCACTCCCGGCACTTGTACAAAATAATTGGTTGCAGTGCAGCCTTTTCCGCGTGCTGAGCGCCGGCGATCAATTTGGTGATCGCGCGCGCTAAACCCGCCGGAGAGATCGCTCGGGAATTAACTTTCAAACCAAAGCCTAGAGTCTATAGGTGCGCGTCACACTGTACGATCTATTTTAATAAAGTAAGTAGATCAAAATGTCCCTGATTAAGGCAAAACATAGAAACAATATGAAGGTAGCTTACCGAAGTCCACCCACAGACGCACGAATTGTATCTCTCTGATCTTGGTACTTTTGAAGTGTTTATTTCAATAATAATTGTAATGGTTCGTAAACTCATTTACGACCCCGAGATACTAACAACTACTACTTTACCAAAAATAAACATATTTGACGTAATTCCAATATTTTCGAAATCGCACAGTGTAAAGGCGTCTCACGGCAGCCACTAATACCAGCGACACTCAGCCATCTCCAGTGTGGCGAGAAAAATAACGTTAAGTCGTTGATTAAACTGGGACATCCGTCTAGAGCGGGACACGTCGTGGGACGAGCGCATCTTACACCTCACGATGCGAGGTTTTTGGCTCTTGCAGAAGAGAAACTTGGAAGAAAAGGATTTCTTTGCGGCAAAAAGGAATATAAAAGGAAGTCACTAAACTTCGAGAGGTATAATGTTGGCTAATGCAGCGTGAAAATACGTCTTGCACATCAGCTGTTTCTTGTGTTCATATCATACACAATATTTAAAATACTGTGTCGTGTGGGCAAGTGAAGATGTGCAGGAATCCTCTAGCTCTTTGTGCTATGGGAAGGACATAACACCAGCATTGGGCTGCCTTTCACCGATCTCAACTACCTACATGGTTCTTGCGGACGTTAACGTCACCTTAATGTGTCATAAATGATCTAAAACCCGTATTCACTAAGATTACTATGAGATCTCACAGTACGCGTGGACGCACGTCGCACAGGGTCACACACGAACCAATCACAGTGCTCTATTCAACGCTGTGCGCAAAGAAATATCGCTTGTGAATATGGGCGTAATTCTGATAAAAGTTACTTGAAAAGTAAACCTTTCTGTAGAAGGTTCAAGATATTATTGCAATCAAGGTCCAAGGCTCCCTTTTTTATTTAAAAGAATTAACTATTCCAAAAGGAAATTCGGGGCTTCTCCTTAACCAATACGAAAGATGATCCCAGCCCCTGAAGGACGATAAGCCGCATCGATCCGATCGAGCAGTGCCAAAGATTTAACGAATCTTAAATTGGGTCAAAATACCTCACTATCGAAGTTCATTTTAAATTCTTCAGAGTTTTCAAACTTAGGTAAAATGATTCCGCATGACTCATGATCGTATTGAGGTCAAATAGGCTGGTAGGTACCACCAGCCCAAACCCCAAGATTTGTTAAGAGCTGAAACACTGCAAGGAACTCTGTCACCAGTGTTAAAAACAAAATAACTTTTTAAACGAATAACTAATTCAAACTATGTCGTCGGTCCGCATTGTGGGTTGAGGTCCCACGTTGCGTTTTCCGATTACTGTATGCTACCAAAACGGGCAACATGGAGAGCATTAGGGGAGGCCCATGTTCAGCAGTAGACGATGACTGAGATGATGATGATGGATGATGATATACTCATTTATGTATGCAAGTAGGCTACTCATATACTCATATACTCATTTATGTATGCAAGTAGGCTTTAAAAAAGCACTTTTACACGTCCCAGTATTAACCCTGCCACTGCTTCAGGACAATAAATGGGCCAGTACTGAGAAGAAGCAGCGCAAGAAACTTAGTCACTATTGTCAGCCTTGAAATGATGATGATGAACTAATTCAAACAGAAGATGCCCTAGACCAACAAGTAGGTATTTGCTTAAGAAATGGTTTTATATTAATAATTCCCACAGAAAGGTCAACGACACAGTATCCTAAAACGTGTTACATATTTGGAAACATTCTGGTATTAGGCACACGTCCCACTTAGAGGTCAGGGAGTAAAAAGCGTACATTAGTAGAAAAACAAGGATAACGAGCACCCTCGTGGATGTTATTGGACTTGCCATGTACTGCAGTATCATGTTACCTCGATGTGGTAGACCAGAAACGTTTAGAAAGGGCTAATATTATGTTCTTCCCAATTTTCGATGATCAAAGGTAAGACTGATCATTAAGGAAAAGTAGTAAATGTATAAAGTAAAACTTATTTCATGAAATATGAAACAAACAATTCTTATGCTTCACAAATAGACATATATGCCCGTATTCACAAACATTACTATGAGGTATCACCGTGCGCATGGACGCACAGGGTGACACACGAACCAATCATAGAGCTCTATTCAACGCTGTGCATTCGATTTGCTGCTTCACTTAAGCAAGCATCATTTGTGAATACAGGCGTTCATCACGTCACTTGTNCAAAAAAACAAATCCACAACCCTGGCTATATATAAGCTAATAAATACTGTTCTATCTAGTATTAATAATAAGAACTTTACAACTACTTTATTCATTGATCTCTCAAAAGCGTTCGACCACGTTTCACATTCATTATTGCTAGAAAAAATGGAAACAGTTGGAATTAGAGGACCTGCTTTGGAATGGATAAGAACTTATCTATGTGGCAGACAACAGTGCGTCGTTATAAATAAACTAAACCAGAATAACGAAGTTACACCTCACTTTTCTGAATATAGGATTAGTGAGTGTGGCGTACCACAGGGAAGCGTTTTAGGCCCTGTATTGTTCCTTATTTATGTAAATGACATTACCAATGTAACGGACCACAAGTGCATTATGTTTGCTGATGACATTTCCATCATAGTGACATCAAACAAATTAATAAATACTATTCTTGACCACGAAAANCACGTCACAATTGCAACTGCGATAATTGACACGGAACTATCGAATCTAAATCAGCAATGATTGCTAGAAAAATTGAAGCATGTATCAGACTGAAAACTAAAAATCCACTAACGACACCACATTCTAGTAAAGCAAAACCTAAATAACCTAGGGATTATCATGGACATAAACGTTTATTCGGAATAGGATAAAGCCTGGTCCGTGAGCACGTAGAATCCCGTCCAATGACCCCAAGCTGCCCATCCTTGTCGCTCGCACGTAATTATGTTGATGTCGCGCTCGCACACTCACTGCGGGCGCGCGTCGCACAGTCGCGACAGCAATATAATTACGCGCGAGTGATAAGGATGGGTAGCTTGGGGTCATTGGACGGGATTCTACGTGCTCACGGACCAGGCTTTAGAATTCTTTCGCGTTTTAATTGAATGTGTCATGTCTACGCCCGCTAAGCGCTGCAGCGCTCAGATTTCTAACAAATGTTCCCCTTTCTAAGGCTTCAGCGAAACCGCTGCTCTAATTTTGTTATAATGAAAGAACTTTTTCCATTTCTTTCGGAAACTTCTGGAACGCTTTGCGGATTCCTCCTTTTTACATTCCGGCTAATTGACGTAATTATATTGGTATGAACGTATTCGTGTTTCATCGCAAAATCTAATATATTTACATACTACACCGTCTTCAAAAAAAGATAAGGTTATTTGTATTTGTAACAGATGCTATTTTTCAAGTCAGTGCTTTGCATTGGTATAAATAAGTGATATTTTATGTACTATAACTGTACCTAATAATAAATAAATAAATAATTTAATCAAGCCATCATAGAATCAATTTTACACGAACCTACGAGTACATTAGAAGGAAAATAAATTAATTGAACGGATCATAAATCAAATCGCGCGACCACTGAACTACAAGATCAAGTCCGAAAGGTCAATACGAGCATTATTTAATTAAACCAGTCGTCCCGTGACCCGCGGCTCTAGGGTTGCCTCACAAGATTCGAGGAAAAAAACTAATGGCGTAGACTGTAGTTCGTGTCTCTAGGTATGGCCTTGTCCAGGAGGGCGAATTCGTCGCGAATCATACGCGCGTTGGCGAGAAACTAGCAGCACAGTATTATATTATTATGTATATGACTGTGCTAGCAGCCAATACATTGCGCCCACAAGATAAGCGCGAGTTGTAAATTCGCGCGTAAATCGCGTCATATACGCTCGTGTTCGCGTGAAGACATTCGCGGCGAATTCGCCCTCCTGGACAAGGCCTATGCCGTAGTGATATAATATTTATTTGAAAATGAATATCGGCTTAGTACTGTTATCAATTACGATACTTAAAAAGAAAATTAATTTCCAAGTAAAAATACGTAAGTTATCTTTAAATTGTAAGCCTAGGCGCCGACCACCGACTTTTACTTGGCCGATAGTTGGGTCGAACTGTTAACCAGAATGGCCATGTATGGAAGTGCGCACATTAATTCTTTATAGAAATTAGAATCAGAGGTGGAATTGTGTAAAGCAATCGTAATCATATGACAGTTCATAACGTACGATAAAGTCAGATGAACAAAGCGTTTGACATAATCGTACTTTATGAATTCCACCTCAGGCCCAACTATCCGTAAACTAAAAGTCGGTGATCTGCGCCTAGGCCAAAAGGCAATATACAACATTCTGAATCGATTGGAAGGCCTGGATGCGAATAATATTTTCACTTAAAACACCCGATTTATATCACCACGTTGGAAAGCTATCATTATCGCGCTTCCAAAGCACTTGACCTCCAGTTGATCTTCCTCTTTCATTCGACCCAGACATTCATAATCTATTTGCACACTCCCTTTACACCACCAACTATTACGAATCCCTTAATTGTATTCCGAAAGGGTTGCAAGCAAACATTAGTAGCAACCCTACCCAAAGGGTTGCCAGGTCCGAAAACACAAAAGCCGGACTCTGAACTTCATTTGGCCGGACATTTTACCCTAAAAGCCGGACATATGATGGGGGAGGGGGGGGGGTGCAATTAGTGTAATAGCTCGAGTGAGTACTACTTTCATTGTATCATCAGTTGCTCGACTTTCACCTGGCGCGTTAGGCCAAATAAAAAGCCTAACAAAAGCCGGACAGGCCGGACAAGACAATATTTGGCTGGACAAGACCGTAAAAAGCCAAACATGTCCGGCTAAAGCCGGACGCCTGGCAACCCTACCAACCCCAATACGCTTGGATACCACCGTCCGTCCAAAATTAACCCAGGGTAACCACTGGCCCCTGTGATACTAGTCAATATGGGCACACGGGGCAAACAGGGAGCAATTATAAGAAGCGCTTTCAACTTTATTTGGAAGTCTGGAATTGGGTCACTTACTGAGAAATCACTCTTAAACCGATTATCCGATTAGGTTCATCTCGTTGAGGATTTTTCTTAGAATTCTCAATTTACTTAAGGTAATGTAGAATTTTGCGACGTGGGAAAGTGTTGCTATACCGATTTCGATCTTTAAACCATTTTATCTGCTTAATTTTTTCGTATTAAAGCTTGCTTTTTCTTCCTCTTGGAAAACATTGTAATGCGTCACTTAATTATGATTTAATTCCACTCAGAATGGACTATACAATCTTCTTTATAAATAAAAAATCATACAGCGGAATTGAGAACCTTCTCCTTTTTTGAAGTCGGTCAAAAATATTTTAAAAGGACAAGAAGGTTTAGATAGCTCACTGATCGGATCGAACCACCGCTCGGTCACTTTTAAAACATTTCCGTAACTTTCTTTGGCATTTTCTCGCATTAGAAAGTTGTGCTGTTGTTTGAGCATGCCTTTAGCTTTAGCAACAAAGTTTTCTATAATCCATTAAGGTACTTCATTATGAAATAAAATGCTAAAGATTTCTTAAACATTACTAGGATCTACCTTTCTGCATAAAAACACGAATTGCCAAACTTAATATACCTATATCAAAAAATGTGTATAATTTGAGAATTATGATTGACGTCACTATAATCAAGTATAATTTTTAGCATGACTGTTTTAATTTTACTAGTACTTGAAGTCACTTTAATTAAAGAATACTTACAACATATTTTGACAACAACAACAAGAACCGAAAATCTCAACACTGCATCGGAAACCGGTCGAAACAAAAGTTCGGAAGAGTATCAAAGACAAACTCGCATTAGGCGAAATTTGAAAGAGCTAACATATGTAGGGGCAGATAGCCCGTTCATTACGGCGGAGTTACGAACAGTGACCCTAATTGTGTCACTTCGTGCGTGAAAGGGACCACTTAGTTACCAGGGCCGTGGCTCCTACTACGGGAGGTTTGAATATTTAGGACTTTTATAGGGCTACAAAGTCAATATCAATAAAATAAAAGCTACGATAGGCGAACGGTGAATGGGTTGGACTGGCCGACTCGTGATCCGTGAAACGCGGGTTCGAATCTCTTTTGACCAGCGATTACAAGAAATGAAAACGCTACTTATGTAAAAATACAAAAAAATAATAGTACACTTATTAAATTGGACCCTTTTTCTTCTTCTTTTCGTGTCGACAACAAACCTACACAGTGTCAGCCCAAAACTCCGCCACACAAGGAGCGTTGACAGTAGCACTCATCAAATCCTACTGAGTGCACTTGCTTGGGCACTCAGGGCACGACATCAGGTGCTTCATCGACTGGGGAACAAAACCGCACCTGCACTCCATGTTTAAGCCGTCCAAGAATCCCCACCTGACCAGATTGTCCTTACTACGGCCAACCTGCGTCCGAAGTCTATTTAAAGACTTGGACCCTTAAATCATTTGGAGTGCTAATTCCATCAAGCAGAAAGTCTGGTCTAATTTTGTTCTTTAGTCAGAAATAATGAGAAGAAAGCATTAACTTGGCATACAAAAGAAAATACATAAATAATGAGATTCTAACCTAGGTAAATAGCTTATAAGTAGTTATTAACCAATTTATTAAGCAAGCTAAGGTACTAGTAATTTGGTTAGAGAGACGTAAAAGTATTAATAAGCACATATTCACAAACGATACTTGCTTAAGTGAAGCAGCAAATCGAACGCACAGCGTTGAATAGAGTGATAAGTTTTGTGGGACCCTGTGCGTCCCGAGCACTGTGAGACCTCATAGTAGTAGTAGTATGTGAATACGGGCGTTAACGTTTCAAGTATAGAATAGAATAGAATAGCACAATACACAATAGAAGTGAGTTTCATTCGAGAACACGCAGTGCTGTCTAAAGCTAACCAAGCCAAGCGTAGCGTGCGCCTTATGTGAATAGATGGAGTCATCAGACCCTGGCCTTTTCCCAATTATTTTAGGGACTGCCCACGAATCACAAATACCGTCTAGGACAATCGGAACTTTTTAATAGCTGTACCGGGCCGACCTGTTTACCCGGCTCCGACTTGATGGAAAATTTTGAACTACGACTTGAGTTTAATAAAACTTTCTGATGAATTTTATTCAAAATATTAACATTCTGTGTTAGCAAATACTTTTGAGTCTAGTATTCTGATAGAGAACCTATTCAGAATAAACATTGTGTCAAAACAGTCTGAGCTTTCGCGGCTAGCTAAAAATAACTGAACATCACGGAAATGCGTACATAGCCGTAAATAAAAACAACATTTTATAAGTAGGTAAGCGATATGGGTATTAGTTTTTCGACTAAGTACATCTTAAACGGACTTCACTGCCTATGACTCCTCTAAATAATTTGTAGTTTTCGGGGTCACAAACTAACCTCGTGTTCTTTAGCATCATCTTTTTACCTTGACAACAAAGAATTACAAAATGACCTTAGTCCTGTCTCTCTTTACTCACACAATCAAATAACACTTCATCTCAGTCACTTGACCGAAACAAAAGTCAGTAGAGCCTTAAAACAAATTTAAGTAAATATTTCCCTTGTACCCTTTTGTTTTGGCCCTTCCTTTGATAGTAAGCCAAAGGTTAGGCGAGAGCTTTGGAGGGTGCCTTACCTGCCGACCGCTAAGTCGCTACTTCTTAAGTGAGGGCCTAATGTCAACTAATTCGGCTTCTAATTTAGTTTTTAATGCCCACTTTAAGGGTTAATTTGCTTTGAATTTAATATGATTAGGGATGTTCATACTACGCAAACAGTTGTGAAGAAACTACTGTCGTCAGTTCGATATAATAACGTAGACTTAAATCGGCCTATTGTGGGTCCCATGAATCAAACCATAGTAAAATAAATAATAATGGTAGTCTAACTATAATTTTATAATAACCCACACAAAAAACAAGGAGAGTAACTAAGCAGGTCTTTTTTTTAATTTATTACTGTCTACTTTCAAATTAACATAAAGTATTTTGAGTTTAATCTCCAATCTTCAACACTAGACGCCGAAGAATTCGTAAAGCTAGAATTTTAAACAAATATTTCATTACAATTTCTCCAAACCAGCCAACTTAAAAAAACTACCCTCAAAAGCACAATACCGTCTACAAAAATGCGGACAATGCAAATAGTTTTGATAAAGAAGTCGTCAAGATAAAAAACAAGAAATAGCGAGTCCGCTCCCCGAGATAAGGAATATCTGGGCATAAAAGATTTTGTCGCGGCGCTATAGAGGGCGCTGTGTCGGTGGCGCCCTCTAATGAGCTCGGTGCAACTTAATTAGAATTGTTGTCCGGATAAACTCGGGGTGGTGGCGTCGCGAAGTTTTTTTAATGACTACTTAGCGATCTCTTTGTTTGATTTAGTAACTAATATTGCTAATATTATGTAGTACCTAAACTTAGAGAGACTGGGGTGTATACAGCAGAATATTATTGAATAGTATTGTCTACTGAAAACCGGCCGGTACAAATACTTAAATCTGGACCGACATACCATGAAAGCATCACTGAACCATGTGAACTGAACGCTAATGATTTTACACTAAATTAATGAATGAATTCAAAACACTTTCAATTTGAAAAATAAACTTATTTTATATAGACAACGATTGAAACTATACCCACTTTATCGATATTGTCCGCGGCCAAACACCAAACACTCGCACCGACTGAAAAAAATCCAATAGGCAAAAATGCAGTGGATATTTTGAAAATAATATTTTCATGTTCGAGTGGAAATTCTTTTTGAAACTATGTGGGATTGAATACCCGAGCCCCGGGCGACGAGTGGCCTTATCGTGTTTTAGGAACATTGTGCGCTAGGGACGAAAAAAGTTTGTCGATGTCGATTAGTGTCGATAGTTGGAATCTAAATCTTTATTTGAAATTGAAGCAGTCTGTACTAAATGTGATAATAAATAACAAATAGTGCTGCATTATTATTTTTTGCATTAAATTTTACAAGAAATACTGAATTCCTGAAACATTTCTGCACAGTAAGCATGTGTAGGAAAATTCGACTGCCAGCACATAGATATCGATCAAAATTCAAAATACAAATACAAAATCCTTATTTTCTGAATCATAGGTAAAATGGTGACATAATACATTACTGTACAGAATAACGTGATACATGTTATTCCGCTCAAAAAACATACACTTATCGTATGTAGATTAAATCAAGCTAAGTTCAAAATCTATTGAGAAAATGCGTAAAATTGCAAAAGTCACCTGTAAGTAAAAATATCGATAGTAAACTACAGAAAGAAAACAACTTGGCGGCACTAACTCCATATACCTATGCTGAAAAGCTGTACATACTTCGGATTTTAGTGTCTACAAAAGATATTTTCTACATCGCGAAATTCTTCAGAGTTACCTATAGTCTTTGGAGAAGTTACTCTTGAATTCAAGTCATACAAATGCTTCGGCGTTTATTTTATTTCTTGTACTTTATGGCGCTGACTTCGCTTGGGCTTGGATGTCTTTTGATTTGCGTATCGGTAGAGAGCAACTGAAAACTGTATTGCTAATCTGTTTTACTTAGTAGAAACTATCCATGTGTGCCCAAATTATCTGTTTGACCTAAACGTTACTGATAGAAAATGCCACACGGTATTAAGTTCGCGTTTTGTATCGCAATTTTGTGTGTAATAAAGATTTGAAACAAATATATAAATTGGTACCTAGGCACTATCAATGTGCAAACCAAGTTAAAAAAATATTACAAGGATCTATCCACCGTCAAGGCAAGATAAATCTCATGTAGAATTAATTAGGTTGACATCTATGTTTTTATTTGATAGAACAGTCTGAAAATTAATGCTTCAAAGGGTATTTTAATGAGCCGTCTGATTGAACTAAGTGCAATAACACAGATAGGCGCTCATAACGTTATACACTTAGCAACCTAGGTCACAAGTGTCCTGAGTAACATACGCCCGTATTCACAAATGATGCTTGCTTAAGTGAAGCAGCAAATGGAACGCACAGCCTTGAATAGAGCTCTGTGATTGGTGCGTATGTCACCCTGTGCGTCCAGGCGCACTGTGAGACCTCATAGTAATGTTAGTGATACGGGAGATAGTCTAGGAAAGAAACTCTTTAAGCAAAAGTGGTAAGCAAATGTACAGAACGAAAATACTCTCACAAAATAAGAACACGTCCCTTGCGGCGGTAACTATCTTCGCGAGTTAGCGGGACAAGTTATTCCCGCGATTGCACGTGCCTTATCGGCGGGACAGCGGGACGGCTCCCGCGGGACGGCGCGAAGTTGCGGTCACTTCCAATGTGGTTACGGTAATTTTGTTTACGGCGTTCGCGTCGCGTGAAGTGTGCTACGTGGCTTTTTGTTGGGGGACTTCTGTTGTATATGAAGGTGTTATTGACAAATTTCATAATGCTTAGTAGGTAGAGGCAAACCTTAGGTACTATTTTATTAATCCTACTAATACTTATTATAAAGGTGAAAGTTTGTGTGGATGTTTGTTACTCTTTCACGCAAAAACTACTGAACGTATTTGGTTGAAACTTTACAGTATTATTATTTGTAACCCAAATTAACATATGGGCTATAATTTATGCACTGTGGGCACTAAATTTCACGCGGGTGAAGCCGCGGGCAAAAGCTAGTACTGTAATACTGCAGCCTCTCTGTTTGTAACGTCTTCAAGTCACTATCAGTTCTGATGAATTTCAGTATTTACGTACTGCACAGTCATTTCCTGGTAGTTTGGGTCATATTTACCGATATTAATTCTGTAACTGTAACGTTACACTACTACATAGAAGTTTGTCTCGGAGCGCTGGTAGGGCAAAAAAAGAATGAGACATGTATAGGCTCCTTAAGAACATTGGACGATTTGTAAGTACTAATTTAATTAGTCTATACTATAAAGATACTTTTGATTTTGCAGCATGTAACTAAATTAGACTTTCTAACAGAACATGACTTGAAGACATTCTGAGTAATTAACTATTAGCAATAATCTAGTAAATACGAGTAGCTATGCTAATCACAAACATCAACACTAACTAATTTCCTCGTACCCTACAACCTTAGGACATAACGAAACAAATAGGTACAATGATGCCGAATACCAGCAAAATCTCATCAATAAATACAAATAACGAGACAGACTTTATTATGCAATGATTAATGAGAAAAACATCAAAGGAACTAAAAGCAACGACTAAAATATGCGAAACCCGTTGCAAAAATGTTTACGACAAATATTTTTCATTTGCACTGGCTCCAGCATAACTCATAACACAAATGAAAACTGTAATCCTTTCAAAATATGAAACATTCAAACGGACGGAAAACATCTGCGTAACAAAAATTAGTGACGATTAAAAATTCCGTCCGCCGCGGGCGTAGGGCGGGCGTAATGTGGATAACCCGCCCCAGAACGGCCCGGAACTTCCAACTAGTTCTAGCAGTAACAGTTACATTATGAATAAGAAGGTGCTAGGGAATTGTTAAGCTTTGAATTCACGGAAAGTAAATGTAGACATAACAATTAAAAAGTTGTAAAAAAAGGTAAAAAATTCTTAGGTACTAAAAATATTGGGGCTTATTACAAAAATTTAAACGCCCGTTAAACACTTGTTTAAATTGTTATTTCATATCGAATGTAACGTCAAGCCGTAAGAGTACATAATGTAACTCGGTCATAAATGTCGCGTTAAGACCCGCGTCTTTCTATTTTAGTTGAAATGTCATTATAAACCAATGTTCAACGTGTGTTTAACCCTCCGTGTACGAGGTGACTAAAAGTTACGTCCCGTACCAGGTGGGGTATGACATACCCCAATATACAAAGTGATAAAATTTTCATTGAACATTTTTTTAGGTGGAATTTAATATTTAATATTGAATATTTACGTATTCTAATTAGGTGTAAGAAAAGCTCTGAGCTGAAAATGTGTATTATAACATTTTTATCATAAAATAACAAAAAGACACAATTTCCGTTGTTCCTGTAATTGAGGAATCAGTTTCTTATGTATAATTTTTAATTAGTGCCTTTAATTATGACAACCGTTTTATTTAACAAAGTACAAGTCATTTACTTATAATTTAAAAGTAAATTAAAAACTGGAAGGGTATNGATAAACTCCGGGCGGTGTCGTCGCGAAGTTTTTTTAATGACTGCTTAGTGATCTCTTTGTTTGATTTAGCAACTAATACTATTGCTAATATTATTTGGGTACCGAAACTTTTACCCCCTTATTAATAAAAGCTACACCCTCATTTAGAATGGAAATGTCATTTTAATCCAGTGTTCATCCTAGGTTACTTTTTATTAGTAAGGAGGTTAGAGAGATTTGATTGCATACAGCCGAATAATATTGATTCGTCCGTACGTTTCAGCCAAATGACGTCCACTGCTGGACAAAGGCCTCGTGCAAGGTTTACCACAATGAACTATTGATTGTCTACTGAAAACCATCGTTGAGGTACAAATACTTAAATCTGGACCGACATACAATGGAAGCATCACTGAACCATGTGAACTGAAAGCGCATCAACGCTAATGATTTTACACTAAATTCATAAACGAATTCATAACACTTTCAATTTGAAAAATAAACTTATTTCACATCGACAACGATTGAAACTATACCCACTTTATCGATATTGTCCGCGGCCAAACACCAAACACTCGCACCGACTGAAAAAAATCCAATAGGCAAAAATGCAGTGGTTATTTTGAAAATAATATTTTCATGTTCGAGTGGAAATTCTTTTTCAAACTATGTGGGATTGAATACCCGAGCCCCGGGCGACGAGTGGCCTTATCGTGTTTTAGGAACATTGTGCGCTAGGGACGAGAAAAGTTTGTCGATGTCGATTAGTATCGATAGTTTAAATCGAAATCTTTATTTGAGAATAGAATTGTTCTAACATTACGAGTATGTGATATAAGAAAGACTCTAAGGAGTTGGTGAAGCCGCATAAATATGCAGTGATTCTATTTTTTAACAAATAGAATTCCAGAAACTTGATTTCACTCTTGTCAAGTAACAAGTACCATGACCAGAGGTGGAATTGTGTAAAGCAATCGTAATAATTTGACAGTTCATAACGTACGTTCAGTTATACAAAGCGTTTGACAGAATAATCGTACGTTATGAACTGTCAAATGATTACGATTGCTTTACACAATTCCACATCTGAACACTGACAAAAGAATTTGTGTAAAAAAAGTTAAATGAAGTTAAGTTTAAAATCTACATCAAGAAAAGCGTCATTTTGTAGTACTAGTACGAGTATGCTAGCGAATCTACCTACTTCAAAACTATCGATAACAAACTTACAGTAAAAAATAACTTGGCGGCACTACTCCATATACCTATGCTGAAAAGCTGTACATACTTCGGATTTTAGTGTCTACAAAAGATATTTTCTACATCGCGAAATTCTTCAGAGTTATAGTCTTTGGAGAAGTTACTCTTGAATTCAACTCATACAAATGCTTCGGCGTTTATTTTATTTCTTATACTTTAAGGCGCTGACTTAACTTGGATGTGTTTTGACTTGCGTATCGGTAGAGAGCAACAGTGTGCCTACCATGAGTTTACGTTAGGTGAGCTCGCTAGCGAATACGTCAAAAAATTCTAAGAAGATTTTATTTCTTGAAAGTAGCCGCTAGGGGCGCTGCACAATATGTCATACATTTAAATGTCATTTTTTTACGCAGTCGCTAGCGAGCACACCTAACGTAAACTCATGGTAGGCACACTGAAAACTGTTTTGACTGATTCTCTGTTTGGCCTAAAGGTTAACTGGTAGAGAATACCACACGAGATTAAGTTCGTATTTTGTACCGCATTTTTGTGTGGAATAAAGATTTTAAATAAAGATAGAAGTGGGTACCTAGGCACTATGTGTTATGTGTAAACCAAGTTGAACAAATATTACAAGGCTCGCAATCTATCCACCGTCACAGGCAAGTTAAATCTCATGCCAGTTAAATATTATGTTAATTAAGTCAGAGTGACATCTAACACTTTGAATTGATAGAACTGTTTAAAGATTAATGCTTCAAAGGGTATTTTAATGAGCCGTCTCATTGAGCCAAGTGCAATAGCACAGATAGGGCTCATAAAGTTAGACACTTAGCAACCTAAGTCACAAGTATCCTGACTGAGTAACATTCGCCCGTATTCACAAATGATGCTTGCTTAAGTGAAGCGGCAAATGAAACGCACAGCGTTGAATAGAGCTCTGTGATTGGTGCGTATGTCACCCTGTACGTCCACGCGCACTGTGAGACTTCATAGTAATGTTAGTGAGGGCGATAGTCTAGGAATGAAACTCTTTAATCCTTCAAGGCCCGCGAATCTAGACACAATAGATAATCAATTGTTATGACATTAATTAATGCCGTCTGAGACTCAAGCGGTTAAGCAAAAGTGGTAAGCAAATGTACATACAGAACGAAAATACTCTCACAAAATAAGAACACGTCCCTCGCGGCGGTAACTATCTTCGCGAGTTAGCGGGACAAGTTATTCCCGCGATTGCACGTGCCTTATCGGCGGGACAGCGGGACGGCTCCCGCGGGACGGCGCGAAGTTGCGGTCACTTCCAATGTGGTTACGGTAATTTTGTTTACGGCGTTCGCGTCGCGTGAAGTGTGCTACGTGGCTTTTTGTTGGGGGACTTCTGTTGTATATGAAGGTGTTATTGACAAATTTCATAATGCTTAGTAGGTAGAGGCAAACCTTAGGTACTATTTTATTAATCCTACTAATATTATAAAGGTGAAAGTTTGTGTGGATGTTTGCTACTCTTTCACGCAAAAACTACTGAACGTATTTGGTTGAAACTTTACAGTATTATTATTTGTAACCCAAATTAACATATGCGAATCTGTGGCACTAAATTTCACGCGGGTGAAGCCGCGGGCAAAAGCTAGTACTGTAATACTGCAGCCTCTCTGTTTGTAACGTCTTCAAGTCACTATCAGTTCTGATGAATTTCAGTATTTACGTTACTGCACAGTCATTTCCTGGTAGTTTGGGTCATATTTACCGATATTAATTCTGTAACTGTAACATTACACTACTACATAGAAGTTTGTCTCGAAGCGCTGGTAGGGCAAAAAAAGAATGAGACATGTATAGGCTCCTTAAGAGCATTTGACGATTTGTAAGTAGGTACTAATTTTAATTAGTCTATACTATAAAGATAATTTTGATTTTGAAGCATGTAACTAGATTAGACTTTCTAACAGAACATGACTTGAAGACATTCTGAGTAATTAACTATTGGCAATAATCTAGTAAATACGAGTAGCTATGCTAATCACAAACATCACACCAACCAATTTCCCTACAAACTTAGGACTTAACGAAACAGAAATAATGCCGAATACCAGCGAAATATTTTAAAAAGTCGTAATTTCTCATCAATAAATACAAATAACGCGACAGGCCTAATATGCGATGATTAATGAGAAAAACATCAAAGGAACTAAAAGCAACGACTAAAATATGCGAAACCCGTTGCAAAAATGTTTACGACAAATATTTTTCATTTGCACTGGCTCCAGCATAACTCATAACACAAATGAAAACTGTAATCCTTTCAAAATATAAAACATTCAAACGGACGGAAAACATCTGCGTAACAAAAATTAGTGACGATTAAAAATTCCGCCCGCCGCGGGCGTAGGGCGGGCGTAATGTGGAAAACCCGCCCCGAACGGCCGCGGAACTTCCAACTAGTTCTAGCAGTAACAGTTACATTATGAATAAGACGGTGTTAGAGAGTTGCTAAGCTTTGAATTCACGGAAAGTAAATGTAGACATAACAGTTAAAAAGTTGTAAAAAAAAGGTAAAATGGGTACTAAAAATATTAGGGCTTATTACAAAAAATTAAACGCCCGTTAAACACTTGTTTAAATTATCACTGGTCAACAAAATTTTGTAACAAGAAAGGTGCTTGCTAATTTTATATTACCTACCTTAAATTTATTACCATATTTANGTCTGAACAATATCGGTATCGATATATTTATAAAATCAAACTAAACTATCGATAAACTAGCGACTATAAATACGAGCTATTTAGCATCACTAATTTCAAACAAGCAATTTAAATTTGAACTTAATAACACAGCCATTTAGGTTTATAATGCGAAATAAGCAGATAACGCCATAAAGTTGCGTTTGTTACGACTTTTCGTTCTGAACGAATCCAAAAGCAAAATTAAATTTCTATTTAATTGGATTAGACATAAATGGGAAAGTGCTCTGAATGTATGAAAGCTTTAAAACATTAATTTATCATATTAGACAATATGATTTCAGAATTATGTTTTGCTAAGTAATTTGGTTTTGGATAAAATACGTTATGAATGCAAGAGAATACTTAAGTCTTGTTTTATTTGTCCCACACAGCAAAGTGAGACATAGAGGACTTATAAATAAAATTATGAAGCTCGTGTCTTTATGAGAACATGATATTGATTGACAATGTGCCTTCTTCTTCGGCCAAAAATACTCTAGTTCATCGCTGATAATTAGAGAAAAAGAAAAATATTATTAAACTAATAAAGACTACTATAACTTCTTACGATATACTGGTCTCGCTTAATAACTAGGCGATCTTTGTACTCATTATTTCTTTTATTTCGACTCTACGTCTGCGAGACGCATCTCTGTGGCGCATCAAAAGGACGAAAAACGAAGCGAGCGTAACCCGAGATTTTAATAACTAAAACGAGTCCATTTCCATTAGTATTTAGTGATTATTTTGTTTGTGCCTTTCGGCGGGATTAATTGTTTAATGCTTCAAGCATAGCCGGGGAGAACAGCCAGTCAAGTCTAAAAGAGAATAGCAAAAAAACTGTAAAGTTTATTGTAAAGAACTTGGCTCTCAGAACCTTTAGCTCCGCCAAGACGTTACCTACTGAGTGAGTGACCTTTTTGACAACATATTTTTTTTTTCTCTTTCTCCTTCTGATGTAATGTTTGTAATTTATTAAAATGGTATGAATGTATTTATTTATGTTGTCAAATAAAGATTTTCTTTCTTTCTTTCTTTAGCCGTTTTTTGCAGGATCCAGTTTAGTTACGAGTTGTAATACTAACATTTAGACAACCACTCGTTTGCAGTGTCCCGCAAAAAAACCAACCCGTAAGAATTTGGAAATGTTCATACAAATTGTAAGCCGACCTGTTCAGCCGACTAAAAAACTCATAAAATTCATTTTTCTATGCAAGTAGGCTTTTAAACATTATTTTTACACGTCCCAATATGAACACTACCACTGCTTCAGGACAATAAATGGGCCAGTGCTGAGAAGAAGCAGCGCAAGAAACTCAGTCGCGGTCAGTAATATGTAGAAGAGGATGTCTTTATTTGTCTGCAAGTCAACTGGCTGTGCTATTTGATCTATGTCAAGTCGAATATCAAATGCGGAATGAATTTAAATGGCTGTAGTATAGCTTTAATTAAACAATTATGCGCCGTTCGCGACTCAATCGTAAAGTTTATTTCGGGACCTTTTGAATTTATTCGCCTGCTCGCCAGTTGGATGCGGATTTTACCCCAAATT
This sequence comes from Ostrinia furnacalis, assembly GCF_004193835.3. Taxonomy (NCBI): domain Eukaryota; kingdom Metazoa; phylum Arthropoda; class Insecta; order Lepidoptera; family Crambidae; genus Ostrinia; species Ostrinia furnacalis. The sequence continues at coordinate 34,943 of NW_021133692.1, read as the reverse complement.
TTGTGATTTAAGTGATTTTTTAATTGGTTTCCTGCATATTTTACAGCACACTTAATTCTATTTGATAACTTTCACATTAATTATTAAAATTTCTTAGCGATTAGAGTCGCTTCTTAAACTTGAAAAAATCTAACTGCCTCAGGCGGATTGAACCTACGACCTTTCGCGGATTATTTCATCAATGTTGGGTAGTAGGTACTACCCTTAGGTTACCCTTGGTTCGATTCCCGTTAGGCAGTTCGTTTTTTGCAAGTTGTTTATTTAAAATAGTGGATAAGAGTATATGTTTACTTCAGGGATTTGACCTTTTTACCAAGTGATGATAACTTCCAATGCCAATATTAAAATTTGTAAGTAATTGGGAAAGATGATAATGACGATAGTTTACAAGGTTGCTATTGCTATAAAACAAAATGAAATAAAAAATCCTTACACAGAAAAACAAATACCGAAATGTTTGACTCCTAATAGGCACCAACACTTTTTCTAAATAAATACACCGAATTTTCTATAACGTAATATTATACTTAAAATCACGCTTTAACATTTGTATGCCGACAAGGCTGATCACGGCTTGAACACATATTTTGTTTGTACATCATACTCCTTACCTGTGTTTCACAAATAAATTATTTGAATTTGAATTTGAATCCCACATCCTAATATTTTACGTAGAGATTCAGCCCCTACGACCCGTTTGAAAAGCTTACTTAGTATTAACCTCCTGGGGCCTGGCGTCATATATTTATTACATAAAACAAAAAAATAAAAATCAGCGCTATCTGTTGAAATTTACCAGAACTTTTACGTTAGTTAGTTAGATGATGCTTCTGTCCATCATTCTTAGCTGTGATTGGCCAGTGAAGTGACATTTATATTTTTTTATCTTTAATTGAACTAGCGACGGCGCCGCGACCGGGAACAAGTGGTTAGTAATAGTGAGATTTTTACTAAAATATGAACGATTTCTATAAGCCTTTGTTATTATTCGTTTTGGAATTTGAACTGTTTTATTATCTGAGTATCACTGATTGTGGAAATACGTATGAAAACTACGAAAACCATGGTGAAATCTGAATGTCATACAGGTATTACATGAGGTCCCAATTACTAGTGTAAACTGACAGAGCCCAGTGTAATACCTGTATGACATTATACATTTTCTATTATATAGCATACAATCTGATATTATTTTCATATTTGTTTAAGTAGATATATGCGAATATAACATATTAGAACACTCAAAACTCGATTTTACTGGTAAAGTCGGCCCAAAAGTATTATCAACACCTGAAGTCACTTTGATTTTTTTTTATAAATTTAAAATAATTTCATTAGGCCCTTAATCAAATTGTTTTTTAATTTTTATTATTGCTATTGACCTTATCTACATCACTTAATGTCAATTACACTTCGGTGTGATGCATTTTTTTATCAAGAGGATTTTTTAATTTGAGTCATCCAAATGAAATGCAATAAAATTTTTAAATACTATTTAAAAAAAATAGAGATGCAATGTTATTGCCCAAACACGACATAAAACTTGATAAAGAATCTATCTAGCTACATTGTAACGAAAAAATACTTAAAAAATATTAATATTTGCATCCACTGCATAGAAAAATCTAAGTACAGGCAGAAAAAAAATTAAAAATAAACAAAAAAAAAATTTGGAAACTCAATATATTTCAAAAATCGATTCAAATTCGTTGTAGGTAGTCAAGAAACTAAATTAGGAATTAATTTTGTGCTATTTATTACGGGACATCCTGTACATGAAACAAAAAAATCGTTGACATTGGGAACCGATGTCATAAATATATGACATTGAGAAAATTGCCGTTTTCCAGATAATTTTTTTTATTTTATTTTTTAAGATAATTATATCAATTATTAATACGATTTGGATAGTTTTCATATGAATTCACGATAAAAAATATTCCCGGGCCCCAGGAGGTTAATGTTCAGTTCACGTACAGGCCAAGAGGTCGCCACTGGTATAGGGTTGCCAGGTCCAAAAACCGCCTTTTGACCGCCTCTGTGGTCTAGTGGTAAGACCACCTGCTTCAGACGCAGAGGTCCCGGGTTCGATTCCCAGTGGGGGCAGATTTTTCTGTTCGGTTTGGTTGGTGGTAGGGCTTGTTCTAAGTCCGCCTGGCTAGCTACCACCATCTTACCTAAGTCTGTCGCCATAACAACAATGTTAACAGCATTGTTGTGTTCCGGCAGTTAGAGGTAAGATAGCCAGTTCCTCCGTGGTTGAGGATTCCGGGTGAAGCTCGCTTCCACCTTCGGCCTGATCGTCACTTACCATCAGGTACATACAGGCCAAGAGCTTCCTCGTTGTGGATAAAAAAAAAAAAAACACAAAAGCCGGACTCTGTGCTTCAATTTGGCCGGACATTTTACCCTAAAAGCCGGACATGGCACGGGGGGGGGAAGTGCAATTAGTATCATAGCTCACGAGTGAGTACTACCATCATTTTTTGCCTAACATCCTGATGCGTGCGCCTGATATTCTCGACTTTAGCTTGGCGCAGCAGCCACATAAAAAGCCTAACAAAAGCCGGACAGGCCGAACAAGACCGTAAAAAGCCAAACATGTCCGGCTACCTGGCAACCCTACACTGGCAAAAATAGAAAATTGACTCCAGCCCAGCCTAGGGAATAGGCTGGGACGACCTCTTTGAAATTCAGGACCTGCTTAGCGAACGGAAAGTGAATGAAATGTACTTGGAACGTGCACGGATATTTTATGCCGGTTTTAGGTGAAAAAATCTGTATAAAAAGGTGCTTGGGCGTGTTTGATTAAAAACTCCACGTTCCGGAGATAAATACAGGTCATTTTGGTACTTTTTATTAGGAATACTTTAGTTTTTATAACATTGGGCTTATTTCTTTTGATACCTCGCAGAGCTGAGCCGAAGCGAATATCATTTTAATCATTTACCTATCAATATCGGTTTTCGGAGCAACACTTAGGATGAGTTGCACCATCTTATTTTAACCGTAACAATAACAATAAACAGTGCTTTTTGTATGTAGTTTGACAGATTTTTGACGTTTGTCAAAGTTAAAGTAAGATGGTGTGCAACTCAGCCTTAATTGAGTATAGCAGATTTGTATACATTTAATATACATTTTTATGGTCTTATAAACGAATTCAGAAACCTTCAGTAACGAAATCTTCTAGGTGGTCCCGCTAGGGAGTATGCTCTCCGGCGGGACCACTTTGAATTAATGTTTACAACAAAACTATAGATATACATTTTTTTTAACTAAGTCTACAATTATATACATATTTTATACATTTCTTTCGTATCTATTATATGTACCTACTTTAAGGTGGTCCCGCCCCAGAGCATGACACGATTTGTGAGTGACCCACATCCGCTTGTCCCCCTATTTGAAAACAAAAGTAATTTTTAAACTACTCGTACATTGAAATTAACTAAATGATTTTTATTTATCAACTACATCGAAGCAGCCTGTTGTTGTAACAAAAAGCATCAACTCCCTCATTAAATACATAAAGCAACTCCGCATAACTTCTAGCAAGACATTCCCACGACAAATATTTGCCACCAAATCGGAAATGCAAGAAAAACTTGCACATTAAAGTAAACATAGCACCTTATGTACTTGTAATTGGTTGTATTTTACAACAAAAATTAGTAGTCTGATGTGGTGGTATTAATTAAAAGATCGCGGGACAAATTAATTCGCGCGTGGTCCTGCGCACAATCGTGGCTTGCTTCTAGGCCTGGACATCCCGTTTTTTGCAGAAACTGTTTTTGGAGGATCCCGTTTAGTAGTAAGTATACGTGTTTTAATAATAACGTTCACACTAACATCGCGTTTGCAGTATCCTGTAAAAAAGCGATCTGTGTAATCTGAATTTCAAACAAACATAATATTTAGAGCCATGATAGCCGAACGGTGAAGGGGTCAGACTGGCCGACTCGAGATTCAAAGAACGCGGGTTCGAATCCCACCGCCGTTCGACTATTGTAGTGAGCCCACTCGTAACACAAGCATATTTAGCTTACCACGAGGGGCTAACGGGAGTATTAGTAATTAGTGAAAAAAAAAAACAAATCCTAATAATATTTTAAAAAGTATGTTTTTTGCGGGACCATGCAAAACTGTATTGCCGTGGGAATTCGCCCTTACGTGCCAGTATTAATTAAAACGTCTTGGGACAAAAACGCGCGTCGTCCTGCGCCCGCGCACAATTAGCCGCAGGTGGTTCTGGTTAACGATAGCCATCGACAGTCGTCTGCAGATTAGCGGCCTTTGAAATGCTGCTTGACCACCGGATGGGAGAAGACAAGACAGAACAGCCAGGTCATTTTTTTTTTGTGACAGGAGGCAAACGAGCAGACGGATCACCTGATGGTAAGTGATTACCGTCGCCCATAGTAGTCTAGATAAAAATTTAGTGGTGTATATCGGATATATATCATAAATATCGGATATTTTCGAACCCTGCATTAAAAGTAACTCAATGAAAAAGGGTTACTATAAAGTCGATGATTATTTAAAAGATAAAAATGTTTGGGATGCTTAACTGCCTAGCTCGCATAAATATTTATAACTATGTACATTTTAGTCTGTAAACCCTTGAAAAAGAGACTGAAAATAGTGACTGAGTTTCTTGCGCTGCTTCTTCTCAGCACTGTCCCATTTATTGTCCCGAAGCAGTGGTAGGGTTAATACTGGTACTTGTACAAGTGCTTTTTAAAAGCCTACTTGCATAAATAAATGAGTTTTATGAGTTTTTAAGGAAAGTGATGATCAGGCCGAAGGTGGAAGCGAGCTTCACCAGGAATCCTCAACCACAGAGGAACTGACTATCTAAGCTCTCACTACCCGAACAAAACAATTTAGTTAACAATGTTTGTTACGGCGACAGACTTAGGTAAAATAGTGGCAACTAGCCAGGGAGACTTAAGAAGACATGATATAATCCTACGGAGTCTTTCTTTGCGTTCAGATTCATCCTACTCAGCGCTATGCATTTTGTATGGAAAATGAGTAAAGATTTTATAACTATGAGCTGTCTGTTATCTCTATGCTATGGCCACAGTTACTTTAGTCACCTTACTAGTAGTAGGGCGGATTGTGATGCCTAAGACAGGGCAGGGGAATTTGAAAAAGTTATTTTACTGAGGTTAAAAATAACTGCAGGCTGGATTCAAGCGTTCATAGTTCTTAGTTATAATAGTACTAGGGTTTCTGCTCGAGCTTTCTCGAACTCGAGAAAACTCGAGAAATTTGGCTTCATTCGAGACGAGAAAAAAATAACCGGAGCTCGAGAATTCTCGAGTTTCGATTTTGAAGCTTTAATATTCTTGAAATCCTATTTTCTTAGACAAAAGTAAGTTTTTAATTATTTAATAGGTCAACGTTGCTTTTAGACTGGCTTAGTCTTTCCTTTTTTAACTGATTTGATTTGCAAGTAATGATCTCAATCGAAACTAAGTAATAATGTTCACCAACGAGTATGATATATTTATTATGTATGTTTAACTCTGACTGATTTAAAGATTGAAAAATTTGTTAACTAGACAGTTACCTTACCTAACAGACGTTAGGTTAGGTACTCGTGCCTCCTCGTAAAGTTTATATCTGTGAGAAATTTAAAAATTTAATAAAAAGTTTTTTTTTTGTTCATAAAAAAACTATTTATCGCAATTTTGCTATTTGGACTTGTGTTCTTTAGAAAACAAGTGATTCAATTGTAGCTCTAGATTTTTATTGTTATTTATCCTTAAAGTACACGCGACTTTATGACTTTTGATATCATTATTAGTAAACATTAATTATGAAAGAAGATTTTATTTTTTGTCCTTTTTTTACCAAAATAAGTGGTACTAAATTATAATATTGATTGTTGTGCATAAGAGTAGGTATATTAGATTAAAAAAAAACTGTTTTTTATTAAATTTCAACCGATTTCAACAGTTTTCATTAAAAGACTCGAGACCCGAGAAAACTCGAGACAGGAATTATCCCATCAAAAACAATACTTGTCAAAAAAACCAAGTCTCGCAACTCAATTGTTCTACGGTAAAAAGTTGTGAGATCCATGTAATACCAAGTCCAGGCCAGGAAATCTTTAACGTTTTACATAAATTATTGACTTGGCCATCGCACTAAATAATTTTATTTACACGTGTTTTCATGCGATGACCAAGTCAATATATTTATGTAAAACGTTAAAGATTTCCTGGCCTGGACTTGGTATTACATGGATCTCACAACTTTTTACCGTAGAACAACTGAGTTGCGAGACTTGGTTTTTTTGACAAGTATTGTTTTTGATGGGATCTCATTTCTTTTTGTATTTTGTAGACAGCAGTTATGTATCTAGAAAACTGGACCGAAATTGAAAAATTTTACTCGACTTGGCGGTTGCACTACCGTGCCCCCAAATATTTTAGTTTTTCCTTGGTTCATACACCAAACACTACTTATATTCCAAATTTGAAGCTTCTAGGTCTGCTAGAAGTGCCTTAGAGTTTTGATGATCGGTGAGTCAGTCAGTGAGTGACAAAATTAAGTAACTTTGACCCGTTATAATTCTTAAACTACTGGTTCAAATTGAATGAAATTTTAAATATACCGTGTCTTTACAATGCCTGCATAGCTAATGAAAATTCAGCCTTCTAGTTTTATCCACAACGAAGTTACAGGCGGTCGAAAATGACCTGAATTGCTTCGAGAAAAGGATGGTACGGCCGTGCCGCTTTTTTGCTCGACTTGGTGGGGGCACTGCCGTGCCCCCAGATTTTACGCTGACTAATAATACATAATGTTTCGATACTATCTGATTTACGGAACCTACACTAAAATATTGTAACATTGAAAACTTTTCATATTACACTTGTGAAAATAAATTTTTAATTTGCTCTTCAAAGCCCTACTCATAAAATAACCGCTCTAATTAATCAAAAACGATCCTAATAAATTCAAGTTTAAAGCTCACAGTCTGCATATTAAAGGAGACTCGTCTATGAATAAATGCGAGCCTTATTACGAATACGTCAAAGTTTATTACTGAGTTGAACAAGCAGCGGTAACGCAACTTTTTTAATGAATTTCGCCGAGATGTGCGGAACATGGCATGCGTAGAGCAGCTTTGCGGTTATAATTTTTATTAACTAGTTATGCCCGCGACTTTTTCCAAATTAACGGGCTTCAGCATTCACGATTTTCTTCAAGAGGAAGACCAATTAACCAGATTCATCCACTTAAGTAGGACGCGTCCAGTAGATTTCTCGAGATACGTTAAAATCTACATACCTAATTTATCGGAATAACAAATGTACCCCAGATGACAGATAAGTTCAAATAAATAATACTAAAATACGTTGAGTACCTACTTCCTGAACCAGAAATGTAGGTACACATTTATCCCAAAACTAATTTTTTTACAGTTTATCAATGAGTTTAAAATCTTGGCTGATGTGAGTAAAATAAGATTTAAAGTAGAGATGAAACGGATAGTTGTTTGGCCGGATACCGGATACCGGATATCCGGCCATCTGCTAGGCCGGATAGCCGGATATCCGGCGGCCGGATAGTTGGCCCATTGTCTCGTTGCATGTCATGACGAGTTAAGCGCCGCACAAGTGCTTCGAACGCGATCAGTGGGTCCAGTAGACTAAAGACAAGTCACACTTTTCGAAAATTGAATCCATCCGAATAGAATGTCAGATTTTGCGACTTGTCTAGGGGGCAGATCAATTCGGGCGATTTCGGTTGCCATCGTGAGTGTGTGATTGAATAGCGAAAATTAAATTAGTTTACTTGCTGCGTAATCTGACTGAACTGCATCATGTCATCAGACCAGCAGTGAAAAAAAGATCGCTCATTTTATTTGGCAATATTTGGACATTAACAGATATTTACTATTTACGTAATCATTAGAGTGAATAGCTTAGAAAAAGAAATTAGTTTTTTAAAAGGTTTTAATATGGCTTTTATGTAACTTTTTGGGCTGTAAATAAAAGCCGTCATTATTATAAGCCATTTTATTGATATTTGCCTCAAAGATTAATAATGTATTTCATTTTATTAATAGGAAATTGTCGTAGTTTTTTAATATCCGGTATCCGGCCGGATAGTGAGTAACTATCCGGTATCCGGCCGGATAGTAAATATAGGCCGGATATCCGGCCTACCGGATAGTTACCGGATATCCGTTTCATCTCTAATTTAAAGCTCTCAAAAACAACAGCAAAATTCTTAACTTAAGGACCACAATGTTTTAGTGTAGAGTTCACTTCTACAGAAGCCTCTACACATTTCTTCGTGGAAAATCTTACCGCCTTTTTAGTCACGGCTACGTTCCTAACGTCACTCACTAGGAAAGAATGAATCGGAAAAAACAAGATTTAATCGGTTTTTCGATTCCCTTTGTTAGCACTGCTCTACGTCCGGAAACCAACGCTAAACTTTTTTTTTATTTTCACGAAAGGAGTTCGGTTACAACAATACTGGCATGTTAGAAAGCTGCTCAACTGCTCAGTTAAGAAACTCTATTCAAGAAAAGGTACGAGTCTGTGATTGGTTTAAAATTGATATTAAAAAGTTTAGAAATCAAGCTTGAGTTTGAGTCGAGGCATGAAAATTAATAAATAAGAACCTAAATAGGGCGCATGGAGTTATCTACTTACTGGATGCACCTAACTCCTAAGTCACATGCTCCTTTACCATCCAAATGGAAGAAAACTTGTATCATGATGTAAAATTACTTATTTCCAAATGAAAACTTAATTCCAACGAGACTGAAAAAAATCATAACATTACAGAACAATGCACAAACAACATATTTGAGAACATTTACAAGTAACACCAAGTACAAAATTAATACAATTTTTTTTTAATACGATTTGGATTCAGAAGTTCCAGACCTCACAGCTTCTTCGCCGAATCTCAGAAAATCTCAACTGCATTGATTAAAGCAAAAACCATACAAGTCTTCATACGTTTAATTAAAATCCCGCGTTTTATAAAAGCCTCAAAACTCAGACACTCGAGAATGTAAAAAACCATAACAAAGTTATAATGTGGTAAGCTTACTTTGTTGTAGAGGAGTCATGGATTACATACTCCCTGCAAGCTACCTAAAATCATATTAAGAAAATCAATACTCTTTCAGTAAATTACGAGATATATTAAGACTAGCGACCGGCCGCGACTTCGTACGCGTGGATCCCGTTTTACCCCCTTAGGGGCCCGTTCCCGTGGGAATTTAGGGAATTCCTTTCTTAGTGCACCTCTACGGTATTCGTACCTAACGTCCCTTTCAAATTTCAAGTGCCTACGTTTAGCCGTTTAGGCTGTGCGTTGATATGTCAGACAGTCAGTCAGTCAGTTTTTTATATATTTAGAAGATACGAAGGTAATATTTAATTCGGGCTCGAAAATCGAAAAGTTCTGAATTTGGCGATTTCTTTCTTCATTATTCCTGATTATTGAGCATTTATTTAAAATGAAATCTCTAACAGCTACTGTCCGTTACTGCACTGTGCCCAAACCGTCTCCAGTTATTATAAGAAATGCCATATCGCCTCCGAACGTGATCTGAAACGCGAAGGTGCAATATTTTTATTTATCCCCATTTTTCATAAAGCAAGCGACGTGCGAAGAATTCAATTTGGGCCGAAATAAGTGAATTTGGAGAGAAAAGGATACTAGAGTGACCAAAGGTGGCTGGATTTGAACTTTGGGTGTAAAATATAGTATTTCAATTGAATGGACAACTGTAAGACATAAATTGCAATGTTTTTTAGTTGTTATTGAAAGGTTTTTTTAATAAACCTTGTGTCCTTTATCTATCATGCATGTAACAATGATTAGTACCTAAGTACTGTACTGGATTATACAGTTTTCTTACAAGTTGACATTACTTCAATTCATAAACCACCTGCCAGAAGTCGAGGCGTTTACTAGCAAGGAAACTAAAGAATATTAACATATAATGGATGTATTTATTGCCATTTTATTGCTATTATGCACACGCTTCGCCAGTTTAACTTCCTACCATCCTTATTTATCTAAATATACCAAAAAAGCAATTTCGACTTTTTTGGTAACCGAAATAGTTGATTTACAACCGTCGCCGCTCCGTTTAACGCACTTCGGAAGTTTGTGCACGTTAATGGCGCTATAAAAACTACATAAACCCGCGGCAGAAGACGGAACGTAGTATGAATAAAATGGAAAATGACATAATATTTAAAAAAAAAATGTATTGTTAAAGGGCAAAGACATTTTCCATTCTGCTGAGGCTTGTGGAAGAATCTCCGAATTATTTTTTAAAGCAATAAAAAAATCGAGCTTTCTTTGAAGATGGTGAAGCTGCAAAAAATTGTTTATTCATTCTAACTCTAGAATTCTGATACAAAACACGTTGTTAAGAACTCACAAATAAAACTAATTAAAACAAGCTTAAAGGCACCTTTCCTATAGCAGCTCCAATCTAATCTAGCAAGAACAAGAACTTAGCACTAGCAATAAGAACATTAGGTAGTTTTTTTTAGCCACTAACTTACTCAGCATTGACCTCCATTTTGGCGCGAAACAAACTAAGTCAAGAAAATGGCTCCTCGATTATGAATCGAGTCACGCACTACGCCCAGAAGTTGCGTTTCCGAACGATTCTCACAATTAGCGGGATTATACGCCTGTAACCGCTTCTCCCAGTAATAAACTGAGTAACTTCTGGCTTATAAGCCAGAAGTTACAAACTTATAAGAGAAGAACTTATAAGTTATTAGTGTTATTTGTTCTTTTATTATTGTTATTTCACTTTTGGTATAGCGGCTAATACCGTTATTATACCAAATGAGCTCATCAGCATCAGCTTCTATTTGATCCCATTGCTAAGGGATGCTTATTGCTTGCTTAGGTCCTTTCGAGTGGGAAATAAACTGGCTAAAAACCTGTCATACCATCTACTTACGAGTAATAACTACTTTAAGATGGTATCGATGCGATGACGAACTCGAAATCAGATACCTGCATTGTCTAGGAACCTCAGATCATAGAATGATCTGAGCTAGGAACTCTAGGAGACAATACAGTACTTTGCCACGTAGCTGTAGGCACTATTTTGCATTGCCTCTTGTATGGCGATCAAATAGGTTACTTAGACTAGGCGCAGACCATCAATTTTTAGTTGGCCGATAGTTGTGCCCGATTTCAAATTGTATGAAGAATCGGCCAAATCTAATCGGCGTAATGTGCGCACTTCCATACATGCCCATTGCCCATACTGATCAACTGCCCGACTAAACTATCGGCCGACGAAAAATCGATGGTCTGCGCCTAGGCTAATTGTTGATGGTTAGCTAATTTTGTAATGTAAAACACCCTAAGGTTTCAATCCCAACTAATCCCAATCCCAACTAATCCCAACTAATATTATAAATGCGAAAGTAACTCTGTCTGTCTGTCTGTCTGTCTGTCTGTCTGTCTGTCTGTCTGTCTGTTACGCTTTCCCGCTTAAACCTCGCAACCGATTTTGATGAAATTTGGCATAGAGATAGTTTGAGTCCCGGGAAAGAACATAGGATAGTTTTTATCCCGGTTTTTGAAACAGGGACGCGCGCGATAAAGTTTTTCTGTGACAGACAAAATTCCACGCGGGCGAAGCCGCGGGCGGAAAGCTAGTATTACATATTTTACGAAAACTTCAAAATCAATCCTGCAAATCCAGCGGAACATGACACCCATTCTCTTCCCGTGATAAAATCCCCAGTGATTTAACTTTATTCTCCTCTTACTAGTTTTTTATGAAACCCCCAGAGATTTGACCGCTGCAGTCTGCGCGTAGACTACTTTACGTATAGAGGCCGCTTACTTAATCGGTTATCTTTAGTAGAGCTTATGAAGAAGTTATGGCTCTATATTAAAATACAGGTAACATAATAATAAATTATTATTTATCGGTGTACCCGGAAAGCTGCAGTCCACGAGGAATGACGTAGTATTGCAAAGATCATCGTGATTCACAAAATTGATGGCCACGACCAGTCTAGCAACAGTGTACCGACTAGGAAGAAGAGAGAAGTGACAATGTTAACAGCATTGTTGTGTTCCGGCAGTAAGAGGTAAGATAGCCAGTTCCTCTGTGGTTGAGGATTCCGGGTGAAGCTCGCTTCCACCTTCGGCCTGATCATCACTTACCATCAGGTGAGATACAGGCCAAGAGCTTCCTCGTTGTGGATAAAAAAAACTACGGTTTCAGTTATTTTGTTATTAATCCGCTAAGTTAAGTTCTCTAGCGATGCACAATACTTCATAAATCTAAGCGGTCTTTTTATGCGCGTTTTTGAGAAAGTCCAGACTACAAATAGCTACATCTATGATTTCCAATAACAAGACCTCGGCCACAAAATCATGCTAACAATGAGTAATTCTTAGACAGATATTTCTATATTTTAGAACAAATTAAAACTCAAAATTAAGCGCTCACTGCGCAGAACCACGCAGAACATCGCGTCGCGGCGTCTATGTTCTTACACTCCTGCGCCCGCGTCACTTGACGTGCAAGATTTATGAGCTGGCCGTGCCGGCGTGAATGCGGCCCGCTCTTACGCCGCGTGCATTTGGCTTATTGTGTTCGGGAATCAATTCTATCGATTGTGACTCCAACTTGGGGATTTTGATATTGAACATTGGGTCAATGGTTCAATTGGGAATATTTTAGTATCTATGATATGCTATGGCTGTAATGGTTTAACGGAATTCTTCGTTGCAGGGTAGTTTTGTGTGTTACTACTTTGTTGGGCACGTGTAGACTTTAATGAGATGGCCCAATGGTACAGCCGATGCTATGATAGCAGTAGTTAACAAAACTACGACTACGAGTAGATAACTAATCACTCATCTTACTTTTTTCTTTACAGCAAAATACTTATTTGACAGGAATCACACCTGATGCTAAGTGAGATGCAGTTTAGAGTGATACATGCGTATTGCCTCCTCCCACTAAATGCATTCAAAGATATCAGCAGGCAGCGAAATTAAATTCCTAACTGTTCGCATTAATTCCCTTCAATTTCGATTCGCAACAAAAGGAAACTTAACATTTAGATACTTTTGCATTTATAATTACTGCCAAACACTAGAGAATACCACCCTATCTTTAAATTCTACGAAGTCAATAAACGGACCCCGGTCATAATCGATTACGAGGGCTCTTCTGACGTCAAATCGACGTTGATTTACGATTACCATCGTCATTAAGGCGTTCCATAACGGTGAACACAAAGTTAGATAAAATACTTATTAGGCGCTTTTAGGATTTGTCCTGTTAAAAGTTTCGACGGAGCGACGTCAGGCGATTTAAACTTTTAGGCCACGAATCGATTTCGACGCGGGTTCTTTTGTGGACGTTCGCGAGATATCCAGGGTACTGACATGTTTAAACTTTAAAAGCCTTCCTTTTGCAAGTTTTGGGTATCACAAATGCAACTTCCGTGGCACTACGATTTTGGCGTCGAAGTTTGAAGAGTTAACTACCTATGACGGCCATGTTTTAGGTGAATAAATGTCAACTTTTCCTTGGCCTAGTAATGGAAGAGAAAATATACGGAATCAAACAGGGAACTGTTAGCTAGTCGCCATAGTAGCCTCAGTAGTTTTTTTTTTGTTGAAGTGCTATCGGTTTGCACAACTACTATCGGAGCTAGTGGGTTACTCCGATAGTTTGGTAGTAGGATATTTAAAACAAAAACACATCGAAAGGAATGAAAATTTTCAGTAAGATGTTTTCATAGCTTCAGTAAAGTCAAAAGAGCGGTATTTTTATTAAATTAGTTTCTTTTTTTAATTAATTCACTTTCAACTTAACTTTTAAACTAGACAGACGCAATACAGCACCTTTTCACTCCTAAACAACATCAATACATCATAGCAAGCTTGTCAAGTCTAAGCTTAGTTGAAGTCGCATAAATCAGCCGTGAACTATTGTAGGCTTTAAAGGCGTGTTGGAGAAACGGCTAGTGTTTCCAGACTACTTCCAGCCACCAGCCTACAACCGGGGCCTGTAGAAAGCGAAATACCTGGGCCCACGCAAATCCAAAGTCGGAGCTGTAGCAATAGTAATCGAACGCGTAAGCTATTATCTCACAAACAGTTAAGGCCCGGTTTCCAGCTTGAGTGTACTCTTTTACGGATGAATTTAATATGAAAAGTTCATACTTGATTAAATGAAAAAGTCAAGCCAAAAATCTCATCCAGGTCCGGGCCTAAACTCTCAAATTTTGACTAAGAGTAGACGCACACCGTTGTTTTTTAGTTGCCCGATTTTAAATTGTATGAAGAATCGGCCAAATCGAATCGGCGTAGTGTGCACACTCCCATACATGCCCATACTGATCAACTGCCCGACTAAACTATCGGCCGACGAAAAATCAACGGTGTGCGCCTACTCTAAGGTGTAGAAGTAGTTTATGAAGGCTTTTAAATTTAGAGTTAAAAGCTTGGCTCTACATGAGATCTGATATTTTTTTGAAAACGGTCTCGTCTTGGCAACATTTTATTAAAATGTTTTGGTGAGATTAATCTTACATTTTAATTTGGGACTCTAGAAAAGACTACGTTTGTGGCAGCTTCGATTCGATTTCGCATTTGTTTCTTCACGTACAACAATAGATGTAGTATGGCCATTGCAACTAAATAGAATCCAAAAACATTACGATTGTTACACTGTACTACGTAAAAGTGTAAACTACACATTCTTCTTCTTGTCGTGTCGACAACAAACCTACACAGCGTCAGCCCAAAACTCCGCCACAAGACTGGCGTTGTCAGCAGCCTTCATTAAATCTTCCTGCGTGCAGTTGTTTGGGCACGCAGGGCACGACATCATGTGCTTCGTCGACTGGGGAACAAAACTACACTTGCACTCCAAGTTTAAGCCATCCAAGAATCCCCACCTGAACTACACATTGATTAAATAATTGATTTGCTTAGTTTCGGACAGGCGCAGTGTAAAAATATGTCAAGGATTAAGAAATTGACGTGCCTGCAACTCCTTTCACACGGAAATGGTTTTTTAATGAGGAGTTTTACACGCAATTAAGAAGGTTAACACTTTGAGGACATTTCAAAGCTTTCCAACGATATGTAGTTAAGTGAGGATTACGGTAGAAAGTCGTCGAAAAAGGATTCTCTTCGTTCTGGGAAGTACCGCTAGTTAAACTGTAATACACCTGTTAAAGGCATTAACATTCTTGGAGAACAACGGCTTGCTGACTCATCATCATAACAAATTGCTTTAGTTAGATCGTATGTTTACATTTACTATGCATCGATTTAAGGCCCGTATGAAAGATCGCTTAAACAAAACTTATGAAAGGAAATGAAATGAAATAGTTTATTCAGTACATAGGCCCTTTCCAGGGCACTTATACTCGTCCCAAATATAGCTTTCCCTACCACCACTTCGGGACAACATATGGGCTGGTGCTGAGAAGAAGTGGCGAAAGAAACTCAGACCTTTGTTAAACAATAACAAAACTTAGGTTCGTTTCATACGATCCCAAAATTTTTCGGCGTTAATTAAGTAAATAAGAATAAATCAACACGATACAGTAAATTAATGAATTTCTAGATGTGTAGGACGAAGTATTAGGAGTGAAATCCAAGTTTCAATCCGCCAATCAACCTAATGGACGCAGGTTTGTCTTTCGTCTTTTTACGAAGGTGTTGCCATCGTTGCACATCACACCATCTTCGACATTTATTTGATCTTTTCGACGTTTTTAGATAGAATCCAAGAATGAATGAGAGAAGCGGGGTATTACCAAGTTTCTATCTAGAATTCTAGAGCTTCCAGCTAATATTGCTCCGGTTCTAAGTTCAAACAGAACTTTAAGCTGGGCATTATTTATTCATTGACAATCACAGTCTAGCCGCGTTCGATTCCATTCTGATAGTTTCAACGTTATTGCATCGAAGCTGCATTACATTTTGACGACTTTTTCTAGATTCCTTAGCGATAGCGATTTTTATCTTAAATTTAGAAATATGCTACGGAATGGATGGAAAAGCGAATTATGCCGCAAAATCGGTTTTGTAAAGGCTTATTCGCGCTCGACTTGGCGGGGGCACTGCCGTGCCCCCAGATTTTTACTTCGCCCAACAAATGGTTACCACCAAATCGAGGTCGTTTTGCGAGCCTATCGTATCTTCCAACTTGCGTGTAAATAGACACGATGAAAAAAATCTGGAACCGCCAATATTGTTTTATTACCTGACGGCATGAAAATGATGGATGCAAAAAATTTAAACCTACCTCCTAAATGAAATTGTTATTGGGCATTTTTCTGGTCGGTATTCAGTACTTACAGGCGGAGGTGTAACCATGTAAGTCATCGTTTAAAACTCATTACAATGAAGAAACCAGAACGATATGAGTGTGTATCGATCGACATTCTTGTCTCAGGATAGTTTTATGTCCTTCTTCATAACAGAGCCAAGTAGGTAGGTAATTAAGATCGCAATTAGCTAAATAATACGAGTTTGCTCGCCTGTGGTCAAGGCTAACTGAAAAAGCGGTATTTTAGTTCAACTCTACATAGGGGGTAAGAATATAATAAGACCTGGTTCAGACACAGCGATTATCACGCGGTTTCTGGACAGTTCTCGTAGGTACCTACATTCGCATCAAACCCGTAACTGCACGGTTACCGCCTCAGTGCCACGGCAATAAGAACCATGGGTGTCTGGACCAGACTTGAATGTGCTGAAAACATTAAACACCGCGAACATTCGCGAACCGCGTAATTCGCGTTAAATGAGAACACGGCTTTAGATGGACGGGCTTTAATCGGCGACTTATCCGAGTTAAAGCTACCATACAGGTCCAGGCATTTTAGAAACCTATTGGACCAGTCGGTACCTACCTACAATGATATTATTTGCTGAGGTTTCATATGTTAATTAGGGTCTTTTCAACTGCCTAAATAGATATGTTACGCCATTTTAAAGGCGTGTGGGTTTGTTAATTATCTAATTAGTGTTCTATCTTACTTAATTGAGAAAATATTTGAAAAAATCCTACTTAATTTTTTAGACAAAGAACATTATTTTTACAAAAATTTCAAAGATTTTCTTGCGCTGTAATGAAAAAATATGTTTCATTAAACAAAATAGGATATAATACAATTTAATTACTGTTAGAAATCTACATTTTACTGCTGCCCCAATCTACGGTATTAAATAAGAGAAAATAAGGTCAAAACAGGTGTGTTTTCTAATAAAAACTTATAAGATTTAACTCTCGTAAATAGATCAACCTGCTTGTTTACTCATTCCAGTTAAATTAAAGTGTTTAATTACAAGAAGGCACCCGACACGGCTGCATTAGGGAGAACTGTATATCACTAGGGCTGAGGACGCATTGGGGCCGACGGCGGAGCCCTAACAACCATAAATACTCTCCGCCGCCGCACACCGTCCATCAGTCGACGTTAACGCAGCAATGAAATAAACTACACAAATAAACCATTACCGAAACGTAAATAAACCCCTAAATGCACCCACTGGACGTAAATACCATCCACAAAAAGACAAAACAACACTATCCTTGAAGGCACGGCAAAATGAAAGTTGTTCCTATTTCAATTGAAATTCTTAACATAATCGCTTCCTCATGCAAATAACTACGTTTCAACTGTCGTTTATAGTAAAAAGCGGGTAAATCCACCGACCGATCGATATCAAAAAGGCAATAATAAGTAAAGAACTCACCTCTAGCGTATGTAAACAAATGGAAACAGGCGACTAAGAAAATCCAGTTACCGATACCAAACCGGCATATCCCTGTCCGACACATTGTGCAAATCACTACAACAACACTACACAATAGGGTTTAATTCATCGCTATTACATTTTCACATAAAATTCACGAGTAATTAGCGTAATCATTTTACACTGCTATTATCGAGGCGACATTGAACCGTCCGCCATTTTCACGACACCGCTCCGTTCGGAAACACAACTCAATAATGAAAGGGCAATGCCCGGGACAAAATGTGACGTAAACGAACTTCGCGGCCATTTGAGGGTTGAATAGTGAAGTTAGGTACAGAAGTAGTGTGGTGAAGTCTCGATTTTCGATTCAATTTGTACTCAACTAACTCTCTCTCTACATTAGATTCATTTATCAACTTGTTGCAACAAGATTATATAAAAAAATATCATGGTATTTATAATTTGAAGTTAATTACTTATGAGAAATATAAAAAATTGGTTATATCCCAACTAAATTAATTGCATTTTGTGTGAGTAACAAAACGCTAAATGTCAAATAACTCTGAGTTGCATGTTTATAAATTTCTCCCTTCGCTTAGGGAAAAAAGTACGCTGTTTAAGCCAAATAAAGAATATCAAAACTTCAAAAGTTTTCTGCAAAAGTAATTTGGTAAAAAAATTACTTGAGCATCAAAAATATAAAAGTTACAAGATAAGGTGAATAAATTATAAAAAACACTCAAGCAAGTTGGAACTCTAAAAAAAGATGGTGTTGTTAAAAATATCCTTGAATTATTTGTTTTGTTGATAATTTACTATAAAAACTTTGTCCAGCAGTGGACGTGTTTCGGCTGAAACTAACGAACGAACGAACCATTAAAGGGTATTTCGCCGAAACAGTAAATTTTCTGTGTCCAGGCAGGCGAACACATGTTTTTTTATATCTATACGTATAAAACTATTTTTATGGGAAAGTTCATCAAAAGTTTTATTTGTTTTTGCTATTACAATAGCAGATACTACAAATAATAGCGTAGAAAAACTTAATCAAAAGTCGTTTTTCTAATTTCCTTGTTATGTCCATTACTGTTGTTTGCCAAAATGAAGGCACACTATAACAAATTGAAGCGTAATTTCATTCTAATAGCACTCTGTTTATATTTGAGAAACGTTTGGCTATCGGAAAATACAAAGATTAAATGTCAAATACTTAAAGGAAGGAAATAAAGTGAAGTTAAGTTCTTGTCCGAGTCAAAAGTATAATTTCCCTGGGTCTTCATTTCGACCATTGTAGTAACGAAACGAAAGAACTTAGAATGTAATGCACTGCACCGTTACACTCGGCCATTTCGTCCCAAAAGGCCATCGAGGCAGGACAGTACTACGTTGACCAGTTTCGCCACAAATCGCATAAGTAGGTCCTCCTTGGGTTTTTGTTTACTAAAAAGTCAATTTCTTTGGACGGCTTTTTGCAACTAAACAATGGATTAATTTTATTGTTTATTTACACAGATGTAGTGTCTGTAAATAGTAAATGCATAGGGTAAATAGGTTTTTGTCTGTGGTGTCTTTTAGGCATAAATCTAATTTCTTTGGCTCTAATTTCCTTGTTTTCCGTGGCATAAAATGGCCTAGGAAATTATAAAAGACCATTTTTAATTCGGCGTAAAGTAAAATTTTGGGTATTTCTTTATTGGAATAAGTTTAAAATTGACATTTTAATAAATGGGTATCATAATAGATATAGAACAACTTGTTTTTAACTCTAAACTCAATCTACTGCATTTATCTTCCTTATTTGTGTAAAAAGGTCGTAATGATACAATATTTATTGCTATGTTGGCTTGCAAAGGTACACAAAAATGGGTCGAACAAAAAAAAGCAAATCACAGAAGAAAACTTAGAGAAAAAAATATTTATAATAATTTCCTTGGCTACCAAAAGTTCATGACCTTATAACTTTGTTACTAAAACGAATTATGACACCCCTTTTAGATATATTAGCTTAGTTTTTGCTACTTAATGCAATAGGAAACTAAAAATAGTTAAAAACAAAAAAATATTTCGTACCAAGGAAATTAGGCAAAATTGACCATTTTTGGCGAAATACCCTAAAACATTAATTTTTACATTGTAAATAGATTAAACATAAATTTAATGCTGAAAAACGTTTTAAAGTGTGTCAACCCTAAATTTGACATGAGACAAGTTTTGGTTGCGTTCGAAGAAAGAAGCAAACAGAATCGTTTTTCGGGTTTATTTGAACTATTTACGAACTCTTAAATAACCGAAAATAAAGGAAATAATCTATCTGTCAACAGGAAAATTTTAATTCATCATGGAATTAATATATTCCATGAGGCGAAAGCCGCTAAAATGTGAACCACCTCACTTCGAAAGGTAATATTTATTTATGCTTAGTACTTATAATTCCTTAAAATTTTTACGAATAAAGTAACGTTGCTGCTTACTATTTCTGAATACCTTCCTGAAAAGGCTTGATGCCAACGTTTGACCTCTCGAATATGTTTTTTCAGTCCCACAAGCCCAGAAGTGGTTCGCCCTATTTGCACGATATCTTCGTGTAATATC
Organism: Ostrinia furnacalis; assembly: GCF_004193835.3. Lineage (NCBI taxonomy): Eukaryota > Metazoa > Arthropoda > Insecta > Lepidoptera > Crambidae > Ostrinia > Ostrinia furnacalis. Next base: position 14,573 of record NW_021133692.1, on the reverse strand, counting down.
ATCGCGTTTTCGTCCCCAACGGAGTTGTCTGACGTGGATGGAGACACCTGGGGCGGCCATGTGTACGTGTGTGACCTGGACACGCCGTGGGACAGCCACAAAGTCACTAGTACTGCACATCCTGTGAGTTTTGTATTATCTTTACTCTGTCGTCGCCATTCTATACACAACACTCAATCAGTTATTGCTTTCATCATGAATTTAAAACTAGAACACTATGGGCCAGGAAGGGCATGTATTTTGTCATAGTAGTGTCTATAGGAAACACACAGTATGTATATTCGCCCTGGTTTTTGTTATGCATATTCAATACTCAATACTCATATCTTTATTGCATTTCATAGTGTACATTAGGTCTTAAATATACAACGTGTCCCAAAATTCAAGGATAAGCCGGCGCCGCAGGGTGGACCTAGTCATGACTGCTTTAGGAAAAATAAGAAAAAAAATCTATCTCAATTATTTTTTAAGTTACACAATAAATTATGAAATTCGTCGAAAATTGACACCCCTTATGGTATTTTACATTACCACGACTACAATTTTTCAAATACTTCAGTTTTTTTGTTTGTACCGGCAACTTAAGTAGTGCTGCTGTCCACCCCAATTCTTAAAACCCTCAGAATCCTTGCAGTTTTTACACAAAAGTTAATCAAAATATGATATTTCCTTAAAATTTTCAACGATTTTTACTTACACTCCACTTTGAGTCGTCGTTTTGTAAAAAAACAGTATGAACACTACTGCGGCAAGTTTTTTATAAAGTTGACGCAACTATCCAAGATTCCGAAATGGTATAATATACTAAGAAAACTAGTCGCAAAAAAGATATGCGTACCATTTTTACAAGCACTTCGCTTGTTAGTCAGTATGGGATAAATCTTGCAACTGAATTTAAAACCAGTTCTCCTTAACCAATTGAGCTGAAATTTGGTATACTTGTGTAAGTACGATGACAATGCAATATTATGGTACCATTGAGCTGGATGGAGTATGGAGGTGGCCATAGGAACTCTTAACGAAACGGTGGAATTACATCTAGATTGGGTTCGTTGGACTTGTCTTTTCGAGCACTTTAGTGCTAGATGATGTTCAGGGTCCTGATGATGAAGTCAAGAGGTGGCAGGAGCTGGCCATAGGAACTCCTAAACGAAACGGCGGAAGCTTATCGAGTTTGGGTTCGTTGGATTTGTCTTCCCGAGCACTTAGGCCATGAGATTGAGAAACAACTAAAAAGCTTAAAATAAAGTTGTAATAAAAAAAACTTATTTAAAAACAAGCTTGACTTCGTTTGAAAATTATAATTGACTTCATCATCAGGACCCTGGACATCATCTAGCACTAAAGTGCTCGAAAAGACAAATCCAACGAACCCAAACTCGATAAGCTTCCGCCGTTTCGTTTAGGAGTTCCTATGGCCAGCTCCTGCCACCTCTTGACTTCATCATCAGGACCCTGAACATCGTCTAGCACTAAAGTGCTCGAAAAGACAAGTCCAACGAACCCAAACTAGATGTAATTCCGCCGTTTCGTTAAGAGTTCCTATGGCCACCTCCATACTCCATCCAGCTCAATGGTACCATAATATTGCATTGTCATCGTACTTACACAAGTATACCAAATTTCAGCTCAATTGGTTAAGGAGAACTGGTTTTAAATTCAGTTGCAAGATTTATCTCATACTAACTTACAAGCGAAATGCTTGTAAAAATGGTACGCATATCTTTTTTGCGACTAGTTTTCTTAGAGTATTATACCATTTCGGAATCTTGGATAGTTGCGTCAACTTTATAAAAAACTTGCCGCAGTAGTGTTCATACTGTTTTTTTACAAAACGACGAGTCAAAGTGGAGTGTAAGTAAAAATCGTTCAAAATTTTAAGGAAATATCATATTTTGATTAACTTTTGTGTAAAAACTGCAAGGATTCTGAGGGTTTTAAGAATTGGGGTGGACAGCAGCACTACTTAAGTTGCCGATACAAACAAAAAAACTGAAGTATTTGAAAAATTGTAGTCGTGGTAATGTAAAATACCATAAGGGGTGTCAATTTTCGACGAATTTCATAATTTATTGTGTAACTTAAAAAATAATTGAGATAGATTTTTTTTCTTATTTTTCCTAAAGCAGTCATGACTAGGTCCACCCTGCGGCGCCGGCTTATCCTTGAATTTTGGGACACGTTGTATAATTGGATCACCGTGAACCCTGTCGGGCACAACAACAATGGAGAGGAGGAATTAAAAAAAATAATTATAATTATTGTATTAAACTAGATTCTTAAATATTATTTAATAAGAATAAATATTAAATTATTGTATCCAGTGTATTATTATATTATAACTAATATAATATTACTGTAATATATATTTTATTATAGGTTATGTAATTTGTTTTAATATTATATTTGTTTTAGATATTTAATTTAATTTGTTTTGCACATATTCTAAGGTCGCGGGAAGAGCCTGGATGCGGGCAGCGCAGGACCGTTCATTGTGGAAAACCTTGGGGGAGGCCTTTGTCCAGCAGTGGACGTCATTTGGCTGAAACGATATTCTATTTGATATTTGATTCTCTCCGCTATCATTCCTTGTATAGTTTGGCAGATATGTTAGTGCTAAGGTAGAGTGATGGGAGTTCAAGACACCTATTTAGGTACAGTTACAGTACATAGAATACTACTTATTTATTATGTAACTTTTTCTTGGCCACACTGTATTCATCTCAATCAAGTGTGCCACCTTATTAAAATGATGTATACCCAGAGCACTCACAGATCATTGCAAATAAGTGGGTCATTGTCTGAGTGTAGCTGCCAGTCTGAATTTCTGTAATTCCATTTTATTTATATATTACATTTATCCCAACTTAATAATATTATAAATGCGAAAGTAACTCTGTCTGTCTGTTACGCTTTCCCGCTTAAACCTCGCAACCGATTTTGATGAAATTTGGCATAGAGATAGTTTGAGTCCCGGGAAAGAACATAGGATAGTTTTTATCCCGGTTTTTGAAACAGGGACGCGCGCGATAAAGTTTTTCTGTGACAGACAAAATTCCAGCTAGTTTTTATATAACTGTTATATTTTTGAAAAGTAGCATTGGCGTATCTCGGGTACTTTTCCAACTTGGGGCCTGGCCCCTGACATGCCATGTGACGGGGGGTACGATTAGTATCATAGCTCATAATAATAAATATTTTTAAGTAACATTTGAAACCAATCCTGTAGCCCAATATACTAGGGGCATCAGACCATTCTGGGGGGTGCATGATAAGTATTGTCTTAAATCCTAAGATGGTGTTATGCATCTACTCACATCCTTTATCCCTGTTCCAGATTTCCGCCCTGGAGTGGGACAATGAAGGCAAGCACCTCCTCGTGGGGACAACCTCGGGCGAGGTGTCAGTGTTCGGGCAGAAGGACTACCTTCTGAATGAGTGGACCTGCCTCTATAGTGCCAGCTTTCCAGGTAAAATTTTAAAATTTTGATGCATTTGTTTCACCAGACCTGTGCTTTCTGGCATGTAAAGGCCAGAGAATGCTAATCTGTTTTCTTCAGTCACAAAATTATTTGTCAAATGAAGATTTTAATAATGAATGTTTTCGAACAGTGAGACATCAAATGATGAGTGTGGAGGATTGGTGTACTCAAATATTGAATGTTGTTGATTAATTAATTGAATTTTTGTCGTATATCAGGCGAGCACATCGTGAAGGCAGCGTTCTTCCACAACGGGCGGCGCGTGGTGGCTTGCGAGAAGAAGCCAGACGCGCCTATCGCGGACAGATTCCAAGTGCTTCGGTCAACTCCCACGCTTAAGGGATTCGGGTAAGATAATCTTCTGTACTGTTAGCGAAATTAGTTCATGACACCCAAAGTGGACAAAAAGTTGATAACACATCGACACATTCCAATTTATAATAAAGACGTGTTGCCAATTGACTTTTTGTTTACTTTGGGTGTTGTAAATGACGACGAATGATGATGACTTTTTACTTTTCTGGCTAGAATTTTTAATTAATGAGGGTTTAGAATTTTTAATTTTTGACATGAAATTGACAGACCAATTCCACCAATCCACCAATCATGCAGCATTTGGTTGGACCTCCCGTCTACGTATTGCCATCTGGCGGATTTTTCAATCGCGAACACCCTCATTGAAATTAATTCATGTCCTATAGCTATAGACCATATGGGTCCCACACTAGTGTCTTTCAAGCGTGATCATAACGTCGTATCACCACGTCTCATATCGCCAGCGCCTGCCCACACAAACTCTCTTTAAACTAAATACCGCGATGCCAATGCTGAGCGGTTGTTGAACGCCGTATCTAGACAGCGCTGGCCTAACGACGATGCATGAAAAACGCTAGTTATACTCGACGCAAAGAGTCGTGGTAGACGGGACCAACCATGAATCACTTTTGAAAAAAAACATGCTTATGCGCAAAAAGGACAATGTTCGTTCTCCATACATTGTTCGCCTAAGAACCAACAATTTTGACATATTACTACCCGAAAGCGAAATAATACGATTCTGTGTGTAAGAACAATGATTCCTGATGAACACTTGCCATAAAATTAATGATTAAGAATATTAAATCACAGCGATTTTATAATATGTCGTTTATGACAACATGGCGTCTAATGTATTGTGTGAATGTATGAACACTGATTCGCGAAAAATGTTTTGTATTGTCGTCACGCCGAGTCGCAGCCAAATAGTATAAAATAATAGAACAAGTTTTAGAAATNTAATCGATTTATTTTATTTTCAAAATCGATATTTTATTGTCTATGATGGCCGCAGGAACATCACTATACATGGACTCCCAGCAATAAAGTACGGTAATGCCTCGTACAGATTTTATCGGCAAAAATAATGGAACTTGATAGGTTTTAGACCATGCCACGCACCAAAACGTCCGGAAGTTGTAATAGTATTATAGAATAAACGTTAAAAGACTTATTTATTTAATTTTTCAATGCTTAAGTGTCCATTAGAATGAAAGGGTGCTTAATGTATTAAAAAAAATAGAAAATAATTATGATGGGTTAATGTTTTTGGGCGGTTTTTTAGGCGGTTTCTGACAATGTCCTTTATTGATTATTACGTTACAAATAATGATCATCCCTATCTCTGTGTGACGTCACTCATAACCAGTGTATATGCAAGGGCAACCGTGATAAACGCTATCTTATTCGTCTTCCATTAGTCGATATACATACGCTGTCTTATTATTTCACCATCTGTCACAAGTCCTTGCGCCGAGTATAGTATGGAGGGGTCCCTACCCTAGTAGCTTCGTACTTTAACATTCGCTATTTGTTTTTCAAGAACATAATCTTAGACTTCACGTTGATGCATGTACCACTAATTATGGACGCAATTCCTTCTTTAACAGAGTTTTCAAAACTTTTGACAGCAATTATTCTGAAAATTTTGACCTTTTTCGGCCGTTTGGTGTAGTGGTTCGAAACGGACTACTATTCCGGAGGTTGCGGGTTCGATTCCCGCACAGTACAAACATTTGTGTGCATGAACATATTTGTTTGTATTGGACTGGGTGTTTTCTATGTATAATATGTAGGTATGTATTTACAAAAAAAAAAAAGTATTTAAGTATGTTTATATCCGTCGTCTAGTACCCATAGTACAAGCTTTGCTTAGTTTGGGACTAGAGGCGCAGTGTAAAATGTCCAAGGATATTTATTTATTTATTTATTTATTTTCATATTGTGAGACCAAACTACTTCAAAAATCAAAGTAATAAAGAATTCTTTGGCGACACTACTTAGCATTGTCCCGGTAAAAAGTTGAAGTATCTGTTTACTGCTTAATATTCTGCTATTTTGGTATGGCTTTAGTAGGTAATATTTTCTGTATTGTTTTAACTTTTTTCATATATTGTAGTTATACTGCATGCTAAATGGTTTTGTTTTGGATTGTATCTTGATATGCTATTTGTGAAAACTATGTAAGGCATTTTTGATCTTAACCGCCTCATCTATTAATAATACATACATATATGCTGTTTGTTTTCCATAAAATAAATAAATAAATAAATAAAATAAATATATAACTCTTTTTCCCAGAGGAGTGGCGTGCGAAGGCGCCGCCATAATAACAGCTACGGGCCTGGTGTGCGCGCTCACGCCGCCCGCAGACGGCTCGCGCGCGCTCGTGGCCGCCGAGTCGCTGCGGGCCGCGCGCGAGCACATCGCGGCGGCCAGTGTCGCGCACAAGAGTGAGTCACTGATACACTAAGACAGTGTTTTTCAACCTTTTTCATGACGCGACCCCCCTAGCATGAAAAAAATTTTTGCGACCCCCCGACCATTCCCTTTTTTTCATGCCTTTTACAAAGATGTTGTAGGGAACGAATTCTTCAATCTATACAACATGTATGTATTTGCATAATTAGATTTCGGATAAATCTAGCTTTTAAACTTCTCTGGTTTTTTTACTGAGGTAGTTTTTACGACCTCCCCCCAGGGGGTCGCGACCCACAGGTTGAAAAACACTGCACTAAGAGCTAGTGAACGCCAGACCTACGTCATTTTATAAAAGCTCAAAGTTTGTCAGCGTATGCTCCCAATATAGGATAGAATGTGGGTGAATTATGAAGTTTGCTTACGTTTTACCATTAAATCTGATTTTTATGCATAATATTTGGACAATACTTAAAAGTATTTTCCCCAACAGCCAGAGAGTTTTGACAGTTCCAACTCCTTGCCAGACAGTTTTTTAGGGTAGCTCCCAAAGCCACCATGACCCAAACTACATAACTCACCAAAATTCTATCCTATATTGGCAGCATACGCTGACAAACTTTCAGCTATTATAAAATGACATAGGTCTGGCGTTCACTAGCTCTTAGTCTATGAGCAGTGGCCATATGACAGCCACGGGCCTACTGTGTGCGCTCACTCCGCCCGCCGAGGGCTGAGAAATATTCCTTCAGATACGTGGTGGCTGGTTCATTTATTGATTATTGGTACAAAACAGTAAAATAATCCTGACCACCACTAACTCACGAATGACATCCAGTGTCATCCAAAATAGGTTTCGTTTGACAGCTCGTGGTTGTGCTCTATTCCGTCGGCTATATTAAGTCGGCCGTTTGGTGTAGTGGTTCGAAACGGACAACTATTCCGGAGGTAGCGGGTTCGATTCCCGCACAGTACAAACATTTGTGTGCATGAACATATCGCACCCTTAATAATATAGGGGCACAACTCAAAATTTTTGGTTTTTTACTTTTTGTACTAGAGAGGCATATTTTCGTCAGTTCTACAAGATGGCTTTCACAGAAATCGAAAACAATGATCAGATTAAAGAGTTCTACATTTTGTGCCCCTTCCATACTTTCATCTATCTTCCCGCTAGAAGGGCTGAATCAGAGACATGCCGATATTTGTCGAATCCGGCCCCCGCGACTGTGGTCCAATTTGGAGTTGTGCCTTTGTGTGACAAACTTTTAAGTAAGTGTTAGTGAGCTAAGTCTAATTAATTCCATATATTTCTAATAATATGTTACATTTTCATTTTTATTACATTGATAAAGTCCCGTTAATCATAGAAAATTATAAAATATAACTTTAACTTTAGTTAGGCGGACCATGGATGGGTGTTTGTAGTTAAATTTATAACTCTCCTATAAAAGTAATTTGCTTCTTGGTATTAATTTTCATACCTATTGGTTGATTAGGAGCCTATAGAATGTTTTATCGCGATGCTAAGAAATAAAGCGGTGGTTATGAAATACTTCCCGACAAATAAACTAATGATTTATAAAATAAGAGACATACCTACGTGTTAAGGCTATTAACGTTCGCTCGGGGCTCGGGTTGGCTTTTTTCTTTGTTTATTTCATGAATAAACGCACTAGTCAGCCAAAAGGTGAATTACTTTAATATGTTAGTGTTATAATTTATAATTATATTCTTTAATTTATTACGGTCACATAAATTGATGCTAATTAATCACTCAGATTCTGAGGACTGAGGATACATCGAATTTATTTTAAAATTATCTTTTCACGTATTAAGTTACTACAATTTTACTGATCAGCTATTAGACCTTGAAATTTTCAGTTTGTCTAAATTTAAGTTCTAAAGTGCTTTTTGTCTTAAAAATGTGAGTTCGTAATGTAATCTTGTGTTAACACCAGTTTTTATTAATATGTGGCAAATATTGTACACAAAAGCAAAGAAAAAAGATCACGGAGTTTGTGATAACAAACCAAGCATACTCTGGGATAAAAATTGTACAAAATAATAAATATTGGGTGTCCAATATCGTCGTAAACCTTGTGTACCTAGACTCTTTGCAATACTGAAGTCAAGCAGGACGTAAAGGGCTTCTATTTGGAGGGCCAAAGATATGTATTGAGCTTTCTAATCACTAAAATGATCAAAAGCAAAATGATGATGAGTACGGAAAAATTAAAAGCAGCTATCTTCGATGGACTGCAAATCCGTGCTCTTATAAAAGACTGTATTTGTAAACCATATAACACAAATTGAATCTGAAGCATGGCTAAGGTGCTTTAGTAGTAAAATATTTTTTGGGGAATGTTAGAACACCAGAATAGATATTCTTGTGTTCAAAATTGGTTGCTAAAATCCTTCAAAAATTACACACGCCAATTTGAGTATTAAATTGTATTTTTTACAATAGCCATTTGAACTGATTCCCACATAATGTGGGTGATTATAGTAAGGGACAAGGAGAACGGTTCCTTCCACCAGGACAGCAGGATAGTGGAAAAAAGATACCAAGGTACTGGCTGTTGGACTTTAATAAGTGATTATCCTGAACAAATCCATAACAGAAAACCTTACAGAAAAAGTTTTTGTAGGTTTTTTCTTGATTTGATAAAAAGCATATTTTTTATAGGGTAAGAGTCCCTATCTATCTAAGTAAAAATATTTTGAATGCATAAAATTAGTATTTTCATGTCGGTTTTCTCAGAGAAATAGCTAATAGTCTTTATTTTAATCTAATTCGACATATCTAATAATTTTCTAGTATTCAGCACCCTACTCTTATACTGAATTGGCTATAAGCTACTATACCGCACAATAACTGTCCCCAATGTTATTGGGCGTAAATCAATATAAAAATCGAATAATACACTTATTTTTAAATATTAGAGAGCAATATTAGGGAATATGCCATATAAAACAATTCAGCCTAAGGATTAGATGGGCACAAGTACAAGTAATACCCAAAATCACAACAACAGAAATAGTAAAATAAAGGCCTAACTTTGAAATATTTTTTTGAACAATTTTTTTAAATACTCATAATCAATATTTTCAAAAATGTCTTATGTCAAATTATATAACAGATACCAGTGATGAAGTATGCCTAATTTGAAAGTTGTAGCTGATAAAATAAAGATTTTAGAGCCAATTATGTAAAAAACCGCGATCTGCCGATTGGTTTTTTGGCTTTTCCCAAAAAACTGAATTTTGGAGTTGTGCCCATTCATTATTAAGGGTGCGATATTTGTTTGTATTGGACTGGGCGTTTTCTATGTATAATAAGTATGTATTTACAAAAAAAAAGTATTTAAGTATGTTTATATCCGTTGTCTAGTACCCATAGTACAAGCTTTGCTTAGTTTGGGACTAGAAGCGCAGTGTAAAATGTCCAAGGATATTTATTTATTTATTCCGAAGGAATATTAACGTTATGGCGGTGTCGGAGATGTGGCCATATGACAGCCCAGGCACGTGGCTGGTGACCGCGCTTATATCGCGGCGGCCAGTATCACGCACAAGAGTGCCTGTGTTCTGGGACATCAAACTCTTGTAATGTGGGGACCAAGGACATGGAATGAAAGATGTTAATTGGTCGACGATCGGTTTAATACTAAAGCCTGGTCCGTGAGCACGTAGAATTTTGTCCAATGACCCCAAGCTACCCATCCTTATCGGACAAAATTTTACGTGCTCACGGACCAAGCTTTAGTCTTAAAATGACTTACAGCTAACTTATAAGTATAACTATGCCTTGCACTAAGTCGGTATTGAGGAGAGGTGCGTCATACACTACACTCTCCAAAATTGAAGTCCAGGTGTTTTTTGGTGTACCGACTTTTGAAAATTCTCTATTTTTGTCTTATTAAATAGCTTTGTGTAAAATGTCCAATGTTTCTTTTCATTATTTTTACCAAACAAGCCTTTCTTAAACCATTGTTTGCCCCACCAGACGGGAACCTCCTCATAGCAGCGGTGTGCCGCTCGGCCGGCGCGTGGTGCGTGCGCGTCAGCGTGTGCTGCGCCGCGCCCCCCGCGCGCCCCGCGCCCGCCCCGGCGCCCCCCCGTCTTCAGTTACAACCTCTGCCTGCCCTGTGTCTACCTGAGTCGTCTACACCACCCGGTTGGTATATCTGGATGATATTCTGATTTTGCTCGCTCCATACGCGTATCATGACTTCACTAGAGTGTCTAAGAGGATTTCATTGGAGGCCAAATGCCAAATTGTATACAATCACTGCTCTGTTTTGTGTCTACCTGAAGCTTCTACACCGCCTGGTTGGTATACATGGATGAATTTTCGTAGTTGCAGTAACATTACTAGTTGGATTTTTGTCTGCCCGAGGCATCTAACCCCCATGGTAACTTATTGTTTCTGCACCCCCCCCCCCGCCTGCAGCTGCAGCCGTTACCTGCGCTGTGTCTACCAGAGTCGTCTACACCACCCGGTTGGTAATTATCTGGATGATATTCTCGTAGTTGCAGTAACATTATTAGTTGGGTTCCTTTCTGCCCGAGGCATCTTTCCCACCTGATAAGTAATTTTTGCGCGCCTTACGACCGCACCCGCGCCCCCCGCCTGCAGCTGCAGCCGTTACCTGCCCTATGTCTACCAGAGTCGTCTACACCACCCGGTTGGTATACATGGATGATGTGCTTGTAGTTACATACGAGTAAGCATAACATTACTGGTTGGGTGACTGGATGATATAGCCGTAGTTGCTATAACATCACTGGTTAGGTTTTTGTCTGCCCAATGTGTCTAGTCCGCATGGTAAGTAATTGTTTGCGCGCCCTACGGCCGCTCCCGTGCCCCCTGCATACAGCTGCAACCATTGCCTACGCTGTGTCTGCAAGAAGCGTATACATGGATGATGTTGTAGTAGCCGCATACACTTAACATAACGTTCGTTCACTTCATTCACGTTCATAAGTGCCACTTGTGGTCTAAACTGAATAAATATTTTTGATTTTGATTTTACACTGACTACTTACATCTTACATATGCACCAACAGATTTTATTATTCCTATCGTATATTTTATTCTTAGAAATCTTTACCGTACCTTGAAAAAATATTAATCCCTCTCAACTTACAACTTTTATTGCAGTGTCCATAACCTGGTGCCTGCGTGAGGACACAGACTCGCTCCTTGTGGCGGGCTCCAACCTTACTCTTTGGAAACTGACCGAGAGATCGCATCCAGTCCACAAACTATTCTCTAAAGGTAATATCAAAGCAGAGAAAGACAGTGAGGTTTGAAGTTGGTTCAAAGATTTCTAAAGGCTAAGCGTATGTTTTATTTAAATGAAAAATGTTGACTTAGTTGAAAGATTTGTAAAGGCTATGTGTGTTTTAAATTAAATTGAAATGTTCACAGGTGCCTTACAAGGCAGCACTACTCCTGGTGGCGGCCCGAAACCATCCACAGACTGTTTCAATACGGTGGTAAGTAGATGTTTAATGAAAGTGACTATGTTTCGTGATTATATGCGCGTCTTTAAAAATTTCAAAAAGAGACTAAGGTTTTAAGCTTTTTCCGCCACTTATCCTCAGCATATGATGTCCCGAAGTGGTGGTAGGGCAAGCTATATTCGGGACGTGTATAAGTGCATGTGTGTGAAAGGGCATGTAGGTACTGAAATAAACTATTTCACTTCCTTTTACTTCGAGACCGTGATGCAACTCAACACAGCGCCATCTATTGACAGTCAGGCGAACTAAAGTGACTTAAGACATACGGAACGTAACTAATGAAGGTTTTCGCGATTGAAAAATCCGCCAGGTGGCAATACGTAGACGGGAGGTCCAAATGCTGCATGATTGGTTATTTTTGACATGACATTGACAGATATGTCAAAATCCACCAATCATGCAGCATTTGGACCTCCCTTCTACGTATTGCCATCTGGCGGATTTTTCAATCGCGAAAACCCTCATTGACTGGATATTTACCAACTGGAGACTTAACAATTTTATTCTTACAGTAGGTTTTTATTTTTAGGTATGGCAACAAACAGCAATATGGCCTATCGAGGGCGGCTCAACCGCGGTGCAGGCGGCGAGCTCCCGGCTGGCGCTGGCGCCGCCACACGCTGTGCTCGCCACGCCCGACGCACTGCATCTGCTGCATAGGGACACGCACCACTACGTAAGTGACGGACGCACAGTGCCCGGCAGATGGCGAGCTCCCGGCTGGCGCTGGCGCCGCCACACGCTGTGCTGGCAACGCCTGACGCACTGCATCTGCTGCACAGGGACACGCACCACTATGTAAGTGACGGACGCACAATGCCCGGCAGGGGGCGGCTCTCGGCTGCTGGCCACGCCCGAAGCGTTGCATCTGCTGCACAGGGACACGCACCACTATGTAAGTGACGGACGCACAGTGCCCGGCAGGAGGCGGCTCTTGGCTGCTGGCCACGCCCGACGCACTGCATCTGCTGCACAGGGACACGCACCACTATGTGAGTGACGGACGCACAGTGCCCGGCAGGACGCGGCTCTTAGCTGCTGGCCACGCCCGACGCACTGCATCTGCTGCACAGGGACACGCACCACTACGTGAGTGACGGACGCACAGTGCCCGGCAGGAGGCGGCTCTCGGCTGCTGGCCACGTCCGACGCACTGCATCTACTGCACAGGGACACACACCACTATGTAAGTGACGGACGCACAGTGGCCGGCAGGGGGCGTACTACTACTGGTAGTGAGAATGGTGATTGGTAGTACCACGTATTAAAGAGCAGTTTTGCCGTCTTTGATGGTTGTCGACAAAGGATGTGCAGAAGACCTCCTAATGCACGCCGCGATAAACTTTTTCGCTCATTGGTCGTTAAAATCATCGACAATAAGACACAGCGTGTATCCTAGCCCGGCTGGACGCCTTTTAGTGACGATTTGCGAAATATTGCTAGCAGACATCATACTTAGTGGTGAGGTGAAAAAATTACTTCTTGTCAGCAATGGTCGGCACTTTGTGTAACCAAACCTGTACTTCCCCGAAATTAACATCAGACCCTCATCCTAACCCAAATCTTGTTCTATTATAACAGTTTGTTTCTGGACGTCATTTGGCTGAAACAGACGAACGAACGAATAGTTTGTTTACACCTAACAAAATTATTCCTACTTTCAGATTTGCTCGCGCAACGTGATCTCCCGCACGGGCGCCGTTGAAGTACCAGCGGGCGCGGGGACTCCGCCCAAGAAGCCCAAATATGGCCCCGGGGCGGTGCCGGTACGTTTGTAGTCTTATCAGTGGTTGTAACAGTTACAGCTTCACTTTTACAACCGTAACCTCAAATAAGTTGTCACAACAGGAGTGACGTCACAATGATGATGTAACAAGTTTCGTTTCAAGAAAATTTTAATTATTTAAAAAATAACATTGTTTTAAATATAAATAATGTATGAAAAATGTCACTATTGATGTACGGGCTAACCGCACATTTCTTACTTGACCTAGTTTAAAATTAGCTAAGTTAGCTTTACGTCATTGCTCGTCACTATGCGTTACAATATTGGTGAATTCAATAAATCAGTGTACGTTCAACACTCGTCGGGTTTGGTTATAGCTCTCCTCGGAGTCACCAACTCACCACCCCTTCAGCGGCCCTTAGCGAATCCTTCATGTGTGGTTTACTACCGCTAAAATGGAACTACAGTGTTCTCGCTTAAAACAGGCTCTAAAGTTTTCGGCACAGTTTAGCTGCTTAATATTCTATTTTCGACCAAACCCATTGTATTTGCATTGACCATTGTTGAGGATGATAAATATTACTTGCAGAGCGGTTCCCCGTGCGCCCAGCTCTCGTGGGTAGAGATATCGCAGCTGGGCGGTGTGTGCGTGTGTATCGACACGCACGCTTGTTTACACGTGCTCCGCCTGCCGCTGTGGCCCGATATCCGTGAGTGTGCCCCACAGTGGCCCACAGTGGCCCCCATTACTTGCAGAGCGGTTCCCCGTGCGCCCAGGCCTGCACGTGCTGCGCCTGCCGCTGTGGCCCGATATACGTGAGTGTTGTGCCCCACAGTGACCCACAGTGGCCCCCATTGATTGCAGAGCGGTTCGCGCCCAGCTCTCGTGGGTGGAGATAACGCAGCTGGGCGGTGTGTGCGTGTGTATCGACACGCACGCTTGTTTACACGTGCTCCGTCTGCCGCTGTGGCCCGATATACGTGAGTGTTGTGCCCCACAGTGGCCCACAGTGGCCCCCATTACTTGCAGAGCGGTTCCCCGTGCGCCCAGGCCTGCACGTGCTCCGTCTGCCGCTGTGGCCCGATATCCGTGAGTGTTG